>NC_073361.2:3017500-3726250 GCF_027580225.2 Misgurnus anguillicaudatus | reverse complement strand
CTCTCTCTCTCTGTGTGTGTGTGTGTGTGTAATGCACTGACAAAATGATTTTATATAGTTAGTTCATTAATTAGATTAATAAAATGTATAAAGAAACTTGAAATAAATAAGTACTTTGGAAAAAATCTTTTTTAAGCTGCAAAAGATAACTTTGCACTAATTTCAAAGTGACCTATGACAGTCCATCTAAATTTACATTATCTCATGGATTTCTGCATGATGCAGTAGATGTGGTGTATTCAGACAACTTTGATATGGTTCTATTACCGGGTTTAACTTCATATTGCCCGTAGTGCTGCGGTGGTGGTGCCACTGGCTTGGGCCCTCCATCACAGCTCTCAGCTATATTATATTTGTTTTTCTTTCTCTTTTGAAGACTGACTCGGAAGATGAAAACGAACTGTCGGACATCACTGCCAAATCAACGTCGAGCATCCATTCATCTACTAAGGACAGTGATGAGGATTGTTTTGAAGTGTCTGGTCAACAAATCCTAACAAGCGTGAGCAGCCATGGCATCACCAGGGCCTCTACAAGCAGTCATGAAAAAAATGGCAACCCTGGCCCCAACTGTGATGCAGATGAAGGCCAATCTAATGCCACCAACCACATTGCCGACAGTGCTGCTAGAAGTGGCAGTAACCCTGGCATGAGCTTCCTTGACAGTGGCTGCCTTGCAAGAACTGATGTCAACCCTGCCACAAGCAATCATGATGAAGACTACTCTTCATATTTGACACTCATGGCTACTCTTCCAGATGACAGCTCAGATGACGAGGAATTACAGCAAGCTATAATTGCGAGTATGGAGAGTCAGATGTAAGGATTATGTGATTATTATGACATGCACATTTTGGATTTATCAACTCCACAAAGTATGGGTAACTGAGTGTTTTTCCTGTTAATAAATTTTTATGTTATTTTTATAGTGCAGAAAAGATACCGGTTCAAGAGATACTGCTGGAACTGTCAAGCAAAGTTAGCACAAAACTGCAATGCAAATTTAATATAAATCGCTCTGCTGTCTGGGAGGGTGCCATTCGGGGCTTCAAAAGGATATCCTATGACCCCAACTTGATGATGTGTGTAAAATTCTCTGATGACATGGGGAGAAATGAAGAAGGGGTTGATTTTGGAGGGCCAAGGAGGGAATTCCTGAGGCTGCTGATGGAGACCATTGCCAGGTCACCCATGTTTGAGGGAAAAGAAAGCAGCAAAACCTTAGCTCTTGACAGTACTGGTAATGACTGACTTTTTAAAAAGTTTTTTAGTTATTTATATTTTTGATCGTTTTTACATACATCTGTTAGCATTGGAAATTATTTTTAAGTTATTTAATAGCACACTGAAAAGGTTTTTATTTAATAATGAGTCTTTATGCATTAATCAATATTACATTTTTTTTTTATTCTATTGTTTTGCAGCTCTAAGAGAGGACTGGTACTATACAGCTGGCAGAGGCATTGCTGTAAGCTTAGTACATGGAGGTCCACCACCTAACTTCCTCTCCCCAACAATATTTTCTCTTCTGGTTGATGGCTCAGCAAATCCAGGACTAGAAGAAATAGCTGACTCCGATCTCTTGGATAAAGTCAAAAAGGTCTGTAGTTAGACATTAGACTGAGGTAACATTACAATGATTCCTTGCTGTTTCCCATTGTGTGAGGTAGTGTCAGTACAGCCGGGTATGCCCATTGCTGAATGCCCAAATTCCATATGATGTTTTAATTCAACCATATACAACAGCCAAGTGTAGTCAGCAAAGTGTATTTTACTTTTTTATCACTTTGTAGGAAGCAAATGTGGGTAAAAACTGCTCTTCTATTGAAGGTAATGTGGAGGATTTTCCCCAAATTTTAGAAAAGAACCGCCCTCTCCACTTTTTGAAAAAATGCACATGCGCAACACACTACCTGCTCCTGAGAAGGAATGTCTATTAAACGTGTGCACGAGGCTAGTCATAGTTTACATTAACTTTTACTAGCAGTGATTTTAAATTGATTTCTCCAAATAACATGCCAAACTTTACCTGTCGAGTAGAACCTTCCCGACAGAGGCATCAGTTGAAAGACCATCCTGTGCTTTTAGCTCACGCCAGTGTGTAAAATATTCTCCTAAAAACACTCTGGTCCTGTTTTTTTCTTCAGACATAGGCATTTCTCTTCTTGTCATACAATTTGTAGACACTTTTTCTCTTGAGACCGTCAGACATTTTGAAAAAATACTGTGAGAACATTGAGCTTGGCTATGGCTGAAACCTTAGCTCACCCATAGACTGTATAAAGGAGCTCACCACACATATATACCTGAAAGTGCGCATGCACAGAAAGCGAAAACTAGGGACGAGCACGTACGACGGCGGCCTTACATAAACATATCACCAGCATGATTGACAACTAGGAGGACCAATAGTCTTAATGATCCACCCAGAGAAAGAAAATCCTCCACTATACCTTTAAGTTTTAGGGAACCCTTAAGCATTATGTGATTATGCAGACCTCTAGTGTCCTGTGCCCGGTTGCATGAAAGCTACGAAATCCCTTAAATATAAGGTTAAGGGTACCCTTAATAAAAAATGGGTTGCAAGAAAAACCCTTAAGTGAACCTTAAGGCTGTAAATAAGTATTTACAATAAGTCATTAAAAACTTAAGGGACTATAACAGGTACCTTAACATCACACGCGATGGCTGATTTTATGGTTATTTAAGAAAATAAAGTACCAACGCGCATTTCTAACGATCGAAATAGTCCCTAGAGAAAAGTGATGCGCATTTATTAGGAGAATAGCGATTTGATCATCCGTCAATCTAAAGTGCTTCAAGTTTGAATTACTTTGAGGTTTTATACATGTGGCACTTTACAGTCTGTTATTTGCGATTGTTTCATTGTACACAAATCCGCCGTCTGTTGAGCTGCATGTGTTGATTTGTTTACGCTGTGAGATTTTGTAACTAGCAACCGCTTCTCCGCTGCCGTGTTTTGGCAGAGACTACCGTAAAATACTTAGTATAAACACTTAGGTAAGGGTGACAGTTAAGACCTTTGTTGCAACGCTATTTTTTCTCCCTCAGGGAAACCCTCACTTAAAGGAATAGTCTACTCATTTTCAATATTAAACTGTTATTGCCTTAACTAAGAATTGTTGATACATCCCTCTATCATCTGTGTGCGTGCACGTAAGCGCTGGAGCGCGCTGCGACACTTCGATAGCATTTAGCTTAGCCCCATTCATTCAATGGTACCATTTAGAGATAAAGTTAGAAGTGACCAAACACAATATTTTTCCTATTTAAGACGAGTAGTTATACAAGCAAGTTTGGTGGTGCAAAATAAAACGTAGCGCTTTGCTAAGCGGATTTAAAAGAGGAACTATATTGTATTGCGTAATAGCACTTTTGGGAGTACTTCGACTCGCCTGAAAAGTCCGCTCCCCTTCTCCCTCTCATAATGGGAGAGGGAGGGTGTTACTGCGCCGAGTCGAAGTACTCCCAAAAGTGCTATTACACCATAAAATATAGTTCCTCTTTTAAATCCGCTTAGAAAAGCGCTACGTTTTATTTTGTACCACATATTTAATATTGAAAATGAGTAGACTATTCCTTTAAGGAGTTTCATGCAACCAGGCACTGGTTCTTACTTTCATTATAAGAAAAATAAGTAGCCTCCATAAAGCCATCCTGCTGCTGTTTGTGATGCTAGGTATCTGAAAGTTCAACCATTGAGGACCTTGAGGAGTCAAAGGCCCCTCTGCTTGACTATCTGGCCAATGCAGGATGTCTGAGGCCTATGCGGTCAATAGGAGACAGGGATCTGCTGGTACATGACATTGTGATGTTTCAAGTCATCTACAGGGTTCAAGGTCCATTTCAAAGGTATGTTTGTTGTCAGTCAGCAGGGCTCCACGCTTACCTTTTCCCCAAGGAACACTTGTTATCTTAAATGAGAACATTTATGAGCACAAAAAGACATGTAGGACTACAGTACAAAATTAACAGAAAGGTGATGCTTTCAGGAGGAGGAAACAAAGAGTAGCTATTTTGATACATTGATTATAATTTATTATAAAACGGTTAGTTCCAATCCTTGATTCTGATTGGTCAATGGGTGTGCTTTATTCATGATAAAACGCGGCTATGTCCGCTTCACCCAACGGTTCTGTTGATCACTGCGCCCTTAGCAACACCCTTAGCGACCACATGTATCGGTTTGTTGTTTTTATTTGAGCTTTCATGTATATTACACGTTGGAACCACTGATCTATATAAATGACTGGATTGCGCATGACGTCACAATTGTGAAGCCACCGCAGCGCCATATTGTTATGCCCAAACATTTTATTAAATCAATGGACCTTATCAGATTTTAATGATAAAACATCACTTTAGTCTCCATTTCTATGTCTGAAGTCTCCCTGTACATTATTACAATGCAAACGTCCAAAGCATGTACATAGTTATTTACTGAAAGTTGTACAGTTTAGTTTTTAATCAGTTATTATACATTCATCTTCATTACAGTATCAGATCAGCAGACAGACCGCAGCATATTTAGCATTAATGACAAACGTGCTCATTCTGAAATCTAAATAAATAATCATACTTTGTACCATATGTGCATGCAGTAATTTGCTGGTTTTGTAATTATGTTATCTTTACAAGTTACCTAAACCTATTCAGAGGAATAACGCTGACCGTGTATCTCACTGTCAAAAAAACTTTATTTATACCCGTGTCATTAACAGAATGCAGCAGACACACTCACCTTAACGGTTTATTATAAATCCATTATCCTGCCCGGTTAAAACATAAACATTGCAAATAACATCAGAAGTAACAATTAATTTACATACACGTATCCTAAAAAATAATCTTGTGTGACTGATATGCTGTAAAACAGGTGAATTTAGATCATGATTTTGGATGTAAGTCAATGACGCCCTCTGTCGGTCGGGCACACCAAGATGGCGGCTCGAACTCTGCACTGGCTTCACCTCACGCTGTTACATTAAGCGTTCTATGCGCAATCCAGTCATTTATATAGATCTGTGATTGGAACACATTTTTGTTCATGGTCAGGGACTATTTTTTTCTAGCGGAAGGAATGCTTTTTATTGATTTAACTTCATGAAAGTTGCACTAATATTTTTTTTACTTTAATATTGTGTGGTTTTATAAAAGCAATAAACTACTTAAGGCAAGTGCTGTATTGTGAATAAGTAACGGCTGAAGGGGTTGCAGGCACCCCGCTTCGCGCCGCGCCCAACAACGCCCTTCAGCCGTTACTTATTCACGATACAGCACAGCCTCTCGTACATTTTTGCTTATATATATTTGCATACTGTATAGCTTACCACTAGTTTAATATTAATTCCATTAACAGCAGTTTCATGTTTATGGGTTGTTTTCCTTCATTAAATCCTTCTGTAAGAAAAATGCTCTAGATTGTGCTTAGTTAACGCTAGATTGCGGTCGCACATCAGACTTTTTTAATGTCCTGCCCAATACAGGCAGTGATTGGTCGGTTGATGAAAAGTGACACTGACAAGCCCAACGGCTTTATGAAAAGTTGAATGTTTCAACAAAAAGCACCTGATTGCTGATATTCCTTATCTTTTCCCGATATCTTGAAGCTACAGCTTCCAACTGCCAATGACGCCCTACCTTTTAACACTGGGACTTGAAATTGAGAGAAATGTTCAACCCAGTTAGTTTTGATTTCCACCTGTCTCAACATTCAATCCCAAACAGGATTCTGTGTCTGCAGATGATTTAAAGGGTATATTACAACATCAGCAGAGTATTAACGTAACGCTCATCAGAGAATAAAAATATAATGAATTTTTTAACGTGAGCAGAAAACTATAATTTATTATAAATTTTGGTAAAAAGGTACTACAATCACATTTAAAGAAGTTACTTTCCCAAACAAAAGACACGCAGAGGGAAAGACTAATCATTCCTGTTTGTGAGCTAACTAAGCAAAGATGTTACATGAGAAAAGTTGAAAGCATTTTAAAGGCTCATGAAAGCACGGAAGGGAGGGGGAGGCGTTAACTACACTCAGTTTGTTTGAAAAACACATTTCAAAAATCAACACACCGATTCGCTTAGAGAGCCTTTAACTTATGATGATTCGTTTAACTTAACCTACATTTTTTTTCCATAAATGATGTTTCCACCATAAAATGATGCAAAACGAATCACCAGAATGCAGGAAAATTAAGTGTTTAATGCCCAAAATTGTCATATAATTCAGTATTGAAGATTTTGTAAGAATTTTGTTAAAATCTGATCTAGATCTCATGGACCCAATAGACCCCTTCACGGTTCACGTCACAGGCAGTTTCCACTGCGCATGTCAGGGTCAGAAAAGCCATTACAGCAGATAGAGTTGCGTATTATTAGGTATCGTCAAAAATGCCTACTTACGTCGTGGGCTCTGAAAATCACACCAGGTCTTCCGTTAAGTTTTCGCGATTCATGCAGAAAAAAAATACAACATCTGCAGCTGCAAGCAATTAACGTGCAGACTGAGACAATGCAAATATGAAAGAGGCTTGTGTTTGTTGTGTTCACTTCATTTGAGGTAAGTCATCATTTTTCAGCCCTGTTAGATTACATTATAAAGCCTGGATGGTATGAACAGTTTGACCCCATGCTGCGCGCGCACCTGATAGTCATTCAATGTTTACAAACATTCTTATGTCGTCAGATAAGTGTCATGTCTCGTCACATCTATACTCGTATCTGTTTTTAGGGGCATATGTGAGTTAAATGGTCACAATGTAGAGACGTGAAAATTGACAATTCACAAGTGAATTAGGAACTCCAACTAAATAAATTATATTCCATGTTCTTTGTACAGATTCTGTGAAGGATTAAAAACTCTTGGGGTTCTGGAAAAAATCAAAAGGCATCCAGACAGCTTTCGCCCCCTGTTGTGCTATGAGGCAAGCACACTGACTGCTGATCAGGTGGACAATCTTTTCCACATTTGTCTGTCTCCAGAAGGGAGCAACAAGCGAGTTGCTGAGGAGATAGTTGTTACCTTCTGGAGAGACTATCTCCAGGATGCAGAAGGTAAAGTAAAATAAATCTTTTTATATTTTTTATATTTATTATTGGAGAATTTATTCAATATCAAGTTCAACTGATGCAAATTACTATTTTATACGATTTCTTGTCAGGTTAAAAGCTGTTCGCACATTCTGCAGCAGAGAAATGCCAGCGGTAGAAAACTGGCAGAAGATAAGGGAGGTTTGGGTTGGCTTGCAGGACATTTAACATTATGTGGTGGTTTCCCGGACAGGGATTAGCTTAAGCCAGGACTAGACCTGAGTTTAAATGAAGTTTATTTAACTAAGTTCGGGAGGAGCATGGTCATGTGATCCAACCAATTAGTGCAAAGAGGTGCCTATAAATGGCAGTCCCTCACCTCTGTCCCGTGACAGATTTTTTGCAGCATCCCTCCTCCACCCCATCACCTCACTCTAATCACGATTCATTTATCACAGTTAAAGAGGGGGGAGTACTTTGGGTTCCGGCTAAAATTCCGAGCTCGGAGCCCTCTCCTCGGACAGCACGCCAAATATGCTTCATCTCATTCCCTATCGATTACATGTTAATGCAAAATCGTGAATTGGGAAATATAACTAGTTTTAACAAGCATAGCTTACTAAAAACATTACTTGGGCACTTTGAGGCAAAACAAAGGGCACTGATGTATTTTAAGATATGTCAGTTCAAGTTATTTTCAGTTTGGACAGCTCTTACATTTATTTTAGTCTAGGACTAGTGTAATCCCTGTTGGGAAACCGCCCCTATCTGTATTGATGCCTTTTGTTGTTTAAGCCGACGTATTTTTCAGTGTTACTTTTCCTCAACTGACCAATCACAGCCTGAATGGGGCGGGACTTTAAGGAAAGTTTGACATACTACAGCAAATTTAATACATCGCATTAACAAATTAGAGAACGATGTAGAGCCTTTTACTGGCTTAAGAATTTAATAAATATAAACATCGCACAAAAATGAAACCTCTGTAACTGGATTTAATCTTGTTATTTTAAAACTGATTGTTTACAGCTTCCTCAGCAGGAACGATATTGCATGCATTGGATTTTGTTAGTTTTACATTTTGAAGTCACATGCCATCTGAATTTTTTTCCTTTTAGATAAATAAAACCATTTCCACCAGAAATCAGTGGATAAATCACCAGAATACAGAAAATTAAGTTTTAAATGCTCAATATTGTCTCATAACTCAGCATTTTTCTTTAAAAAGATGTCATGTTGTGAGCTAAGTGTCTCGTCACACACCTAACGTTAAGTTAACCAGCTACCGCTTAAAAATTTTTTTTTCCATTTTGTTTTTTTATAGAAGAAGAAGGTTCATCTAAACTACACAAGATATTGGCCTTCTCAACTGGAGCATCTGTGGTACCACCTATTGGCTTTTCTCCAACTCCCTCGGTCCAGTTCATTCATAAAGGAGAAGATGACTTCTCATCTACCCCAATGTTCCCTATGGCTAACACGTGTGTTAATTGCATCAGGTTGCCACTTCATGTGTCATACCAGCTGTTCAAGGAGAAGTTTGACTTTGCATTAGGAAACACACATGGGTTTGGCAGGGCATGAAGATAATCCCACTGTGTAATACGTTTCTCTGTGTCTGTTAAGGACAGTTATATGCATTTTTGAAAGTTATATGCATCTCCGTATATGCAATATAAATTGCACTTATTACAGAGTACAGAACAGTTTATTTTCCACTGCAATTCCACATTTAGTCAGCAGGTTAAAATATATTTTTTATTTTTACATGTTTTACAAATGTTATTTGTAATTTCCAGTGTTCCAGAACCTTAACATAAATCCCATGTTATTCACTGAAGTAATTGCAAAAGAGAATAAAACACATCTATTCCATGGTTCCTATCATTTTCAAGTGGATTTACTTGTTGAATAATGTTCATTGTTGTGTCATTAAAGGTTACATCAATGTCTGGAATTATAACATTATTATTGGTCTGAAGTTCAGGTAATGGCCCTTCTTCGTCAATGCCATAATAGTTGTCAATGTCAAAGATGTCATTTACAACCGGGTGAATTCCTATGTTGTTTATGACACCTGCATGCCACAGCTGAAGAGGTGTCTGCCCCCCTTGTGTGGAGAGGCCATGGTTGTTCCACTGGTGAACAAATTCTGTTACTGACCTTTCAATTCTTGGTAAAAAAACGTAATGCAAACAAAATAAATGTACTTCATTCAATGAATCCAGTATACCCTCCCTGCAAGTAAGCCTACGATGGCCCTTTATGGGCCCACTTAGGGCTAGTTTAAGGGCCCCGCGCAGGTTTGCTCATTGGCAAAACGTTGGCCCTTTAGCGCTGGCCCTGCACAGGCAGCCCTCACTTAGCCCCCAGGAAGTCCTCATACAGAAAAATCTCCAGAGTTAAATAAACACTGCTTGATGTATATATTGTCCCATCTTACAGAGTGTTAAAAAGTAACAATGAAGCAGAATTAAAAGCTCTGTTGTCCTCTTTCTCAACATCTCTGTCTGAAATATAAAATTGCATTTTACATCTTACTTGTAGAGTCATTTTCTTAACTTATGTTTAGATGTTGGCCGTTTCAGTTAAAGTCACCATTATTGTGATCAGTGGTTGTTTTAATTGGACTTTGACTCTTGACCGTTGGCTTGTTAGTGTTTTCTAACTGCTATATCTAAGTGTGTTTAAAACACTTGTTATAGCAAAGAAAAGGCAATAGTAATTGAATATTGCTGGTCGATACATAAACATTGTCAAACATAATCATTTAATGAACAGATTTATTAATAAAGTTTTCCCCCCCTCATCAGAAGCATAATTTTCTGTTAATAATGAAATACTACAGTGTAAGGTCCAGAACTCTCATAGCAGTTTATCAATCTACAGGATTTTGATAGTGTGCACATAAACATTAACCACTGCACAATGTAGATGCACAGACATCAAGAATCAGAGTATAAATCTCAACAATGGTGACAAAGATGGTAAAAAAGGTAATTATTTATTCATGCCCGAGTGCATTTTGGGAGTTCTGGATGAGCAGCATGAAGCTTTTCATTTTATTGTCACCATCATTGTGATTCATACTCTGATTCTTGATATTTGTGTCTACATTGTAGAGCAGTTAATTTTAAGTGTCAGTGTTTCAAAATTCTTCAGAAAGACAAACTGCTATAAGAAAGCTGGATCTCATACTATAGCATCACATTGTCAGAGAAAGATCCTTCTGATAAGTGTGCAAACATAAGTTTTTATATGATGATGTTTAGACTTTATTTACTGAACTGACCACCACCAAAGGATCGCATGCTGCCATAACAAACATGTCTTAAACACACAAAGTTATAGCAATCAAAAGACTGAACAAGGCAAGAGTCAAGAGTCAAGTTTAACTAAATCAAACACTGATCACAATAATGGTGACTTTAAATGAAACAAAATCTCAACCTAAAGTAAGAAAATTACTCTACAAGTAAGATGTAAAATGCAATTTTAGATTTCAGACAGAGATGGTGAGAGAGAGGATAACAGCGGTTTTAATTCTGCTTCATTCTTACTTTTTAACACTCTGTAAGATTGGGACAATATATACATCCAGCAGTGTTTATTTAACTCTGGGGATTTCTCTATGTGAGGGCTTCCTGGGGGCTAAGTGAGGGCTGCCCATGCAGGGCCAGCGCTAAGGGGCCAACGTTTCGCCAGTGAGCAAACCTGTGCAGGGCCCTTAGGCTATGCCCATACAGGCCCAACGTAAGCTTACTTGCAGGGCTGGTCCTCCATGAAGTTAAAAATGTTTATAAAGTGTCTAGATACAACTCTATTGACTTCCGCCCATAGTCTCTCAATCCTTTGGTTGTGTACTGAAACACCAGTAATGACACTTCGACTGTTTAATCCCCTTCTTTCCAACATAAAACGTGCAACATGTATATTTTCCATACCGTGATCACATCTGACCCTTAAAGGCAAACCAAAATTCTCTATACCTCCTAAAAATAATGACAAGACACTTGAGGCTCTGTTGTTAGATAAGCACCTTAAATATATAATAGTCCGGCTGAAACCATCAACACAGCCATGCAGGACCATCCGCCACCTAACCAGCTTGTGGTTGCTGTCAAAATGCCTGTTGAGAAATATACACTATATTACAGAATATATAGACTACTTGAAACTTGCAGATATTACAAAACATTTACAAGTGAACGTACCATAATTGGTTGGGGGCCTGAACATTATAGACCCTTCGGCGAATAGTATTACGACGTCTAAACCACCGCCCAATGGGATCCACTTGATGCAGGCTCTGTCGGACACGCCAACGTTGAACCCTTAAGCCACGCGATCTCAGACTACCAAGTACATATACTTCACCTGCATTTGGAGTGTTCTGTAGTATAGTAGTAACAATACTGTCTAAGTCTTGATTTGACAATACTGCATATCTTAATGGTCCAACTCCCAGAATCTGTCTGTGTCTGTATAGACCCTGGTGAAAAACAAATATACTTTATTGTATTTCAAGTATATTTAACGTTGCAATAGTACATTACAAATATACTTACAAAGGAATGTACTTTCTTTAAACATATTTAAAGTATGCTTACAACATATTTGCGCGTATTTTTTACAATTAAACTTTTAACATACTTCAAAATAATTATACTTTAGTATATTTTCTAAAAGTACACTTTAGAAAAATATACTTAAAGTTAAAGTTTTGTGCAATTTTTAAAGTATACTAAATTTAAACTTATTTTAAAATGTATTTTAGGTATACTTTATCGGTATGCTTAAAGTTATCATTATAATAATGCACTGACAGTATATTTCTAAAATACATTATTTAGTATTCTTTAGAAACAGTATATTTTAAGCACATGGGGTGTACAAATGTATATTATTTTATGGAGAAATAACGTGGGCTTAAAATTACGAGAGAGCAGTATGTTCTGTTACATTTTGTATTGTAGATGTATACATTTGTAATATACTATTAACATAATAAGGTACACTTTAACTTCACTATAGTCAAGCATTGGATAAACCAATGAACTGTGTTTTACCACAAAATAACCATGGTTTTGCTAATAATAATCAATACACCAAAAAAAAAACATGGTTACTAAACTTTTACCACAAAAAAAACATTCATTTTCGTAAGGGGAATATGAGTGTTTGTTTTTTTTTGTAGTTTTTGAGTCAATTGCATAGCGCTTTTAGCTGTACACATTAATTAACTTAAACAGTTTTCGTAAATGCATTTCAGAGAAAAGTGAATTCTGAGATTTGAATAATGCATCTGACGTGTGGGATGACGTCACGACGCACGTATTTTGATTTTTACCAGTCGTTCAAGACAGACGGATTCAGTCCCAAGGTACATTAAAATATCTTAAAATTAATATATTTGATTATCGTTTGACCATTCTGAAGTTTATCAGTAGACTATCATATTTCGAATGCAAAATGTTGTCAATAACGCGGTGTCTAACTCGCTATTAGTGATAAGCTGCTGTGTAGCTTAGCTTAGCTTATAGCTAATGTTAAAGGTTTGAAAGATAGCACTGTTAGCCTGTTATATCGAATTAGTACACCCGATTGTTTTCTTAAATATATGTATTGGTGTGTATGTATATGTTAATGAAAAAATGTAGCGTCAGAAAATCTGTTTTTTTAATGTAGCGTGAAAGTTAACCATTTATTGACTGTTTAGATGTTGTAAGGCTTTTACCTAACTTAACTGTATTTAGTATTAATGATGCTGCATTCTTTCCTCAGAAGCTAAAGTTTTTCAAAGACATTTGTAGGGAGGACTTTGCAGCTAATGGTAAGTCATTTTAAACTCATAAGATATAATAATTCATTCGTAGTAGTAAATCAAGCTTCAGTTTAGATAACGTTATATACATATTGAGGCGGTTTCCCGGACAGGGATTAGACTAGTCCTAGACTAAAATAAATGTAAGAGCTGTCCAAACTGAAAACAACTTGCACTGACATATCTTAAAATACACCAGTGTATTTTGTTTTGCCTCAAAATGCACACAGGTAATGTTTTTATTAAGGCATGTTTTTTGAAACTAGTTATATTTCTTAATTAAACTAAGGCCTAGTCCTGTTTTAAGCTAATCCCTTTACAGGAAACCACCAAATTGTCTGCTTGTTGCATTTTCTTTCTGACAAGTTTTACATTTAAATTTAATACAATAAAATCTTTGTTTAGGAGCTGAAGTATTTTATGTAAGGAGGATTTTGCAGCCCATATAGGCAAGTCATTATAATGAAAACTCTTAGGGGTGGTTTCCCGGACAGGGATTAGCTTTATCCAGGACTAGACCTTAGTTTAATTAGGATAGTTTTAACAAATTTGCCTTACTAAAAACATTACTTATGTGCATTACGATGTAAAACAAAGGGCACTGATGTATTTTAAGATGTGTCAGGGCAGGTTGTTTTCAGTTTGGACGGCTCTTGCATTTATTTTAGTCTAGGACTGGTCTAATTCCTGTCTGGGAAACCGCCCCTTAATATATATGATGACATTTTAGTCAAGCTCTAGTTTAGGTAAAAATATATCTGCTATACAATCTCTGCCAGTAAACTATAGATTTAATACAGTAAGTCTTAAATAAATGTAATTTTTTAATATTAAACACTTTTTAATTGAGCTTATTGTCTCTCTTTTTCAGATTTCCTAAGGCTGAACCAAAACCTGCCAGACTAAAGTTAATTTGGGAGAGAAAGATGTTGTAAACTTAATCATCTTGACATTCTTCAATGAGTAATTGTTCAATTTTTAGGCAAATACTGTACACTTTGAATGCTGTGAATAAAACTATATTTTAAATATATTTAAAATGAATTGTTTTTGACTGTTTTAATCAGCTTTTATTTATTTGGAAAAAAATATTTTGGTTATGTTACCAGCAAGTAATCTATTCCCAAAATAGCACTCTTTAAGTTAACTAATTATTAACGCACTTGAAGTATACTCATTACTAATCTAGCTGCAGGTATGTAAAAGTATACAAAATGTAATGTACTTGGCATATTCATTTTCACCAGGGCAGTTTTTAGAATTTTGGATTGGCCAAAAATATATAGAATGTATGCAAACAGTCTATTTAAGGTATACTGATTGTATGTTTGCAAGACACTCATAATACATTTGTAATGTACTCCTAACATAAATAAAACACACTCTAAATCCACTTATCAAGCATGAATTTAGCACAAAAACAGTCATGTACTTAAATTGTACTAAATACACTTAAAGTTGTTCCACTTTAGCACACAAAAGTACACTAAATACACTTAAAGTTGTACTTTGTTACAATTAATATACAACTAAAATATATTAAGTACAAAATTAATTGTTCCAAAATAGCACTCTTTAAATAAACTAATCAATAGCACACTTTAAGTATACTGGTCATTAGTGTGACTGCAAGTATACTTAAGTATATCAAAATTAAATATATTTAGCATACTATTTTTTCACCAGGGGAGTTCTTCGACTGATACCAAAACATGATGCAATTCTCTGCCATGTCATACCAATGGACACACAGTGAGAAATCTGTTCGGCAGCTATGCTGTATCGGGGCCGACCTGGATGTCCGGTCAAGGTTGTGGGGGGTGTCAAATTGTTGGTCCTTTCAGTTGATCTCTGCCTGGCTTCATGCTCATTGAGCAAGTTGTGAAAACAGCTATACAATGAACCTAATAGGTTACTGACATTCCTGTTATCATGATCATATCTGGACACGGCAAGAAGTGTAGACAGAGTTCGCGTATGATCATCTAACACTCTATAAAGCCTCTCCTGACCAAAAATGTCGGACTCTTCGCTTTGTATTAGTGACGCAATGCACTGCATAGCACTAGTAAAAAATCTTACAACATCTTCTTCATTACTTCTCACCTCAAAAAAATTTGTTTGGACTTGAAAAACAAACAGAATCAGATGAACATACATTGTAGTTGAAATAGGTTGATTCCAAGTCAGCAAAAGTACAAGTAGTCCTACTTCCTAGAGTGGATTCTTCTGTTTCTTTCGGATGAAAGGAAAGCCTTCCTTTTGTAAATACAACTGCTTACTGGACGATATGCTCAGTAGGCTCCCCGGATGGTCCGCTGATGTCAATATGTTGTTTAGTTCGCTTCTTTGCTAGTGAGCAAATATGATGTGGCGACTGGCGAAAGAACTGTTGTGTTTTTGTGCACCACTGCTTTTTTATTTGCTTTTTTACGTTTCCTTATCTTCGATTTTATTGTTGTTGCCAACCAGCTTAGAGATGCACTACTGCCACCAACTGGACTGGAGTGGGAACTTTAACCACCTTCCGTTTCAACTGAAATGTGCTTCCGTTTCAACTGAAATGCTTTTATACAACATACTAAAATGCTTTCACACAACACACTAAAATGCTTTCATACAACACACTAAAATGCTTTCATACAACATACTAAAATGCTTTCATACAACACACTAAAATGCTTTCATACAACATACTAAAATGCTTTCATACAACATACTAAAATGCTTTCCAGTTGTGTGTGTGTGAGAGAGAGCATAATATTTTCAGTTGTGTGAGTGAGAGGTTTCAGTTGTGTGTATAAAAGTGTTTCAGTTATGTGTGTGAAAGCATTTCAGTTGTGTGTATAAAAGTGTTTCAGTTGTGTGTATAAGAGTGTTTCAGTTGTGTGTGTGAAAGCATTTCAGTTGTGTGTATAAGAGTGTTTCAGTTGTGTGTATTAGAGTGTTTCAGTTGTGTGAGTGAGAGCGTTTCAGTTGTGTGTATAAGAGTGTTTTAGTTGTGTGTGTGAAAGAATTTCAGTTGTGTGTGTGAAAGCGTTTCAGTTGTGTGTATAAGAGTGTTTCAGTTGTGTGAGTGAGAGTGTTTCAGTTGTGTGTATAAAAGTGTTTCAGTTGTGTGTGTGAAAGCATTTCAGGTGTGTGTATAAGAGCGTTTCAGTTGTGTGTATAAGAGTGTTTCAGTTGTGTGAGAGAGAGCGTTTCAGTTGTGTGTATAAAAGTGTTTCAGTTGTGTGTATAAGAGTGTTTCAGTTGTGTGTGTGAAAGCATTTCAGTTGTGTGTATAAGAGTGTTTCAGGTGTGTGTATAAGAGCGTTTCAGTTGTGTGTATAAGAGTGTTTCAGTTGTGTGTGTGAAAGCATTTCAGTTGTGTGTGTGAAAGCATTTCAGTTGTGTGTATAAGAGTGTTTCAGTTGTGTGAGTGAGAGTGTTTCAGTTGTCTGTGTGTGAGCTAAATATTTTCAATTGTATGTATGAGAGCGTTTCAGTTGTATGTGTGAGAGTGTTTCAGTTGTGTATGTGAGAGCGTTTCAGTTGTGTGTGTGTGAGCGTAATGTTTTCAATTGTATGTGTGAGAGCATTTCAGTTGTATGTATGAGTGTAATATTTTCAGTTGTATGTGTGAGAGCGTTTCAGTTGTGTTTGTAAAAGCATTTCACTTGTATGTGTGTGAGCATTTCATTATAGTATGTGAATGAATTTGGTTTCATATGTGTATGTGAGAGAAAAAGTACATGTATATGCATGGTAATTCTGAAAAATGTCCCTAGGGGCACCTCATAGAATTGGGCTTATGTGGTCGTACTTTTTAGATCGAGTAAGTACCCTTGCGGAAGCGTTTTGAACTAGCTGAAGCTTGTTTACTTGATTTGCATGGCATCCCCCGAGTAGCGAGTTACAATAGTCTATTCTAGAGGTCATAAAAGCATGGATAAGCTTCTCTGCGTCAGATGTAGACAATATATGGCGTATTTTCGAGATATTTCTAAGATGGAAGAATGCTGTGCGGCAGACGTTGGCGATATGACTATCGAAGGATAAGTTGCTGTCGAACATCACACCTAAGTGCCTTTTTGAGTGCTGCGGTGTGATGGTCATACCATGGAGCTGCCGGTTTTTCTTTGATTCTCTTTTTTCGAATGGGAGCAACAGCATCCAATGTGTTAGAACAGACATTGTTTAGGTTTTCTATTACAATATCTAGATCGTCACAGTTATCTGCTACATGTTTAATTTGGGACAGGTCTGGAAGAGTGCTAATAAAGCTATCTTTAGTGGTGGAAATTATTGTTCTGGCTAATCTGTAGCATGTTGTGGATTCAGTGATCCTATCTAGAGGTACAGTGTATGACACAAGGTAATGGTCAGAAACTGCATCACTCTGAGGTGATATTTTGATGTCATTAACATCCAGTCGTGAAGAGACAGTAATCTGCTGTAAGTTTCATCCCTCAGGTATAGGCGGGGAGGGGACCAGAGCATATTACATTGTCTGACATTGTTTTAGCAATTTCACATATCTCTTTAATATTATCTTTGGTGATCTCCGACTGGCGGAGTCTGGTGTCATTCGTGCCAGCGTGAATAACAATTTTAGAAAACTTACGCTTAGCATTAGCCAGCACTTTAAGTTTTGATCTAATGTCTGAAGACCTGTCTCCCGGTATACAATCGACTATGGTGGCTGGTGCCTCAATGTTCGCGTTTCTAAGTATCGAATCTCCAATAACCAAGGCACTATTAACAGACGTCTCAGTCGGTTTATTGCTTAGAATATCGAACCTGTTAGAAATTACCAGGGGGGTCTTGGGTGGGCACCGGATACGACTGTGCCGCCTGACAGTCACCCAGTTAGTCGGCCGCCTTGACTCAGATGACGGAACCGAGCTATGTGTATTATGTTTAATTGTCACAAACAGCAGCTTTTTATGTAACTTCAAAGGGTTTTCTTTAAAATGATATAAAGCAATTGCATTTATTCCACTGTATGTGGTTATGGGAGCACTTCAAATGTTTTTTGGCAGAAATTTAACTCCATAAGCGTATTATTCCTCCCATCAGTTGGAGTAAAATAACTTTTGCATAGAATATGATAGAGAAAAAAATCTTTTTTCCTCTGTAAGCTGGCAATTGCTGGAATCAAACAAAACTGTCTGCAGGGAGCTGAGGCACTCAGGGCCAGAGTTATACACTTTTAAATAAAAACTTTAGAAAAAAAACATCAAAAAGCGCCTATTTATTTTTGTGTTTATTAGAGGACTGACATCACATACAACCATGTTTAGCACTTTCAACAGTGTTTTATGTAATTTCAAAGGGTTTCCTGTAAAATGATACCAAACATTTGTATGTAAACCTCTGCATGTGGGTATGGGAAGCTTTTGAAATTGGGTAGGCCAAATCCAGGCGAAAATCCCCGAAATAGCTTCAGGGTGGAAGAAGTTAATACTAGGCGCACCCGAAACAGTGTTTGTAGCATTAGGGTTATTAGCGTTTGTAGCATTAGCGGTATTAACGTTTGTAGCATTAGCGGTATTAGCGTTTGTAGCATTAGCGGCATTAGCGTTTGTAGCATTAGCGGTATTAGCGTTTGTAGCATTAGCGGTATTGCTGTCATCAACTAGCGTTTGGATGCGCACTTCTAGTTCTGCAATCTTATCCGTCAGATTTACTACTTCAATACACTTAGCACAAGTAAACCCCTCATGGAAGAAGCTAAACTGTACATGTGGCAAGTAATGCAGGTTACAATAACAACCGGAGTCTTACCGCTTTCATGTTGGGTGATGGCGTCTTCGGTCACCTGGACGCGGTCCGTGAAGCTACATCGCGAGGGAAGCTCGCTCGCAGCACGCCCCGATCACCTGCGGACGTCTGTAGCCAGGGTGATGTGAGGCACGCTGAATCTGCGAAGGCCGGGCAGCAGCTCCTCCACGGCTTCCCGATCGCTTTCATTCTGGGCGATGGCGTCTCCGTTCCCTCGAGCGCGGCCCGTGAAGCTGCACCGCGTAGGGTGTTCGCTTTTTGCATGCCTCGGTCGCTTGTGGACGTCTAGAGCCTGGGTGAACTGGGCGCTGTACGTCGCGTAGGATCTGCGATAACCGGGTATCAACTGCTCCACAGCTTCCCGCTCAGGTGAGGACAGGTCTGAATAGCATACATTGGATGAGTCCGCCATTAGATCGGCAAATGGTAACTCCACCTCTTCACTCTGTGGGAGAGTTTCGCTGCATATATCTCCTCAAGATTGAGAATCGCAACCCAATCCTCGTCGAGCAACACGTCCACTGAGGTAAATGTCCTCAAAACACTGGTTATTTATGATTCAGTTATATGAATTATATAATAACAGTTTATATATTATATATAACAGTTTTATCTCAAAGTAATGGCAGTGCTAAAGGCCAATGTATCGTTTCTGAGGCTGTTAGATTTTTCTTTACACTATCTTGTTGATTTGAAATCTTCTATTGTTTTGTTTCTGATGTGAATTTAAAGCACAAATTGCTTGCCGTTGACTTAGTTAGCCACTATGCATTGGTTTTGTCATCATGTTTGGTGAGATATCTAACGTGATTTTCGTGGGGCTTAAATAAATTTTTTTTGACTCTGCTTGTTCTGCCATTGCAGGCATAATTCATTATGCAAGCTAGCTGGCTTTTTGCCTCGTTATTATACGTAAACATGCCTTATAACGTAAGGAAACGATCATTTGACCTTTATTAGTTTTATTTTTTGCAGCAACCATGTCTGTGTTCTTAAAGAAAGTCTGTCAGGTACAACAACAATGAAACAATGAACTTGAAAATCAACCATTCTGATGACTGCGTCCACATCCGAGTCACCAACTCTGAAACTCCACCTCAGACAACAACACAGTCATAAATTCACAAACACAAATACACTCAGTAATTTGTTAAAATAGTTAGGTTTCAGTACATTTGAGTAGGCCTGTTTTATTAAAACTCGATAGCTGTAATCAGGCCAGCTGACAGTCTTGCCTGGGCCCGGGACAAGATAATCTTAGAGGGCCCCCCACCCCTTACTTTTTACTGGTAACAAGACATTTGGCATTATCCGATTCAGGACCCACGAATATTGCATATTATACATTGTATAAAACATTTAGTTAAAGGTGCAGTGTGTAATTTTTTGAAGGATCTCTTGACAGAAATGCAAAATAATATACAAAACTATATTATCAGGGGTGTATAAAGACCTTTTTATAATGAACCGGCTACTGTAACTTCTCTATGCGTTTCAAAAGCGAGGGGTGAGTGGATTGAGCCGTTGGTTGCAATTTGCAACCTCATCACTAGATGCTTCTAAAATTTACACACTGCACCTTTAAATGTAGTATCACTGAAAAAAATTATTCATTGAATTTAATCAATTTTTTAAGGTAAGTGGTTGCAATCAATTATTTAAGCTACATTTAAACAAAAAAGATTAGTAAAGTAAAATAAAATATAAAACTTTTGTTTAAATGTAGCTTAAATAAATTGATTGCAACCACTTACCTTAAAAAAACTGATTAAATTCAATGAATATTTTTTCAGTGTACTGACACTGTATACTGACACAAAATATCATAATCACGTATGAATTATGAACAGACTATTGGAAATATCAGTAAAACAACTTCAGCTAATATTATGCCGTGTTTGGACTAAAAATTGAATAAATATTACTCCTCTCTTAAGAAATTTGATGTAAACATATAAACTCAATCAATATTTCTCCAAACATGCACGCCTTTGAACCAAAAGCCCAGAGGGATATTATTTTGTAAAGAGCTTTCATGATGAGCATGCATTACATTTTTCTCAATGAATGCGATTGAGGGTAGAGCCCTGCATTTCAGCCCAAGCCCGACCCGGCCTTTTTACACCCCTCAGGTCGGGTTTCGGCCAATTTTAACCTCACAGCTGATACGCGGGCGGACCTTGAGCTTATTTAGGCTTCTCCGTCTTTTTATATTTTTAAATTTAATTAAAATAACATTTTGACAGACGATGATGGCAAAACAAACGTAGTAAGACTTTTAACCTATAGCACGAGTCCGCTATAAGCACAGCCAGCCACACATTTACAATGCAGCTGTTGCGTATTTAACAGCAGGACCGCAGCGCACCGGGAAAAAATATTAATGGAGGACTAAAACCTTGGATACTGCGCATAATCTATGCAAACAGCATCCAAGACATAATCTATATATGCAAAGCGAAGTTGTAAGATAAGGCAGGTTGCATGTTTATTCGGTTTCATGTTTAGCCTATTTCGTTTCGTTTTGTAGCTATAGCCCTTTTCATTTTTTTATTTCTGCAACCGTTGCAGCTGCGAGCAGCAGAGCTACCGGCCTCCGCTTTTTAAAAATAGTGTGTGTTTATAATAAACGTTTAAACTAACACTGTGATATGCTGAAAATATATATTTTATATAGTTGTTATTATAGACAAGTGAAGTGATGATTTGAGAGTTCAATTCATCAAACATGTCGTCAACTTGCTGTCGGCTGCTAACCGCTTGTTGGAACAAACAAAAATACTCTAAAATGTAAATAAAAAAAGAAATATAACTATTTTGCTATTTAAAACAAATCTGAACTGCTTTAATTGCTGCAAGAGTAGTACAGCTGTATAAGGAATCTGTGCAAGGAGTTATTTTTTGCTATTTCTGCGGATTTCTTTTGCAAAATCTATGCGGAATTTTGCAGAATAATTAAACATGTTTTAAGCACATTAAGCACATTCATTTGAGAGAATGTGCGCTGTGAATATTACAAAACAATAAAATATTTTATAATTACATTTTATTAAAGGATTACCCTGAATTAAACTGGACCAACATGAACCAACAGGTAATGGACAATGTGCTGTCAGACCATAGAGTTTTATATAAATTACATATTTTACTGTCTACAGTGTAACAGTAAAAAGAAAAGGCTTCTCATGAATGTAGCCTATATCAAGATAATTTAATCTGTTTAACAACACAATTTATCTTGTAAACGGATTTGAAATAATAAATAATTGTCGCGTCACTTAGCAATAGAGATTTCATTATCTTCTCGGCGGTAAGTTTTATTTCAAATTCAAGTTTTGCATATTAAATATGAAATAGTTTGTGCTTTCTCTCATAAAAACCACACAGCAAACAGCACAGACTTCTAAACACACGCGATGCAGTGACGAGTGACTATATCTGCGGTCACTGATTCCTGACGGGGAGAATTAAGAATTCTATTTTCCTCTATAAGGCCTAGGTTTTCTTCTTTTCTTTTATTTTCTGAGCACCGGACTTGTGCTGAGCCTGACCGGACATTTTGAGCGTACTGAACTTCAAATCAAATGAATCAAATATTTTCTTTATTGTTTAACAATTATTCCAATTATTAACAATTACAGTTCTGGGCCCCCCTTTGGGCCCCCCCCACCCTGGGCCCGGGACAACAGACCCGTTTGTCCCCCCCTGTCGGCGGGCGTGGCTGTAATGCTTCTGTGCAGAAGGAAGCCTGTGAGCCACGAAGGTAAGTTTGCGAGCAGATTAGATTAATTTCCACTTATTAGACAGCATAGTCAGCTCATCGTGTTTTGTATTGCATCACTTATAGTTCTTAAACCTTTTAAATAAAGTTTAGGAAGATGCAGTGTTGTATAAAGTACTAGAAAGCAGTACTTGAGTAAAAGTACAAGTATTGTACTAGGAAAAGACTTTGGTAGAAGTGAAAGTTGTCTTTTAAAATATGACTTAAGTAAATATCTTAAAGTATCTGATATATACTGTACTTAAGTATCAAAAGTAATTTTCTGATATTTAATGTACTTAAGTATTTGAAGCAAAAGTAAAAAGTTTTTTTTTTAAAGCAAGCGGTTAGAACTTTGATTGTGAACTTTATTGTGGCTTTCTTATAGTAAAGCATATTCAGGGTTCCCATTATCTTCTTAATCTCAATCATCAAATAAAAATCTGTCTTTTCCAGGACTTTTCAGGCACAATTCTCTAAAGTTCAAAGAGCAAACAGCATATTTTTAGAGCTGACATCAAATAAAAAAGCAGAAATTTCACTTTTGTATGAACTTCAGGTAAAAATGAAAAATACATTATAACTTATTTCTTTCAAAACATGAGCATATTTTTGAAAAAAAGTGGAGTATCCCTTTAAGTTAGCTGCTCTACTAAGAAAAAAATGCCAACTCGTTGTGTGGTAATGAAAGCACTGTGACTTTGATCAACAATGCAAGCGTACATTCACAATGTATAACATTAGCACAACATTATCCTATAGCCACTGAGTTTTAAGTTAATTAACATAAAAGGAAATCTCAAGTTTGACAAAACGTATGATGCTTTTGAAGACGTGAATACAGCGGTGTAATGTTAACGTTGACGTTTATTAAACATGCGCCTGGCCATCACATTAGACAGATAATTATCTGATACGGCTTATGATAACTAATGTTTAATCACATTGACATTGTGGCTTTACTTAATAACTATTATTTTAACGTACCTTGATGTGATTCTTCAGGTTGGACGGGGAGTTTTTAAATGACAAAATGTAAGTGATTTTCGCAAGGCATAAGAGGCACTTTATTCGGTAATCGGTAATCTTTAATTCCAATGTACAAAAACATTTCTTACAAATACGGCCACGGATGTATAACGTTAGCTTTCTCACCCTGTCCATCGTCGGGGTGGTCGATTACGATAACGGGAGGTCCTCCAGTAGGTGCTTTCGTTGCAGTTACAGTTGTGCTTCCTCATCCTTTGGCAACACTACGCTAAAATAGAGTGTGCGTGAAATAGAGTGTGCGGAGCGTGCGTAAATCAATCTAGAAGCACTGATTCGCCAAAACCTCCTTTATTGAGGTCGCACACATTTCTTCTGATTTTATTTTGTTGTAACGAGTAACGAATATGCTTAGTGAAAATATATCGGAGTAAAAGTATACATTTTATCTAGAAAATGTAGTGGAGTAAAAGTGAAAGTTGACATAAATTTAAATAGCGAAGTAAAGTACAGATACGTGAAATTTCTACTTAAGTACAGTAACGAAGTATTTTTACTTCGTTACATTACAACACTGGGAAGATGTATGTAACTACAGTTGGCTTTGGTTAACTATTGAAGCCTCATCTCTTGTCAAAAGGCTCTACGTGAACGCAGTATTTGTTGAACACTGCTGGTAGCAGCGACGTCTGTGTCCGTACCATTCTTATCAATGACAGCATAATCTTGTATCTCCCTGCTCCAAAGTCATAAAACTCGTATCTCCGATAAAGCATGACTTTGGTAAAATGTTGTGTTAATGTTGGTACACAACAGTATATGATAGCAATATAAGGCATAATAACAACTTTAACGATACAATGTTTAATAACTCAAAAAATACAGCGTTTTTTTATTTCCTGAAAAATAATGCTTTTGGAGATACGAGGATTCTGCCTGACTGCGACGATATCTGAATCTGTCTTAATACAAACATATTGCGTACCTACCTTACCAAAATAAACAGTGCAATGACCCTTTCAGACCTTTTGCCTCCTGCAGCCGTTTGCATCTCGTGATGGTAAAGCAGTAAAGTTACCGATGTAAATTTGGGGTTTTGCTATTTGCTGATCCAGGCAGTTTTGCTGTTGTTGTTATAAAACATGTCTTTCATTTTGTTGCTCCTGTGCAGATTGTCAATTCAGCAGAAAAGTTTGCCATTCTCCCTCTGTTTACAGACGGGAGGTGAGGGCACTTGAAAGCGCTGATGACATATGGTGTCTGCGTGAAGCAGCGCCGCGGTGGCATTCAAATTACGCTTACCGAGATCTATGAATGGTTGGCATAAATGTTTCTGGATCAAATGAGATACCCTGCCTTTAATCTAAAAGAATATACTGCATTTCATGCATAGGGAAGCTTTGACTTTTGGTACTTTTAAAAATGTAAGTTAGGAGTGAACCAGCATAAGGCTGAATATATCAAGAGGATCTACAGTGGACAATGAAGACCCGCTGGTTTCTCATTTTCGTCAGGCTCATGCGTCTCTTATCAAGCTATTTTAAAGGCTCAGCAGTTTTTGACCGTAATATTGATGAGAAATCACATCAGTGTGTCATCACTACTGTAATGCTGATGGATCACAGTGGGAATGTGGGGAGGAGGGGTTAAATTATACATGCAACAGTGGAAGATGGATGACTACGTCCCTCTTTATGTTGATTCCAGCCTTGCCACAAAAAAAGCATACTGATGAGAGAAATTAGAGGTCTTCTGTTTATATATTATATGTGTATTGCCTGTCTTTCATATTTTTAAATTTAAATTTGATAATTGCCTTGATACAATGATGATGTTCATGACTTTATTATCTTAATCTTTTATCTGTTCAAATATTTTGCACTACCATTCAATCAATTTATTGTTTAATTCTTCTTCAGTACTTCTGAATCATCACACTAAAGTCATATTTTTGATTTCCTTTCTGAGGTTACATTTTTTTCTGCTGTTCTGGTAGAAATTTTCTGTCCTGTGATTTCTCATTTTCATATATAAACAATTTTGCAAAACCCAGTTTTTCTCTTTAACTGCTTGAAGTAATGGAAATAACCACGCCCGCCGACAGGGGGGGACAAACGGGTCTGTTGTCCCGGGCCCAGGGTGGGGGGGGCCCAAAGGGGGGCCCAGAACTGTAATTGTTAATAATTGGAATAATTGTTAAACAATAAAGAAAATATTTGATTCATTTGATTTGAAGTTCAGTACGCTCAAAATGTCCGGTCAGGCTCAGCACAAGTCCGGTGCTCAGAAAATAAAAGAAAAGAAGAAAACATAGGCCTTATAGAGGAAAATAGAATTCTTAATTCTCCCCGTCAGGAATCAGTGACCGCAGATATAGTCACTCGTCACTGCATCGCGTGTGTTTAGAAGTCTGTGCTGTTTGCTGTGTGGTTTTTATGAGAGAAAGCACAAACTATTTCATATTTAATATGCAAAACTTGAATTTGAAATAAAACTTACCGCCGAGAAGATAATGAAATCTCTATTGCTAAGTGACGCGACAATTATTTATTATTTCAAATCCGTTTACAAGATAAATTGTGTTGTTAAACAGATGAAATTATCTTGATATAGGCTACATTCATGAGAAGCCTTTTCTTTTTACTGTTACACTGTAGACAGTAAAATATGTAATTTATATAAAACTCTATGGTCTGACAGCACATTGTCCATTACCTGTTGGTTCATGTTGGTCCAGTTTAATTCAGGGTAATCCTTTAATAAAATGTAATTATAAAATATTTTATTGTTTTGTAATATTCACAGCGCACATTCTCTCAAATGAATGTGCTTAATGTGCTTAAAACATGTTTAATTATTCTGCAAAATTCCGCATAGATTTTGCAAAAGAAATCCGCAGAAATAGCAAAAAATAACTCCTTGCACAGATTCCTTATACAGCTGTACTACTCTTGCAGCAATTAAAGCAGTTCAGATTTGTTTTAAATAGCAAAATAGTTATATTTCTTTTTTTATTTACATTTTAGAGTATTTTTGTTTGTTCCAACAAGCGGTTAGCAGCCGACAGCAAGTTGACGACATGTTTGATGAATTGAACTCTCAAATCATCACTTCACTTGTCTATAATAACAACTATATAAAATATATATTTTCAGCATATCACAGTGTTAGTTTAAACGTTTATTATCTACACACACTATTTTTTAAAAGCGGAGGCAGGTTGCTCTGCTGCTCGCAGCTGCAACGGGGGCAGAAATATAAAAATGAAAAGGGCTATAGCTACAAAACGAAACGAAATAAACATGAAACCGAATAAACATGCAACCTGCCTTATCTTACAACTTCGCTATGCATATATAGATTATGTATTGGTTGCTGTTTGCATAGATTATGCGCAGTATCCAAGGTTTTAGTCCTCCATTAATATTTTTTCCCGGTGCGCTGCGGTACTGCTGTTAAATACGCAACAGCTGCATTGTAAATGTGTGGCTGGCTGTGCTTATTGCGGACTCGTGCTATAGGTTAAAAGTCTTACTACGTTTGTTTTGCAATCATCGTCTGTCAAAATGTTATTTTAATTAAATTTAAAAATATAAAAAGACGGAGAAGCCTAAATAAGCTCAAGGTCCGCCCGCGTATCAGCTGTGAGGTTAAAATTGGCCGAAACCCGACCTGAGGGGTGTAAAAAGGCCGGGTCGGGCTTGGGCTGAAATGCAGGGCTCTACCCTCAATCGCATTCATTGAGAAAAATGTAATGCATGCTCATCATGAAAGCTCTTTACAAAATAATATCCCTCTGGGCTTTTGGTTCAAAGGCGTGCATGTTTGGAGAAATATTGATTGAGTTTATATGTTTACATCAAATTTCTTAAGAGAGGAGTAATATTTATTCAATTTTTAGTCCAAACACGGCATAATATTAGCTGAAGTTGTTTTACTGATATTTCCAATAGTCTGTTCATAATTCATACGTGATTATGATATTTTGTGTCAGTATACAGTGTCAGTACACTGAAAAAATATTCATTGAATTTAATCAGTTTTTTTAAGGTAAGTGGTTGCAATCAATTTATTTAAGCTACATTTAAACAAAAGTTTTATATTTTATTTTACTTTACTAATCTTTTTTGTTTAAATGTAGCTTAAATAATTGATTGCAACCACTTACCTTAAAAAATTGATTAAATTCAATGAATAATTTTTTTCAGTGATACTACATTTAAAGGTGCAGTGTGTAAATTTTAGAAGCATCTAGTGATGAGGTTGCAAATTGCAACCAACGGCTCAATCCACTCACCCCTCGCTTTTGAAACGCATAGAGAAGTTACAGTAGCCGGTTCATTATAAAAAGGTCTTTATACACCCCTGATAATATAGTTTTGTATATTATTTTGCATTTCTGTCAAGAGATCCTTCAAAAAATTACACACTGCACCTTTAACTAAATGTTTTATACAATGTATAATATGCAATATTCGTGGGTCCTGAATCGAATAATGCCAAATGTCTTGTTACCAGTAAAAAGTAAGGGGTGGGGGGCCCTCTAAGATTATCTTGTCCCGGGCCCAGGCAAGACTGTCAGCTGGCCTGGAAATAACAATTCAGGTCAGCAATTCTTTGTCAAAAAAAAAAACTTCTTAAAGGTCACATCATTTAAAGACTATTAAACCTCTGGGTTCTGTCCTAGGCCCCTCATTTTTACAATTATACGGCATCTCTTAAATATATCCTCGCACAAGGGTTTTTCTACCACTGCAGATGAAATGCAGTTCTACTTCTAGTTCCAGTCTTTGCCTATACACATGTCTGGATGCAACACCCGCTCATCCTACCAAAACAGTTATGCTTTATAGCTTACTCAAAACTGGTTCAAGCTTAGCATTATGAATAAATGGTATATTTATGGGAATTATAAAATCATAGGTGCAAAATATTTAATTAATGAAATTATTTCAGTTGATTATTTTCTAGAGATTAATTTCATTGATAGGTTTTAAAAATAGATTATGTTTAAGTTGGAGGTGGTGATTGGTGTAAAGCCACAGCCACACAAACATTGCATTTAGTAAACAGATTCCCATGCTATGCGTCACTTAACAGTAACCATTACATTTTAACCAGAGGTGGAAAAAGTAATAAAATACTGTACTCAAGTAAAAGTAAAGTTACTTTAATAATATTTTACTTAAGTAAAAGTAAAGTTACTTGTCTAAAAATCTACTCAAGTAAAAGTAAAAAGTAACTCATTTTAACTTTACTAAAAGTTACTTTTTTACAGCGGGGAGAGGTGGAGATTTCTAGTATAGTTCAAAAACGACAAGGAAATATAAATCTCAAACTAGTTGTTTTAATTAACATCTTTACAATTAAATTGCAATAACAAAAAGTTAATAAAATAAAAAGCTTTTTTAAAGTAAGAAACATTTATGGAAATGTTTAATGATTTTTATATGTGAGTTATGCACTTTTGAAGATGGTCAGCAGCTAGTAAATAAAATCACTATAGGGCTTGTTCGCAAACACCGGAAGTCGCTAACCGCGGCCATCTTGTTGACATGACATCTGTCCTGCCCCTAGCCGCACGTCAAGCGTGCCGCACAAGCCCTGGAAAGTGAAGCCAAAACGTCTCGATCGCCCCCCAGTGACCGGTCCCAGTATAGGTCATAAAGCCCGCCTCCCCATGTTATTCACTGGGACTTGAGACCAACTAACAAAATTAATTACACTTCAATTATATTTTTTCCGACGTTGGTTTCTTTATTTTTCTGTAGTTTTTATCACGCTGATGTAAATTCATTTGATTGTTTTTAAAATAGGTTTGTGTTTATTTAGTTTTTTAATAATATAAAAACGGTGGTGTCACGTCATGATTGACAGCTGTGATATCGTGTGATATGCGCATTCTACGAGAGAGAGGGCGGGGTTTTGACTTCGCGCCTTCCCTTCCTGCTCACTACTGCGCATGACTGGTCCCGAAATCGCTATTGCGCAGACTCAAGACCCAAGATGTCAGCGCCATATCGGGCAACTGGCGGCTTCACTTTTTACCAATGGAGGAGAGCGAACAGGCGTCGTCCATATTTTTTACAGTCTATGCCGCACGTAGATTTAAGTTGAGGGGAGCAGTAGCCTAATGGCTTCATCTCGTCTGTATTAAGAAAAGATGAGCTTGATTATTGTGGAACCATATCAAATAGACCCAATAGCCTTAAGTAAAGATCCGTCCTTATTGCCAGCCGTAACTTATCCGGATATTTATAACTATATCGTTCATACAGTATCCGCATTCATCATACAAGTACTGAAGGGCCGTTCACATAATAACGATAACTATAACGATAGCTATATCATCGTCCACATCACCAAACAATACGTTTATGCTAATTCGCTCACGGCACTCGCGCAAATCACTTGCCTTTAATATTGCTTGTAATAAAAACTTTTGCAGATGTCCTCAACACGTTGCGTTTCGCGTAACTCTAAACAGTGAATCTAATAGTTTGTGTAATCTCTTACCTTAGTAAATCTAATAGTTTGTGTAATCTCTTACCTTTTGGCATAACAGTTAGTTAATGTAAAAGATTAAAAAGCATTACATAGTCAATTTTCACAGCAACTGGAGGTAATCTAATGTTATAGACCTCAGCAATGAGCTTCACTGTCATTTTAAGTGGTCGTGCACTTGAAGTTCAAATAGATTTTAATGCTATCAATGGTTTATCCTTCATCAGGTGGGAAAAATCGCTCAGAAAGTGATCCCAATGATGTCGTTCATTGTATCTGTATCGTTATAGTTTTGGTGTGAGCTCCGCTATTCTCTTTAATATAAAACGATTTTCAAAACTATGTGAACGGCCCTTAATTCCCTACCTAGTATCAATGCCAGACCTATTATTATGTTCATATAGTTATTAATACTAATTTAATATCTGTCTCAATTTATGGCAGCTTATTTGAAAGAGCAGTTTCAGCCACTGCTTACAGCTAACCATATGTGATCAAATTATGGGGACAGACTTGGCTGTGAGGCATATATGCCTAACGTTACCTGGGGTAAAATGATGGGGACAGACTTTGTTGTTGGGAGTCTCTCCTTCGCTGGTTCAACTCCTCTGTCTCCTTCCTTTCATGTTTTCTGACAGTCGGTATCACATAAAAACTAATTCCGGGGTTCTTTTTGCTGTTGTTAGAACATCCGTGTAGTACACCACACACCATTGCGCGGTTTTAAAAAAATTACACCGATAATACCATGCATAATACCCATGCTGCCTCGCTTGTCAATTGACAGACTGACAGTTTTATGTCAACAATATGGCCGCCGCGAACATTGATGACGTAGATCGAATAACCCCTAGAGTAAAGTTGTAATTGATGTATTGCTGGTAACACATTATTTTATTAAACTATATATAGTTTAAATGAGCATATAATGAGATGAGTGCCATGTCTATATACATTTGACACGTTTATTGTCTTCTAGCTGGGTACCTGATGTCAGACCTTTATTCTTCTTTCTCTCTCTCTCTCTTTCTCTTTCTCTCTCTCTCTTCGTACTCAAGAGCATGAATCCTACCTTTCATAGAAATGAAACACTCGCTTCGCGTCAGTGGTTGCTTAAATATGACCAGGGGTTTCTTTCATAAGATTTGAACTGAGGCGGGTCTGCATTAGCGTGCGCCTGTCTCGTCCGTCTCCATGGTTCTTTTTGCGCGTTCCCCCGCCCATCAATCATCCGTTGCGCGTCTTAATCATCTTGCTTTTTTAAATATTTTTTTACTCAGTAACGGATATGATTGAAAATGTAGCGAAGTACAATACTTTAAATAAAACATACTTAAGTAAAAGTAAAAGTACAGATTTTAAAAACTACTCAAAAAAGTAAAAGTACACAAAAAACTACTCAATTACAGTAACGTGAGTAAATGTAATTCGTTACTTTCCACCTCTGATTTTAACTGTGTAACGCCTTCCAATCCTAAACTATGAAATCGCTGATGTTGTCCATAGCTCATCGTTTTAAGGAGGCTGGTAACTTGTAATGCAATAAGTAAACACAAGCTATCAATAATCATCTTAGCACAATAGCATTTTTGCATTCTATGCTCTATATCATGAATTAATGCACCAGGTATGTCAGATTAAAATATATAAAGTTAGATGTATGTGTGTAGAAACATTAGGTATGTAGCCAAGAAGACCATATAGTCCTCTTCACTGCTGTAGCTATAGCAAAATCATGAAAGGCTTTATTGTATACAGGATTTTCAGGGGCGGACTTACCCATTAGGCAAAGGTCGGCAATTGCCTTGGGCCCCGCGTTACCAAGGGGCCCCAAAACGCAGGGGTGTACTTGGTGAGCTGCCACTTTTTGCCCCTGGTTATCATCAAGATTTCCAGAAGACTATAATAATTTTGTTTAATTAGGAATTCTATTTAAACATCTTTTGTGTTTTTCAGTATATTCCCATAAAAGATTTGAACGTTATTATCACATCTGCACGAATCCGCCCCCCATTATAGTTTAGAGTGGATCATTCCATGCACCAGCGCATGCGCGCGGCGCGTAGCTCAAATCAACAAAGCCAGCAAAGCTGCAGGCAGCAGTGAGAGAGAATGATACATTAAAAGAGCGAAGCTGCAAGGAAATAAACTAACGTTGCTACACCAATGGAGCAGAAAAGATGATTCACACAAAAATGTAGCCAAAGTCTCCACTTTTCTCCACACAAACACCACACGTTCTGTGCTGCTCTCAGCAACCTCTTTTCCGTCAGACACAGCTCTCTCTCGGCCACGGACACGGATAGTGTGCTGGTGAGTATGCTCCGCAAATAATACAGGTTCTACAGTTTATATAATATTAGCGTGTAATCTCAGGTACAGTAGCCTTTAGGTAAGTTTTAGTCCGCTGAAATGTCTGCCCAGCGCCACTAAAGATTATAATTCATTCCCCAATATGCACATTCGTGATCGCTTTAGTCTCATTTAAATCTCATATGAAAACTGTACCATGCATCGCCTTTGCCCTGTATTTCACTAGCGAACGTCAAAGTACAAGATGTATACATTAACTGATAGATGACATCTGTATAGTTCATTAATATAAAAACTATTTACATAATGTAATGCAGAAGCAATCCATGACGCTTTACCATCCACTGTATAAAGTCAAATTTCACTCCTTGTTTATCTAGTCTCGAGTTCTTAAGACCTATTGCATTATTTTAAAACCATATTATGTTTCTTTTCATCGTATTATGTTCATTTGAATACAAAGTATTTTAATTTAAAATATATTGTGGATGTAATGTGGCATTAAATGAAAATATATTAAAGAAATTCAGTACACAAAGTAAAATAAAAAAGTACATAAATCTACACATCTTTTTACCATGTAGTACTGTGGTTAATATAAAATCCAATCATAGTATTCAAACAATACTGTATGTATATGTATGTACAGGAATACAAAACAGAATACAATTTTGGGTAGATAACTGTACCTTAAGGACCTATATTGTTAGAAAAAAGCTAGTGGGGCAGCACTCTTTAAAAAGGTAATTGTATGGACCATTAGGTACAGATGTAAACATTTAGTACCAATATGTACCTTTTGAGATACTAATATGTATTTTTGAGGTACTTATAAGCTCTCTTTGGTATATCTGAGGTAGTAAAATGAAATCCTCAGGTGCAAAGCTGTACTTTTTTAAAGGGTACAGCCCCAGTGACAGAAAAGGTACAGTTTTGTACCTTTATTTCTGACAGTGTGTATATATATATATATATATATATATATATATATATATATATATATATATATATATATATATATATATATATATATATATATATATATATATATATATATATATATAGTAGTCAACATTTGAAGTGGATCAAAAACATTCATCAAATTTGTCCTAAAACAAGAACGGGTATTGGATATTGGTTTTAAGAAAACTTTTAGAAAAGGTTTTGATCCACTTCAAATGTTAATTTGTATATATTAATCTCAATCTCATTGGGGGCTGAAACTTAGGTAACCTCGAGAAAAAAAGAGAGAGATAGCGATGAGAAAGAGATAGAAAAATACAGTAAAGGGTGCATAGTTAGGGCCCCGAGACACATGATTTTGCCTTGGGCCCCCAAATCACTAAATCCGCCCCTGAGGATTTTACACTGACAACAATGCAGGGGATGCTCATGTGTGGGGGAAGGGGACATGTTTGCTTATAGGAATCATTTACATTTTGACCCAGCCGTCTCTAAAAATATGCACACTGGTGGGTGGCAAAGAGTAAAGACACGATTGGAGCTTTGATGGAAGTAAGAATGGCCATTTTCATCCAGGACACCCAATAATGCCCTTAGAAGACACACTTCTGTGGCACCGATGCGCTCTAAAATGCTGTTTATAACACTTTTCTGACTGTACTAAACATTTATTTGAAAATGTGTGAAATTATTGCCTTAGTGGTTGTAATTTCTTTTTTTTATATAATTTATTTATAAGTTTTCTATTAAGATGGAAAAGGGAAAAAATACATGTGCAACAAATAAAGACATGGTGACCATCCCAGAATACACCCCCCACCCCACCCCTGCGGCTTGACAAAAAAAAACTTACAGTTTAGCAGTATCAAAACACTATTATAAAAGCAACAAAAATGTGCATGTCACAGCATGCATGTACAGCCTGGGATACATAGGCATACTAGTTAGTGGGATAATACAAACCAAGTAAATAAACAAAGAATAAATAAGTAAACATAAATGAAAACAGGAAAATACTACCTTATGCCTATCCCGGGTTGTCTGGTTTACATAGATGAAGTTGTCGTGAAAGGTTATGAAGCAGGAAAATATACAATCAGAAAGGAAAAAAACTCAAGCATTTAACTCTTTCACCGCCATTTGGTATATTGTATGTTTATATATTTAAAGAAGAACATTTTCTGGAAGGCATTAAACTTTGGTGAAAATCATGAAAAACGCTGGCGCTGGCTGGCAACTTTTAAAAAAAATGCTGGCGGTGAAAGAGTTAAGTATCCCCTTCCTCAGTCATTTTTAAGTCATTGAAATACAATAAGAAAGGTGACCATGTTGCAAAGAATTTACTCTTTGAGCCTCTTACAGTGAATTTAATTTTTTCAAGTTGAATGTTATACATCACTTCCTTAATCCATCTATTATGTGTTAGGGGTTCAGCTTTATTCCAATGTAGAATAATTAAACGTCTTGCCAACAATGTGGTAAAGGCGATGACTTTATACATTCCTTCCCCAAGTACCATATTTTCAGGTAAAAACAGCTAAGAGGGGGTCCGGTTCAATAGGAATATCATATATATCACTGAAAGATTTAAAGATATATTTCCAAAATCCCTCCAATCTAGGACATGACCAGAACATATGAGCTGTTGTAGCTGGTGAGTGTAGGCATCTATTACATGCGGGACTGACAGTAGGATAAATCCTAGCTAATTTTGAATTAGTAAAATGCAGCCTATGCAGTATTTTAAATTGAATGAGGGCGTGTCTGGCACAGGGTGAGGACGAGTGTACTTGGTCTAAAATGCCTGCCCATTCCATATCAGTAAAGTCTCTATCCAGGTCAAGCTGCCATGAATTTTTAACATTGTCTAGGCTTTGCGAGTTTGTAGTGCTTATAAGGGAATAAATGCAAGAAGTTAGTCCTCTGCTTTCTGGTTTTAAATCTAGCAGTGCCTCAATATCTGAAGGAGCAGGCAGTTCAGGAAAAGACTTGAAAACTGATTTAATGAAACTTCTTATCTGCAAATATCTAGAGTTTTGGGCAGGGAGAAATTATGCACAAGCTCATAGAATGAGCAAAAAATATTATTTATAAATAAATCTTTTAACGATCTAATTCCCTGATTCTCCCATGCTAAAAAGGCAGTGTCCATAAATGATGTTGGGAATAAACAATTGGAGACAATGGGGCCCACAATCGAGGCAGTCTGGAGACCAAAATGCCTCCTAAATTGTGACCACATTTTTTATGTATGTGCAACTACTGGATTGGTTGATGTAATGAAACTCTTTCCGGTTATTGGAAGTGGTGCACAAACCAATGACTTAAGAGAACATTTAGTGCAGGCTTCTTCCCCTTTCACCCAAACAGGCATTGACTCTAGATCCCAAGCTGAGACCCCATACACAATTTTTTGAATATTGCTTGCCCAATAATAAAACCAAAAATTGGGCAATGCCATCCCTCCTTGAATCTTGGGTTTCTGCAGAAATGTTTTCCTGATACGGGGAGTTTTACCCTCCCATAAAAAAGAGCTTATTAATTTATCCAGGTTGGAAAAAAAACATTTTCTTATGAAAATGGGTATATTTGAAAATAGGTATAAGAAGCGTTGCAGAACCGTCATTTTAATCAAATTAATACGGCCTGCTAGAGACAAAGGCAGGGCAGACCACCTCTTGAAGTCATGTTTGCAACGTTTTAAAAGGGGAGAAAATTTTGCCTTAAATAAACTGTCAAATGAGCGTGTAACTGATACACCCAGGTATGTAAACCCATCCTGAACCACTCTAAATGGAATAGTATGAGCAGCAAAATCCAAGGGCATAACAACTGGAAAATACTCAGTCTTGTGCATATTAATTTTGTAGCCTGATATTTTCCCGAAATCCTCTAATATTGTCAATATATGTGGCAGTGATGTATCGGGGTTAGAAATATATAACAGAACATCATCCGCATATGAGGATATTTTGTGTTCCACACCATTTCGAACAATGCCTTTAAAAATAGGAGACTGGCGAAGTAGTATGGCCAGAGGCTCAATGGAAATTGCAAACAATAAAGGCGAAAGTGGGCAGCCCTGTCTTGTACCTCTGTGTAAGGAAAAGTATTCAGAAGATACATTGTTTGTGCAAACAGAAGCTAGAGGGGCAGAGTATAGAAGCTTGATCCAGGAAATCAAATTTTCAGAAAAGCCACATTTTTTAAGAGTAAAGAAAAGAAACTCCCACTCTACCCAATCAAATGCCTTTTCAGCATCTAAAGAGACAATGGCTTCCTTGGTGTCTAGGTGTGAATGCGTATACATTACATTAAACAGACGCCGCAAGTTGTTAAAGGGATTGCGTCCTCGAATAAATCCGGTTTGATCGCTATGAATTATTGTGGGCAGAATAGGTTCTAAATGTGATGCAAGGGCCTTAGCTAATATCTTAAAATCAACATTTAGTAATGAAATTGGTCTATATGATTCACAAAGGGAGGGGTCCTTATTTTCTTTTACCAAAAGCGAAATTGTGGCCTGTGTGAGAGTTGAGGGGAGGGAGCCCTCTTCAAAAGCTTCATTATATACTGCTATAAGAAGCAGACTCAACAGAGCTGAGAACTTCTTATAGAACTACATGGGAAAGCCATCAGCCCCAGGTGCTTTACCGCTCTGCATAGCCACCACAGCTTCTACAACCTCCTCTTGCCTAATAGAATCCCCAAGTTCAGAGCCAATATTAACAGTAGGCAGGTTTAGTTTTTCAAAAAAGGATTCAAAGAGAGTCAAATCATTAGTATAGTCTGAAGAATATAAAGCAGAGTAAAACTGAACAAATCTGTTATTTATATCTTTAGCAGTATGTAGTATAGAACCAGAAGGAGACCGAATTTGAGTAATCATTTTGGAGACATCAGACTGACGGGCTTGATAGGCCAATAGTTTACTAGCCTTATCACCAAATTCATAAAACTTATATCGGGTCTTCAGCAACCTCTTCTCTTCTTGCGAGGTTGTCAATAAGTTATATTCAGTCTGCAGCCGCAGCCTTTCTTTAAATAGTTTTGGACTTGGATTTACTGCATATTCCTCATCAACCTTGCTTATCTCATCTGAGATTATTTTGAGCTTTGAAATCTCTTGCTTTTTGGTATAAGAAGAGTAGGAGATAATTTTACCTCGTAAAAAAGCTTTAAGGGCTTCCCATAATGTAGCTCTCGAAATATCAGGTGTATCATTTATCTCCAAAAAAAAGACTATCTCTTTGGATAGAAAATTAACAAATTCATCATCTGATAATAAAAGAGAGTTTAATCTCCAGGGCCTATAATTTGAGTGATGATCGGGAAAACTAAGCCTAAATGAAGAAGGGGCATGGTCTGATATCACAATACTATGATATTCACTTGCTGAAAAAAAGGATAGCAGGCTTTTGTCTATCAAAAAAAAAGTCTATACGGCTATATGAATGATGTACTGGGGAGAAAAAAGAAAATACTTTAGAGCAGGGGGAGAAGAACCTCCATGGATCGATCAGCCCAGTGGTTGTCATTTCTCTTGCTCATTTCAGTTGCACCATTACTTGATGTATAACTAGACAGCAGATCATAAGATTTGGAATGCTGTTTAAAAGCAGTAATATTGTTTATTAAATAAATGTAAATGTAGATGTGGAGTGCTCCAATTGAGGCACTTATAAGGCTCCATTTAGGTTTCATTTATATTTTTACATTTTATCTAAAGTCACTTACAGTGTAGTCAGTGTTTCCTTTTTGTCCAATTTGTATATTCTCTGATTATCTGATTAACACATGACCCTGCCATTACTGATGCCAAGCTTTACCAATCCATTTACATAAAGATCCTGTTGGTACTAAGAAGCTCCTTGGAATGTTAATGCCCATGTAGTAGACAACAACTAAATTTTTTGTTTAGAGCCAAGCTAAAAACTTGCATTTTTTATTCCTGTCCTCATAACAGAGTGTTTCCAAGATGTTGATTCATAAGCAGTGTATCAACAGCAGGGTCCGATACTGTGAAATCCTAATGCATTCTAATGTCTGTCCTAATAAAGCTGTTTTCTTTTCTTCCTGAGCCTTTATCCCCAAACACATATGCTAATGCATGCATGTTTAAAAAAGTATGGGCAACATCAAATTGAATTTCCCCAGGGGCCTGGCTTTGGGCTCCCCGTATAGTGTGCAAACACCACAATGAATTACACACAGAGGACAAACAAACATGTTTGATGGTTAGTGTTTGCAAGGCAGACAGTGCATTTTAAAGCAAACCTCTTCTCTCTGCATGTGTCTATGGTACACTTAAAGGGGCCTTTTGATACGTTTACTGAAAAAGACAAAGGTATCTTGAAATTTTCTGCTACAGTAGATACAGAAGGCTCATTATGAAATGGTTATTTAAGCACATACAACATGATAAGACCGGCATTGATACAGTCAACAGAAAGTAGGAACGAACGCATATATCCTCCTTCTGACATAAACCAGGGGGTAAAGATGGTTGGGTTTTCAGAAGTAACAGATGGTTGGGCGTAAGCAGGGCTCCAAACAAAAAAAATCAATTAAGGAGTCATTGGCTCCTATAGGGGAAAAAAGCAGGCGCCAAATATTTTTTTTAAGAGCCACATAACAATGCACTTACTTTTAGCAGGCATGAAAATGGTCAGGGGTGTAAAGGGTGAGAAGGGTGCTCGAGGGGCGACGTGGCCTAACAAATGCAAAAAAATACATTATGACCATTATTTCAATGATTTGATTCTGACGGACTATTTAGATTGTAAATTTAAAATGTAAACATTTGACTAGTAGGTTATCCAAAACCATGTTTAATTAGATGGGTTAATACATGTGGAAAGCTGTAACAAGTAGCATTCCCTTACCATTTGACATCTGCAATAATTTTATTTTGCCATAATGTGACCATCAGTCGCAAGGCCATACAATTTTAAGTTGTCCTTGGAATAGGGTGGACCTGAATGCCTACAGTACATGTATTTTTAAATTACTTAATTTTACAATATAGTACTGGTTAAATGAATTGCATTATGGTTTTTGAGTCATGGATTGAATAAGTTTCAGATCAGCAAAAAAGTGATGTGGGACAATAAAATAAGAACAAATCGAGAAATTACAAACATATAAAATAGAAAAGAACAAATTTACAAATAAAGTAAGATCTAACAGTATTGATCAGGGCCGCTGGAAGTCATTTTAAAACAAGGGGGTGCTGTGAATTTATTTTATTTATTTTTTTACAAAAAACCTGAGCCTATAGGCCCATTTAAAATACATTTTAAAAATAAATACATTGAGTTTCACACTACTTTATTGTCATATACCCTTTAGTGCACACAGCCAGGGGCTACACACAGACATCATCAGTTCTCAGATGAATATACAGTTTGCGCTATTAATCAGAACAATTCCAGGGGAAATTACTTTCGTTACAACTTCAGATATACATTACATACATATATTTACATACAACATATAATATTATAACAACATATAATATAAAATAAACTTCACCATTTTCAATGTCCAGACGAACATATTTTACTTTCGTTTTTAAGTTAGGATCACACGTCGATTAACAGTGGTAAAATATTCTCACAATTACATACCTTATATAGACCTTTTTTTACTAAATAGTACTATTGCTGGCTTTTTTAAACTTATAAATAATTCATACATTGAACAAAAATAATAATGGGTTTAGTTCTGATATTCTATACTTTTATAAAGAAATACATGCTGTATAATTACATTTTTAGAATATATTGGCTTTATATAAGGTTTGTACTCTAAAAATACTTTATTTGTTACAAACAAGAGATAAAGAATTTACAAACGTTCTCATCTCACCATATCCACAGGTACAGAGTCATTATATACAATAAATTTGTGAGGAAGCATTTAAAAATAGATGCATTTGTTAAAAAGCAAAGCATTTATTTACTTAGCTACAGATGAAGCAGTTCTTTACGCCTTCTAACGTCTCATAAACGGTCATCATTTATGTCCAACTAAGAGACTCAATAATAATCTTTTACATTTTAATCCTTTAATTTTTCATATTAAAAAGTTGTGTTTGTGCTGCTTCGCATCCATGTATGTCATCCCGTTAATACTGTATGCGCATATTATCAACGCGCTCTTTACTCTAGCAAAAGACACTCGCGTCGCGCATTGCACAGGTTGTATAATAAAGCCCAAAATCTCTCATGAGATGCCCAGGGAGTTCAGAATTTCTGTGTGGGCATGCATCAGCCAAAGGTGTGTGAGTCTTTTCTGGGTCCTGGTGAGTGCGTACCCAGAAAAAGACGCAAGGCGGAGAAGACGCAAGGCGGAGAAGTGCGCTCGGATGAGGCCACGGAGATGGGTAGGCACAGACAGTAATGAAATTAAAATCCAAAATACACGTAATAACCTACGTGTGTCAGAAATAATTGCCTAAAATATTCATAAGTAGGCTAATATATAGACGGGTTGCCGTTTTACAAGCATTACAGGGTGCGCGTGCATCCAGGAGGCAGAAAGCCCTATTGGTGAGCTGATCCGCTACTGCAACAACCTTAATTATTGAAGCGTTCTTTATTGTTTGTATATAAATAAAACTTGATTTTAGTTGGAACTGTTTATCTGTCTTTATTTTTGCAGTGTTACTGTGATACATGCAGAGTTGTATAGTACTTAAGTATTTTTACTTTCTACATAAAAGTACATTTTCAATTATTCATATTTTATTAGTGTTTTTCTTTGGAAAACAAACATTCCAAAACATATTATCATAATTTTTACTCCACTACATTTCATAATTTAAAGTTTTTGGTTTATATTTAATATTTAAGTACATTAAACATCTAGTAATTTTTTGTACTTTTACTTAAGTAATAACAATTTTCGTACTTTTACTCAAGAAGGTAGAACTACACAATTTTTATGTAATTAGGCATTTAATCAATTTTAATATGGAATATATAATGAATACACAGTATGATTCTATGCTTTAGAATGTAGTGAACATTTTTTAGTAAAGAAAAACACTCTGATAAAGCACAGATGCTTGGAAAATGTAACTAAAATACTTAAGTATTATACACCTCTGGATACATGTATGAATTATAATGTTGGGCTAGTAATAATAGTCGCATCTACTGTATGTTAACATCAGGCACCCAGCACTGACTCTGTTGGTACTATTATCCAGGGGCGGAGCCAGACATTGTAGACATTGGGGGCTTAGCCCAAATCTAGGGGTTTCAAAGCTTGGTCCCCTGTTGATATTTTTTAAACTATTTTTTAAGCTTTATAAACTATTTTTTAATCTAAGTGTTCTCTGTATTGTCCAGTGTTGGGTGTAACTAGTTACTAAGTAATTTGTTACAGTAATTTAATTACTTGAAAAAGTAATGTAAGGGATTACTCTTATTTTTCTTGTAATCGAATTACAGTTACTTCTGATGTAACTAAATACTGTCTATGGACTGTAGAACAATTATGCATACTATAATAAATAGTGGATTTAACATGGTTTTAGTTTACAATTCTCACTATTAACTGGTTGATTATTAGCATTAATATTCCTGAGATGTTGACTGTTTTTTAGTAGGCCTACTTAAATAGCACATATTAATGCCTGATTCTGCAAAACCTTATTCTACACCCTTAACCCTCCCCATTTCTACAAATACTTAAAATAAACAACTACTTTAGTATTAATAAGCAGTAGTTGGAGTATATTGAGGCAAAAGTAGTTAATAGTTAATTAATAGAGAGAAATTAACCCTAAAGTGGGACCAGAATAATTGATGTACTTTTATTTATTGTTTCTTCGAGCCATTTCAAGCCTATCCTTGTATCATGTACTAAATAGGATTTAGAAAGTAATTAGTAATAATTAAATACTTTTTGGAGTAATTTGTAAAGTAATTTAATTACATGATTGAAGATGTAATTAGTAACTAGTAATTAATTACTTTTTTGAGTAACTTACCCAACACTGGTATTGTCATTTTGAAACTGCAACATAACAAATTTTGACAATGATACTTTAACTTCTCTTATCCAAAAATAGGCAAACATGTTTGCTGAAGGCTAATCCAGTAACTATAAAGCTACATTAGAATAACAATTTTTGACTTCATTGACAGAACAATTTCTCACCTGCTTATGGAAGCGTTTCTCTCTCTTTCTCTCTTTCTGTCTGTGATCTCTCTCCACCCTCCTCTCTTCCTATTTAGTTACAGTTATCACACATAAGGATATTTTAATGTAAGAGATTGGGGATTCACATTTTATAACTGTCTATCAATGTATTTCTGAGGTAAAATCATTGCGAATTTCAAATGCATATGGACAAAACATACCTAACTAACTATATACTTTCTCACCTTCTTACTTCTGACGTCTTTAAAAATATAAATCGTATATCCATCTATAAAAAAGTATATATGCAACAATGAGCAAGTTTTTTCAAAGTTTTAATTCACTGTTATTAAATGTACTTTAAATACAACGTTACCAATGACCAATGAGGCAGACTAGACCAGAGCAACACAGTAAGTTAGACGTTAGCCATGCAGATAATATATCAGTTGACGCTATTTAACAGTATTTACATCACATAACTATAAATATACACTTACAGTAATAACGAAGGCACTGTAATAATAAAGACACTTTGAAAATGCGTTTACTGTGGGGAGATTCAGAATGTTATTTTGCCTTCAACACGCATCTCTTATTCATTTTTAGTTGAGTGGGGGACCGGAGAGTTAAAGATTAGTGCCGCCACCTAGCGTCCTGGATGAATTCATTTTACAGATCTGAAAAGATTCGGGGCTTTTGACAAAACATTCGGGGCTCGAGCCCCAAAAGCCACCCCCCCCGCTCCGCCCCTGCTATTATCCACGCAACAACTCCTTTGCATTTTGACTTACAGACACAGCTGCTAGCCTACAACACAATGCACGTCTCTTCTTTCTGCCTTTCGGTTGCGTACGCAACCAGTTAATGACGTCGCCGAGCAACCCATCGATAAATTGTGCAAACATTTTTACTTAAAAAAATCTCCCTCTCGCCAACCCCCACTTCCCGCGGCCATGGTATTGATTAGGTAGAGAAACAGTATCAAATTAATATAGCACTGTTTTCATTCTATAAATTAAATATAATTGATCTTTTTAAAGCTATAAAAGTGATTTTCCTTTTGTCTTCTGTAGTCTGATTTACATAACAACTCAAACATAAGCTTTTCTAATGAGAGGAACTGTCCCTTTAAGAACGGAGAAGCGCTGATCTATGACACATCTGATCAACTGCTCACTTATAAATGTCTGTTTTTATGAGTATACTTGCAGAGACTGTGGAATTACAAGATCATTTGTGCGTATATCTCCTGTCAAGCCCAAAGAAATCAAAATTTGCGTGATTTATAAAACGCGCGTTGGGCTTGAGTGTGTGCACGTATGCGCACAGAAAACCGCTCCATTTAGCATCTTTGTCGTTGAAATAGTCTAAAATCCAGGACATTTTAAAATGTCGTTCGGCACGGTGTTCATTGACTGATGCGGAAAAATGAATCCCTGTGTCTCTGGCGTTCTCTACCGCGCTCGTTCTGGCACAGCTGCTGGAGCCTGCTTTTTGTTAGCAGGAGTGTCATCCGCTTTTACCCGTTCATATTTTGGCGCTTTCACTCAGTGACGTTCACACAACGCATCTCATTTCATGACTTTAACAAAACAAATGAAGCGATATGCTACTGGTTATAAAACATGCACGTAGGATGCAAATTTTACAATCAAAGGGAGTAAATTTGTATTGTCGCCTTGACAGAAATTTCACTCGCAAATAAATATATTTGGTCGCAAATGCGACCATTTTAGTCGCAGTTTGGAGCCCTGGTAAGAGCCTCCAAATCATTGGGATCCATAGATGATCTAGTTCAGGGGTGTCCAGACTTTTTTGTGTGGTGATCTACTTTTAAAATTATAAAGCCGACAAGATCTACCTGCTAAAAAACACAGTTACATTTTTTAATGACAATTTAAAAGCGTATTAGGACTATACTGCATATCTCTACATTGAATTTAAGGCTGTCCCCATTAGGCTACTCCATTCTTTTTGAGGCGTTAAAAAAGTCATTAAGTACATGTCAAGTAATGCTTAAAATAGCGGAGATGCAGTTTAGTGAAACAAACTAGAAAAAGACAACAGTATCAGAAGCCTCTCTTTAAAAAAAAGAGCAGTGCGACGTGGCTTTCTATTGCTAGGCAACCACCGAGTCAGCTGTCTTTTCAATCAAATATTGAAGCGTGAGCGCTCTTTTGCTGTTAACCGTCATATTAGCAGAAACTTTAAAAAAAGAGGGCGCTTGCTCCGACCTTGTTTGAAAATGAGAGGTGCACAAACACAGGAGAGAGTGAGCGAGTGGAGTCCGGTTCTTCAAAGCAACTGTAAACTTCCCTTACCACAACGTAAGGCCCGCCTCTCCCCTCATTCGATTGTACAATGGAAAGATGCAAATGACGTCGGGCGCTTCTCCACTCTCAGTGTTCCTTCAAAGGCGCGTGCTGCGGCCGGCGGCAAAAACAGCAAGGCGCTCAGCGCGCATAAACATAGCTTAAACAGCGCGCAAACGCTCCCTGTCCATAGAATATCATTCAAAAAAGGCATCTGCAACTGCCATAAACGCTTTTGGTGTGATTGGCCCCTCTCATAATGCCTATTTCGCCCTCTGTTTTCTGATGCTCATGGAGCATCATATACAGTTAACTTATGTGCAATCTACCGGCATTGCCTTTGCGATCGACGTATTGGACACCCCTGATCTAGTTATAGGACGGCCATTGATATTTGACTCCACCTCACACAAAAGAGTATGAGGACCCTCTTCATCTATACTCTGTCCTCTTAGGATAGAATTCATAATCTTCCTCACTGATCGAATCATTCTCTCCCAGATGCCTCCATGATGAGATGCTGCTGGAGGATTAAATATCCATTTGATACTCTTCTGGCTTAGAACATCGTTGATCTTTTCATGATTCCAGTTTTTAATGGCTTCTCTCAGTTGGCGTTCGGCTCCAACAAAGTTAGTTCCATTATCTGAACGTAACTCTGATACTTGACCACGTTGTGCTATGAACCTTCGCAAAGCGTGAATCAAAAGAATCTGTGTCTAATGATGCAGCCACTTCAATATGTATGGCCTTTATAGACAGATGTCAGGATCCTGTCAGAATCTTGTCATGTTTAGAATCTAGTGGCAGGGTTCTGAAAGTACCATGTTATGTGTGGGGACACGTGGCTTTGGATGTGTATTTCCAGTCACGTGTTTTCAGTTTTACATGTTTTAAATCCCTGACAGTATGAACGAGCCAATTCTGAACCCAGCAGACATGAGCGAGTCTGATTCAGGGTGGTGGGATACCCTTGTCGCCGAGATCCGGGCTGGCGAGGGCCCCTTTCCGTTTCCCGAGGTGTTGGCTAACTCCTATCTCGTCGCTGGCCTGAATGTCCTCCCTCCTTATCTCCTTACCAGGAGATGGTGGACCGTCTCGGGGGACAGCAACCTGAGTGGACCAGCATGCCACCTCCAAAGCTCCCGGGCAGCCCATTGTCCCCTATCCCAGAGGGACTGGTCATCGGAGTGTTGACACATGAGGACCCGGCGCTCACCATCTCGACCCCAGAGAGCTCGTCTCAACCCGTCAGTCTTCGAGGCAAACGGGAGAGGAGGATCTCCTGGGAGTCGACATCAGAAGGGTTCTCTGTCAAGTCCGTCACTCCCTCTACTGTGCCCACTACACCTGCCACAGCGTCTGTGCCACGCCTGAAGAGGAAGAAGAAGAGGAGAGGGTTGTCTGCTTCACAGCCTGTTCCTTCCTTCCTCGCCTCCGGACCGTCAGTGCTGCCCCAGCTGTCTGCGCAGCCAGCGCTGCCCCGCCGTCTGCGCAGCTCCAAACCTCTGTGCCGCCAGTGCAGATCATAACGTCTGCGCAGCCAGCGCTGCCACCCTGCCCTTGTCAGCCCAGTGACCCTGTCTTGTCATCTGTTTTCCCATCCCAGCCAGTGTCTGTCTCTCCTGTTTCACCTGCCCCGTCAGTTGTTTTCCCCAGCTCACCCGCATCACCCTGCTCGTCTACCTGGCCTTCTTCCTCTGCCTCCGTGTCATCATTGGACTCTCTTCTCTCCCCTACCTTGTCAGAGTTTGCCCCTTCCGGTCATGCCTCACCCAGGCTGCCCACAAGACCCCCCCGGACTCCCTCTGCTTCACCCAGAAAGCCCAGGACACAGAACTCTCGCCAGCCATCTCCCATGAACTTTTGTGTTCCTCCACCTCCGTTCCCTTGTCTGTTCTTTTTGTTATGTAACCCAAACCCTTTTGTAATTTATGCCTGTCTGCCGTTGTTGTTATTTGTTATGTTTTCGTGGGTCTTGTCTTTTTGTCGTTCTGTCATGTCTCGTGTCTAGTGTCCCCCTGAGGAGCTTCTGGAAGCCGCTCCTTAAGGGGTACTGTCAGGATCCTGTCAGAATCTTGTCATGTTTAGAATCTAGTCTCTAGTGGCAGGGTTCTGACAGTACCATGTTATGTGTGGGGACACGTGGCTTTGGATGTGTTTCCAGTCACGTCCTGTCTCTTTTACCCCGCTCCCTTGTCATCTTTGTCTATTGTTTTCACATGTTGTCCTCATCATTTGCTCCCTATTTAAAGTCCTCGTTTTCATTGTTCTGTGCTTGTTTGTCTGATGTTATTGATGTTGATACCTGTGTCAAAGCCTGTTGTTGTTTGCTATTTCCTATGAGTACCCAGTTTAGTGTAGTTCTAGTCAAGTCTTCTGTCATTTGTAAAGTACTTTGTTAGTCTTGTGTCTAGTCCAGTGTTAATTTATTGTAGTTTATATCCTGTCTTGTTTTGCCCCCTTGTGGGTTTTTGTTTTTGCCCCTGTCTTTTACAATAAAAGTCTTGTCCTGTCCACACGTGTCTGCGCTTGGGTTCATCTGCCTAAATCCCCGACAAGTAAAGATGACTCCATATCGCTTCACAGTACTTCGTCCACATTTGATCTCAAATTGACCAAAACGATCAACTTCAACTCGAGTAAATGGTGGTTTATCTGGTGAGATTCTACTTGAAGATAAATTTGCCATCTGCTGACAACCTGTTGTTCCTTGAAGTCGTTTGCAGATTACCAATCTGGACAGAATTTTACGTATGGCTGAACTTGCTCTTGGTATCCAATATCGTTGATGTAGCTCGGCCAACATGTAATTTCGTCCACTGTGTCCAACCTTAGCGTGAATATGCCTTAGAAGTAGCTTAGAAATATGCAGATCTTTAGACAGGATTTTTGGATGCTTCGATTCTTCAGGCATAACTGCATTATCCAGACGTCCATACATTCTTATTACACCTGCATCGAGTATTGGATTGAGACAATACAAAAGACTGCTGCGTTTGACCTCTTTACCTCTCTGTAAAGATTTCAATTCCTCTGGGAACCTCATCCTTTGCGAAAAGCGAACAATCTCCATCTCACTTTTGTCTAGCTCTTCTACTGATAGATAGCCTTCACACACATTGGATCGTAGTTTACACATGTTTTCATCGATGTTAACCTTTAGTTGATTAGACTCAGTACAATCAAGTGTTTCCTTGAGTTGTTTTCTCCTTTAACTTAGAGCTAGAAGTATTCTCCTCAGCCTAAGAATCCAGGCCACACCTTTCTTCAAACATGACCATGATGAATAGTAATTGATTAGCCGTGTAACAGCATCATCTTTATCCTCAGTTTGAACCAGTAGTGTGTTAACCACAGTTTCTCGTTTGATTTCTGGATCTTGTATCAAACTCCTTTTCAAATCAATTGGGTTGTTTGGCCACTCTTCCTGTGATCTAATAAGAAAGGGAAGACCATATGTCCACGTCTGCTCCTTTAGCAAAAGATCCCCTTGAGGCAAGGTCAGCTGGATTGTTGGCAGAATCTATGCATCTCCACTAAGCTGCGCTGGATGCTCTCAGAATCTCTGACACTTTGTTGGTGACAAAACACTTAAATTTGGAAGATTCATTTTGAATATACTTTAACAACGCAGTACTGTCAGACCAAAACTCTGAATCTTGTAGCTTCATCTTTAGATCCCTTTTCCATAGCCTATCCATTCGGCTGGCGAGAGTGGCAGCTGTAAGTTCCATGCGGGGGATGGTGGTAGATTTTACTGGTTACCCATCAGAAAGGCAGAATGTACAGTGCTCTGACTGTTATGTAGAAGCAGGTAGGACACAACACCATAGCCTTCTTCACAGGCACCAGAGAAGTGGTGTAACTGAGCCAACGTAACTTCTCCAAACTCTGCAGGTTTCAAACATCTTTTGGTCTCAAATTTCTCCAAGCCATGAAGATCCTCAAGCCAGTTTCTCCATCTCTGTACATATTTGAGGGGAATAACACTATCCCATCCAATCTTTTCCCTACAAAGATCCTGAAGAATCTTCTTTGCAGAAAGAACAACTGGAGACAAAAATCCAAGGGGATCATATACGGCACTGATAACAGAAAGTATTCCTCTTCTAGTAAAAGGTCTGTCTTTAATTACTACTTTAAATTTGAAAGTGTCAGATTCTGCACACCACTGTACACCCAGTACTCTTTCCATTGGAAGCACATCATTGTTCAAGTCAAGATACTTCACTTCATTCACCCGTTCTTCTTCTGGTATGGCATTCAACACTCCACGACTGTTGCTCATCCATTTGGTAAGATGAAATCCACTTTTAGCACACATTGAATGAAGTCCCTTGTATAGTTGGATTGCGTCAGATTCTGTAGGAACTGAAGTAAGGCAATCATCCACGTAGAAGTGATTACGAATGACTTCTGCTGTTCTGAAATAAAATACCCCTCCATGGTCCTCTGCACATCTCTTGAGCGCATAGTTAGAACATCTTGGGGATGAGTAAGCTCCGAACAGGTGTACGACCATTCTGAATTCCTCCAAGTCCTTACTCAAGTCACCATTTGATCACCACAGAAACCTTAAAAGATCAGAATCTTTGTTCTGCAACAATTCTGTTATTTGGAAATACCACATCCTTATTTTTGAGCGGCAAACCAATGCTGTAATGACCATCTATTAACTTTATAGACTGAGACACAATATCCATGAACTGTTTATCCTCTTTAGACATCCCTACCATTTCAGCCAGGGCATTTTCAGGGAAATCAATCTTAAATTGTTTTTTCCAAAGATCACCCAATTTTGAAACTGAGATCCTGTTTACAGTCGCATAAGGAAGCTCCATTCTTTTTCCATTCCTTTGAGCGGTCCATTCACCATCCATCCAAGTATGGTTCTTTCCGCATATGGTCCATTAATTTGGCTGCGAACAACCTGCCAGGGCTCCATTGCCTCTGGAACATTTGCTCCAATTAAGAGTTCAACTCCTGCTTCGATTGTGTATGTGATTTAAGTAAGGCCATTGAACAAGATCATTCTGCATGGGTATATTAGATTTAGATACTGGCATACTTTTCTGAGTATATACTTCAGAAAGTGAACAATATTGTGTCTGATCCAATCCTGCAACTTCTAGATCCTTAAGAACATAACTGGAAACCAATTTATCCTGGTTCATGGTTTTAAGCAGAATATTCAGTTTCTTACCGGAAAGATTAAGTTTGTTCATGAGACTTTCCGTACAGAAGGTTACTGAGCTGTCGGGGTCTAAAAAGGCATAAGTTTCCACAATCTGGCTTCCATTCTTAGATTTAACACGTACTGGCAGAATGGACAAAGCACAAGCATCTTCACCGGCCCCAGTAAGGCTACTGGACTGAACAGAGATCAGAGCACTGCCCACTGCTTGCTTCGGTTCCTCTGTTTTGTCCCGTTGGAAGATATGAAGAATGCTGGGATGTTTAAAGCCACACACTTTACATGTAATTCGCTTCTTACAATCTCTGCTCGTATGACCTGTACAAAAACAGCCAAAACAGATTGCTTTCCTCTTCAAAAAATCTATCTTTTCAAACGATGATCTTCGCCACAACTAAAACAGGATACACGTTTTCCTAAAGTCTTCCATTCCTGTTACAGAGACAGTGGTAGCAAAACTATTTCCCTTAGGCTTAGAACGAATCAAACTTCAACCTCCACCAACAGGAACCTCAGCAATATTTCCAAACACAGGATTCGTAACTATTTTGACTTGTTTTTCTGCAAAATTCACAATGTCTTTAAATGTTACTGGTTCATTGCGGGTTTCCTGCAGATCACATGCCACTGCTCTCCATTTGTCTCGGAGCTTAAATGGCAACTTAGAAAGAATAATTTGCATGTTAGTAACCAAGTTTAATTCTTTCATGTAACTAACATCCTCCATAGCATTACAGCAGGCTCTGAGAAAGAGATAATAATCTTGTAAGGCCTTTGTACCTCAGGTCTTATGGACTTCCAGGAGAGCACTTTATCCATATATGCTAAAGATATTTTGACTTCATTTCCAAAATGTTCCTTAAGCAGGGCTTTAGCCTTCAAATAACCCTGTGCAGAAAGCATATGTTGGCAGCTTCTTACCAATTCTCTTGGTTGACCTCGGGTGTACTGCTCGAGAAAGTAAAAACAGTCACCATAATCATTTACCCTTTTTTCCACAATCTCCTCGAATGATTGTATGAAGCATTGGTACTGCAAAGGATCTCCATCAAAATCTGTGAGGAAGTAATGAAATATTGCATTGCTGAACCAACATGGAAGTTATTTCATTCTGTTTCTCCATTAGACGTAGTATATTCCCTTGTTCTCCATTGGCTAATAGTGGTCTTGAAACAGATGGTGGCTGTACATTTGCTGATACAATTCACTGTATAGACCTTGGTTGTAGTACAGAGTGAGGCTGAGAATTACTTTCATCATTTCTTGCACCTCTTGTCAAATTGTTAACCAGCAGAGACTGTGATTCCACCTGCGTATGAACTTGAGCTAATGCAGCAGCCGTCAAACTTGAGGAGATAATTTCATAATTTTTCTTTTTTGGTTTTTCTTGCTTCCAAATGTATACTTTGCTCTGATGTTGCAGACCTGTACACATTAACTTTAGCCATAGACACAGCTATTTTAGTATTTTAGAAGATCAATTTCCTTCTTCCTTTTCCTTAAACGTTCCTCTTCTTCTTCCACAGCATGCTTCTGTTGCAGCATATGCTGACTGTCTAATAAAGCCGCCATTTCAGCTTCAGCTTGAAGACGTGCATATGATGTAGAGGATCTACTAGATCTTGAACCAGAAGAGGAGCTCTTTTTGCTTGATTTTTTGCTGTATAAATTTGAGATGCTATCCATTGGTTTGATCTCATCCATGAAATCCTCACAAGTCAATGCAGTAAATTATTCATGTTACTGTAAAATTGAACGATACCATTCATTTTGCTTCATCTGTTCTTCAACAGAAAGTAAAGGTTCAAGTGCCGTGCGTCTCGTGTCCTGTTTGTACTTGCCATCCACGACGTTGCGTTCCAATGCAGCGCATGAATAAAGCATCCGAGACGAAAAGATATATATATATATATATATATATATCTTTATTATTATCTAAATTATTATTTTTTATATTTCAAATACATATCTACATCAACATGACTGTGAATCTCAGCCCCACACAAAAAGGAAACAATTTTGATAATTTATTGAGGTCACAAATCTTACAGGAGAAATGTCTGTGCCTCTGTGTGTAAAGTGCTCTCGCAACAAAACAAGAACAATCTCAGAAAACACAAATAAATATTCACACTCATATTTTTCTTCGTAGTGGTTCTTGCTGAGGCTCCAATCAGTATTACACATTTGAAAAGACTACTATTCAATTATTGAACTATTAAACACTGAAACTTGTCACACCACATGAATAATGCATATTGTGCGGCTTAGTGAAAAGGTCATGATTTAGATTTTTCTGCTGTCAAAAAAGACAAAAATCCTGTAGACATAAAAGAAAGCATCTGGATCATGAAAGCTATTTCTCTTATTAAAATTGCTAGGAGTTAGTGTCCAGAATAAAATCTACAGAGAAATAAATCTACATAAAAAATCTTAATCCCCCCCTCCACCATATTTGCATATTCACATTTATGCATTTTTATACCACAGGCCAGTTGAATACTTTATTCTCTGCTTCGCATTGTGCCGCATTACCACCTTGGGTGTGCATTATTTTAGAATAATTCAACAGTCAGTCGTTAATTATTCCTTACGTATATTACAGTAGGCCTATATTTAGGGTACACATTTACATCAGTAGTGTGCTTTCTGAAACAATTTGAGCTACAAAAATGCATTGTAGTAAAACCCTGTGTTGCCCTACTTAAACTACACACTACAGCAAACAACAATCACTCAAAATTTAACATAAAACAATCTGCACACATCAGTTATCAGGATTAACAATGATGTTGTGTCAATAGTTTAGGTCTTCAGATTATTTTCTATTTGTTGTACATTTTATTACAACCCAAAATAATAAAGTGCCAAGGCTCGCTGGACGGTCTAGAAAGGTTTCAGTCATATGAGTTTCATCTACAGACTGGCTTTCTGGATGTAAGAGTTTTTTCTTCCTCTGATCGCAGAGCAGAGGGGAAGAGGAAAAAAGGCTCTAGAGTGTCAGAGGAAACAGTGTTTGATATTTCTGAAAACGTCAGCGAGAAATTCAGACAGAAATTCTCTTTTGGATGTATTTGCATTTCATCAATCCGTTTTTCACTTTCTGTGCCAAACCAACACAAGCATAGATGGAGAAATACAGGCAAACTCATAAGTTAGCAAAGGTCTACCCCTTGCAGAATCTGCAAAGTGTAAGCATTTAAGAAAAAATTGCAATATGTTTTTAATTAAGTAGGCCTACTGTCAAGCTATTTCACATAACACATGTTTACATACAATACTGTCCAGTCCACAAGACACAGTAACCACTGAATTTACAAAATAGCCCAGTTTAAAATTTGATTCACAAAGCTGTGCAATTTTATTTGATCTTTAACAACTTGGGTTGTTTTAACCCAATTGCTGGGTTGTTTCAATATGGGCCCGGTTCCCCAAAACGTTCTTATCGCTAAGTAGTTCTTAACCTATTCCTTAACCACTCTCTTAACTCTATGACACGATTCCCAAAACATTCGTATGCTAAGTATATCTTTTGTAAGTCACACTTTAGTCTCTCTCTTAGCGTTGTTTGAGCACAAAACAGTGCAGCGCAGTACAAGTCAAATTATGGTATGTTGACAATGATTTTATGTTATGGACAGTTTAAGACTTATAATAAAATATGTTTGCAATGGATACAGGACTATTTATGCAGTTGACTATATTTGGGATCAGAACTAATGAATCAAAGACGGTGCCGATGTTGTGTCAAAGTTTGTTCCCCATCGAAGTCTGTTCCCTCTGTTTATAGCATTTTCAGCACGTTACATTTATAATTTATTCAGAAAGATTAAAGATTTGAATTTGTTATACTAAAAAGCAATAATATCATATATTCTATGATACAATTTATTAAATATTTCATACATTTGACAGTTTTATATTACAGTTTTTTACGATTGCTATGACAGATTTTTCAATACTTTTAACAAGTTTTCAAAACTCTTAACACAGTTAGCACTACATCCACCTATGTAAGCTATACTATTAACACATTTCTTGTTGGTTTAACACAAAAGGCATATAATTAACACAAATTTAAAATGCTTGAACCTCTTTTACAAACAAGCTCAAACAAGACCAAAACAGTAGATTTTGAAAGTCAAATTTACAAATGCTTTCACACAGCATGTCAAAACAGATAACATCATGTGCTAAACCTCACTTATAGTCAAAGTAAACAGCTGTTTATATGATAAATTGAAACATAAATATATCCCCTGTATTTTATTCCATTGGGATTGAAAAACTACTTATTGTACCAATGCAAATATATAAATCACAGCTGATTCCCACCTAGGAAACACACTCAGTTCTTTCAATTGCACGACTATATGGTATACAAAAGAGTAAAGGAGGGCATCTTTAGGTCGATCTTGTGTGGAAAAGGAACAATATGAGCAACACAAAAAATAAGATATATGGCTACACAAGTCAACTGAAGACCACCATGTCAAGGGGAAGATTTTCCTCCAGTCCCACCTGGATGCAATAGATGGTGCATTCCCAGACATCACACCTGAACACTGTCAGAGACATGGCAAAATGTTCTTCACAAGATGCCTTGCCAGAGAAAAATCAGGTGTATTGTGAATGAGAACATGTGGCCAAATAGAAACGCAATAGATTACAGTTTTTTACGATTGCTATGACACTTTTTTCAATACTTTTAACACATTTTCTAAACTCTTAACACACCAACACACCTAAAACACACAACTGGCAAAACAGTTAATTTTAACCTCAAAATCACACATTGTAAACTAAACTCTCACACTGTTTACAAAAACACTGTAAACATGTTTCAGAATCAACTATTATACCAGATCACCAACACATGTTCTCTCCCAACAGAAACATTTAGTCAATCATAACACAATGTCATGAAAAACACAAACGTAAGGTGGAAAAACAAAAACTGCATAAATTTATGTGTAAATCTGTCCTTATAGACTGTAGTAGATTATAGACTATAGATTATAGATTATAGTTTTTTTGAAAACTTTTTTATATTTTTGTTTAGTTGGGTTTAGTAAATGCATGTATTATGATTGTTTTGCTGCAGCAATTCAAGACAAAAATAATTCATTCATCTTAGAGTACAGTTTATGAAAAAAGTAAAAAAAAGTGGACAGAATTGCTCCAGTAAAGACTTTACAGTATTTACAACAGGACATTACTGCAAGATAACAAACATATTCAATATTACTTCCATTTACAGTAAAAAATTAAAAATAAACAAATACAAACAGAAAAAGCCACTGAAAAATAAAGTAAAAGGAAAATCTCATCATCTAATCTATTGCGTTTCTATTTGGCCACATGTTCTCATTCACATTACACCTGATTTTTCTCTGGCAAGGCATCTTGTGAAGAACATTTTGCCATGTCTTATCCACCTCTGACAGTGTTCAGGTGTGATGTCTGGGAATGCACCATCTATTGCATCCAGGTGGGACTGGAGGAAAACCTCTCCCTTGTCATGGTGGTCTTCAGTTGACTCGTGCAGACATATATCTTATTTTTTGTGTTGCTCATATTGTTCCTTTTCCACACAAGATCGACCTAAAGAGGCCCTCCTTTACACTATTGTATACCATATAGTCATGCAATTGAAAGAACCTGAGTGTGTTTCCTAGGTGGGAATCAGCTGTGATTTATATATTTGCATTGGTACAATAAGTTGTTTTTCAATCCCAATGGAATAAAATACAGGGGATATATTTATGTTTCAATTCATCATATAAACAGCTGTTTACTTTGACTATAAGTGAGGTTTAGCACATAATGTTATCTGTTTTGACATGCTGTGTGAAAGCATTTGTAAATTTGACATTAAAAATCTATTGTTTTGGTCTTGTTTGAGCTTGTCTGTAAAAGAAGTTAAAGCATTTTAAATTTGTGTTAATTGTATGCATTTTGTGTTAAACCAACAAGAAATGTGTAAATAGTATAGCTTACATAGGTGGATGTAGTGCTAACTGTGTTAAGAGTTTTGAAAACTTGTTAAAAGTATTGAAAAATCTGTCATAGCAATCGTAAAAAACTGTAGATTATGAGATTTTCTTTTTTGCTTTATTCTTCAGTGGCTTTTTTTGTTTGTATTTGTTTATTTTTACTTTTTTACTGTAAATGTAAGTAATATTGAATATCTTGCAGTAATGTCCTGTTGTAAATATTGTAAGTTCTTTACTGCAGCAATTCTGTCTACTTTTTTTATAAAACGTACTCTAAGATGGATGATTCATTTTTGTCTTGAATTGCTGCAGCAAAACAAACGTAATACATGCATTTACTAAACCCAACTAAACAAAAATATAAAAAAGTTTTCAAAAAAACTCTATAACCTATAATCTATAGTCTATAATCTACTACTGTCTATAAGGACAGACTTACACATTAACTTTTGCAGTTTTTGTTTTTCCACCTTATGTTTATGTTTTTCATGACATTGTGTTATGATTGACTAAATGTTTTTGTTGGAAGAGAACATGTGTTGGTGATCTGGTATAACTAGTTGATTCTGAAACATATTTACAGTGTTTTAAACAGTGTGAGAGTTTAGTTTACAATGTGTGATTTTGAGGATAAAATTAACTGTTTTGCCAGTTGTGTGTTTTAGGTGTGTTGGTGTGTTAAGAGTTTAGAAAATTTGTTAAAAGTATTGAAAAAAGTGTCATAGCAATCGTAAAAAACTGTAGGGTATGTCTTTTAACATATTATTACATTATACTGTTTGTTTTAAAAAGTTATGTTTACATACATACATAATAAATATATATTATAAATATAATATGATTCATACTGTAAAAATAATTGACTTACCATTAAGAACAATAAAGATACATTACATAAATGCACACATACACATCTCAGTAGCCATCAAAACATTCAATGTATATAAAGAATAAACATATAATGTGATAAACACACTATAAAAACACTACTAAAGGGAAACATAGGGGGAACAGACTTCGACACAACACCATCCGGGTAACCGTTTAGTCCATGCCAATTTGTTTTATTCAGCAACACTTTTGACATTTTGCCTGACGTGGCTAAATAAAAAAAATCGCCTCCCAAGACAACTCATTATGGAGCTGCTGGATCTTCTCAAACCATATTCTGTATTTAACCCCCTGGGGTCCAAAAACGCGGGGCCGCGTTTTGACGCGTTTTTTCCTTATCATGGCAGAGTCAACTTAAAATACTCCATCATTAATAATCATACACCTACGTGTTTGACATCATTTGAAACGGTAAAGGGTCTTCTTTAATATGTGTTCATTCACAATAACGACAGATCTTTGTGTTTTTGTCAAATAAAGAAAATAAACAGGATGTGCATCCAGACATTTCTGTCTCCGCCAGCTGTCTCTCAAAACACGTTACAAAAATCAATTGAAACTCCGCGAATACTCGTCATACAAGCATGATACACACATCCAAAGAAAGCCTGAAATGTCTACTTTTAAACAAGCTAAATATAATCAAAAACAAATATTGCCTGTTTATGTAATCTGCATTGAAGTAAAGAGAGTACCGTTTTTCCTGGCTGACTTCATTATCTTTAATTTGGTCACGCCCACAGCTGTTGACATGGTAATGAAGACACGAGCTGTTCAACCATAACAAGCAAAGCGTAAAGTTTGATAAGATTTAAAGACTTTTTACCGCATGTTTGGTTTATAAACTTTATTCACACACGTGAGGAATATCTTCATTTATGTCTGGACATTGAGGAAGAGAAGCATTAACATTACCTAAGAAGAACAATGGAGAACGCACTGCTGGATTAGAAGTAAGTAACGTTAACAGTTAATTTATACCATTTATATTTGCTATCATGTAACTTAATATGCTCATGGCTTGTGCAGTTCAGCCTACATACAGTAACGTTAAGCAACCTTAGCAGATTACCCCCTTCGGATTGAAAAACTTTTGTTGTTTACAAACGGACGCGATCTCACGTAATGGCGGATTTCACTGTTTCATGCTGTAACAGTGTTAAACACAGTTATTTACTTATATCCTTCATGGAAACTTTCAGTAAGCCTGAACTGCTGTATCTTTTAAGTGTGTGCTGTAATATGATTCCATGTTTACATGCTTATTTACAAACGAGTACGCGTGACCTCCCATAATGGCGGATATCTGTTACATGTTGTACAGTGTTAAGACACAGTTATTCACTTTCGTATCTGTCATGGCAACTTTGAGTAAATGCTGCACTGGGGGATTTGCTGTAAAATGATTCCATATTGTTTACATGCAAGGTAATTCCATACATTGCGCTTTACACGCGACACCGTTTATTATGAGCTCCGCGTTGTTTACACGGAGACGCGAGCTTGCGCACATCCATTTGCGATGTGTTTTTAAAGTTCATACTCGCTTACAGAAACGCGTTTAAAACAGAAGCTAGACGATAAGGGGATGGGCATCTGAAAACAGTCATCTGAAAACAGCTTTTTATATAACTAATTATTGCAGATGTTTATCTGAGATACTAATTTAGTTTATGATAGTTTATCTGAATGTAGTGCTATCATTTACCCATCAGTTATGTATGTAAGGGTATTTCTGTGGACAACTTATGCTAACAGCTGTTTATAACTCTCTTAGAGGTCTGCATCCCTCTCATCAGTACAAAACTATGAAGTGGAAAAACATATTCACACTCTTTGGACATAAAGTTATATGGTAACATGAGCCACATGAAGTTTACAGCTCTGTTGTTTATCAGTTTCTTATACAAGTTAAGGTTTTTAATAGGGTTCGTTTCCAAATAAACTGAAAATGTCCTACTGACCTTCATTTCTATTTTGATTACATTGTTAACTTCTTAATAAACCTCAAACAAACGTGTACATTTGTCCTCACATTCTTTACTGTAGTTCCCTCCTGGCTCATTATGCAGCTCATTATGTGAGCCTTTGTTTGCTAGCTGTCAATCAATCCTTCTCGCATACGGCCACTCTAAACAAAAAGTGTCTTACAATTTCTAAATCAATACATTGTTTTATGTGAATAAGTAGGCAGGATGATTTTCACATCATTTTAAAGAAAAAACTCTAGGCTACTAGATTCTGTTAAGGAAAGTCTTGTTAAAACATGTTTAGTATGGGTTTTGTGAACTTATATCAGTGACTTAAAATTTTTGCTTTTTTAAAAACCACGCATAAACCTTTTTCTCTGAAAAATACAAACATATACATACATGTAGCTCATATAATATTTTAGCTCAGTTTGTGCTGAACACAGTGGTATGAGACACTTGCCATTATTATGTTTTAAAGCAACTGAAAAAAGACCAAATGTAAGAGCATGTCAGAACCTCTGACAGTGTCCCAAAATGGTCGGACCCCAGAGGGTTAACTCTCTGTCTCTGTTCATTGTAGATAGGTTGCTTTTTATTGAAAACATTAACCAATGTCAAGCAATACCACATTAAACTGCAGCTGCTTGCCAATCAATTCTGATTGTAAAGTTCCTTACCATTAGTATAAAAGTGTATTAAATATTTTTTAAAGTCGTTAAACCCATGTCAAGAAGCGCCACAAGTGGCACAACTGGATAAGGAGGGTGGATGATTAATTTTTCAATTCAATTCAATTTAATTTATATAGCGCTTTTCACAATAGTTAATTGTTTCAAACCAGCTTTACATTAATAGAAACAGAGAAAAGCACAGAAAAGCGACAGATACTAATGTAACGTCTAGAAGAGGAAAAGCCCAAGAAGGCTGCCTCCCCGGGTTAAAAAAAACCCTAGGAGAAAAAAAACCTGGGCTTTTAACCGAGGAAATAAAAAAGTCCTAGGAGGGAAAAACCCTTGGGAGATATATATATATATATACACAAACACATATAAACGGATAAGGAGATTAAGCGGAGATTAAGATGAGATTAAGTGGGTTCTGCCGGTGATCGTTGGTCAGGCATCAGCTGGGCATCACGTTGAAGGACATGCCAGTTGAAGGACATGCCAGTAGATCAGAGGTGTGCCGACTACACATTTACCGGAATTGGGTCTGTTTGTCTCATTGTCCTCGGGTCGAGGACAAGACAGGGAGAGAGAAACAAAATCATATTAGCGTAGGGGCCGTTCACATGTAATGCAAGTGTCACACAGTGATGTGGTTTAAATCCAGACAGACTAACTATTGCGGCATAATTATGTTATCCACAGTTGAGGATTTTGCAAATTGGGTGCCCAATGAGAAGGTATATATGGTAACTAAGGGTCACCTTCTGATCTTTAAGAAAAATTAAACCTGTCGACCCGTTTGACTAAGGCCTGAAGCCCCACTGTCGTCGTTAATGCAGGTTCAGTGGCAAACGGGTCTATATTGCATACTATTTACAAGACCATGAGAAAACGCCAACATCGCTACCTGACCATACGTGTCAACCCGTTTGACTAAGGCTGGAGGCCCCACTGTCGTCGTTAATGCAGGTTCAGTGGCAAACGGGTCTGTATGGCATACTATTCACAAGACACATGAAAGTGCCAAAATCGCAACACGACCATACGTGCCAACCCATTTGACTAAGGCTGGAGGCCCCACTGTCGTCGTTAACCCTCTGGGGTCCGACCATTTTGGGACACTCTCAGAGGTTCTGACAAGCTCTTACATTTGGTCTTTTTTCAGTTGCTTTAAAACATAATAATGGCAAGTGTCTCATACCACTGTGTTCAGCACAAACTGGGCTAAAATATTATATGAGCTACATGTATGTACATGTTTGTATTTTTGAGAGAAAAATGTTTATGCGTGATTTTTTTAAAAATCAAAATTTTTAAGTCACTGATATAGGTCCACAAAACCCATACTAAACAAGACTTTCCTAAACAGAATCTAGTAGTCTAGAGTTTTTTCTTTAAAATGATGTGACAATAACCATGCCTACTTATTCACATAAAACAATGTATTGATTTAGAAATTGTAAGACACTTTTTGTTTAGAGTGGCCGTATGCGAGAAGGATTGATTGACAGCTAGCAAACAAAGGCTCGCATAATGAGCTGCATAATGAGGCAGGAATGTGAGAATGAACTACAGTAAAGAATGTGAGGACAAATGTATACATGTTTGTTTGAGGTTTATTAAGTTAACAATATAATCAAAATAGAAATGATGGTTAGTAGGACATTTTAAGTTTATTTGGAAACAAAACTTATTCAAAAACTTTGTATAAACTAAGAAACTGATACACAACAGAGCTGTAAACTTCATGTGGCTCATGTTACCATATAACTTTATGTCCAAAAAGTGTTTTTCCACTTCATAGTTTTGTACTGATGAGAGAGATGCAGACCTCTAAGAGAGTTATAAACAGCTGTTAGCATAAATTGTCCACAGAAATACCCTTACTTATATAACTGATGGGTAAATGTCACTGATACTAAGTTACATTATACTATCTTGTACATAAACTTAATCTCAGATAAACATCTGCAGCAATTAATATAAAAAGCTGTTTTCAGATGACTGTTTTCAGATGCCCATCCCCTTATCGTCTAGCTTCTGCTTTAAACGTGTTTCTGTAAGCGCATATGAACTTTAAAAACACATCGCATATGGCGCGTCCGTTTGTAAACAATGCGAAAGTTTTTCAATCCGAAGCGTGCAGTCTGCTAAGGTTGCTTAACGTTACTGTATGTAGGCTGAACTGCACAAGCCATGAGCATATTAAGTTACATGATAGCATATATAAATGGTATAAATTAACTGTTAACGTTACTTACTTCTAATCCAGCTCCAGTGCGTTCTCCATTGTTATTCTTAGGTAACGTTAAAGATAAATGCTTCTCTTCCTCAATGTCCAGACATAAATGAAGATATTCCTCACGTGTGTGTAAAGTTTATCTCCCAAACATGCGGTAAAGTCTTTAAATCTGATCAAACTTTACGCTTTGCTTGTTATGGTTGAACATCTCGTGTCTTCATTACCATGTCAACAGCTGTGGGCGTGACCAAATAAAGATAATGAAGTCAGCCAGGAAAAACTGTACTCTCTTTACTTCAGTGCAGATTACATAAACAGGCAATACTTGTTTTCGATTATATTTAGCTTGTTTAAAATTAGACATTTCAGGCTTTCTTTGGATATGTGTATCATGCTTGTGTGACGAGTATTCGCGGAGTTTCAATTGATTTTTGTAACGTGTTTTGAGAGACAGCTGGCGGAGACAGAAATGTCTGGATGCACACCCTGTTTATTTTCTTTATTTGACAAAAACACAAAGATCTGTTGTTATTGTGAATGAACACATATTAAAGAAGACCCTTTACCGTTTCAAATGATGTCAAACACGTAAGTGTATGATTATTAATCATGGAGTATTTTAAGTGGATTCTGCCATGATAAGGAAAAAACACGTCAAAACGCGGCCCCGCGTTTTTGGACCCCAGGGCGTTAATGCAGGTTCAGTGGCAAACGGGTCTGTATGGCATACTATTCACAAGACACATGAGAGCACCAAAATCGCAACACAACCATACGTGCCCACCTGTTTGAATAAGGCTGGAGACCCCACTGTCGTCGTTAATGCATGTTCAGTGGCAAATGGGTCTGTATGGCATACTATTCACAAGACACACAAAAACGCCAAAATTGCAACCCGACCATACGTGCCAACCCGTTTGACTAAGGCCAGAAGCCCCACTGTCGTCGTTAATGCAGGTTCAGTGGCAAACGGGTCTGTATGGCATCCTATTCACAAGACACATGAAAGTGCCAAAATCGCAACCCGGCCATGCGTGCCAACCCGTTTGACTAAGGCCAGAGGCCCCACTGTCGTCGTTAATGCAGGTTCAGTGGCAAATGGTGGAAAACTATTTAATGCAATTCATTTTTAAGTGTTCATGCAGATAAGGTTTTTATTTATTTATTTGGTTGGTCTGTGTTATGACCGTGAGTGCTTTGTTCCGGAAAATCGAACCCAGCAGTGTGTTCTGTCCAATAGTGACCCAGCCCTGGGTAAAAAACAACCCAGCATTTTTTAGAGTGTAACAGCAGTTTTTATGTCTTGTGATAGTTGTTTATGAGTCTCAGGAACAACTATCCTACAGATTATTCAACAATATGCAGAAGATGCACAAAACATATAAACAGCTGTTTAAGACCCAGGTACCTGTAACTTACAGTATTAAAGATCAAGTGTAAATATTTAAACTTGGTTACATTTGTAAAGTCAGTTAATGTGTCTTGCATGCTATAAAGCATTGTAAACATCGTTTTGTGAAATTGTTTTCTAAATTTGAAACTAAGGTCAAGGTCAAGCTTTTTGGAATCCTTTTTGGGCAATTTAGATACAGCGGTAGTCAAAAACACACCGACCATACAATACATTTAAAAAACAAACATACATATAAATCCAGTGTTGGGCAAGCTACTTGGAAAATGTAGTGAGCTAAGCTACCAGTTACTTCACATTAAGTTAAGCTTCACTACACTGAAGCTACCCCCCTGGGAAATGTAGCAAGCTAAGCTCCATCAGTAGTAGCTTGCTACATCCAAGCTACTTTTTTATTTTTAACCAGTTTTATTATGTAAAAAGACTGCCTCAGACAGTAACTGTTACTTGACGAAAAAAAGTGCAGATGCATCCTGTCGGTACTGTCAGCTCTTACTGTCTCGCGGAAGTGTATGCAGATCTGGAGCTACCTCTGCCATCGTTTAAAATAAACTCCAGACACAGCAACTAGACCCGCCCTCCCTTTGATCCTGATTGGCCCGACCTGATCCTGACTGTATTAAATAACTAATCAAACTGATGGTGGCAGTGACATTACCCAATCAGAGGTAGAGCATGAGTCTTCACAGAATGCGAGTGGTAATGTTTTGTATGAATCGTTTTGGATGTCCCGTGTAGATTCAAAATGACACGCTTATTCTCAAATTCAGCACGACTTCAGAAATGTTTGGAAAATTGTAGCTTGTGTGGAAGCTACCGCACTACTTGGTCAAAAAAAGAGGTTAGCTACTGAAAAGCTATTTGATTTAGAAAGCAGCTAAGCTACCGCCAAGCTACTGAAAAATGTAGTTAAACTACTAGCTTCGCTACTTGTAGTGAAGCTACTGTCCAACACTGTATAAATCATTAAGGGGCAGTTTCCTACGGCTATATTCATGGCAAGAAAAGTTAAATCATACACAAGTTTTATTCAGACAATTGATCCATACACAGGTTGGGGGAGGGAGAATTTGGCATCTCCAATCTGCCCAACTTGCATATTTTTGGCCTGTGGGAGGACACCAAAGCACCCAGATTAAAACCACACTGACACAGAAAGAACATACAAACACCACACAGAGAGGCCACCTGCCCTAGCCGGGGCTCGAACCGGGTACCCTCTTACTGTGAGGCAACAGTGCTACCCACTGAGCCAATGTGCCGAACAAGAATGACAAACTTCTTTGTTCTTTACCTGTGATCTAACTATTCTGTTTAATGCATTTTTATGTTTAACACTCAGATTACCAAACCAACAGCTAATAGAAAAAGAGGATCATTTGTATGATTCCTCTTATTTTTCTTAAAGCAACACTATGTAGTTTCCATGTAAAAATTACTTACAGCTCACCCATGTGGTTGAAAAGCACAACAGTGCCTGGTATCAGACACTCTTCTGCAGGCAGGGGGAGGGGCGGGGCTGTGTGCTCTACCCTCCACCGCCACTTTCAGAGTGTGCTTTTAGCAGCTAGGAGGCTGCTCAGGTTGCAGCAACAGTACAATTTTTCCAGTTAAAAGTTGTTCTATCACTGAAATAATTTTAGAGACACTATTTAAAGGTAAAAAAACCTACATATTGTTGCTTTAAATATTTTTTTTAGACTCCGCATGAGGTGTGTAAATTTGCAAGCAACATTACAATCTAAAAAGTACTATGTTTTGAACCATTATAAAGAGCAAACCTGTGAATAATGAGTGTTTTCAAAACAAGAAGGTCTAACTGTAAAGAGCTATCCATTAGTATTCACAATCATCTCAATGGCAGTTGCTCAGATGGTGTAAATTGAAATCTGACATTTCTTCTTGCAGACACTTGCTTTGGGCATCTTAGCCTTAAATGTCATTTGTCTAATCTTTGTGGAGCCACAGGAAAATGAAGTTGTAACAATGATTGGTTGATGGCACAAGATCATTCACAGTAGGCCCTTCAATTGTGACTATCCTGAATTGTTACAACACAAAAACAAGCCTGAGTCTATTTTATGCTTTTTAAAGCAATTTTTCTTATTTCCAGGTAAATGGGCATTATTGCAGTTATAGCTAATCACATTTTACTGGATTTTCCACATTTTTATATCTAGTTGCATGATGGTACATAACACTTGCCTAAAGAAACGGAATCCCAATATTACAAAAGATTGTGCAATGGTAATACTGTATGAGCAAAGTTACCTCGGATAAAAAAACTAATATTTTGTAGGGAAAACAGTCATCTACGATTAGGTCATTATAAGAAAGATGTATCCAACATTTTATATATTTTCGAGCATTCATGTGATATGTTTTCAGATTATTCAAGAAAACAAATCTATTGTTTAAAAGCCACATCTCCATAAAGCCACACATACCTACGGGAAGACAGCATGTGTGTTCTGATGCATGACACATTCATCACAAGTGTGGAGGAAATCAAATAGAAAATTAAATAAATAACAGAAGATGATGCCTTTTGGGAAGTCCTTTATAAACCTATGATGTGGCTGATGTGTTCTCAGATCAGGTGCAAACTGTGAACATTGAGAAGAGAGCTTTAAATCTCAGTGGGATCTCATTTTCTGGGCATGGGGTCCAAAATAATGGTGAGAATCTGACATCTATGTATTTGCACTTGCAAAGCAGTCATTATCTCCCACCCGCTCAGAGGGAATTGCCATTTATTTTGTCATCCCTTGGACAAAGTTAATCACTGTTTCCTGATCTTCAAAATTCTCTTTATGGTACCTCCCTTTGTATGCCTTGACAAAGAAGGTTTACACAGATCTTCAGATATACTGTACACATATTACAGTATTTCTGAAAATTTATTTGCTTTGTTGATGGTTTAAGTATGAAGAGACAGTGTTGATGTATGCAATAAATGTATCTTTTTTTGATAAATGAATCAGCATTTAATACTATTTTTGGTAACACTTTATTTTACGACCCGCAAAGTACCGCGTAACTAAACCGAATTTACAGCGTATCTATTTGTAACAACAGGGTACCTCTACAGTACGTACTTGTAGGTAGAAGGGACTAATATTTTAAGTTTGGGGTAATACGGGGGTAAGAATATGAAGAATTGTAAATTATTATTTATACTCTAAGTATTTTATAACAACAGGGTACTTATTGTAATATTACGTGGTATGTATGACTTCAGGTCTATGGGGAAATTATGTTTTATTTTTTTTTTATTGTGAATTTTTCATATTGACTACTGAATGTTGTATACAGTCGATGTCTACGAGCCACATCGGCAAGTAAATATAACAGCACATCACTTTTATTTTAGTAGCCTATATTACTTGCTTTTTAAAAACAAAAGTCCAGCTGATTTAATGTGGTTATCTTTATTTTTAAGGTAAGTACAATAAAAATAGCAACTTATTACCTATTTACCAGGAAACTCCTATATTTGCGGACATATTTGAAGTGGTGCTTTGCAATCTATTTACTTTTATTTCAAATGACACAATCATGACCGCAAAGCAGCACGCTATTTGTTTATTTTAAAAAATGGTGTTATCATTGGTAGAATAAAACTTTGCAACATCTGTATTTTAGCCAAATATAATTTATGCAAATGGAAAACCAGAATGAAACAACAGCAGATATCAGCTCCCGCTAAAGCAAAAGACGACTACATGAGTAGGCTACTGCGCAGGTGTAGAACGCGTGGCCATCTGCAGGAGGTTTGCTGGAACGCGATCCTGAAGTGAAATTTCTTTAAGAGAATTAAAAACTTTCTACACTGTGGAGTACGGCTGCGAGTGATGTCAGCAGGATCCGCATGCTGGATAAGGTGACTGGTTTTGTTAATACATGACTCACGCATTTCAAACAATGTTGTTTCAAGAAAGTTGCCAGCTAACGGTAGCAGCAGGTTAGCTAGCACATAAGTTAGCCTAAAGTTATTAACTGGCTCAGAAACAGGGGCGTAACTATCGGTAAGCAGGGTAAGCGTTGCTTACGGGCCTGGACCAATCAGGGGCCCGCCAGACTGGAAGAATTTGATTGACAGTCCTATCACATATTCGTAACTATCACATATTCGTAACTATCCGCTGTTCCCAGGCTTTCTCATGGGTTTTCAATAGGCTTGTTCGACTTCATGCGGCGCCAAAAGCAAACTTCTCCTTATGGTTTCGCGAATCACTCTCGCGGTAGTTTGACATCACTCGGCTGTCAATTCTTATGGCGCATGAAGTCGAACAAGCCATTGCCCAATGAAATCACCGCTAGCGATAGAGCCAAACCAATCACAGCCCAGAGTTTCTGTGCACGTTTGAAATCGGCTGGTTTGTATCTGTGTGGTTATAATGTAACGCTATAGCCTATAATGTAAGTGAGCATCTTTTTTATGTATTTAGACCTAGGTGTGTGTGTGTAGTCATAGCAGTGAGTAACAATAACGTTATAGTGTGCTGTCACCAGCAGTGTTTTTTCATATGTTATGGTGCGCTGTCACCAGTGTTATGTTTTTGTTGTGGTGCACGTAGGCTATTTCTGTTTTTGTCAGTCATCTAATGTCTCTATGATCCTGTCCTGTCCTATTCATTGTAGCCTGCATGTGGACATTGCGTCATCACGTGCTGTAGTAAAGGGCCCGCCTTGATAATCCTGCTTAGGGGCCCGGTGTTGGCTAGTTACGCTACTGCTCAGAAAAGTTTCTGTCAAGGCACAGTGAAGAAACATTTACTGAAGGCTTTTATTTATGTTTTTTATATGTAATGCAGAACAGCATTTGTGAGACGACATCAACTCATCATCCGAGTGGACAAGAACACCAACAGAGGAAGGCAAGCCGCAAAAACAATGAAAAATTGTCATAACTTTTTATTTTAAATAAAAGTTATGTGATAATAAACATTAAGTGTTGGCTTAATTATAGTGCTCCCGCTCTGTAGGTGGCGCAGAGAGTATGGTTTACCAACCGCAGGCAAAACCAGCCTTTTAGTGCCACCTAAAGAGCGGGAGTGTTAAAAGCGCACTTTATATGTTGCCACAGTTCTGTATGGACGCTAATAATGTTGTAAATAACGTTCAATATCCTGCAAAAACCCGACCGATTTGCTTCACAAGCAGCAAAAATGTCACCAGGAGTCATGGAGATTACTTTTGTATTGGATATATCTGCTTTTTGACCTCTCAAAGTGACACATCTTTTGCCTTGCATTATATGAATCACAGATGGGGTTTCTTTTGCAAAATATCTTCTTTATTGCTTCACTGAAGATGAAAGGTGAGTAAATAAACAGCTAATTTTTATATCCCTTTTATTATACACTTAACATTATACACTTTTAAGGTTTAAACTGTATATATCTCACTTACTGGGCTGCACGCAATTTTATGCGTAATGTAATATGTTCTGTGGCGTCTATGAAGGTAATATAATATCATATTAATCTTATGTAGCAGTTATGCTGCGTAGTTTGCAGTCATTTTCATGCACTGCAACGTTATCTTAACACAAAGAGCAACGAATGGCGTGACAGACAACTGGTTGTCCAGTGTGATTCCATTCACACGCCACAGCTTCTCTGTAAATACGGTTGTGAAACCCGAAAAGTTACGGGTGTGAGGTCGGTTATAGAATGCGGTTGTCAAACCCGTAAATAACCGAACTGCGTGTGAACTTAATGCTTCGTCTCCTTTGTCCTCGTCTCTCTCGTGGAAAGGAAACTAGGATGCACAAATAAGAATTGAGAAGCACCCCCGGTCCTTGACACTGCTAGATAGTTAGATTGTGGGGTGGTTTCCCGGACAGGGATTAGCTTAAGCCAGGACAAGGCCTTAGTTTAATTAGGAAATATAACTAGTTTGAACAAACATGCCTTAATAAAAACAATACTTGTGTGCATTTTGAGGCAAACAAAGGGCACTGATGTATTTTAAAATATGTTCAGTGCAAGTTGTTTTCCATTTGGACAGCTCTTTTAGTCTAGGACTAGTCTAATCCTTGTCCGGGAAACCGCCCCTGTAAATTATATGTCAGACTTAAAAGTCATTAACTTGTAGAGTCATTGGGCCTCATTTATAAAGCATGCGTACGCACAGATTTGATTATAAAGTGTGCGTACGCAAAAATCCACGGCAAATTTATAAAAACTGTCTTTGAGGTGGAAAAGTGCTTAGCGCCATGTCAGGGTCTGAGCAGACGTACGCACTTTTGCTTGTCTGATTGCTGCAGGTTTTTGGAAATATAAACCATTCTTGCTGCTTGAAATTGGGTTTAAACATTGACAAGTGCTCTTTTATATGTCCATGACATTAATTAGGCATTGTTTAAAGGCGGAGATCTGAAGCTGCTCGGCTGCGCGCACAAGTTCATTTGCGATTTATAGACTTGAAAGGGGTACGCGCGTTTTCTGCATGTACGTTCGGTTTATGACTCACACGTACGCATTTTTGATAAATGATCATAAGATCAAATGTAGGATGTTTTTTACGCAGCATTTTATAAATGAGGCCCATTAACTTATAAAGGCAATAACTGTCAGGATCCTGAAGGAACCTTGTCTTGTTTTCATATTTAGTCCAGTATGGCAGGGTTCTGAAAGTACAATGTTTTGTGTGGGGAATGCGTGGTCTGTTGTGTATACTAAACAACCTATTTCCCGGTCTCGTAATTTTTTCCCCGCTCCCTTGTTATTATTTTCACCTGTTCCCCTCATTTGTTCTCTCTATTTAAAGTCCTTGTGCTCATTGGCTGTGTCCGAAACCGCATACTGTTCAGTAGGTACTGAATGAGATTAAGTACTTACTTACCGTTAAAACAGGTACTGTATAGTATGAATCCTAGTAGTATGAATGCGATTCGGACATACTACATCCGCCATGTTGATACATCACGTGACATACGTCATCATCACGTCATGTCATACCAGCGCGAAAATGGCTGCATCGCTGCTTTTGCCTTTCTTCTTCGTTGCATAACTCCACTCCTGGGTCATCATGGGGTAGTGAAGGGAAGTTATTGCTAAGTGTTATATAGTCTAGTCCTGTTTGTGTTTAGTTTTCTTGATGTTGTTTGCCCCCCTTGTGGGACTTTGTTTCTTGTTTATTTAATAATTATCTGTGTTTTTCTATCCGTGTCTGCACTTGGGTTCGTTCTCAACTATTCCTGACAATAACAGTATAACCAGGGCTGGAAATGGCAGAAATGCACTGGGGGACTTTAGGTTGGGGGGGTATTTTAGATGACTTCTTAGGGCCAATCACACCAAAAGCGTTTTAAACGCTTGGAAACGCAAGGCGCGACGCACTGCCTTTTTAAAAAAGAGCAGTGCGACGCAGCTTTTTATATTGCTAGGCAACCACCGAGTCAGCTGTCTTGTCAATCAAATATTCAAGCGTGAGCGCTCTTTTGCTGTTAACTGTCATATTAGCAGAAACTTTAAAAAGAGGACGTTTGCTTCTGACCTTGTTTGAGGGTGAGAGGTGCACAAACACGCAGGAGAGAGTGAGCGAGTGGAGTCCGCTTCTTCAAAGCAACTGTAAACTTCCCTCACCACAACGTAAGGCCCGCCTCTCCCCTCATTCGATTGGACAATGGAAAGACGTGAATGACGTCGGGCGCTTCTCCGCTCTCAGCGCTCCTTCTAAAACGCGTGCGCTCGGCGTGCATAAACAGCGTGCAAATGCGCCCTGCCCATAGAATATCATTCAAAAAAGGCGCCTGCAACTGCCATAAACGCTTTTGGTGTGATCGTCCCCTTAGAAGGGTTTAAAATAAAGCTTTTTTTCTTTCCTCCTATGTATGTTTCTTGAGTATTTAAGTCACACAAACTGTTAATAATTTAACAGTACATTTTTCCTCAGGTTAAAGAGAATTTTTGTAGAGTGTGAAAATTTGATTACTTACAGTAGTTGGATATTTTAAATAAGAGGGTAAATCTGAAACAAAACCAATATATCAGTCATACAGTGTCACTGAGACTAAAGTGTCATGGGACAAGCTTGATGATTTATTATAAAATAATAGTTGCAATAAAAACAACTGATACTGGGGAAATCATTTTTAAATGCTTTTAAGTTGCTTTTAAGTTGCCCCTGATGTTTCCCCCCATTTTCAGCCCTGAGTGTAACACAATCAATGGCGGAACTAGAATTTTTTTAATGGGGTGGCCAGGGGGTGGCCAAAGCTACTTTAGGGGGTCCATAGTCCATAAAGTAAGGTCTTTATTTTGATTGGATATTGAGTTTAATGTTTATTTGTTCTCTTAATATTCCTATTCAAATGGAAGTTTAGTCTATGAAGTCGTGTTGGTTTTGAGGGGTTTTACAGGCTGTTTGTTCATCATTTATGGTCAGTTTTTGATGTTTTTTTTACCTCAATGTTCTTCAGTGGCCCAGCAACAGTTTTGAAGTGAAATGGGCCGAACAGCTTAAAGTGTGCGATTTTGATGTGTGTTGCTTTTTTTTCCATAGTCCAACAATGTTGTTTTTATTCCTACTATGGAAGTCAATGGTTAACAGCTGTGTGCATACCATCATTTATCAAAATATCTTTTGTGTTCATCAGAAAAAAGAAATTCGTACAGGTTTAGAACAACATAAGGATGTACAAACGATGACAGAATTTTCATTTTGTGAACTATCCCTTTAATGAAGCAAAAGATCAGGAAATCTAAACTCCATGATAAACCTAAACTTACTTAAAATAGCAGAGCTCAACACAAAGGATGTTTGGATTAATTTTTATTTACGAAGATACAGAAGATGCAAAAGTTTTCTTTTTTCTTTTGATATTTAATTAACTTTAATGACAGAGAGACTTTAACAGGTTAGGCTAAGACCGAATGCAATAAAAGTATTCGTTTAAGACGTACAGTAACCAAATGTTTAGTAGAAAAATCACCAAGACAGCTATTTTGACATAATATGAGCATTTGTCCGTTTAAGCCAAGAAGACGCGAACATGAAGTATCGTGCACGCGCACTATCGGAAATGCGCGTCGCGCTTTCAAGTTCAATGTGGCAATCCAGTCGAATTAACAATCATACAGTAGCCTATAAAGATCACGTCAAAAATGAAAACATGGTGCTGGGTTTTGTTGTAAAAAGAATTGGCAATCTTAGACTTTATTCAGTCCACAAGAAAATTACGATTTACCACACTTCCAGCATATACGGTGAAATCATGTAGCAATGTACGACTTCACTTACATCATTTTAAAGAGATTCCAAGCATTATGTAGACATGACATTTATCTTCTGATGGTATGAAAAGTATTCGTTAAGTTACAGTAATTTTTCTGACGCGTTTTTTAAAAGACGTCACTGATGGAGAGATAACAAAACGCGCATTATGTATATTTTCTTAATTTTGTAAAAAGCACAACATTCAATTTTTAAAGACACACAAAGAATGAAACTTTAACGTTTTAAATGATGTATAAATCACATCTGTATGTCCCAAATCAGCAGAGTAATCCAAGTCTCTTTGCGCAGTGATTAAAAAATAAAGAGTTTGCGCCGCGACCGCAGGGAGGGTTAATATTCATAATGTTTGTTTTTAACAATGTGCTGCGCTGTCGCACGTCGAAAATAAACATAGCGATTAAGTGAAAGTAGCGCATTAAATTTGGGGTGGCACACGGGGTGGCCAGTGACATGTCAAGGGTGTCCAGTGCCACCCTGGACACCCCTCTGGCTCCGCCACTGAACACAATGCATGTTTTGCTCTCTAGCACTGATATACTGACTGGATGAAATTAGAAGCAAATAAGAATCAGGATCTTACATTTCCAAAAAACTTGTCAAATCTTAAAGCTAAAATTGTGTGATCTGACTCTTGAGGCTTTATCATTTAGCCTGGGCTGAACTAAGAATCTAGTTCAGAAAACAAAGTAAATATACTACTGAGGGAACATAATGTATTGATCCATCTACTAATGAACTGTAGTTACAGGAACATACAGTACTGTGTCTCAATCAATATACATACTGCTATGGTTACATGTAAGGGGTTTTCATTCCCCCGTAAAGTCATCAGCTTCTTGTCTGTGTGGAACTTTTAAAAGACATTGTAAAACACATCTGAGTGTACCAGTCATACAGATAGACAAGACAAAATTGAATTCCAGATATTCCGTTACTCAGTCATATTACTTCATCTGTTCATGGAGAATAATTTCATTCAGGGAAACCCATAGATTTTATGCAGCATATTATAATGCAGCAGTAATAATAATAGTGGTGTCTGTTAACCAGCTTGTATCTAGTTCAGCACAGTTGAATGATTGTATGAAACATTGAGATGATTTTGTTGCCTGGATACAGCTCCATAATCAGTGTGAGCGGCATCAGTTGAGTTTCCCAAGGACTGTAGCCTACTTCACTAATTGCCACACTATATTGAGGCCAGTATTGATGTTTTTTCAAAGTCTAGTTAATCAGGATCTGAGAGGTAATGACTGCACTGTAAACCTGAACAGTACAATGTACAGTGGCGGCTTGTGACTGCTCATCAGAGGGACGCAAATTCAAAACAAGTGTTCGGAGTGTCATGTGTGTTGCTGGTGTTCAAAATATGTGTTTGTTGTGTCATGTTAACCATGTGCATCACGTGTTTTGTCAAAATAAGTGCCTGCTGCAGACGCATCAAAACCGTTTAGGCTATATGATAAAAGAGATGCTCACGTTCACAAAATACAAACATGACACTCCCTTAACAGTAAACTCTGATTACACATGAGATTATGCAAGTATCTGGCAAACGAGAGCATCTCTTTTATTATAAACCCTTTAGACGCATCTGCAGCAGGCACTTATTTTGACAAGACACGTGATGCACATAGGATCACTCGACACGCAGAACAGATATATTAAAATTAAGAACCACACACATAACGTGCTACATACACTTACCTAAAGGATTATTAGGAACACCTTTTCAATTGCTCATTAATGCAATTATCTAATCAACCAATCACATGGCAGTTGCTTCAGTGCCTTTAAGGGTGTGGTCCTGGGTAAGACAATCTCCTGAACTCCAAACTGAATGTCAGAATGGGAAAGAAAGGTGATTTTGAGCCTTAGTGCCGGTCTGAGTATTTCACAATCTGCTCAGTTACTGGGATTTTCACGCACAACCATTTCTAGGGTTTACAAAGAATGGTGTAAAAAGGGAAAAACATCCAGTATGCGGCAGTCCTGTGGGTGAAAATGCCTTGTTGACGCAAGAGGTCAGAGGAGTATGGGCCGACTGATTCAAGCTGATAGAAGAGCAACTTCAGCCCCGCCGCTCCCATAACGCACATCACGCGCTGTGCGTAGGTCACCACGTGCTGAGGGGGCACCAAAAAAATAGCCTAATGAAAAAAAAATATAATTCTGAAATTAGCCTATAGAAATATTATTAGGCACTTTATCCATGTATATGTTACACAAAAAGGGGGAAAGAGATAATTTAATTGCTCTAGTCTAGAAAGTATGCCCCCCCAGCCTTTGATGGTCCGTGCCGGTTGATCGCGCGGGCGCCTGATGAAGTTTGACAGAGGTCGTTTCTCAATCCGAAGGCTGCAGCCTCCAGAGGTCGCATTTCTAGGCTGCATGCATCATCAAAACTTTCTTATTTCGTAATATTAACGATTTAAAAGTTGACTTTTATAGTTGATTCTTAGTTAATCGTAAATTGTTGTAATATGCTTATGACTTGCTAATGTAATGTTCAGTTAACTGAAATAAACCAGGCTTGATGACGTATGCAGCCTGCATATGCGACCTTGCGCAGGCTGCAGCCTTCGGATTGAGAAACGGCCAGTCAGAAAAGACAGTAGGAGTCAGGATCGGAAAAAAGAAGAAACTGCGGGATGATGCCCGTGCATCACTTGCAGGTAAGTCCATCGTGTTTAATCATTCCTAAATAAGGGAAATGCGCATGAGCTGCAGCTGCTGCTAATCGTAATAGGACTCGAACTTGCTGTGCTGACATTAATGTTAGCAAACTATGTTGTTATAATTTATAACTTCAGTGCAAGCTAAATTGAGATTTTACTGTAAAACATTACCTATGCATTTTACAAATAACTGACGCAGCTGTTACTTTCTTCACGTTTCTTTAGATATAGCACTACAGGATAGTCCAGTACAGATCTTGAAGAGAGAGAGAGAGACACCCACGCTCACAGTCGAAAACGCCAGCACAATCACCACATGCAACAGAGGGTATAAAACACGCACCACTGAAGGTGGGTGAAAGGCGGAGATGGAAGATGTTAATCCAAAGCTCTCAGACTGGATATAATCCACTGCGGATGCAGATGTAGCTGACGCAACCCGGAAGTAACTGGTGTAACGCCTAAATACGAAGTGAACCAGCTGTTCCGAGAAACAATCAGAGTCAATAGAGTTCTTATAATCCACAATGGTAAAATCAGTATAATCCACTCACGGGTGATGGTGATACACAGTAAATTCCCTGGTGTTAATTTTAACACCGGTCGGTGTACAAAATGGAACCACCAGCAGGGTGTTAAAGTAACACTGAAGCAGTGTTGAAGTTAATGAGATAATGAAGTGATGATTAAGACATTAATGGTGAACACCTGCTGGTCATTCTGTGTCAAATCAACTACATTTTTGGACATTTTGATTTGATTACTCTTTTTTTGGAGAAAGTAATACTAAAATGATAAGACAAAATATCAAATGCAATAGATAAATACAGCAAAATCCCCAGTTAAATAAACACTGCTGGGTGTATATATGGCTCCATCTTTTTTAGAGTAGCCGATGAGAACCGGAAGTAACTGGTGTACCGCCTAAACACGAAGCGAACCAGCTGATCCGGAAAACAAACAGATAGGGATGGCTCCCGCGAAACTGACCTTTCGATACTGTGTCGAGATCCCGAAGCGTAAATGTTTCGAAACACTGCTCCGAAATGTGATTCGAAACACCCATGTCACGTTATGAAGTGATTCGAAACACCAAGCGGTGCATTTCACAAGTATTTCGAAAGGTGGCGTACCTGTCGAATCTGCGTCGAATCTTAAACTGACAAGGTAGGAAACAATCTAACAATACCTCATAAATGCCTTTTTGGCAAGATCAAATACTATAAATTACTGAAAAGAAGTAATTTTTCCTCATATGTATGTAACACTTACAAAAAAATGCATGTCAGCAACAAGTGTCCCTTGTGTGAGAATGTTTTCAAAGGCTGGAGAAATTATATGTAAAAGAAGCTGGTTGAGTTTATCAACACAGAACAATTTATATATTTGAATAAAGATCTTTATATGTAAACAATGTGGCATATTATGGCTTGATATATTTTATGATATATTTTATTTTATTTATTTGGTATCTCTCTATTCCTTTTTTTTATTAAATAGACCCGAATAGCCTATAGTTATCGACAATTGTGAGCCTAAAAGCTCATGTAGTTGTCAAACAGATGTTAAAACAACAACAAAAAGCATTTTATTATGATGACGTAGCGCATGCATTTCCCTGGTTCGATCCTAAGATCTACGCATGAGAGTCGAGAGCACTATCCACGCTCCCATCCTATCGCTTGTGTGTCAATCAAACAACATGTGGGATACAATTTGTCAGCGCTCATCTAAAATCTTGTCAAGGCTGCTTCATCTAAAGACATGCAAACGACCGCTAGGTGTCACTGTGGAGGCGGTTTCGGATTGATGTTTCGAAGCCTCGAAACATACGGCACAATTGATTCAACTGTTTCAGTGTTTCACGAAGCCTCGCTCTGCCCACCACTACAAACAGAGTCAATAGAGTTCCAGTTATAATCCGCAAGCGAGTATATCCGGGCGAAGACGAGCCTCCGGATGCCGTAATCCAAACCTGGGGTAACTGGAGAGAAAAACAAAGAAACAACCGACAAGGCAGGGCAGCTAGACTGTGACCAAACAAATAAGCGCGCAACGATAGACAGGAAGACGTGCAATATAAATGGATAGGTAAACGAGACACCACCGGTGATCTATTACCTAAACGAGCGGGCGGGGTTAGTGAACACACGAGGAACCGTCACCACATGAAAACAAACACAAACCCCACACACCACCATCGATCACCCAGCAGTCATGACAGCAGTAGTTTATTTTGTGGTTTATTTTGACGTGACGGTGGTTAACACTTTCTCAGTAAAAGTTTACGTTAGCAGTCAGTGCACATGGTAGGCTAACAATTCCTGACTTTTAAATATATATAAATATAAAACGTCATTATATATGATATGAAGCAAACATTACTGTGACACTTAGTTCTCTGAATCTTTTTATTTAAGAATATTGAGTATTCTTGTTTACTTATTGATGTTTATTTAATGTGATTTTTTTAAAGTTGACATAATTTTTTTTCTATTTTTCTATTCTATAAAAGTTTGCACTTTCAAATGTGTAGTGTGTGTTGGCTAAAGCTGTAAAGGTTTTACTTTCTACTATTCAGTTATATGTTTGGTAATAAAAAGTTAAACTGGCAAAAACAAACGTTTTTTTTCTCAGGGGCGGAGTGGGGGGCATTATAAAAGATTTATGCTTAGGGCACCAAAATGGCTAGCAGCGGCACTGAGCAACTTTGACTGAAATAACCACTCATTACAACCGAGGTATGCAGCAAAGCATTTGTGAAGCCACAACACGCACAACCTTGAGGCGGATGGGCTACAAGAGCAGAAGACCCCACCAGGTACCACTCATCTCCACTCCACAAAAAGGTGTTGTATGCTCACCGAAAACCTAGAGCCGTTGACCAATGTGAGTGAAGTGTGTGCTCTGCTGTTCATCTGCAGGTCCAGAGCCAAGGGCTCAAATCGATGTGAGATTGTTCTCATTTGCAAAGTGAAAGCGTTGAGAAGTTGGCCTGTAAGCAGGACGTCACGTTTTGGAAGCAACCCAAGCACCCACCTGTGTAAAGCCTTCTTGCCTATTGCAGCGACAGCTCAGTGTGCTCGCCACCTGCCGTAAGTTAAGCTTACAAAGGATTCACTGTGATAACCTCCTAGCCGGCTAAAGCCACAGTCCAGTGCACGTATTGTTTGCGGGTGAAGTGCTGCCCTAAAGTTAAAGGCCCCGTACACATAACTGCTGCCCAAAGTTAAAGGCCTTGTACACCGACTTGCTGCCCCAAGTTAAAGGCCCCGTATGTCTGCCTGTTGTCAAGGTTAAAGACCCTGTACACCAACCTGCTGCCCCAAGTTAAAGGTCCTGTATGTCTGCCTGTTGTCAAAGTTAAAGATCCCGTGTACATACTTACCTGCTGCCCAAGTTAAAGGCCCAGTATATCTGCCTATTGTCAAAGTTGAAGGCCCCGTATACATACTTACCTGCTGCCCAAGTTCAAGGCCCCGTATACATACTTACCTGCTGCCCCAAGTTAAAAGCCCAGTATATCTGCCTGCTGTCTAAGTTAAAGGCCCTGTATGTCTGCCTGTTGTCAAAGTTAAAGACCCCGCGTACATACTTATTTGCAGCCCAAGTTAAAGGCCCCATATACATACTTACCTGCTGCCCCAAGTCGAAGGCCCCATATACCTACCTGCTGACCAAAGATAAAGGCCCCGCATACTTACCTGCGTTTTGAGAATGGCCCAGTATCTCTATTCGCTGTCCAAAGCTAAGCCCCTTCTACCTACCTGTTGTCCCCAGCTAGAGGCCTTGTACAAAGTTAAAGGTCCTGCATACTTACCTACTCTTGTAGGTAAGTGCAAAGCCCCATATATCCACCTGTATGTCTGTTGGCCCTACATTGGAGTGGTGATAGCAATCCGCGTCCCCTCCTGGACTCCTATTGTGTTATAAACACAGAAAGATCAGTGGATGAACCGTAAGCCTTCGGATTAAATTCCAGTAAGAGTTGTGGCTTTGGTTGATGAACTTACCTCTGCATTTTCAACTGTCACTTTCCTCTTATAAGCCCAGGGCCAGAAGTCGTAAGGAAGATACCTGCTGTCGCCTGGTGAAGTGAGAACAGAACAATCAGGACCACCTACCTGTGTGCACAAGGCCTAGCAAAACCCATCTCCTGCCCCCTTGAGTCCTGGAGGACGAGCCCGGACATCTGCGCCCAAATTCCCCAACCCCTCATCTGACTGTGGCAGCCTTTTTACAGTTTTCTATTTTAAATCCTCTTGTCTGTGTGTCATTGGGGTGTTTTGGGACCTCCTCGGGGTGGAAACTGAGGGAGGAGCGTGACGCACGATAGGGGTGGTCCGCTCCGACTTGTGACAAATGCACCATGTCATAAAGCTCGGAATCATTTCAAATTGGTTTCTTGAACATGAAAATGGGTTCACTGTACTAAAATGGCCCCCACAGTCACCAGATCTCAACCCAATAGAGCAGGGGTCGGCAAGTAACTTTGGCCGCGGGCCAATATTTTTTTTGCCAGTAGATGGCGGGCCAACTGCTGTTGGCACACTTGCGTCTTATTTTTAATTAGCCTAGTATAGGCTATCTGATCTTTTGTCAAGAAACATTGTCTTTATTTCCTATTTAAAAGACGGCATAAAAATTTTTTTAAAGCATGGTTATGAGTCTGTGAATCATTTGTTCAATCGTTTTTTTCAAATTAAAAACAAAAATGAAAAAATTAACCACCATGGTTTCTGATTGTGTGCTCAGATCAAAAAATTAATTACTGGATTAGACACATTTTTTATTTAACACCTTTATAGGCATAATATATCAATGAAATCATTTTAAATAGTACTATAGAGGTAACATAGTACAGGCATTTATGCTCTCATGAAAGACTTACAGTCCGACTTTTGAACTGTATTCCTTTTTTTATTAATATTTATCCGGGACACACACATACACACCTAAGGTTTAAGGAGGTCTCCGCTGGACTGTTTTTTTGTCCAGCTCCGACAAGGTTCTATTCAGTAAACCGCTTAAAATACACTCACCTGCTTTATTTCCCGACCTGACGGGTCCGCAAAACTTAACGTTAGATCTCGTTTCCAGAATCTCACATTCAAATGTCTCTAACGAAAAGAGAGAGATGAAGTAGCCTATAACAATTATAAATGTTATACAAAAATTGTGTTCGTGCCAATATAAATATTATTTTAACATTGTATTGTCAGCAGAGAAAAAATGTCACACACTCTTAAAATAAATGTGTTAAATTAACACATCTTGTGTCTAGTTAAGGACAACACATCTAGTGTGTTGTCCTTAACTTAACACACCTCTGTGTTATTTTTGGAATAACACACTTTGTGTTGTTTTAACACATCTTGTGTTGTCCATTTCATTTATTTAAGCTCACATTCTACACGAAATGACACACAATGTGTTAAAATAACACATAATGTGTTAATTAGTTTAACACAAAACTATGTGTTAAAATTAACACATCCTTTCTTAGAGTGCAGAAAAAATAATGAAATATAAATAATAAATTAAATAGGACAAAGCCTCTCACTCAAATTTCTAACCAACATAAACCGAAACCATAGTTGGTTGCGGAATTGCTGTTCAAACTAATTGCTGAAAATCCTCCTTTGCCAAATTTATAACGTTTTAAACGGAGACAAAGATCAAAGAACTATGCGTTAGGAAAAATTAATAATGGCTTTATTTTAATAGACATGTAAAACCATATTTTGGCGGATTACTTTCATTTTTTAACGAATTTATCTGCCCATTTAGTCTTAATAATTAACGGTAAACGAACTTGACTTGCTGTTCTCAAAGGCAGGTCGAACCAAATAGGTCGGGCTCGAGCCCCAAGTTCAAGTAACAGAACAGAACAGTAGATTCCTTTTGACATTTACGTTAAAATTGTATTAGTTAAAATATTACTGCAGTAAAAGAGTTTATTTCTAAAAGCCTGCAATTACTTTTCAGTAATTTGCGATGTCACGAAGTTTAACGTCTTCACGCGTGACGCATTGACATGATTTACGAGGTAAATTTGCAAATGATTCATGAAGTTATACCTCTGCAATTATTTGATCGATTGTTTTTTAGAAGTATGCTCAAACTCTAATGACAGCTATGATCGCGGATGCGCTGGTAGAGAAAGAGAACGAGAAAGAGCGGCCCGTATACGCATTTTTTCAGGACATTCTTGCAAGCCTGTGGCAACTTGTCCACGACCCGGTGGTTGGGGACCGCTGGGCTAGAGGAAGAGTTTTGTGCAGCATTTAGTGCAAATATTTTTTATCAGGTAATACATATTATTTATAAGTGTGTTATACGCGAATAAATAATAATGAAAAAAGTTCAAAAGTCGGACTGTACGCGAATGAGACATACAGGAAAGCATGGTTGCTATTCAAACCCTTATTAAAACCCTTATTAAAATGTAATCTGTTAGTAGGCTACCGGATCTGCTTACATTTATTTCATTGGTATATGTCTGCCAAGGTGTTCAATAAAAATTTGTCCGAACCCGTTTTTGTTCTTTTTTTATTTTTGATCTGAGTGCACATTCAGAAAACGAGTCGTTTGATTTTAGTTCAGGAAATAAATAATAGAAAACAAGTCGTTTTTCTTTATTTTCTTTTTGGTCTTGATTTGAAAAAACGAATGAAGGAATGATACACGGGGCCATTTTTGTAAACTGGTATTGTAAAATAAAAAAAGTCTGATTAAAAAAAAAAAACGGACTTCAAATTAATCCGGCGGGCCAGAAAATATTCCTGGCGGGCCACTTTTGGCCCGCGGGCCGCCTGTTGCCGACCCCTGCAATAGAGCATCTTTGGGATGTGGTGGAACGGGAGCTTTGTGTCCTGGATGTGCATCCCACAAATCTCCATCAATTGCAAGATGCTATCCTATCAATATGGGCCAACATTTCTAAAGAAAACTTTCAGCACCTTGTTGAATCAATGCCATGTAGAATTAAGGCAGTTCTGAAAGCGAAAGGGGGTCAAACACCATATTAGTATGGTGTTCCTTATAATCCTTTAGGTGAATGTACATGTTGTGATGAAGCACCCTCGAAAAAGAAGTCACTAGCTGCCACTGACAATGTAAAATTAATGAACTGTACTCAAATCATTGAAAAAAGTGTATTCAACTTAAAGTTTTATGTGTGTTCAACAGTTTACCCGTTTTGAGTTCAACTCACTCACAAAAAACTGCAAATAATTACAACCTTTTGTTGTTTGTGATGAGGTTTATGGCATGTAATCTGCCAGTTAATCTAAGAAAGAGACTGGCACTGCAAATTTACTTCAGTTTTAAGTTAAATCAACACGATTGGTTAAGGAGGATTTCCAGTTCCCAGCATGCTTTGCATCAGCCTGTATTAAGTAAGCATTTTTTTTATTTAAGCAATATTTTATGTGGTTTTCATTAAAGAGAAAGACTCAATAGTGTTAAATATTCATTTAGTTGGAAAAGCTAGCTGTCTTTTAGTTTTGTGGTTACCATTATTCAGAAGTTTAGTGTCTGTGCTTAGGCTGTAGGTCAGATATATGTTGCTTTTATCACATAAACATTAACTGTGTTAATTGCCAGCACGGAGCTCAGTTTCTTCAGTCCACTATGGGATTATAGAAATTCCTTGCCCCCAGCATCACCTGCCTACAGTGTATCTGTTATGGGGGTAATTACTTACTTTGTAATGCTTAAAAGTAGGTTGCAAGTCTGCTCAGATAAAATACAATAAAATAAAAGGGAAGGAAATCCCAAAGTTTCCCAAATCTGGATGGGCTCCCAAAAACACATTCTTCACATACATGTAAATGAATACAAACACAGGAAAAAAACACACTGATAAATACTATAAAAAACAAAGCCAGCAGTAGACCGACCATCTCGCTTTACCAAGAACGGACAGTGTGGATAAGCACGATACAACAGTAATAAAAATCTTAAAGGGACATCAACATAGGTGGCCGTTAGTTACACCTTGCAGCAGCATGTAACTTATTTCCTGTAATTGAAAATGTGCATATATTAGCAAAAGTCTAGCAACAGCATAGCAGATCTAGACCATCAATAACACATCAATTTTGTGCACATTCTTTACCTCATAAAAATCCTAAAACTGACATTTCAAGAGTCGTTATGATTAAACTTAAAGTATAAAAATGGTCTTCTCCTTTTGTTACCCTAACTATTAATTAGGTTTGTTTACATGTGCAAACAACTAAAGTTTCCCAGCTTACACAACACATTGTTTAAAAGGGACAGTTCACAAAAAAAATAAAAATTCTGTCATATTTTCATGTTGTTCTGAACCTGTATGAGGGTTTTCTTTGTTCTGATAAATACAAAAGGAGAATGTTTGGGAAGTTATGGTAACGACAGACTACACATTGACTGTGTGGTTAATATCATTTATCAAATTTTTTTATTTTGTGTTCAACAAAAGTAAGAAACTCATACAAGTTTAGAACAACATGAGGATGAGTAAAGGATGACAGCATTTAATAATCAGTTTAATTCAAAGGTTTATATCAAGGCCTGAGTCCTGACCATATACTGTACATACCTACATCAATCATTTTACCGAATGTACAGACCTACATCAAACATTTCACAAATCCAGTTTCTATCCAGGTCTGGTGTTAGGTCACAGACCTGTAAATCTTTGATGTTAAATTTAAAACCTTGAACTACCTTGAAGTGTTTGTGGACTGAAATATATTCAGTCCGGTGAGATATATCAAATGCCGCCTACATATCACATCAACTATACTGTATCGTGATCTTATAAGAACTACTCATCGTAATGAGATCAAATGGCAATGGATGTGATTTCCATTCAAGTTTGACAGCATTTAGTGACGGTTAAACATTCTTGCTGTTAAATGTTCATAAATCTGCAGAGATTTTTTATTTATTTAAAACCTGATAGCCTGCGCGAGGACACAAGCGCACTGAAGAGTTCTTTATTTACATACATTTAAAGTACTTACATTAAACAACTATACATCATTGAAAAGGATTAACACTTAAGATTTAGTTTTTGACCTTTATTTTATTCTGAAAATCCAATAGTGACAGTAACTTCTTCATTTTTGTCAGGAGTTATGGAAATTAAAACAGAGTACATACCTTTAATTTGAACATGGGACAATTAGGGAACCAGTGATTATAGTGTACTTACTGTAAAGTTAGCCTATTTTATTGGCAATTATTAAGCATATTTTGATTCAAATGTCTTATTTGTGTAATGCACATAATTGTTCAATGGTGTTACAATTTACGAATAAATTGATTATATACACAGTCAATATACACAGCGTTGCCATGTTTCCAACGCCTCCAGATCTTGTTACAGCACAATATACACAGCGTTGCCATGTTTCCAACGTCTCCAGATCTTGTTACAGCATGACCTCTCATACTTTATACTGCGCAAAGTCTCTTCCACCAGAGGATGTCATTCTATAACGGTTGACGATCGGTTTCTCTTTGAGATCTCCCCCATTCATATCAATACCAGTGATGCATCTTGTTGATAGTAAATATCTTTGTTACATCACAGGATTAGTTGTTTTGGTCATAATGTATGCGGATTGAAATCATTTAAAAACTCTGGCAATTCTTTACAGTGTGTCCTAATAACTAATTTAGTACACAACCCTGTAAAACTTAGTTGAGTTGACCTTTGAAAAATTTAAAGTTGACTGTGGAGTCTGCATTCAAGTTTGCAATTCATAGAATTTCTACTATTGCCATAACCATAATAAACGTTAGCTTAAAGCTCCCCTAATCTAAAAAAAACCTTTTAAATGTGTTTCTTGCAGAAAATGAGTGTGTGTGTAGAAACATCTTGTTATTATACAAATCCATCTATTTTTCTTTGTGTAATCTCCTTTAAACCGCAACAGTCACACAAAACAGGCTGTTGGGGATTGCCTATCAATGTGATGTCACATTGATTATGCCCCAAACATATCTGCTCACAGACTCCGCCTTATGAGCGCGTAGTTCAATCTTCTGCCAGAGACACGTGTTTTGATGTAGTTGAAAGCACATGTGTAAGCGCTCTATCCCCTACTTTGCATACGGGTAGGGGAACAGAAGTGTCACAGGTCGGAGCGGACCACAGATGTCATGTGTCTCGACCCTCCCTAATTTTCACCTCGAGGAGGTCCCAAGAGCACCCCAATGACCAGACACACAGAGAGTGTAAGTAAAAGTTTAAAAAAACTTTATTAAATTATTTAAAAGGTTTATAGGGGAAGGGGAAAAGGAGGCTAAAATCCAACTCTCCAGCCAGAGAGTAAACAGTCTCGAGTCGCTTGGACTCCGCCGCGGGAGATCTCAGGTGGGTCCTTCCCTCCTCTTTGCTCCGTTTGTGCGACGACAATCAGCTTATTCACAAGGTGTCCATCGTTCTGTTCCACAGGGAGACTATCCAGGGCCCTTTCCTGGACGTAAAAGAAGCAGATGGTAAGTATCACAAGTTTGAATGCAAGATGGGTACCTGCTGCTACACGTGGAGAGCTCTGGGGCGGCCCAGCTGATTGAACTCCTGATCTTCCAGCTACAGGTGGGGCTGCATGATGACTGCCGGGATCTCACTTGAACCGTTCTGGTGGGTATACGGAGGGCAACCACTGAGTTGTATCACTGGGTAACAGGTCAACGTACAGGCAGACACCCTGGAGCTTTCCCGAGGACTACGCCGTCTCCCGACCCTGGGACGTCCAGGTAGGTACTTCCGAGGGGTACGCTAGATCTGCACTGGAGCATACAGGTAAGTGTAACAGGACAATACACTAGCTTTAGCTTTAGGCATATGGTGGGTATACCGAAGGGCCACTGGGTTTCCTCTTGGGGGTACAGGTAAGTATGCAATACAATGTGCTGGCTTTAGCTTCGGGCAGGCGGTGAGTATATAGAAGGGGAAACTGGGTTTTCACTTGGGCATACAAGTAAGTGTACAAAGGGCAACTGGACCTTCACTTGGGCATACACGTAAGTATACAACACAATAAGCTGGCTTTAGCTTTGGGCATACGGTGAGTATATATGAGGGCAACTGGGGCTTCACTTGGGCATACCGGTGAGTATATGACACAATAGGCTGACTTTGGCTGTGGGCATACGGTGAGTGTACAGAATGACAGGAAATGGATATAACTCACAGACCTTCAGGGAGGTGGATGTCAGGCTTTACCCTTTTCTGAGACTTCGAGAGGCTGAGGGGGGGGAGGATCTTTGCCACGGCAATGGTGGCCTTCTCCGCCTAGCCGTCTTCCTGGACCACGCTCCATACGGTCCCTTTCAATAGCAACCAACACTTTCACGATGGCACGGAGCCATAGGCTCAGACCTACAGGGCAACTGGCAAAACAGACACACAGACTCCTCCTTAGGTTTACTCCGCTTTAGTGAATGTGGGAAAGGATATACCACCGCTTCGAACAAGGGCAGATAGATGTGCGGGTCGAAGGCTGCTGCGTTGGGCCTAACACGGACTCCGCTGGCGTCACCACACAGGTAAGTTCAGGTAAGATGTTACACCTGGGGTGTGCTATGCTGGGTGGATCGAATGCTTCCCTCTCCTCTCTTCCAACCGACAGGACAAGAGATCTAGACAGGGGCGAACCTTTGAAGATACTCCACAACAGATAATAGTACACACACAGCTGCTTTTCTCCTACAACAGCCAAACTTCTCTCCGTTAATGTTTCCCACAATATCCACACTGTTCTTACTTGGTGTCGCTGCCTCACCACCGTCGCGTGGGGGGAAAGAGTCAGGATGTCACCATCGGCATATAAATGAAGATGGTCGCTTCGCCAGCATCAATGCTCAATTCCTTCGTAGGATTCCGTCTGGCCTACGATGGCTACTGACGACATGGACACAGCACGACACTGCAAATTCCAAGTGTACACACACAGCAAAGGAAAAGACTCACCCACTGCACTCCACACACTCTTTGTGAAATAGGGTCAGAATCACTTCTGGCCGGGGACTCGTCCTGGGAATCGTTGAGGCACTGATGAAACGAGTAGTCAGATGTAAGCGTCGCCGCCATGACAATCAAGCATCTTCCCTTGCTAACTGTTCCCGGCTCACCCACAACTCCTCTCCACGGTGGGGCCGTTCACACACTAGGCCACAACTCACAAGAGGCTTACTGGTTTTTCACACTCATGAGATTATACTGCTGCAAGAGTGATTTGGGGTACTCACACGGTTGTTGACACGGGGTCTCTTCTTTTTCCAGATATTGGATAGATTACACAGCCGCCATGCGATCTCCGCGAAGGCGGCCTCCTACGGTAGTACTTCCGGTAAGTCTTTCTATTTACGATCACTCAAAGCTTGTTACACATTTTCATAGGACGTTTCACAGATAGATAATGATCTAGGTATACTCAGCCCGGTCTCTGTTCCTGCCAAATCCTTAACTTTTCCTTGCCCAGCCAACAATACATAAAAAGAAACACATACAAAACAGCACTTTTTTCATTGCAGTCACAAATGGCCATGTTCAACATCGTAAATTAAAAGATCTTTGGTGTATTTTGAGCTAGAACTTTACAGACAACTTCTGTGGATACCAGAGACTATTTTTGTATTGCTGAAAACACCTAGGTTAGCGGCCTTTTAAATTATAGTCCTGTCTAAATCAAAGGCTGAATTACCTCATACTAAAAATGTATGGCTGTGTCTGAAATCGTATACTGTGACAGGTGGGACAGGTACTGAATTAGATGAAGTAGGCCTACTCATCAACAGTATGAATGAATTAATTTGGACCATGTTGATACATCACATGACAAACGTCATCATAACAACAAGTTAGTTGTTAACTGGAATGACATAAAACAAGCGCAATTTAAACACAAGGGAAAACTGTTTAATAAATGTATTTGCATTTGAATTGAGAAAAGTAGTAGGTCATCCGGGTACTTTTCGCCTACTGTTTTTCAAATATTATGAATTTGGACATACTACTCACCTCGCCTACTGCTTTTCGCCTACCATATAGCATGGAAGTAGGCCATTTCGGATGCAACCAATGCCAACTTAGATACTATATAACCATTGGTTAACATTAGAAAAGAACACACATGGCCTGGGTGACATTAACAGAACAGGAAAGTTTTTACATTTTTTTACATTACATTTACGAAGATTAAACCAACTTACTGATTAACATAGCATAAACATAAGGCCAGAAATGTATGAAGAACAGATTTTATATTTAGATATTATCTTTAATTTTGTTAAGCAAATGTTCAACTTCATTCCTTTTTGAAGAATAAAACCTCTTTTGACAAATGTCAAGGGAAAAGTGCAATAAAAATGAAAAGGTAGGCACATATTAAAGGTTGAATGCAAACACGGTATTGAACAGGCATCACATAAAAGGTTATTTGTTGATTGTGGTTCACCTTTTGTTGACATTTCTTGCTAAATCCAGGATAGTAATGGGTTTTATGTGGATGTTGTCATGTCCCATTGTTAAGCTCTAAACAAAAGATGTTATGGATAAACTAATATAAAACTCTTTTCTGAAATAAACAACTGAACGACTAAATGTCAAACTAAAGCACCATCTTTAAAATGTCAAAATAATTTAAGCATGTATCCTATAACCCTTCAACATTCCTTTAGAAAAAAAACAATTGCTGCATTTTGATGAAAAAAAAATTGTTTTTACCTGGATTTTTAAATACTGGGACAAAACAGGCAAATGGTTCTATAAGAATTAAATATATGCATCATAAAATTATTTTCATTGAATCCATTTAATGTATAGGATGTATATTAAAAGTAGTAGCAATTTAATTTTCCTAACTTTATACTTTTTTACAATGAAATCAAAACATCCAGCTTTGGATCTTTAATGCCTCACCTTAAAAGTAGGGACAAACAGATTGCAAGAAGAGGATGCATTATCACCATCACTCACACATACCAGTATGGGCAATTTTAAGTCTCCAATTCAACCTAATCTGCGTGTCTTTCTTTGTACAGTGAAAACATGAATACCAAAATGAAACCCACAGCAACACAAAAAGAATATGCAAACCTCACAGAAACTGCCCCCAGTTACTGAAATAACAAGAGCTGATGGCTTCAGCAAAATCGTGTACCACAACTGAAATAGGGCCCTATAAAATCCGTTTTATTTTTTCCCAAATTCCGTTTTATTTTTTCCCAAATTCCGTTTTCTCCGTTTTAATTTTTGCAAATTCCGTTTTATCGGTTTTAATTTTTGGCAATTATATTTTTTACCCTTTACTGTTATTTTAGTCATAAAAACAGTGTGCCTTTAATGTTAATGATTAAAATGTAAATGATTTAGGGAAAAATTGGATAACATGATTACTTAATGACTTTAAAAGATGCATTTACACAAGCGCGCGTGCGCACACACACACACACACACACACACACACACAACTCAATTCAATGCATTGTTTAGTGTTGTTGCAGGAGGCTACAACAACGTGTCAAAGCAGTGGTGCCTTCAGAAGTGCCCTAAACACATCAATCCAGCGGAACGCGATCCATATTTTATACACAATCGCTTGAAATGCATATAACTTTACAAACATACACAGGATAGTGATCTGACTTAAGAAAGCATGAGCACGCAGCTCTTTGCACGTGCGAGCGAAAGAGAGATGGAGAGCGGCACCATGATGCAGATGATTATATTTTAAATGCGAGGGATAGTTAGTTTGCCTCAGCTCGCTTGAAATGCATAAAACTGAACAAATACATGAGGATTTGTGTTCGCACTTCGGACAGATGCGTGAGCTGCACGTGAGAGAGGTACAGTGAGACAGACGTGGATGAGAGAGTGCATGTATCTTTGCGCTCACCGTGAACAGAGTGTTGACAAAACTTCCAAACTAACAGTTCACACATAAAAGTCATGTGAGACCTGCTCGGAACTAAGTGCTTAGCGTCGAATTTCTTAATTTTTTCGCTGACGAAAGCAGAGTCGTGGAGAGCCGCTTCACCATGGTTTCAGTGTTTTGGAGGGGGTCTGAAACGACGGGAGGGGGCGTGTCGCCCAGATTTACTTTCCCGGTCTGCATTTCCCCCAGACATACGTTCGTCTCGCACACAAAAACATCATTTTATTCAAAAAATGTAAAATTCCGCAAAATTCCGCGTTAATACTAGATTCCGTGTTAATTAGCCAATTCCGTGATTCCGTCCGCGATTCCGTGATCGCGGAAATTATAGGGCCCTACTGAAACATTTTTAATTTTCACTTATCATGTAGATTGATCTATTAATGCTCTGTTGCACATTAATCTGTCCAGTGTTTAAAATTGGCACTTTATTTCTCCTCCAACCTCAGGCCTAAAATGTAAGTGTACAGACACTCCAACAGATCTGCCTGATCTGAAATAATCTTCAGGGCTTCTCACCTTCTGTTCATCTTTACTGTATGTCTCTTTACAGTGCCTGTGAACTGACTGTATTTACAGCTTTGAAACTTAAGATGCCCTGACACTCTCATCCCTCGTATATTCCTGCTTCCAATCTGTGGGTGGATAAAAGACTTCTAAGCTCCCAATGGTTATGCATTTTATTAGGATGTTAACAGTCGAAGGCGTAATATCCATAGGCACTTTACATTTTTTGCTTTTACCTAATCAAAAACTCACAGTAGAAAATGTAGTTATGTTCTCACAGGATTGTGTGCTGTAACCACAAGCAACGTTTACTTTGACAATATCATTTAAAGTTAACCTGATAGTCTCAAAAGATTGTACCTGAGGTTTGGCAAAATTCAAAACTTCAATATAAGAAGCCTGCTCACCACTGGGATAGCACCACACATCCAAATGTGGTTGTGCGAAATTTGAATAAGCTAGTCCAATGAAATCTATTTACAAGGTATTTTGTGAATATTTACACATTACAGTACAGTATATACAAATTAAGGTCAAGCATGGAGTGGTCTCAGAACCCAATAAGCCCCTATATAAATGGTAACAATGCTAACAGTTTTACTTTTGCATTTATAAATTCCCATTCTACTTGGAACAAATGAATTATTTCAAATAGACAGTAGGAGCTGCATGGACATTCAAGTTTAGGCTTTGGATACGTAAAAAATGTATTGCAATCAAAAATAAAAATGTGACATTTATACAGTTATGCATTCATTCCACTATACAGTCAAGAGTATTCCCTTCATGCTAGAAACATACCAGAAACATACCAGTTACAGTATGTGAAAGTGAAAAGCAGCTTAATTGTAATGAATGATGATATGTGAATAATTTACACTGGGGGTAAACTGTGACGGAGCCATAACGTTAAAGACAATGAAAAGGCAGCTTTAGAAGTCAAAAAAGTTTGTTTTTGCACAATATATGTGTGTGTGCACTGTGTGTAATTATTTTGTAGATATAAATCAGTCGGACCTGGTGCTTTCTGAGCATGGTGTTAATATTTAGTAATGTAATGTTTTCAGTATGGAAACTTGCAGGATGTTCGCTTACGATAACCTCTAATAACACAAAATCAAATTAAAATTGATTCTTTGATTCACCGCTCCTTTAACATATGTGACCATAATAGCAGTCCACACAACACTAATGAACTATGTTATGTAGCTCCTTAGCAGTATTTAGGTCACAGAAACAGTCATCTGTACAACGGAAACTTAAAAAAAAACACTTATAAAAATCAGAAAATTAAACGCATTATTACACAAAATGTAATATAAAAAATAATATAAAACAATTACAATAAAATAGTGCCCAACATAGCCCCTAATTCTTTCGCATCATTATTTATTCAAATACAACAGCCATTCAAAAATCTCCAGCTGCGTACCTTTCAATATTTTTTTATATTTTGTTTTATAAGTATTTGTTTATTAAGATTAGAATATAGAGTTGGTTGTTTTTATATATAATAGATATAAATGATATAAGATGATTATACATTAATACCGTATTGTAGGTATTTATTATTCGTTGCTCCTTTTGCACAGCTGTGCATTGTGTTCCAGTCTTAAAATCTATTTTGTCGTTTTTTGCCATCAGCGCATTCAGTTTGAAAAAAACTTCACATGCAAAAACCCACGTGAGTGGAAAGATAAACTTCTTAAAAGATTTCACTCCGAGTATTGGAGCTATTTTAGTGGTGAGTGCACTTACCTGCATGCCACAGACATCAGGTTGACTATATTCCTGGTATCCATTGTTATTATTATTGTGTTTGTGGAATTAAAGATTCATGTTTACATAGTGTATAGGCATTAGGAAATGGGTTTTGGCATAGTTTGTAGGCTGGACAGCCGTGTGTTTCTGTGTTCTGTTTTGAAATTACATTTCAATTAAATGCTGTTTATATGGTAAACATTTACATTCTTTTGGCTATTGATGTCTAATACAATAGGTGTCTTATTTGTTTACTATGTAATTCATTGAGTAGTAATTATTATTAATTAGCAAAACTGTGAGGACATTTGAAAAAATATTTTGTCATCTTCTTTAGGTAATGTACATGTCTACACGATACTCGCTGTAAAAATAGCGATCTTCTTAGAACGCAACCGTGTAAATCTATACAGTTTCAAGATAAAAAATGTATACATATTATCAGGGGCGGTTCTAGGATTTCATTCTTATGGGGGCTTAGCGCTCAGTGATGATGTGAAGAGAACATTGTGATGCCTTTTAGCAAATTGGGACCAGCATTATTATATTAATAAATTAATGTAGGCTACATACATTACTCTTCTATATAGTTCCAAGCCCATATGATTTTTGATTTAATCTTAAAAAACACCTCTTGAACAGATATAAAGGTATAAAAGTTGTTAATTACTTTTATTTATTATTGTGTATCTTGAATTAAAGTTTATGTATACTATATGTATATTCAAAGTTTATAGAATACTAACAATTTATATGATAATTTATATTTATACGAGTCAGACTGTACTTTTCGTTATACATTATAAATCAGTTTTACTTTCCAGATGTATCATGCATGCTTGTAGCATTCATAAACAAATTCACTACTAACTTACCGAACTTACTAACAACATCCTGCACTGATTCTAAATATGACTGTAATAAATCATACATGACCTCAAATCAAAGTATTGAGCACAAAATCAATTAAACATCTGATTAAATAATCACATATAGTATACATATTTTACATTACATACAAAGAAGAGCATGTTATAATATGTATATGTGTGCGCTTTGCGCCTTTAAAAAACCCTGGTTTAAATGAACAGAAACCAAACTAGTGGACATTTCATCAAAAGCTGCAGGATGCAGGTTATGCAGAAATGTAGGCAGAGGTGCGCATGGCAATTGACCCTGAGCAATACTAGTTAGACATTTTTGTGAGCAAGGGCTACCACAATGAATAAAACAATCTGGAGGGCTACTTTACTCAAAGTCTACTCAAAACTTTGTTTTTCTGTTTATTTTATTTTACTTGTTGATATGTTTTATCATTGTTTAAAGTGTTAATACACATAAAAGAGTTAGACTGTATAAATGAGATTACTTATTTTATTTGCAAGTGGGATTGTTCTCTCTCTCTCTCTCTCTCTCTCTCTCTCTCTCTCTCGTTTCCGGTGTGAGTGTGAGTGAGCGTGAGTGTTTGGAGCGTCGTGAGTGTGGATCGTTTTTTTCTGAGTGAGTTTATTTTTATTTTATTTTTTTTATTTTCTTCCTTCTTCTTTCCTTTTTCTTTTCTTTTGGTGATTGTGTAGTTTGTTTTGGGTTGCGCTGGGTTTTTCCCTTGCGTAGCCATGGCGGACTCACGAGCTGGTATCTTAAATAATCTCACGCAACGTCATGGTAGTAAAATAGCGCCGGCAGTGCCCTTACGCAACAAAAATATACTGCAGTATATTGGAAAATATCATGTAATATATTAGGCAATATATTCCCATATATGGGATTTAATATTTATATTTCACAATATATTGCAATATATGCATAGCAAATATCATGTAATATATTAGGCAGTATATTCCCATAGGATTTAATGTTTATATTTTCCATTATATTGCAGTATATGAATAGACCATACATGTATATATTGATACAAAATATATTGTAAATAAGACCAAAAAGGGCACTATGTTGTTCCATGTAACAGTTTGTCTTTATATGATTTAATATACTGCAATATATGCAGGGGCGTCGCTAGATCCCTTTTACTGGGGCACATGCCCCAGTGTAAATCTTTTGTGTCCCGGTGTAAATCTCAAGTTTAAATTTGAGCAGTTAACTAGTGTATTCCTATACAAAGATAATCGCGGCAAAAACGGATGTATATGCAATGTAATTACCCAATTTACGCTTGCAAAAGCGACGAAGCAGTCGCATTGACTCTTGCACAAACGTATCCATGACCACGCACGTCTTTGCGTTCATCTCCGCACAACCGCATTCAAAAGGTGACGCCAAGCGAGTGACTTAGCTTATGAAAACATGACCAGACTAAAGAAAGTTTCTAAATAATAATGTTAATCTTATTTTGACTCGATCATTATTGGCTTCTTTAGATGAACATGTTTTGTGCAAAGCAGGGAAAGCGAAGCAGACAAGAGAGATGATGAGTTTAAAGGAGGTAAGACAAACTACATCCTCACCCGGTCAGGTCTGAAACATTAGAGGAAAAATCTCAGGAAAACCTCTTGTCTTGATTAGTTGTAGAACACATTTCAGGTGTCCCTTTATTTTTTGCTGTGTTTTAGTTTAAAAATGCAGTTTTTTTAATATGCAGAATTAATGTTAATTACAGTTTTTTCTGAATGCTTAAGCGCTAATCGTGATTCTTGTAGCACAATTTCTAAAACTATTAATACGTATAGCAAAACCACTCACTGAGTTTGCAAAACTAAAAGCACAAACACTGCTTTGCACTCAGTTTGCAATTTTGTAACACCCACTTTGCAAAACTGTAGCTACAATTCACTGCACAACACTCTTTTTGCAGAACTGTAAACACAACTCACTGCTTACACTCAACTACCAAATTTCCAACACACTCCTAGCAAAATTATACACATGTATAGCTATCATTAACACTATTTTGCCAACTGTCTGGCACACTTTCACATGTGAAGACTGTTTTAGATAATTAGTTCACTTTGCAATCAGCCTAAGTAGTATAAATAAGCCACAGGTAAGCTGTCTGTGTGGAGTACAATGGAAGGAGCAGTGAGAGTGAGAAGAGTGAGAATCAGAGGAGGCCGAGGGAGAGGACGTGGAGGTGAAGAAGTTGGAGGAAGAGGAGGTGGAGTTGAAGAAGCGAGAGGGTTAGAGGAAGTTAGAGGAAGAGGACAAGGAGGAGCACGAAGAGGACGAGGAGGCAGAGGGAGAGGACGTGAAGGTGAAGAAGTTGGAGGAAGAGGACGTGGAGTTGAAGAACCGATAGGGTTGGAGGAAATTAGAGGAAGAGGACAAGGAGGAGCAAGAAGAGGACGAGGAGGGGAAAGAGGAAGGGTAAGAAGAGTAAGACATAGAATACAGTTTTTTACGATTGCTATGACAGATTTTTCAATACTTTTAACAAGTTTTCAAAACTCTTAACACAGTTAGCACTACATCCACCTATGTAAGCTATACTATTAACACATTTCTTGTTGGTTTAACACAAAATGCATACAATTAACACAAATTTAAAATGCTTGAACTTCTTTTACAGACAAGCTCAAACAAGACCAAAACAATGTATTTTTACTGCCAAATTTACCAATGCTTTAACACTGTATGTCAAAACAGATAACACCACGTTCTAAACCTAACCTTACATGCTAAAGTCAAGTTAAACAGCTGTTTATATTGTGAATTGAAATACAAATATATCCCCTGTATTTTATTATATTGTTACTGAGAAACAGCTGATTTAAGTTATGCAAATATATAAATCACAGCTGATTCCCATCTAGGAAGATGTTGAGGTTCTTTCAATCGCATGACCATATGGTATAAAAGAGGACTCTGTGGGCTGATCTTGTGGGTAAAAGGAACAATATAGAGCAACACAAAGAAAGAAAGAAAGAAAGAAAGAAAGAAAGAAAGAAAGAAAGAAAGAAAGAAAAAAGAAAGAAAGAAAAAATGCCTCCACGAGGGAGAGGAAGACGAGTACCAGGACAAGGGAGAGGAGTGGGGCAAGGGAGAGGAGTGGGGCAAGGACAAGGGAGAGGAGTGGGGCAAGGACAAGGGAGAGGAGTGGGGCAAGGACAAGGAAGAGGAGTGGGGCAAGGACAAGGGAGAGGAGTGGGGCAAGGACAAGGAAGAGGAGTAGGGCAAGGACAAGGGAGAGGAGTGGGGCAAGGACAAGGGAGAGGAGTGGGGCAAGGACAAGGGAGAGGAGTGGGGCAAGGACAAGGGAGAGGAGTGGGGCAAGGACAAGGGAGAGGAGTGGGGCAAGGTAGAGGGAGAGGAGTTAGAATGCGTGGTGGTGCTCAAAGAAGGACCAGAGCTAGGGTAACTAATCAAATAAGAGCTACTATCATTGACCATGTCATAAACCATGGGCTATCATACAGAGAGGCTGGTGAAAGAGTACAGCCAAATCTCAGCCGTGACACAGTGGCATCCATTGTCCGTATTTTCAGAGAAACCAACAGGTAGGATATTGCTTCTCTTACATCAAAGTGTAAATACTTTTACCATTTACTATTACAGTAGATTGACTGTATGCCTCCAGTCTCTAATATGTAACTGTATTTTGCCTCTCTAAGGATTGAACGTCTACCTCCCTCAGGGGGCAGAGGACAGCTCCTAAATGAAGAACAGGAACTAGCTATTGTCAACATAGTAATTGCTGACAATGAAATAAAACTGAAGGACATTCAGTCCAGAGTTGTAGAGGACAACCTTGTCTTTGCGAACATTGCAGCAATCAGCATAACAACCATTTCTCGGATTCTAGCTAAACACAGAGTCCGAATGAAACAACTATACAAAGTTCCCTTTGAAAGGAACAGTGAGCGCATCAAAGAACTCCGTCACCAATATGTCCAGGTGAGGTTATGAAATACAGTCATTACTGTACTAGACACAGTGTGTTTTGCAGTAAACTACTCTATAAACTTGTAGTACATTACTGTAGTGCATGCAGTAGATATACAGTACAGCCCTACATACACTGTGTCTAATTACTTTCAGAGAGTCATGGAGTTGGAGGCCAATCAAGTCCCACATGAAATTATCTATGTTGATGAGGCTGGCTTCAACTTGGCGAAAAGGCGTCGCCGTGGGAGAAACATAATTGGCAAAAGGGCCACAGTCACTGTGCCGGGCCAGAGAGGAGCCAACATCACCATGTGTGCTGCAATCTCCAACAACGGTCCACTCCTACATAAATGTGAGATTGGCCCCTACAACACCGACCGGCTTCTCCTATTTTTAGAAGAACTACACGAAAGACTGGTGCCAGAGGTAGAAAGGGGACAGGTTGGAGACCACTTGCCAATATATGTGATCACATGGGACAATGTGGCATTCCACCATTCCCGTGCAGTCACAGCCTGGTTTGACGCCCATCCAAGGATGATGTCCCATTTCCTTGCCCCTTACTCCTCTTTCCTCAACCCCATTGAAGAGTTTTTTTCAGCCTGGAGATGGAACGTTTTTGACCATCGTCCACATGACCAAATGACCCTCCTTGATGCAATGGGTGCTGCATGCCAAGACGTCACAGCTGAACACTGCCAGGGGTGGATAAGGCATGCAAAAAGATTCTTCCCAAGGTGCCTTGCCAGAGAAGATATCAGGTGTGATGTGGATGAGAACATGTGGCCAAATGCAGAAGACCGGGCAGATTAGAAGATAACTTTTTATTCTGGTTCTTTTTCTGTTTGAATATCTTGCAGTAATGTCATTTTGCAAATAAAGTCTTTACTGCAGCAATTATGTCTCTTTTTCTGTCTTCTATTTTTTTCATAAACTGTACATTCTATAAAGCTACTCTGAGATGGTCATTCATTTTTTTGTATTGAATTTCTGCAGCAAAAGAAACAAAATGCATGCATTTACTAAACCCAACAAAACAAAAATGTAGAGAGGGTTCAAAAAACTGTGCAAAACACATTCTATGATCAATACAATATACTGTCTGTTGTAGAAGGGCATACCTGACACATAAAGTAATGCAGTTTCTGTTATTTCAGCTGATGATAGTTGTTTTTTTGTCAGTGTGTTATGATTGACTAAATGTTTCAGTTGGAAGAGAACACGTGTTAGTGTTTTGAATAATTATTTGCTTTTGAAACCTGTTTGCATTGTTTTGTAGACATAGTATATTGTGTTAGTGGATTGTTGTATTTTGAAAATTAGTTTTGGAGTTTAGTTTACAATGTGTGATTTTAAACATAAAATTAATTGTTTTGCCAATTGTGTGTTTTAGGTGTGTTGGTGTGTTAAGAGTTTAGAAAATTTGTTAAAAGTATTGAAAAATCTGTCATAGCAATCGTAAAAAACTGTAACTGATGACATCAGAGCTACAATAGTGGACCATGTCATCAACCATGGGATAACCCTGAGGGAAGCTGGCCAACGGGTTCAGCCTAATTTGAGCCGCTACACTGTGGCAAGCATCATTAGGACATTTCGAAATGAGAATCGGTAAGTACTTTGTAGCACTGCCATACTCTAATGAGAAACACAATAGTACCATACATGCAAAAATACTGAAATTGTTACTTTAAAGAATTGCTAGATGTCCAGATGTTGGGGGCAGAGGAAGAATGTTCACTCCAGAGCAAGAGACCCATATAGTGAACATGGTGATTGCCAATAATGCAATAAGACTGCACAAAATACAGCAGCGCATAATTGATAATGACACCATCTTTCAAAATATACACAGTGTAAGCATTTCTGCACTATGTCGTGTACTTGCACGCCACAGAATAAGAATGAAGCAAATTTACAGAGTTCCTTTCGAGAGAAACACAGAACGTGTAAAGCAACTGAGATATGACTATGTGCAGGTAAGCTATAGTGTCATTGGTTCTGAATTTGGAAGTGCATACTGTAGTGCTGTGCATGGGCCTGATGTGTTGCATTTGTTTTGTCTTGTCCAGAGAGTGATGGAACTAGAAGCAGATGCCATGGGACATGAGCTACTTTTTGTAGATGAGGCCGGTTTTAACCTCAGTAAAACCAGGAGACGTGGCAGGAACATTATTAGACACCGTGCCATCATCAATGTCCCAGGATAACGTGGTGGTAACATAACCATGTGTGCAGCTATAAGCCAAAATGGTGTTGTTCACCATCATGCAACCATAGGCCCATACAACACTGCACACATTATTGCATTCCTGGACACACTACATGACATGCTCACTGTTCAGAGACCAGAGCATACCCGATATGTCATCATATGGGACAATGTTAGTTTCCATAGGGCTGCTCTGGTCCGCAACTGGTTTACAGACCACCCATTTTCATTGCACTCAACCTCCCTCCATATTCTCCATTCTTAAATCCCATCAAGGAGTTCTTCTCTGCCTGGCGCTGGAAAGTGTACGACCGTCATCCTCATCAACAGGTAGCCCTTTTACAGGCAATGGAGGAGGCATGTGGAGATATTGGCCAGGCATCATGTCAGGCCTGGATACGGCATTCAAGGAGATATTATCCCCGGTGCCTTGGACTGGAGGATATCGCATGCGATGTGGACGAAATTTTGTGGCCGGACCCAGAAAGACGACATGATGTAGGCTGATTGTCTTTTTTTGTCAAGTTACTATTTTGTGTTCTGACTTTATCTTGCTTTTGATGAGTGTGAATAAACACCAATACTTTACAGAGAAAGCAAAAGCCAGATGTGTTTTGAATTCATACCATCAGTGTGTAGTTGGCACATTGTGTGCTTAGTAGATGATGGCTTGTGTTTACTGTTTGATACGAAAACACCATTTTTACGAAGGTGTGCAGAGTTAATCTAGCTGTGTTCGCTTTTGCAAGAGAACTACAATGTTTTGATAATTGGGTGAAAGGTTTTCTTATTTTTGTGTAGAGTTTTGCAAAAATAGCCAATAGTTACAATAAATGTGCTTAAGCAATCAGAAAAAACTGTAATGTTAAAATCGTTGAATATTATTATATAACGAAAATCTAATAACTAATAATCTTAAGAACATCTTACATCTGTCTCAGCAACAATGCAATTCTACAGACTTGTCTTCACTGTGCTATTTTGAGGCATCATGAATATGAATTAAAATGCACTTTTAAAATACTATCTCTGTATTAAAAAATGTATTTAGTTAACACTTGTATTAAACTTGAACACAACTTTTATACAAAGATGGGTTCAAGTTTACTACAAGTGGTACCTAAATAAATTTTTTAAATACACTTTAGCACATTTTAGTTCATATTTAGTTAATTAGTGTCTCAAAATAGCACAGTGAAGTACACTTAGATGATCTTAAGAACATCTTAAGAGTACTAAGGATGAATTTTTTGTATTTTAAGTACAAAATTTTTATGTGAAAATAAAGCACTTTAAATACACTATGGAATATTAAATAACCTGGGTTAACACATGAGTCAGTTTTGGTGAACTGTTACTTCAAAACTCTACACACAAATCCTTACATTTCTCAGTGCTTACACCATCTGGTCATATGGAAAGCACTAGCATTCAATACTGTTCACTCAAGTCAGCACAGCTTAGGCTCAATTAGCAAACAATTACCAAGGTGAAAACACTAAAAGTCAAAATTGAACACACATCAATCAGGGCCCGGTTCCCCGATAACGTTCACGAAGTGTCTCTTAGGAAGCTTCTTAACACGCTGCCTCTAAGTTCAACGTAACAGTGGCGCTGTCCCAAGTGAAGGTGCTGAATTATTTGCGATCGATCGGAGATCGATTTTCCACTTCACGCGAAAGTGCATTACGGCGTTAAGAAAGACAACACGCTGTATACAAATGGAGCATTACTCAAATTATTCCAGTAACATTTATTTGAACATAGTTTAAGTTATCCGTAAAATATAGACTATTAATTAAATTATCAAATTGTCAGTAATACGGGTAGACGAACCTCGCTAATCATCCACCCTCCTTATCCCATTGTGCCACTTGTGCCGCTTCTTGACATGGGCTTAACGACTTAAAAATATATATAATACACTTTTATACTAATGGTAAGGTACTTAATAATTAGAATTACTTGGCAAGCAGCTGTAGTACTTCTGTTTAATGCGGTATTGCTTGCCATTAATGTTTTCAATAAAAAACAACCTATCTACAATAAACAGAGAGAGTTAGATAGAGAATATGGTCTGAGAATATCTAGCAGCTCCATAATGAGTTGTCTTGGGAGGCGATTTTTTTTATTTAGCCACGTCAGGCAAATTTAGGCAAAGGTTTTACAGTTTTTGCCTATTGCTTACACACTAAATCCGAATGCTTAGACCAAAGCCTCAATACCTAAACTTCTTGTAGCATATGCTTAAACACAGTGTAACCATAGCCTAAACACATTGTCAACTTTGCACTTTGTTTGCAATTCTGTAGCACACTTATTGCGAAACACTACACACGTTTTCTTACATTAGACACATTTTTCAAAAACGAAATCACCTATTATCATTGGGAAAACACTCTGTTCAAAATGCAAAAGTCATCTGGCAATTATAGACACTTACATACACACCTGAATACACTTGTACAGAAAACAGAACACCAATCGGTCTGAGCCTCAGGTAAGACATTCTGAGAACTTTGCAAACATGGAGGCAATGCGAGTAAGAGTAAGAGGAGGACAAAGAGAGAGAGGAGTTGGACGTGGACATGGAAGAGGACAAAGACGAGGACCAGTGCGGAGACGTGTATCGGATGACATCAGGGCTACTCTGGTCCAAGATTGGTTCACCAACCATAACAATTTCACAATTTTATACCTGCCGCCTTACAGCCCCTTTCTAAATGCAATCGAGGAATTCTTTTCAGCATGGCGGTGGAAAGTCTATGATCGGCAACCACACGCATACCCACAATGTTCACATGTGGTGACATTGAGGTGGGATCCATCCAAGGGTGGATCAGGCACACAAGACGATATTTTCCCCGATGCCTAGCCCGCGAGGACATCGCCTGTGATGTCGACGAGGTCTTGTGGCCAGATCCGAACAGAAGCAGGGATCCATAAGACCCCCCAGGCCCCCACCACACACATACATGCGCACACAAACACAAAACAAGTGTGTTTTTCCCCACAATAGCAGTTTATCCAGTATTTGTTTTGTTTTTTACTTTTGTTTTGTGGCTAAATGTGATGACTTGTGGTTCTATTTTTCTTTATTCCTTTAAGAATGTTTTTTTTGGGGGGTAAAAACTCTTGTTTGATTACTAAATAAATTTAAACAAATAAATATATCTTTAAATAAATCTAATTTTGAGTTTTACTAAAGACTGAGTCTAAGAATATTACGATAAAAATAAAACCACAAAGACTGCAGTGTTATATATAAAGCGGATCAGTGTGTTGCTGGTGATATGAAAGAGTAATTCAAATGGTGCTTGTGTGTATGGTTTTGTTACAAGAATTTCATTTTTAGAAAGGAGTGCTAAGTTTTGATTGCAGTGTTTCATTTTGGCATGGATGTGAGTTGTTAATCTCCAAGTGCTATGTCTGTGTGGCTTGTGTGTAGAGTTTTGACATAATGAGCCAAATTTTGCAAAAAGTGTGTAAGCAATAGGCAAAAACTGTAAGTGTTACAGAATAAAAAAAATTGGCATGGACTAAACGGTTACGGGGTTACCGGTGTTGTGTGGAAGTCTGTTCCCGCTATGTTTCCCTTTAGTGTAGTGTTTTTATAGCGTTTTTATCACATTATACGTTTATTTTTTATATACATTGAACGTTTTAATGGCTACTGAGATGTGTGTGTGTGTGTGTGTGTGCATATATGTAATGTATCTTGATTGTTCTTGATTGTAAATTATTTTTACAGTATTACAGTATGAATCATATTATATGTATAATTTATTATGTATGGAAACATAACAGTTTTAAAACAAACAGTAGAGAAAAAATGGAAAAAAGACAGGTTAAAAGATATAATCTGTCAAATAAGAAATATTTAATAAATTGTATAATAGAATACATGATATTATTGCTTTTAGTATAACAAATTCAAATCTTTAATATTTCTAAATAAATTATAAATGTAAACGCTATAAACATAGAGGAAACAGACTTCGATGGGGAACAAACTTCAACACCGGCGCCTTCTTTGATTCATTCTGATACCAAATAAAGTCAACTGCATAAATAGCCCTGTATCCATTGCAAACATATTTTATTATAAGTCTTAAAATGTCCATAACATAAAATCATTGTCAGCATACCATAGTTTGACTTGTACTGCGCTGCGCTGATTTCTAAAGACTGCGGCGATAGCGTTTTGCGCTCAAACAACGCTAAGAGAGAGCTTACGAATGGTCCAGACCAACCTTACGAAAATGTGACTTACAGAAGATATACTTAGCGTACGAACGTTTTGGGAATCGTGCCATAGAGTTAAGAGAGAAGTTAAGGAATAGGTTAAGAACTACTTAGCGATAAGAACATTTTGGGGAACCGGGCCCAGATCCTTCAATAGATAGATAAAGGGCCTGAATCTGTTCACTGAGCTTTGGAACAATGGATCCACAGAGAAATGAAGGAATAGGTTGAGGAGGAGAAAGAGGAGGATGGAAAGGATGTGGTGAAGGAGGAGAAAGAGGACATGGTGAAGGAGGAGGGAGAGGACATGATGAAGAAATAGGTCGAGGAGGAGGAGGCAGAAGAGGAGGGAAAGAAGGAGGATGTGGTGAAGGAGGATGGAGAGGACATGATGAAGAAATAGGTCGAAGAGGAGGAGGGAGAGGAAGAAGAGGAGGCAGAAGAGTAGGGAAAGAAGGAGTACGTGGTGAAGGAGGAGGAAGAGGACATGGTAAAGGAGGAGGGAGGGGACATGATGAAGAAATAGGTCGAGGAGGAGGAGGAGGGAGAGGAATAGGATGAGGGAGATGAGGAGGGAAAGGAGGAGGACATGGTGAAGGAGGAGGAAGAGGACATGGTGAAGGAGGAGGAAGAGGAGGAGGAGGTGGTGAAAGAGGAGGAGGGAGATGAAGGTCAAGGTGACAAGCAGTCTCAGATGAAATTCAAGCCACTTTAGTTGACCATGTCCTGGTCCATGACTATGAGGGAGGCTGAAAAAAGAGTAAAGCCTAATTTGAGTCGCTTCACTGTTGCCTCCATCTTCAGAGCCTTTAGGGAAGAAAACAGATAGATGTACTTACAGTAAGACTGTTCTGTACAGTAACTTTAGTGTGCATACACTGTTGGACTATACTGGAATAAAGAAATGCATCAAATTGCCTTCCATACAGATCAACATATCAGTAGATGAATGCAAGGGGTGGATCAGGCAAGAGGATTTTACCCTTGACGTTTGGCTAGGACCAATATAGTCTGTGAGGTGAATGAAATTCTCTGGCCTGACCCAGAACTACAGTTTTTTCCAATTGCTAACACACTAAAATGACATGAACAGCACAACTATTTAAACTGACACACAGAGAGCAACACCTCTTCTCAAGTCTCCAAAAGTCTAAACACATTTCCTGCTTTACACACATTTTGCAATTCACAATGGCACTTTTTAAATGCACTGAACACGGTTCTCTGCACAAGACACAACAATCTGACATAAAGTCACATGTTTGCCTTTTCAAAATACTACCATTCAAAATGACACTACACGAGCTAAATGGCCAATATATGTGCCACCTGCCCAAACACCTGAACGGTTAATTGTTAACACTTCAATCAGGATGTAAGCACTAGAAAAGACCACAGGTACGTCATTGGCCACAGAGCCATTATAGATGTTCCTGGCTAATGTGGTGGGAACATCACAATGTGTGCTGCCATCTCCAATATGGATGGTGTCCTCCACCGTCATGCCAACCTTGATACAACACAGCCCATATTCTCACATTTCTAGAAAGACTCCACAACATTCTCAAACCATAAGAGTGTATGAATGATGTAGACCAAAGAAACCGTTATGTTGTAGTATGGCACAACGTGAGCTTTCATCGTGTAGCTCCAGTCCAAAACTGGTTTGCTGACTACCAAACATTTATTGTGCAATACCTCCCATCATACTTGCCATTTTTGAACCCCATAGAAGAGTTATATGGAAGGTATATGACCACCAGCCCTTTGTGCGCATGCCTCTTTTACAGACTATGGAAGAGACATATGATGAGATTGATGTTGGTGCAATTTAGGGATGGATAAGGCGCTCAAGGTGCTTCTTCCCTCGATGTCTGGCAAGGGAATATATTGCCTGTGATGTGGACGAGGCGTTATGACTTGTTTGTGGAAAAATAAAAAAAAATCAACAGCATGTGTGTGTATCTGCAAATATTTTTGTGCATGTGAACAATCTAATACATATTTTAGTATTATGGCAAAGCATAATAAAGAAAAGTGCACTTTTCATTATGCTCAACTGTGTGTAGTTGGTTAGACAAAAATCTGGTAATATGAATGAAGTGTGTTCCAATTTGTGTCAAAGTTTGATTTTGATAATGTTATATGTAGTTTAGGTTGGAGTGCTTCATTTTGCAGGATATATGTGGTATTTTGCTATTTGGGTGTGTGGTTTTGTAAATTGTGTTATGTTTTTGTACGCACGCTTTATAAATGAGGCCCCAGGTGAAGTGCAAAAGCATGTGTATATAAGTCATTTAAATCAGTGAAGAGCCAAGATGGAATCCTAATCAGGATAAAGTACTGTTCTTTTGGAAATTTATTTCTTTGCTTTTCCATGTTGCCAAAGCTCCTTGAAAGTTTGTTTATTATTTATTTATCTATTTTTGTCTGTGCATTTTGTTTATATTGTATTTTTAACTGTATAACGGCACTGCTGAAAGTTTTAAATAAATAGACATTGGTAATTTAAATTGCTTTAATTTATATTTTGTATATTTTCTTTTTAATGTCACTCTTTTAACATGTAATTTATTAAAATGTAATTCAAGACATTTTTGTAATGTAAAGCAAACCACATTGTCTGACCATGTGCAAAACGTCTTGTGGTTGTAATAGGTCTGTTTAGCTCTCTACCTCAAATTGGTTTTAGTATGTGTGCCTGATTAAAAGAAAATAAAGGTGGGTTTTGATAGATTATCCATTAGTCTGTGTTAATATGTGGTATAAATGTGTGTACATATTTTTATGTATATATTTCTATATAATTTTACATTTTATTTAAAATATATTCTACCATATAGTAAACATACATGTGCCACTATATCTGTACATATATTGTTAATACATTTTTGCATATCAATCGGAATACAATATGGGGGATATTTATAAATATAATATTGCATATATTTTGAGATATATATAAACACATATATTATATTCACGTGCAATATATTAAAAGCAACAATTATTTATATTTATCAATATACTCCAATAAATTACATATATATAGAATATATATATATATATATATATATATATATATATATATATATATATATATATATATATCAACATATTACTCATGTATTTTAAAATATACTGCAATATATTGCATACATTTAGAATATATGTATCAACATATTACTCCATATATTGCCAATATAAACTGCAATATATTACATACATTTAGAATATATGTATCAACATATTACTCCATATATTGCCAATATATACTGCAATATATTACATACATTTAGAATATATGTATCAACATATTACTCCATATATTGCCAATATATACTGCAATATATTACATACATTTAGAATATATGTATCAACATATTACTCCATAAATTGCCAATATATACTGCAATATATTACATACATTTAGAATATATGTATCAATATATTACATATATTTAGAATATATGTATCAACATATTACTCCATATATTACCAGTATATACTGCAATATATTACATACATTTAGAATATATGTATCAATATATTACATACATTTAGAATATATGTATCAATATATTACATACATTTAGAATATATGTATCAACATATTACTACATATATTTCCAATATATTATGGGATATATTAAATAGTATAATTCAATTCAATTCAATTCAATTCAATTTTATTTATATAGCGCTTTTCACAATACTCAATTGTTTCAAAGCAGCTTTACATTAATAGAAGCAGTAAAAGCACAGAAAAATGACAGATAGCACAACATAATACACAATAGCATAAGCTGTCAAATTTGCTGAGGCTATGACTCGACATTATGAACGAGCGTATTACTAATGTAACGTCTAGGAGAAGAAGCTAAATTAAGCCCAAGCAGGCTACCTCCCCGGGGTAAAAAACCCCCTAGGAGAAAAAAAACAAAAACCCCGGGTTGTTTAGCCGAGGAAATAAAAAATAAAAAGTCCTAGGAGGGAAAAACCCTTGGGAGATATATATGTATATAAACACATATAAACGGATCAGGAGATTAAGCGGGGATTAAGCGGAGATTAAGGGGGTTCTGCCGGTGGTCGTTGGTCAGGCATCAGCTGGGCATCACAGTGATGGACGACCAGTAGATCAGAGGTGAGTCGACTTTCACATCTACCGGAACTGGGTCTGTTTGTCCCATTGTCCTCAGGGTCGAGGACAGGACAGGGAGAGAAAAACAAAATCATATTAGCGTAGGGGCCGTTCACATGTAATGCAAGTGTCACACAGTGATGTGGTTTAATCAGCTTAGTTTCAGACAGACTAACTATTGCGGCATAATTATATTATCCACAGTTGAGGATTTTGCAAATTGGGGGCCCACTGCGACGGTATATATGGTAACTAAGGGTCACCTTCTGATTTTTAAGAGAAAGAGAAAATGAAACCTGTCGACCCGTTTGACTAAGGCCTGTAACCCCACTGTCGTCGTTAATGCAGGTTCAGTGGCAAACGGGTCTATATTGCATGCTATTTACAAGATCACGAGAAAACGCCAGTGTTCTTGTGAATAGTATGCCATACAGCATCGCAACCTGACCATACGTGCCAACCCGTTTGACTAAGGCTGGAGGCCCCACTGTCGTCGTTAATGCAGGTTCAGTGGCAAACGGGTCTGTATGGCATACTATTCACAAGACACAAAAAAGCGCCAAAATCGCAACCCGACCATACGTGCCAACCCGTTTGACTAAGGCTGGAAGCCCCACTGTCGTCGTTAATGCAGGTTCAGTGGCAAACGGGTCTGTATGGCATAGTATTCGCAATATAAATAAAGCGCCATAAGCCCAACCCAACCGTACGTGCCAACCCGTTTGACTAAGGCCGGATGCCCCACTGTCGTCGTTAATGCAGGTTCAGTGGCAAACGGGTTTGTATGGCATACTATTCACAAGAACACGAAAGTTCCAAAATCGCAATCCGACTATACGTTAAGATAAGGTTTTTTATTTATTTATTTGGTTGGTCTGTTTTATGACCGCGAGTGCTTTGTTCGGTACAAATAACTATTTCGAGTTAAGTACTTTTACTAGACAAATTATGCGAATGCTTTGTTGAAGAGAAAAGTTTTAAGTCTAGATTTAAAATTATCGACTGTGTCTGATTCTCGGACATCGGTTGGTAAATCATTCCAGAGCTTAGGGGCTAAGTAGGAAAATGACCTTCCACTTTTAGACACTTTTGATAGTCTAGGGATAATCAAGAGACCAGAATTTTGTGACCGTAGTGTGCGTGATGGATTGTATTCTGATAGTAATTCTCTAAGATATGAGGGTGCTAGGCCATTTAAAGCTTTGTAGATGAGTAGTGATATTTTAAATTGTATGCGATATTTAACTGGTAGCCAGTGTAAAGATGCCAGAATTGGGCTTATGTGGTCATATTTTTTAGATCGAGTAAGTACCCTTGCGGAAGCGTTTTGAACTAGCTGAAGCTTGTTTACTTGATTTGCATGGCATCCCCCGAGTAGCGAGTTACAATAGTCTATTCTAGAGGTCATAAAAGCATGGATAAGCTTCTCTGCGTCAGATGTAGACAGTATATGGCGTATTTTCGAGATATTTCTAAGGTGGAAGAAAGCTGTACGGCAGACGTTGGCGATATGACTATCGAATGATAAGTTGCTGTCGAACATCACACCTAAGTTCCTTACCGTGGAAGATGGCACCACAGTGCAGCCATCTATGTGCAACGTGTAATCTGACATATTATGTTTGTAGCGATTCGGTTCAATAATAAGTATCTCTGTCTTATTGGAGTTCAGCTTAAGAAAGTTATGTGCCATCCAGTCACTAACATCGCTAAGGCAGTCTGTTAGCTTAGAAAACGTGTGTGTTTCGCTGGGATGTGAGGAGATGTAAAGCTGGGTATCATCCGCATAGCAGTGAAAACTTATGTTATGTTTCCTGATAATGTCTCCTAGAGGTAACATGTATAACGAGAACAGGATAGGACCTAAAACCGATCCCTGCGGTACACCGTATTTAACCAGGGAGTGATATGACTCTTCCTCGTTTACATAAACAAAGTGATAGCGATTGGTTAGATACGACCTAAACCATGCTAGCGCCTGACCACTGATACCAACATAGTTTTCTAGTCTATTGAGTAAGATTGTATGATCTATTGTGTCAAAGGCTGCACTAAGGTCTAATAATATAAGAATTGAGATTTCACCACGATCGGATGTTAATAGGAGGTCATTTGTAACTCTAAGCAACGCTGTCTCTGTGCTATGGTGGGGCCTGAATCCTGATTGGAACTTTTCATATGTACTATTATTTGTCAAAAATGTGCGTAACTGGCTTGCCACTACCTTTTCTAATATTTTCGAAAGAAAAGGGAGATTTGAGATTGGTCTAAAGTTATTAAGCTCTCCCTGATCAAGCTGTGGTTTTTTAATCAGCGGTTTAATAACTGCTAGTTTGAAAGATGTTGGAACATATCCTATTTCTAGCGATGAGTTAAAGATATTTAGAACCGGGGTTGACACTACAGGAAATACCTCTTTAAGTAGTTTTGTGGGAACGGGGTCTAATATACAGGACGATGATTTGGATGACGTTACTAGTTTAGAGAGCTCTTCTATTGTAGTAGGTTTAAATGAATCAAGATGTTCGTGTGGTAGTCTAGTGTTAAGTGAACTAACGGGTAGAGTGGTGGCTGCCTGTGTAGCTACGATGTTTTCCCTTATAGCCGTAATTTTGTTAGAAAAGAAGTTCATGAAGTCGTTACTATTGTGTTGGAGTTTACTATTGGTTTCTGTTTGTTCTTTGTTTCTGGTCAGTTTTGCAACGGTGCTAAAGAGGAAACGAGGGTTATTATGATTCTCATTTATAAGCTTGCTAAGATAGGTAGATCTGGCGGTTTTAATAGCCTGTCTGTAGTGTTTAACACTATCTTTCCATGCTGCACGCCATACTTCTAATTTTGTGCTTCTATAATTTCTTTCCATTTTCCTAGTTGCCTTTTTAAGAGCTGCGGTGTGATGATCATACCATGGAGCTGGCGGTTTTTCTTTGATTCTCTTTTTTCGAATGGGAGCAACGGCATCCAATGTGTTAGAACAGACATTGTTTAGGTTTTCTATTACAATATCTAGATCATCACAGTTATCTGCATGTTTAATTTGGGACAGGTCTGGAAGAGTGCTAATAAAGCTATCTTTAGTGGTGGAAATTATTGTTCTGGCTAATCTGTAGCATGTTGTGGATTGAGTGATCCTATCTAGAAGTACAGTGTATGACACAAGGTAATGGTCAGAAACTGCATCACTCTGAGGTGATATTGTGATGTCATTAATATTAAGCCCGAGTGACAGAATTAAGTCTAATGTGTGCTTACGAGTATGCGTTGGCCCTGTCACGTTTTGTCTAATATTGAGAGAATTTAGAACATCCATAAACGCACGTCCTAATGCATCTTTATGGTTATCCACATGAATATTAAAATCACCAACGATAAGAGCTTTATCTACAGTGACTACAAGCTCAGACAGAAAATCTGCTATTTCTTTAAGGAAATCTGCATGGTGGCCCGGAGGTCTATAGATTGTAGCTAAGGCAAAAGAGAGCTGTTTGTGGTTACGATCAGTTATTTCCATATTTAACAACATTAGTTCAAATGATTTAAATTTTAGTTCAGATTTTTGGTTTACTTTAAAAATTTTGTTGTATATTGTAGCTACACCACCCCCTCTCCCCTTTAACCTAGGTTCGTGTTTATAATAATAGTCTTGTGGGGTGGATTCGTTTAAACTAATGTAGTCGTCTGCTTTAAGCCAGGTTTCTGTTAAACAGAGTGCATCTAAGTTTTGGTCATTAATTATTTCATTAACAATAGGTTCTTTATTGGTAAGCGATCTAATGTTAAGAAGGCCGAATTTTAACATTCGAGGTTCATCTTGTAATGTATTGTTTTCTAATTTTATGTTGGTCAAATTTGTACGTGATGTGGCAAGCGGTGCTCTGTATTTGCTTGTTCGGGGAACAGATACAGTTGAAATGTGTTGATATTCTGGTAAGATCGACTCGAAGTGCTGGGATATATGTGATCTAGACATATCATGCCAGCTAACAGACGGACAGTTAAGCTGATCCGTCTGTTTCCTGACCTGGGCCCTGGATAGTCATACTATATCAGAATTAAGAATATTAATCAGATTTCTGGTGAGTATAGCACTTCCTTCTGATGTCGGATGAAGGCCATCTCGGGTTAGGAGAAATGGTCTACCCCAGAAATGCTTCCAATTGTCTATAAACCCTACATTATGCTGAGGGCACCACTTTGACATCCAGCCATTGAGAGACACTAATCTACTATGTGTTTCATCTCCCCGGTAGGCGGGGAGGGGACCAGAGCATATTACATTGTCTGACATTGTTTTTGCAATTTCACACATCTCCTTAATATTATCTTTGGTGATTTCCGACTGTCGGAGTCTGGTGTCATTTGTTCCGGCGTGAATAACAATCTTAGAAAACTTCCGTTTAGCATTAGCCAGCACTTTAAGTTTGGATCTAATGTCAGACGTTCTGGCTCCCGGTATACAGTCGACTAGGGTGTTTGGTGCCTCAATGTTAGTGTTCCTGAGTATAGAATCTCCAATGACCAGGGCACTTTTAACAGGTGTTTCAGCTAGTGTATTCCTTAGGGGATCGAATCTGTTAGAAAGTACCGTAACGTTATGGGTCTTAGATGGACGCCGTATATGACTAAGCCGCCTGACAGTCACCCAGTTAGACCGCCGACTTGACTCTGATGTCGGAACCGAGCCATGTGTATTATGATAAACACTATGCGCGCTCGATACAGTATTTGTAATGTTTACATTAGCATCTGATGTCGGAACACTATGTGCGCTCGATACATTGTTTGTAATGTTTACATTAGCATCTGATGTCGGAGCCGAGCCATTAGTCTTTTCGCTCGATACAGTATTTACAACAGTAACATTAGCGGTTTTGCTATCCTCAACTAGCGTTCGGATGCGCGATTCTAGTTCAGCAACCTTCTCAGTTAATCTTAATACTTCAATACACTTAGTGCATGTAAACCCATCTATGCTAACGGCAGAAGCTAAACTATACATGTAGCAAGTAGTACATGTTACAATAACAAGCGGAGTCTTACCGCTTTCATGCTGGGCGATGGCGTCTTTGTTTACCCGAACGCGCTCCGCGGAGCTGCATCGCGTTGGGGGTTTGGTTGTGGTACGCCTCAGTCGCCTGCGAACGTCTGGGTCCAGGGTGATGTTGGGCATGCTGAATCTGCGAAGGCCGGGCAGCGGCTCCTCCACAGCTTCCCGATCGCTTTCATGTTGGGCAATGGCGTCTCCGTTCACTCGTTTACGGTCCGTAAAGCTGCATCGCGTGGAGCACTCGTTTGTCGCATTCCTCGGTCGCTTGTGGACGTCCGGAGATATGGTGAAGTGGGCGCTGTAGCTCGCGTTGGATCTGCTCAAACCGATCAACTCCTTCGCAGCTTCCCGCTCAGGCGAGGACAGGTCAGAAAAGCATATATCAGATGAATCCGCCATTAGATCGGAAAATGCTAGCTTCAGTCGGCAGCGTTTGTTGAAGCTAGCGGGCTATATGCTAACACTGGGTGTTTATTAGTGATAAATAGTTTCACGTGGTAGTACTGCTCAATAATCCTCACGGTAAAGTATTCCTAGGTAAAACTTAATATATAAATAGGAATAAGATAGTAAAAAAGGCTTTTAGATGAAGAACTCGACGGAGCTCCGATGCACGATCTGTTCAGCGTGACGAGATGTATTTACTCAATATATGAAAACGGCAATAATTGCAGTATTGTTTAATATATTGCAATATATCAATTTCATATATATAATATATTCTTATATAATATATCATGATATATATTACTATGTAAATTTCACAATATATGGAGACACATGAAATATATTGTCATGTAATATATTGAGAATTATACAACAGTTCTTTCTGGTTCTCGAATCTGATTGGCTAAGAGGGGTGCAATATTCTACTGATAACGGCAAAGTAACCGCTTCACCGTTCGTATCATTCCGCCACCTAGTGAATGGAGGTCCTATAAACAGGCTCATCTCTGAATGGAAAAACTGCCCACACATGGACACACACAAACACGCTGTTTTGAATCACTCTCCGTGTGTCTCATTAGTTCACTAGCTCGTGAATCAGTGTGTGAATCCCAATCGGAAGTTATTATTCCGTCAAAGATCAGCGCTCTTGGATGTAACATTAAACTTAATGGAAGTTATGTCTTGTCACATCGTGTGGACGATTAACACTTGGAAAGAGGAATGTAAACAATTTTTTTTCTGGAGCTATATCTCTTCTCAGAACGCGAAAACACCGTAGAACTGCAGGTAAGCACCGCAGCTTTTAAATGTGGACACTGATCATTTACTTTATCGTGACGTGACTATTAAAACATGTTATGAGATATCGCCACTGATATATTTATAAGCAGCATGCAAAAACATCTCTGACACTTATAAAAAACGTTTTATATAGTACTGACAAGAACAAAGTTTAATAATAACCGAGTGCTCGTATCGGGTTAAGAGTAAATGGGAAAGCAATAGCAACGTTATACAGGTATAGTTTTATTAACTTTTACCTCGCGCCAAAACAATAACAACACAAAAGACACTAAATATGAATAAAAAAACAAGTAATAGTTTGATCATGACACCAAACACTGCTGATTTGATCTCATTTTGATGATCAAAAACAAACAAGGCTAACATGAGAGCCAGGGAATCCCTGTCAGAGATGTAGCCCAGAGAGGGCGGTGGTTAGCGGGGCGAGTGAACACTGACGTCCGCTCATGCTTTGGTTCTCATTCGTACAGAATCTCACTAAGCAAGCGTTCAAACAGGCGCTATCTTTACTAATCGACTGCAGATTTAAATATAATACATATACATTCTCGACTGAACTACTCTTAAAACTACACTTTGTGACCAAGAAACGGTAATATAAAGAAACGGCTTTTCCGTCCATTGAGTTGTTATGAGATTCAAAGCAACCGAAAGTGTTACCTGTCATTCTGGCCGCCCTCAAATCCGTGGCAGAAGAAGTAGTTCTCAAACAAAGAGCCTTTTAAAATAACTCTGTTGTTGTTTTCTAGTTTTCGTTTTTCAAATGTGTGCCGTCGAACTGTTGTATAAAAGCTATATCACACTCCTACTCAAGGGATATTGCTTAAATATATTTTTGTTGCATAAGGGTGAGCATGGAAGATTGTTGTCTAAATGTAGGAGAGGTCGTTGGGCATGAACATATCATGTCGGCCTCTAGAATGAACAGTGTTACTGTCATTTTTCTTAGTTCTGTTGATAAGGCAAATGAGTTAGTTGAGACTGGAATAGTCGTTGATAATCTTTTCACTCATGTTCTTCCTCTTTCTATGCCATCAAAAAAGGTGCTGTTGTCTAATATTCCGCCTTTTATAAGTAACGAAATGTTAGTGAGAATCTTGTCTCGTTATGGCAAATTAGTATCGCCTATTAAGATGATACCAATTGGAGGAGGCTCTCCTCTTTTGAAACATGTAGTTTCGTTTAGGCGATTTGTTTATATGATCTTGAAAGATGATGAAGATCTAGATCTCTCACTGCATCTCAAAGTTGACGAGTTCGACTATGTTATTTATGTTACTACAGACAGGATGAAATGTTTCAAATGTGGTGAAGCAGGACATTTAGTCCGTGCTTGTCCTGGCAGGAATAGAGAAAACAGGGCACCAGCTGATGACACTGTTAACGGTAGCAAGCCGGTCACGGCTGGTGCGCTAAATGCGGCTCCGTCTGTGACGGAGGCAGGTGCAATGGGAGATCTAGCAGCGGAGAACCCGCTCGCAGTTGAGGGAGCGGTAATCCAGGTAAATTGTCACAAAAATATGGATGTGGAAAATATGCTGGTTTTGTTGGATAACGTTGAAACATTGAATGCGCCTGGTTCGCTTTGTGATGGCATTGAAGTGGATACAGAGCAGAGTGAATTCAAAATTCCATCAAAAAGGAAGAATTCGGACGATTCTCAAACGGTCAGAGCTAAGAAATCTGATATTGATTATTTTTATAGTGACGGCGAGTCTTCTGATTCTAGTGTCGGTCTCTCTCAGAATGATTTCTTTAGCCGCGGTTGTGAAGTGGATGACATTAAACTTTTTTTAAAAGCAACTAAAAACAAGAGAGGGGTCTGTGTAAACAATTATTTTTCTGACACAAATAAGTTTGTGGATAAAACCAGGCTTTTCAATGTCGGAAGGTTTGTTTACAAATAAGGAGATTTACCGATTAAAAAAAGATAGTGACAAAACTCACTTCTGACAAGGCAAATGAAGGTGGTGAGAGAATATAATAACCTGACTAGTAATGTGATGTGGGTGTGTGGAGTACTGATATGTTTCTTAATCTATTTCCTTTTTCCAAACATGAGTGAAGTTAATATTGCAACTTTGAATGTCAATGGGGCAAGGGAACAGTGCCGGTCTTTCCTATACGCAAACTACGCAATTTGCATAGGGCCCCGCACCACTAGAGGGCCCCCTTGATCTCAGAATTATTTAAAACCATTATATCAAAGAAAAATTATTATTATGTTTAATGAAAACAAGACGCTATAATTTAAATAATTTGCAAACTTCCGAATTTATGCGGGTTTTTAAAAATACTTAATGATTTCTTAAATCAGTGATATACTCGGACAACATGCAGGCAGTTTCTCAATCCGAAGGCTGCAGCCTTCAGAGGTCACATTTGTAGGCTGCATATGCGTCATAAAAACGTATTTCAGAATATTAACAATTATAATGTTGACTATTATTCTTAGTTAATGGTTAATTGTTATATTATGTTTATGACTTGCAAATGAAATGCTCATTTAACTTAAATAAATCAGGCTTGATGACGTATGCAGCGCGCATATGCGACATCCGGAGGTTGCAGCCTTCAAATTTAGAAACGGCCGCGTGGATGACGCAGAAGAGTGATTTGGTAACGATGCGCATATTATATGCCCACCATTGATTTAAAACAAAGCTATCCGTCTGGGGCAGAATAAAGGGGAAAAAACGTGAAGCAAGGGAACAAGATAAAGGATTTGCGCGAGCAGATTACATATATAGTCAATGCAAAGACGCATCCACACGCGTCCTAGCATGGGGCGATGCAAATGACGCGAATTGGGCGACGCAATTGCCGCGAAAACACGCGCTTTTCCCTTTGAACTTCAAGAACGCGCTCTCGCGCAGGATAATTTGACATCATGAGAGAGAGAGAGAGAGAGAGAGAGAGAGAGAGAGAGAGAGAGAGAGAGAGAGAGAGAGAGAGGTAAGAATAATGCCCACGTCGAGAAAACTTATTAGAAGACTTGAAATTTGTAAAGGATTAAAGTATATGTCACTCGTTTAATTACAGTATGTTAACTGGATAACACTGGATATAACTCATTGTATAGTTTAATAAAACAATGTATTTTGATTACACAAATCAAACCTAACTATATGATTGTTTTCAGCTGCTGACCAGCATAGGGAATCTCTATGGCTAATTTATAAGACATGTTGCTGATACAGTACTGTGTGTTGTACCTTATCTTGTTAATTGAGTCTTTTTGGGCATCTTATGCCTAGAATTATTCAAGGAGATTGATTCTTTTAACTTCCTTTAAAGTTTGATCAATTGTGCATAATGACATGTGCAACAAATGGATATAGGGTGTCAAACTCATAGATTTCCAATATTTAAAATCAGAAACTATTTTTAAAATATTTGGGGTCAACCTCTATGACAGCTTTAAAGGGACACTTCATCATTTTCCATCATTGAAAGAAGGAAGTGCAATATCTTTGTTGAGGGAGTGAGACTACAAACACCCCTTTTCTTTGTAAAATAGGCACCAAATTCTAAATGTATGTTACATTTCGACTACAAATATGACACACTTTCAATAAAGATTAATGTTTCTACGGGTGAAATGCTCTTTTAAAGCTGAAACTTATCAAATCCTATCAGAGGTCCAGAATGTCATTGAAACACACCAGTGGCTTTGCTGTCATCAGTATTAAACATGTTACCCCTCGAAGTACCCCTCCCCACAGAGACCCCCCCCCCACATAACAAATCCCAATTTAACCCCTGTGTATTAACAGTATGTATTTATATTCAATTTAATTTGATTCATTACATTCATTTAGATCAGGTTAATTTTTTAGTGCTTCTCACAACACATTTTAAACCAAAACAACTTATCAGCAAATACATGTTTCATGTTATAATAAGCAAGTTAATCAGTCAGGGTTTAAAAGTAATGTGCATATGGGAATAATATACATTAACAACTAACTAACAGCAACATTGACTGGGTTTTACCCAGATAGCACAGGTACGTCTGTAAGATGTCTGGTAAAGATCTGGAGATCTGGAATACATCTGGTGTGTAAAAACATCTTATAAAGGAAAAGAGCTGCTTTACATACATTCTAAATCAAAAACGTCTTGCAGACATCTTCAATATGTCTATATGACATCTTTTAGGAGACATCTCACAGACGTATTGCAGATGAGAAAACAATCTAAATAAGACATCTTGCAGATGTAAACGCAGACATCAAATAGACGTCTTCAAGATGCATGTGTGCTATCAGGGTCTGAATGCACTGACAGAGGGCCCCTCACAAAGCTTTGCTTAGGGCCCCCCAGCATCTAGGACCGGCACTGCAAGGGAAATTAGAAAAAGAGCTGATATTTTTGAGGTGGTTAAACAAAAAGAATAGATTTGCTATGTTGCAAGAAACGCATAGCGATTTGAGGAATGCTGCTGATTGGGCTCAAGAGTGGAATGGGGTCTCTGTGTTGAGCCATAACACCTCACTTAGTGGTGGGGTGGCTATTCTTTTTTCTAAGAGTTTTAATCCGACCTCGTATCAGGTTGATGAGGTAGTTAAAGGTAGACTCTTAAAAGTAAGAGCTATTTTTGACAATTTTATTTTTGTTTTTATTTGTGTGTATACTCCTACTGCACCAATGGAAAGATTGTTGTTTTTAAATACTTTGTGTTCTGTGTTGCAAAAATGCTGTGAAGAAGAATATTTATTTTTGGGGGGTGATTTTAACTGCACTATGGCTAACATAGACAGAAATCATATTGAACCTCATTTGCCATCTCGTAACCGGTTAACCCAGCTTGTCAAAACGCATGAGCTCTGTGATGTCTGGAGACAGTTCCACGATACACAAAAACAATATACTTGGACTCATGTTCGTGACAATGTGATTTCACTGGCAAGACTGGATCGTTTTATGTTTTTAAGCATAATTGTAACATTATAAGAAAATGTTTCATTATTCCACTTTGTTTCTCTGATCACAGTATGGTGCAGAGTTCTGTATTTTTAAACTCCAAACTCCATAAAGCAAAAAAGTGCATACTGGCAGCTCAACACTACTTTGTTAAGTGACAGGTATTTTAAAGACATGTTTAGACTGTTTTGGGGTGAGTTTAGGGCTACAAAGGGATCCTTTAAGTCGCTAAGACAGTGGTGGGATTTTGGGAAAGCCCAAATAAGACAATTCTGTGTGCAGTATACTCAAAACGTCACTAGAGAGACTTTTTTGAATATGAACATCTTGGAGACCGATATTTTAAAACTTCAAGATTTAGTTGAGTCGACTGGTGGCCAGATTTATTTCGATTCTTTGTCAAAAAAGAAGACACAGTTGGCTGATCTGCTGGGTTTTAGAACACAGGGGGCTCTGGTCAGGTCGAGGTTCCAGAGTGTGGATCAGATGGATGCTCCATCCAACTTCTTTTTCAACTTGGAGAAAAAGAACGGGCAGAGTAGAGTCATCCATGCTCTGTGCGCTTAGTCTGGAGGATTATTGACAGACCCTGCTGCTATTCGTAATAGAGCATTTGTGTTTTATGAAAACCTGTACAAAAGTGAACTTGGGGCAGAATACAGGAGTGACAGTGAATTTTTCAACGACTTACCCCAGGTGTCTGAGGAAGTCAATGCTGAGATTGCTGGTGCTTTGAGTTTAAGTGAATTGTACAAGGCTCTCCAAGGTATGGAGTCTGGAAAAGCGCCGGGTATTGACGGCTTGCCAGTAGACTTCTATAAGTCATTCTGGTCAGAACTGAAAGTGGACCTGTTGGAGGTGTTGAATGAAAGCTTGGCTGAAGGCCAGCTGCTTCTGAGCTGCCGAAGAGCAGTTCTAACACTCCTGCCCACGAAAAGAGACCTTACGGATATTAAGTGCTGGCGCCCCCTGTCTTTACTATGTAGTGATTACAAATTGCTCTCAAAAACCCTGGCTAACAGGCTAGCAGGAGCGCTGGATGGTGTCATCCCTCCTAACCAGACCTACTGTGTTCCTGGTAGGTCGATATTTGACAATATTTCATTGGTTTGTGATGTTGTAGAGGTCTCCAAGATGCTAAACATAGATTGTGGCCCTGCCTAACACCTCTATGAGCTTTAAAAGGAGCACATAAACCGCCGTTCACTTTAAGAATGCTCTCCACGCCACTATAGAGAACTTTAATACAATTTATAAAATCTTTACAAAACCCAAAAGCCTTGTACGTCTGCCCAGACCCTGACGTGGCGCTAAGCACTTTTCCACGTCAAAGACAGTTTTTATAAATATGGACTTTGCCGTGGATTTTTGCGTACGCAAACTTTACGATCAAATCTGTGCGTACGCACGCCCTATAAACGAGGCCCCTGCTCTTTGTCTGGCATGCTCTATTCTTTAGCGATAGAGCCTCTTTTACAGCAAATACGGGTTAAACTGTATGGTTTATGTCTGCCAAACTGTGCACAAAATTTTGTATTGTCAGCTTATGCCGACGATGTCATAATTATGATTAGTAGGCAAAGTGATATTCAGGTATTGTCGGGTTTGCTTAAAACTTTTAAAGGGTTATCTTCTGCCAGGGTTAACTGGAGCAAGAGTGAAACTTTATTATTAGGTAAGGGGACAGGTGGGAAACCAGATCTCCCTACAGGGTTAGGGTGGGGAAAATCAGGTTTTAAATTCTTAGGAGTAAATGTTGGTGATAATTTAACAGTGCAAACGAATTGGGAAGGACTCATTGATAAAGTGAAAGGCTGTTTGGATAAATGGAGATGGTTAATTCCAAAGATATCATACAGAGGATGTATTTTAATTATTAATAATTTAGTCACTTCCTCACTATGGCACAGGGTTGCTTGCATTGATCCTCCCTTACAATTGTTAGCAAAAATCCAGGCTATTTTAGTAGATTTCTTCTAGATAAACTGCACTGGGTCCCACAAAGTGTTTTATTCTTGCCTAAAGATGAGGGTGGGCAAGGCTTGGTACACCTTCAAAGTAGAGTAGCAACTTTTCGGTTGCAATTTATACAGAGACTTCTTACAGGTTCAGTTGAATTTAAATGGTGTTCTGTTGCATATGTGATTTTACACAATCTGGGGTTAGACAAAACTTTTTTTTACTTGATCCAATGAAATTGAACACTTCTGGACTACCAGTGTTTTATAAGAACCTTTTTAAGGTGTGGAGTCCGTTTGTTTTTAAAAAAGCAGAGAACTCTGAGTCACTTTATTGGCTTTTAGAAGAGCCTTTAGTCCGAGGAGCACGACTGGATTTGTCTGCAAGTGGACTTTATCCAGGCCTTAACAAAGCACTTATTGACAGTAAAATTACCACTTTGGGACAATTACTGGAAATATCAGGACTTGATTTTATGAATGGAGAAGCAACGGCTCAGCATCTGGGAATTCGATCAACCCGCCTAGTTGCACAGTTATTGGTGAAATGGCAGACGAGTCTTAGTGCAACGAAAAGAACTTTATTGTCTGAGTATCGCGATGGTCTCTGTGAATCGGAGCCTAAAGACTCTTTTCCTTGTTTGTTTCTTGCAGTCAATCTGGAAGAGGTTTCTGGAGTGTTTTTAAAGACTGTTGATGAATTGTGTGAAGATTTCTTTTCTTGCTCTGGGAAAACTTTATACAAGTATTGTGCTGTCATTTTTAACAAATGAATGTTAAATAAGAAAGTTGATACTCCATGGCGTGATTTTTTTTAAACTGAATGTGAATATAAAACCTGAATGGAGAGCACTTGAGCCACCGTTGACGAAAAAGACAGGGGATTTACAGTGGAGAATCATCCATGGTGCTGTCGCAGTCAATGCTTTTATCTCTATTTTAAATCCTGAGATTGATGCTGAATGTCCTTTTTGCACTGAGAGAGAAACCATTTTTCATGCATTTGTAAAGTGTGAAAGATTGAAGGTTTTATTTCTGTTTTTAGGAAATATTTTTCAAAGGTGCAATGAACCTTTTCTATGGTGTCTTTTATTTTGGGTTTTAAATATGTGATGAGGAAAAGATTTGTATGCCAGTTGTTGAATTTTGTTCTAGGCCAAGCAAAATTGGCTGTGTATATAAGTAGGAAGAAGAAAGTTGAACAAAATTTGAGACAGAATGTAGTTGCAATGGTTTCAAACATGGTGAAAGCAAGAATATTGATTGATTTTGCATATTACAAACTTATTGAAGGTATTTGGTGTTACAATGAGGCTTTGTGCTCTTTATCTGAAGAAGGTGATTTGGTTTTTGCACACTTATTGTGAGTTGGTTTTGACCTTGATCTTAATATTTATGTACATTGTAGTGTAAAAATACTGTGAAATGTATTTGTAATAAAAGTTTGTTAAAATTCAAATTCTCTCTCTCTCTCTCTCTCTCTCTCTCTCTCTCTCTCTCTCCCTCTCTCTCTCTCTCTCTCTCTCTGCAGCCCTTTTACTCCAGCCCTGCTCCATTTTTAGTGCTGGCTGCACCCTGATTCTCTGTGAAATAATTGATTCTCAACTCTTCTTAGTTGCCATGAGTTTTCAAGGCGAGTTACTCTGTCACTCTCCATCTCTCAGCAATTCCTTCACGAGTTCCTAATGGCTCCCCTGTGGGTTCTAATGGGCATTTGGATGAATTGCGATTTCCACATTCATTCCTACCTTACTTACTTGCAGAAACTAAAGTGACTTTATCTTCACAGACAGTGAATTTACTACGGTCCTGCATTTCTGATTCTGCCTGTTAAAGGAAAGGTGGAGGAAAGGTTGCGCTGGATTTGAACATCAGTCCAAATTATGTAAATAATTTTGGCTATCTGCACTGTGGCCATCTGCTTTATCTTATTAAAGCTGTAGCTTCTGACATCAGTGTGAATAAATTATAACTTTGCAAATTAAGGCTGTTAATGAAATGTCAAACAGTGTTCATAAAGATATCTCAAGAGAAATGTTAAGTCTTATTGGATAAACAACTTAGAACGCAACAACAATTTCACTATATTACCAAACCCAAAATACATGATGACATTGTTTGTTTTAATCATGTTAGAGGATAAAGGTAAAAAAATTAATAATTTCAGCATCTCTTAAGCATCGGTTATATAAATAAAAATATTATTTAAAAATGCTCATTTTCTAAAGAAATCAAGAAAAAGTTAGGTTCTAAACAAAAGGTCTTAGTTAATAAAATAACATTTTTAATTCTGTGTATGCGACTTACAAATATTTTGGTATTCAATCAGTGAAAATGACAAATGACATTTTAGCGCTCACTAAAGTAATAGTCCTTGGATTGCCTGCTAAGAAATAAACAAACAGCCATTTCTATCTCAGGAGAAAAATCATTATTCAGCTGTAATGGTTTTCTCAAACACTCTCAATAGCTTTCCTGGAAGGGACACTGTTCCCAAATGCAGATGCATTGGGATGCTGACATAATTACCAAACATTCATCAGGATAAACTTCAGTGCATCTTCACTCAGCGGGTACAGCACCATTAAGCCTTAAATTAATGGAATATGAGATGTGTTTGTGACAGGTGAATAAATAAATGACCACGCAGTGAAACAAAGCAAACAGATTCCCAAAGCAAAGCCAATGGTGCCTTTGTGTTCGGTGCAAGACCAAATTAGGATGTCCAGTGATTGGCATACTTTTCCTCATCTGCCATTACATAATAAACTGCATGATTTTGCATGATAATTTGACTAGTGGACCAATCATAAAGATTATTAAAGCTAATGGAGAAATCAAGCATTTAGTTTAGACTCAACAAAGCAGCTGGAAACGTCAGCATGCATTACACAATTAGATGTCCTGTATTGTGTGTTTTCTGTTCATGGCCTTTGGCACCAACTCATTTGATTCTGCGTTTCCACTTTTTCATGCTCACACCAAAATAAAATCTTTCACTTTTACAACTAATAGCAAAACATTGTTCCAAGCCTATTAACATTCACACATTTGGCATACTCTTGTCACAGGTCGGAGCGGACCACAGATGTTGCGAGTCATGCCCCTTTCTAGTTTCCACCTCGAGGAGTTCCCAAAGACACCCCAATGACCAGACACACGAGAGAATGTAGGTATAATTAAAACAAACTTTATTAATTTACTTAAAAGAAGGTTGGAGGGGGGAAAGGGGAAACTAAAATCCAACAGGTTGGAGGGCAGTCTCGAGTCTCCGTGACTCGGTCGCAGGTAGGTCTCAGGTGGGTCCTTTTCTACTTCTCCTATCCTTGCGACATTAACAGTTTATTCACTGGTTTCTGGTGTGTTCTGTTTGCAGGGTACCGATCCCAAGGCTCCCGCCTTTTCCTGGGCGTAAAGAGAACAGAGGGTGAGTAGTTTGAATGGTGGAGTGTCAATACCTGGGTTTGTATGTGCACCACCGGTTCCCTAGATGGAGGCACAGGTAAGTACTGCGGGAGGGAGGGCACTCGAGCTGCGGTGGGAAACACAGGTAAGTAAACAACAAAATGGGTTTGAGAGAGAGGCACAGAGTGCTCTTCGGCCTGCAAGGAGATGTGCAACGCAGTATACTTGCTCTGAGTGGTTCCCGAATGGCAGACCCTGTACAATTTAGCTGGAACGGTGCTTTGACTTCAGGCGGCACTTTACAAAATACCCTGGCTCTTCGCTTGTTCACACCAGGTAAGTTCTTCACGGGTGACTGGGGCTTTGCTTTCACTTGGGCGGCGTACAACACAGTCTAGTGGCTCTTGGCTATGGGCAAAGGTAAGTTCTTCACAGGTGTAAGGTGGTGCCAAATCCTGACAAAAGGTATTTCTAAAGCCAGCAGCAAATGGCTGAATCCACAGGGAACCGCTTCCTAATTCCTGTTGAATTATCATCTGAAACCTTTCTCAAAGAATTCACATCTACCCCCCCCCCCAAGACAGCTACCCCATGTTGTGGGACAGAAGAGTCACACCCTACCACACTTTCTCGTCCCCCTCTCCTCATGTTCTAAAAGCAAACTGTATATGAAATGCTACATTCTACATGCACAAAGAATCTGAGACTGGTCTCGTTTGGTGTCATATGAAGTGATTTAATGCAAGTGGTACATTTGGGTTTATTAATATGACAACAGGATTCAATGTTAATCTGTAAACTTAACCTAATGTTGGGAGACAACTCCTACCTTGGACATGTTGACCAATCACCCATTGTATGTGTATTAGGCAACACCCCTGAGTTTTACAACAACCAATCAGGACCCCAGTCCTATCTGCTTTGTCTCTCTGGATATTTAAGGAAATGATGTAAAATGGTTCAGCGGGTCTTTCTGTACATGGAAACTCACCCCCATGATGCTGTATCTCCTTCCAGTCGTCGGCTAAATCCTCTTTCCTTCGGTTGCCCAATGCCGTAAATCCTCCTTCAATGGCGCTTCCGGTGAGTATTCCTGTTGCAAACACTCAAAACGTATCACTTATTTAAATGGTTTGATACTCAGCCCAATCTCGTGTGCCCCTAGATCCTTCTTCGCCCAGTCAACGTTATTCCTCCGCCTTCTCAATGCTGTGCTCACCGAAACACTCAACTCCTCTCACCGGATCGGCTGTAATAAACTGCACCGTTTGTAACCTCTGAGGCTCTTTATATACTCCTCCTCTTTTCTTCGTTGTCCAATCCATGATCGCCACACTCGCTTAACATACCTGTGCCTGATAAAGCCTAATTTTCCCTCCCGGAGTTTCCCGGAAGTGCCGATGTTTGCATTTTTCTGTCCGGGCGGAACCAATCTTCATCATCTTAGTTCCGCCCTCAGAAGTCACCCCGTGACACTCTTTCTCCAAAGCAATTCCATGAATACCACATTTAGAAAATCCATTTGTTAAATCCACTTGTAGAGTGTGTTAAAGGGCAGCTTTTTCATTGCTAAAAAACGTTATTTTGTGTAAAAAAACACACATTATTTTCCACATACCGTACAGTTTTGTAGCTGCAGATATCCCTGGCATCCTGAAACTAATAAAGCTCATCAATTTGAAAAGCGCTATGTCCCTGATTGGCCAGCTACCTGTACATTGTGATTGGCCTGAATACCTCTGACGTCAGCCGGAAATGTGACAATGGAGGACAGCGCCTCCACTTAGTGGAATAATACTGAAATGTCGTATCAAGCTATTTATACCACAGGACTGTTGAAGGCTTTATTCTGATTGGCTGAGAAATGTATCATGGGTGTTGATTATTTTTCTGTAAACCGCACACTAGTGTTGTTTTTTAAAGGTCTTAGTCTCTGTCTCAGACAAAGAGGACTCTGAATTTTATTTCAAGACCGGTCAAGACCACAACTGATGGTACATTACAAATTTATTTTTTATCATTAATTTTATGCAGTTTATTCAGGTTTCGTTGCGGCACATCGTTGGAAAGCTTAGACTTTCGGGTTTCCATTAAGCGCACACACAAAGCATAATATGATTTTTACCAGTCATAAAACTGTAATCTAGTTGTTAGTTAACTGAACCAGGCAGCGCCGATAAAGGATATTTACATACCTTCAAAATCTTCCCTTTATCCGCTTCGGTGAAATTGTCATACAAATTGTTCATAAATCCCCAAAAGTCCAAGGAAATGGAATATCCAAGCCTTTTAATCCAAACCGATTTGTTCGTCTCACAATCTTGACGTTGCTGACCGAATTACGATATAAATAGTGTATACAATTAGTTCACTAACAGACATTCATTCAAATCTCACTTTTCATTCACGATTTATAATGAATATATTTGGATGTCACGTTTATTGTGCAACGTCTGAGATACAAATACGCCCCCTTGTGGAATTTCAGCCGTTCCATAAGAGGCTACGTTGATTTCAGCTCTTTCGTGTTTCTTCACTTTTATTTGCTTATAGACAAAGATAAATTCCCACATATCTGCAATGCCTTTGATTATTTTATCAACTTCTCTGATGGCACACACACACACACACACACACACACACATTCTGGTTTCCATGTTTTGTGGGGACATTCCATAGACGTAATGCATTTTATACTGTACAAAATGTATATTCTATTCCCCTTACCTACCCCATTCTCTAACCCCAACCATCACAGAAACCCTTCTACTACTTCACATTTTCAAGAAACATCATTCAGTTTGATTTATAAGCTTGTTTCCTCATGGGGACATCAAAATGTCAATTGGTCCCCACAACGTGATATTTAACAGTCACACACACACACACACACACACACACACACACACACACACACACACACACACACACACACACACACACACACACACACACACACACACATAGACAAGAAGTGCCTAATCATATGCATATTCCACATTTTATCATAAATGTATTAGTGCAGTGACTTTTGCACTGGACTTGGTCTTAACTTGGTCTCGGCCTGTCTTGGAGTTGACTTGGTCTCGGCCTGTATTGGTCTTGGTCTTGACTTGGTCTCGACCCTTAAAAGTCTTGGTCTTGTCTCGGTCTCGGCCTGTCTTGGTCTTGGTCATGACTAGGTCTCAGTTTAGGTGATCTTGACTACAACACTACCGCGCACCTAATCTGTCAAATGTCTTAAAAGTAAGCACCAGAGCAATGTTTGTGGTAAACGTGGTGAAGTGGAATAATGCGGTTACTTTTCAGGAAGTGAAAGAACACCATATTTGCGCAGAAGTAATATCTTAAAGTGAATGCGTGACACCACAGGTAGCCAGTGAAGATCATGCAGTATTGGTGTAAGGTGAGCAAAACGCCTGGTGGTGGTGAGAACTCTTGCTGCAGAGTTTTGAACATACTGTAACCTTGCTATGAGTTTTTAGCCAGACCAAGAAACAGTGCGTTGCAATAGTCCAGACGTGATGTGATCAGTGCATGGGTTAAAATTTCAGCAGAGGTGTAAAAAGTACTCAAAAATGCAGAGCCGGACAGTAACGGAGTACATTTACTTGAGTACAGTACTTAAGTAGAATTTTGAGGGATCTGTACTTTACTCGAGTATTATTTTTGGGGAGTACTCATGACTTTACTCAAGTACATTTGAGAGGCAAATATTGTACTCTTTACTCCACTACATTTCTATCCATAACCGTGAGTACACGTTACTTCTTCTAAAAAAAAAAGGAAAAAAGAAAAATCTCAGAAACACTCGATTTGCTGTTTCCCTTTTCTCAAATGTGATTGGATTGTACAGGCGCCACTGATTGGGACAGCCTATCAGCAATCACCTTTAGTTTTCCGCCAAAGTCACCATAGTCAGATTAAGATAAGAGACGAAACCATGGAGTTAACAATGGATGAAGACACAGCAGGTCCATCCTGGGAATTTGACAACCCATGGCTCCACCTCGCAAGACTATTTCAATTTTCTAAACAAGTTAATGATAGTTTTCACTTCAAGTGTTTGCTGTGTTTACCAAAACCACTTACAAAAATTCAACCCCTTGAGCGGCAGGGATCACTGGTGATCCCAGATTATTGTTGTTCAAAATTAATTACTCCCCAAAACATCACACACTTACTTGATCTGGACAAACTCAGCATCACAAGAAAGGTTTAGCTTCGACATTTTATCACTGTTTATGATTAAACTGGTTTGCAGTGACATTAATTTCTTAATTTATTCCAGGAGTGCAAAATAATTAATCCGTAACATTCATTATTTTGAATAAAAATCATCACTCATAAAACATTAATTCTCGTCTTCTCCAGTTTATTTGTATTCAAATACAGGGCTATTAGTACAATGGTGCGCATATTTGAAGAAATAATGATTAATTATCACATGTTAATAAAATATTTAGTCATACAGAATAAGATTTCTATTCATTTTCCTCTGAATTATACGATTTGAAGAGCTTAAAGAGCGGACGGAGCGAGATGTGTGTCTCCTCTTCCTGATTTGCATCAGATTTGACCTCAGAGCTCTATCATTTGCTGTACAGCTGTCAATCATCTCACATGATTCAACGTGCACTGTGGCAGTAGTAATGCAAAATTTAAAAATGTACTCTTGTACTCTTGATACTCAAGTACTTTTAAAAACAAGTACTTTTTACTTTTACTTGAGTAAACCTCTGACTGCTGTACTTTTACTTGTACTTGAGTAAAATTTAGCAAGGGGTAACTGTACTCTTACTCAAGTAATGAAGCTGTGTACTCTGTCCGCCCCTGCAAAAATGTTACTCAAGTGAAAGTACAAATACTGATTGTAAATTTTACTCAATTAAAAGTAAAAGTATCTGGCCAGAATCATACTTGAGTAAAAGTAAAAAGTACCACATTAAAATTGTACTTGAGTATTAAAAAGTAAAAGTAACAGGAAAAAATTTAACTAGAGATTCTTGTTTAAGCTTTTAATCTCTAAAAACATGAAGTGAATGCACCACATACAAGGTTTTATCTTGCTTTACAACAGTTTGTATTTAATTGTATTTCATTATTAAACTATAAAACAACCTAATTTCAGTGTGCAAAATGCTACTCAAAGTTGTGAAACCTCGAATTTAACTAAAGCAGAAGCTGATTTTCAAAATTGAGTATCAAGCATCTCACAGACAGCCAGTGCAGAAAGAGTTGTATTAGACCTTGTTCACACTGTCAGTCCAAATCTGATTTTGGTGCATATTCTATTGGAATCTAATCACATTTAGAACGTGTAAACGGCTAAAAACCAAATGAAATCTGTTTTTTTCTTTTCCGTTTCAAGCTATATCCAGAGTTGGTTTGAAATACTTTTCAAATCACATTTCCAGAAATACATTTAAGTCTGACCACTCTGATCGTATTTTTGTAGCTTTTTGGTTACGTCATGCTGTTGCGTCACGTACAATGTAAACACGATTGTTGTGCCAGTGTGAAGTCATTGCCATAGAAACAGTCCAGATAATCCAGAAAATGGCAAAACCCTACAGGACGCACAGATCGGATCTAAACAGTTGTGATACACAATGTGGACAATGAGTCTGTCCAGTCAGGCATGCAACAAAATCAGATTTGGACTGACAAGACTGAACAAGGTCTTAGTCTTGATAGAGAGGCTGCAAATAGCAGGGAACGTGAGCAGAGACTTCCTGGTGTCTGAAACTCAGGCCAGATATCCATCCAACTCTTTGCTGGCTTAATGTGTTGTCGGTTTCAAAGAAGCGAAAAAATCTTCATCCGACGAGCCCACTCGCCAGTCTCTAGCCCTTTTCCGGGCCGAGATATGGCCAACCCTTCCCGGATTTTTCCTTGGCCTTAGCTCAGGCACCTTAAGTCCAGGGAGTTCGCCCTTCGGGTCCCTTATCCTACCCAAGAGGGCCTTTCCAACAAGCCACCCACGAGTCTCTAGCCCTTTCCCCTGCCGAGATACGGTGGTCCTTTCCCCGATTTTCCCACGGCTGTAGCTCGGGCACCTTAAGTCCCCTTGGGTATAAGCGACCCAAAGGCATTAAAGCTACGGTCGTGGGAAAATCAGGGGAATGGCCGCTGTATCTCAGCCGGGGAAAGGGTTAGAGCGTCAGGGTTGGCTCATTGGAAAGGCCCTCTCAGGTAGGAGAAGGGATGCCAAGGGCGAATGCCTCGGACTTAAGGCGACCGAGCCACGGACATTTGAAATTCAGGAGACCGTCGGCCGCAGAAAGGGTTAGAGAGTTGGGGGTTGGCTCGTTGAAAAGGCCCTCTCGGGTAGGATAAGGGACCCGAAGGGCGAACACTCCGGACTTAAGGTGCCTGAGCTACGAACGTATGAATTTCAGGGAGTGGCACGCTATATCTCGGCCAAGAAAAATAAATAACATTTAAATTAAACTGGCCGTCAGCACAATTCAATTGGTTTGGTAAGAGTAAGGGAAAATAGAATAAAGTGATCTCTAAAAAATAAGTGTAAATAAAATTGTAAGGAGTAAAAAGTACTTTTTATTCTTAAAAAATGTAATTAAGTAAAAGTAAAAGTACTGATTTTAAATTGTACTCAAGTAAAGTAAAAATCCCCAAAAATAATACTTAAGTACAGTAATCAAGTAAAATTACTCAAGTACTTTACACCTCTGAATTTCAGTGTCACCTAAAGTGAGAGAAGGTTGAAGATGAGCAATATTACGGAGATGGAAAAATGAGTTTTTAACAACAGAAGAAATATGAGAGACAAAAGATAGAGTGAAGTCAAATAAGACACCAAGATTACCGACGGATGAAGGCGGCTTAACATGAACCCCATCAATTTCATAGGAAAGGTCCATCCTTTTGACTGAGGTAGTAGAGCCAATCAGTAGAGTTTTGTTGTTATTTATTTTAAGAAAATTCAAGCTGTGGTGAATTGAAATGTATTTTGGTGAATATAGTAGGTCGTCCCTCATGCATAAAGAAAATTTGCATAAAACCCAACAGTATCTTTGAAGACCATAACAAATTTTTTAAGTAAAAAATGACCTACTTTTCAGTGGGCAGAAGTGTATCATATGCTGATTGAAACATACGCACCAACTATATCTGAAAGCTGCATTTTCAATAATCCTAGCCTCATTTTTCACAAAAGAAGTTTCATGAAATCAAGTCCACGTACTTCATTTCAAGATCTCTCTGTCTGGTACATTCACTTATTTATTCCTACTTGATTTTCAATCAGAAATCTCGTATAATACACAAAGTGAGACTTAAAGACTTGATTATGTGATAGCTCAGTGGCTATTTTTGTGACAGTGTTTCTTTTTGACCCCCTTTAAGTATTATCACCAAAAGTGGCTTCAGATTTTCAATATTCAATATTTGCTATTCAGTTTAGGTTTAGTAAAAGTATTTTTTGCTTACAATTGTTTCCTTGACAATCGCGTATGCGCATGCAGAATCAAGTGATTAGTTGTTGCAATTTTTTAAAAATATTTTATTGTCAGATGCTGTCCAATTTTGTCAAATTTGTATTTCTTACTTTCTTTCACTCTGCTTGGTGTTTAACAAAGTTCAATTCATGGGAGCAACGGCATCCAACGTGCTAGAGCAGACGTTGTTCAGGTTTTCTATTATAATATCCAGATCTTTACGGTTATCTGCTACATGTTTCATTTGAGACAGGTCTGGAAGAGTGCTAATAAAGCTATCTTTAGTGGTGGAAATTATTGTTCTGGCTAATCTGTAGCATGTTGTAGACTCAGCGGTCCTATCTAGTAGTATTGTGTATGACACAAGGCAATGGTCTGAAACAACATCGCTCTGGGTTGATACTTCGATGTCATTAATATTGAGTCCGAGTTACAGAATTAAGTCTAATGTGTGCTTACGAGTATGCGTGGGCCCTGACACGTTTTGTTTAATGCCGAGAGAATTTAGAACATCCATAAACGCACGTCCTAATGCATCTTTTGGATTATCCACATGGATATTAAAATCACCAACGATAAGAGCTTTATCTACAGTGACTGTAAGCTCAGATAGGAAGTCTGCTATTTCTTTAAGAAAATCTGTGTGGTGGCCCGGAGGCCTATATATGGTAGCTAAAATGAACGAAAGCCGTTTGTTGTTACGATCAGTTATTTCAAACGAATTAAATTTTAGGTTGGATTTATAGTTTACTTTGAATATTTTATTGTATATTGTAGCTACACCACTCCCTCTCCCTTTTAGACGAGGAACGTGTTTATAATAATAGTCTTGTGGGGTGGATTCATTTAAACTGGTGTAATCGTCTGCTTTAAGCCAGGTCTCTGTTACACAGAGTGCATCTAAGTTTTGGTCAGTAATTATTTCATTGATAATAGGTTCTTTATTGGTAAGCGATCTAATGTTAAGAAGGCCGAATTTTAACATTTGAGTTTCATCTGTTAATGTATTGTGTTCTAATTTTATGTTAATAAGATTTGTACGAGACGAGGTAAACGGTGCTCTGTATTTATTTGTTAGAGGAAGAGACACAGTCGAGATGTGTTGGTACTCTGGTAAAAAAGGCTCTATGTGCTGGGATATATGTGATCTTGACATGTCAGCTAACAGACTGATGGGTAAGCCGATCCGTCTGTTTCCTGACCTGGGCCCTGGATAGTCAGACAATATCAAAAGTAAGATTATTGGTCAGATTTCTAGAGAGTATAGCACTTCCTTCCGGAGACGGATAGAGGCCATCTCTCTTTAGCAGGTCAGGTCTTCCCCGGAAATGCTTCCAATTGTCTATAAACCCTACGTTATGCTGAGGGCACCACTTTGACATCCAGCCATGGAGAGACACTATCTACTGTAAGTTTCATCCCCCAGGTAGGCGGGGAGGGGACCAGAGCAAATTACATTGTCTGACATTGTTTTTGCCATTTCACACACCTCTTTAATAGTATCTTTGGTGATCTCCGACTGGCGGAGTCTGATGTCATTCGTGCCGGCGTGAATAACAATCTTAGAAAACTTACGGTTAGCATTAGCCAGCACTTTAAGTTTGGATCTAATGTCAGACGCTCTGGCTCCCAGTATACAATCAACTATGGTGGCTGGTGCCTCAATGCCAACATTCCTGAGTATAGAATCTCCAATAACCAGGGCACCTTTAACAGATGTCTCAGCCGGTGTATTGCTGAGTGGAGAAAATCTGTTTGATATTAAAACAGGAACGTGATTTGGATGCCGAATGTGACTATGCCGCCTGACAGTCACCCAGTTAGTCAGCCGCCTTGACTCTGAAGTCGGAACCGAGCCATGTGTATTACGCTTAACACTAGGCGCACCTGAAACAGTGTTCGTAACATTAACATTAGCGGTCTTACTGTCCTCAACTAGCGTTCGGAGTTCGCTTCTAGTTCTGCAACCTTCTCCGTCAGCCTTACTACTTCAATACACTTAGCACATGTAAACCCCTATATGCTGACGGAAGAAGCTAAACTGTTCATGTGGCAAGTAGTGCAGGTTACAATGACAAGCGGAGTCTTACCGTTTTCATGCTGGGCGATGGCGTCTCCATTCGCCCGAACGTGGTCCGTGAAGCTGCATCGAGATGGGTGCTCGCTCGTTGCATGCCTCGGTCGTCTCCGGGTGTCTGGAGCCAGGGTGATGTGAGGCACGCTGTACCGCCTGGTGCGAATGCCGGGCCACAACTCCTCCACAGCTTCCCGCTCTGGCGAGGAAAGGTCTGAAAAACATACATCGGATGAGTCCGCCATTAGATCGAAAAGGAAGGCAGATTTACAGTAAACAGACAGTGAGCAAGTGCTAACTTCAGCCGGCACGTTTGTTGATGCTAGCGGGCTATATGCTAACACTAGGTGTTTACTAGTGATAGATCGTTTTACTTATTAATACTGTTCAATAATCGTCACGGTAAAGTATTCCTAAGATAAACTAGTACGTTATATTATATAGATAGGAACGAGATAGTAAGAAAATAGGATTTTAGCACGGAGCATGGAGCAGCGTTGCCCCGTTTGCTGATGCTAGTGGGCTATATGCTAATACTGGGTGTTTACCAGTGATAAATCGTTTCAGTTATTGAAACTGTTGAATAATCGTCACGGTAAAGTATTTCTAAGATTAACTAGTAAGTTATATTATATAGATAGGAACAAGATAGTAATTTGTTTAAAAAAGAATGAACTCATAATCCAAGATCACATGGTCACAAACTTCAATCACTTCCCTGAAGTGATCAATGCATGTACAGTGCCCTTTGCCCTTCTCTAACAGACTTCTGGAAAGGCCCTTCCTGAAAGGATTCATGTGCTTTCCTTTGATACACCCCTACAAAGAGCATCCCCTATCCCGAAGTGTCCTCAAAAAGTGCAAAAATGCTGTTTGGAATTCATGTTATCCCAAATGTGTCCAGGTGTGTATGTCAGTGTTCGAATTGAAGGGGGTCTGGGGGGTCCCGGACCTCCTATAAGCCTTAAGGGACCCCTCATAAAGCACAAAAATATAAATTAGGGAGGTCCCCTGGTATTTATTACAATTAAAATACTACATGAATTTTAAATTCTCATGTTGCGTGTCACAAAGCGAAACTGTCTTTATTTGTCCCAATTTTGCAATAAACTAATTCAAATGACTTCTGTCTGAAATAAATAAACTCGAAAGTCCGCCTCATGCTGTTTTCTGGAGGAATTGACAGACAAACAGTGGCAAAAATCTATCCTCTCAGTCTGATGGCTGGTCCACCCAGTCACACAAAATATTTTATTGGGAAAGCAGAAGAAATCACGCTTAAATGATAATAAATGATAGTCTCTTTAATACTTAACACCAGGGCACATAAACTGCACTTGAGCGTGATTGTGACCAACCCTCATTGACGACAAGCACACATACATAGCCTCGCGCGTTTGTGAGCGGCATTGACAAGTACACAAACCCTGCGTATGTTTGCTGTGATTGTTTTTAATGATAGAGAACACGAACCATTTGATATTTAAGATTAAATAAAACTTATCACTAAGTTAAGCAGATCTTACTTGTAATTGTCATGTGACGCGACAGTCGGCACTCAGCAGCACATCATCATTTCAAATTCGTTTACAAGATGAATTCTCTTGTTATGTTAAATATGAAGTTTACATTGCGTTGTAAAAATAATGAAATTATCTTCATTCGTGCTTAATTCATAATGAGAACGTATTAATACAAGCTTTTTATGCTGCTATAATATATAACAAAATAATACATGTCATTTTTATATACAAACTATGAAATTTACATTGCGTTGTAAAAATGATGAAATTATCTTCATACGTGCTTAATTCATAATGAGAACGTATTAATACAAGCTTTTTATGCTGCTATAATATATAACAAAATAAACAATAATAAATGTCATTTTATATACAAACTATAATTCTATCTTGACATGCACATTATCTGCTTCATGTTGGTCCGGTTTAAGACTCATTGCTTTGGTGTATTCATTTTCATTTTAAGAATTTAAAAAGTAATTATTTTAGATGCAATTTTGTATTATAGCTTAAATTATCTAATATAATTTTTAAAACATTAAAATTCATTTTGCAGAATTCCGCAGGTTTTTCCAAAACATTTCCAGAGATAAAGCAAAAAAAGTCTGCATATTTTGTCTGGCCCTGTTTATCGCTCAAATACGCATCATTCAGAAATAAATAACTATATTTATAGAAAGTATCTTTTGCATGTGTTTTTTAAACCTTGCAAATGTTAACATGCACGCGATTTTAAACAATTTGAGCAGAAGATGTTAAAGTGGGCTGTTTTATGTGCGCAAAGACAATGACGCACACACATACTTAAATGGACGCGCAACAGTTATATGTCACGGTTAATCCGTGTCATGTCTTGTCTCTGTTCCGATTGTTATCACCTGGACATTCATTGATTAATTACCTGCCTCATCACACCTGTTTGTCATTTAGTCTGTGTGTATATATAGGTGTGTTCGACTTCATGCGGCGCTGCGCAGACCGATCGGTGGCAGACTTGAAGCAGTGCATTCCGGTTAGTAATTTTGTCCGACTTCAGCTGGCGCTGCAGGCACGTGACTGTGTCATATGGTTTTTAAGTACCGCGAGAGCGATTCGAGATCAGCCGCCTGAGTTAGCCAGCGCAGTTCCCGAAGAGGAGCTGCACGGGCTGTAATGACGACACAGCTGTTTCACGATTGGTCAGATTCACCACATGACAACAATCACGTGTGTTTCGTGTGTATTTTCACGCCCTCAGTTCCACAAATGCTTACAAATCTGTATTTTTATAACAGTTAAAGCTCTTTTCATGTAGTCGCGATGTTATATTGTGTCATCTTCATCAAAATAAAATGGATAAAAAACGTAGACAACACTACATTAGTATTTAAATAATATATGCTTATGTTGAACTTTGTTCCTGTAGAAACAGATGATGTGGGCCTCTTCGGTTCCACTCGTGCTCATACACGGACATTCAAAACAGTATAATTCACTTTTTATATAGTTTACATCTTACAAATCATGTTTAATGCGATTTAGCAAGCAAACGGCACGTGATCAGCCATGCTTGAAGTAAATGCCGCAAACTACTGGAACCACAGCGCGTCCGACTTCACGTCTCCGTTTTCAGCTCCTCCCCGCCTGCACTCGGCTAATCTCGCCGATCGGTTACATCCAGCCACAGCCGATGTCGAACACACCTATCACCTCTGTCTTCTGTTTGCTCACTGCTGGATCATTAGCCGTTTCTCAATACCAAGTACGCCAAGTTCGGACTTGTGTCCTTCCTAGTTCGGACTTGCAAGTTCAGACTCGGAAGAACGAACTTCTGACGCGAAATGCATTCTGGGAAACTTCGCTGTCATAAGTCCACACAAGTCTCCTCTGATGCATCCTCGATAAAATGGGCGGATCAAGAACACATCCGGGGATTTTATGTGAACTTGGGCTTGATGCGAACTTTGAATTGGAACAGTACTTGGGCCGCGACTGATGACGTTTCACAAGTCCACAACAACGCAAGTACAGACAAGAACGCATATTGAGAAACGGCTATTGTCTTCGATACCCAGTCTGTTTCCTGTGTTCATGTTCCTGAGTTTCTGTATTCACCTTGTCAGCCCTCGTGTTTTTATTATTAAATGTTATTTATTTGGAACCTTGCGTTTGCGTCCTGTCTCTCCTATCCTGTCGTGACATTATAAGCGGACGCACAGAGACGCGCGATTCCTAAAGCATGCAAACACAAAATTATTTGCAAATACCACAGTCTTGGCACCTATTCTCATAAAAACATTCAGTTATGTTTTAAAATAAGTGCAATCAGTTCAGAAAGAAATCAGATGTTTGTGTTGGTCTGAAAGTTGTGTTTCTGTCATTTATATTAATTAAACAACAGAAAACAAAGGAAAATCACTTCTGTATCTAAAAAAGATTAATTATACGATGAAGAAGACAGTGTTATTATTCATTTTATTCTATTTATGTACCTAAATATATCTTACTTTATTTGTAACTTTGTTATTTTCTATTTTTTATGCTCATAATTTCTTAATTTGTTCTTATGTTATTTTCCCACCCCCAGTTTTGCTGATCTGAAAAGTATTCGATCTATGACTCAAAAAACGCAATGTAATCCATTTAACCACTACTATATAGTAAAATTATGTAATTTAAAAATGAGGTCCACCCTATTTCACCCCTATTCTGTGTAAAATCTCTGGCCTTGAAGTGTTTGCCTTCATGTTTTGAGCAGTACATTACAATACCTGATTATTATCACTTTTTTAATAGAAGAAAACACAAGACAGCTACTTGATCATAAGCTGATTTAAAAAGTAATAATGGTTGTCATGGGAACTTCTTTGACAAAACTGCAAAACATCTTTCAATATATCCTGTTTCTATAATAAAGACTTATCATTCATTTTTTGCACTGTTAGTCAAAGCCGCATCTAATATTTTATGAAAAATGGTTCATGGTAAACAGAGAGCAACAACTTTCATTTATCCTTAACAAAACTGGCATTGCTGTTTCTATGTGGGATTGAGGTGATACAGCTTTAAAGAAGCATGTTTAATAATCACTCAACAAGTATTTTGCAGGGTTAAAGTTATATGACAAGCTATATTGTTCTGTTTGCTGAATTGATATAACACGGTGCAAGGTAAATATGTTATGTTGATATGTTGATGTAAGACCATCGTACGTGCTCGTCCCTAGGTTCGCTTTCTGCACATGCGCACTTTGAGGTAAATATATGTGTGGTGGGCTACGGCTTCAGCCATTCATTGAAGCTCGTGTTCTCAGTGTTTGAGGTTCGCAAGAGAAAAAGTGTCTACGAATTGCATGACGAGAAAGGCCTCTGAAGAAAGAAACAAGACCAGAGTGTTTTTGGGAGAATATTTCACATGCTGGCATGCGCTAAAAGAACAGGTTGGGCTTCCCACTGATGCCTCAGTCGCGAAGTTTCTACTCGACAGCTAAAGTTTGTCATGCTATTTGGAGAAATCCATTTAAAATGACTGTTAGTAAAAGTTAGTAAGCTATGATTTGCGATGCTACGAACCGCTTAAACGAAAAACTACGGCTCAATTTTTCATTTTTTATTTGTGGTATACAATTCAGTTCATGGTTTCTATATTTTATTTACAGCAGTGGTCGGTGCTAAAACACCCCTTTCATCTGATTGACCAAAACAGGGCCTGGATTTTTTTCTATCAGGCAGAATAAGAGTCCGCAGGGTGCTGTCAAGTTCTTAAAGTTTCCGACGTGAAGCAACATTTAATGTTAATGTCACCAGTCGGGGATAGACCACTAGTGTCTCTCCCCTGAGTTCCACCTCGAGGAGGTCCCCAAAGATACCCCAATGATTATCCTGAGAGAGGATAAGTAATTTTAAAACAAACTTTAATTAAAAATATTCTTGGGAAGGGGGAAGGGGAATCTAAAATGACGTCTTGGTGTCTTTGCAGACAGGATAGGCCCGGGCGCCAAGGGCCACGTGCCCACAGGGGAAAGTGGGAGAGGGGGCTCAGGGCTCCTTTGTTTCCACGGCTGGTGAGTATTATCCTCCTAGGGCCTCCAAGTGAGGTTTTTGACACGTGGCGCCCTCCTCTTTTCCTGGAGGCAAAGATACAAACACAATGAGTGTATGGAAACGAGTATAAGCTGCTACCTTCAACCAGGCAGGAACAAGATTCCAAAAGTCAAGGCTGGGGAATAACTGTCCCTCTCTTCCTCTCCACAGGGCCGGAGCGGTGTCTCGCCTTCCAGAGACAGGAGCTGCCCACACGCACCACGGCCGAACTCCTATACTTTCAAGCACAGGTAAGTCGATGTTGTTACCAGCTCCACTTGAATTAACCGACTTCTCTCTCTTCACAGGCGACTTCGTCGGCTCTCTTCCTTCCTGGGGCTTCAAGGCCCTCGCAGCTCATGGTGCGGCGCCCCTACGGTCACAGCAGGAAAACAAGGTAAGTATTACTTTTAACTTTATTCGGCACCTCTCCGTGTTCCACTAAGCGCGCCGTTCTGGACTTTGCAGGGCTTCCGAGGTAGGTATAGCGTTAGCTCGATACAATTACTCTGGGGTTTCACTGGACGTGCTGTTCTGGGCTTTACAGGTAGGTATAGCATTAGCTCGATACAATTCCTCTGGGGTTTCACTGGACGTTTTATTCTGGGCTTTACAGGGCTTTACAGGTGAGTATGACTATTTACTTCACTATGGACAGTGTCTTGCTTCAGTCGCTATATCTGGATTCCGGGACTACACAGGTGGGTATTTTACAAGGAAAACCATACATCACCTTGGCTTCGTTCAAGGGCTAGGGAGGGCAGGCTATTACCAACTTCCACCGCTACTCGTTGGACCGGCCACCACTGGGGTCGTCCCGGGAGGGGGAGATGAATGAACCCGCAATGCTGTACTCGTGCCGTCACTGGTGCACCATTTCCTGAGCCTTCCATGGGCCGGTTGGATACCCAATTCAGAGCAACAGATAGCTGGATTCTCCACAACACAAGATATACACACAGGTGAGTAGACTCGTTTGAAAGCCTTCACCACTCCCTGTCGAACAGTATGGTTTTTCCCACACAATACCTCACTCGGCTTCCTTCTTGCCTGGACACACGGGCTGGAATTTTAGGTGGATGGTTACAAGGAGATGGTTGCTGCCACCGCAGTCCACGTAGCGCACACACAAGTTGGCTTGACCTAGGTGTAGGTACAGACAGCAAGAGACACGGCACAACACTGCAAGACTTCAGGTGCACACTTGTCAAAAAGCACACTCACCCACTGCAATATACACACACTTTAGTGATCAGAAAGGCCGGTACTCCACACCACATCAAGACGTCTCGTGAGAACCACTGAAGCCGTGTACTCAGGTAGCGCTGTTGTTGTATCAAGTAAACCACTCGATGGTATATGTTGCCCCGTTTGGTCCCTGGCTCGCCCACACACAGAATGAATTTTCACTTGCTGATGTTCAATGCAATAACAATACACTGTACTCACGATTCCTGTACGGTGGTCCTTCTCTTACTCGTTTCCTTCTCCCAATAGACTTCCGAACGGCCAGAAATGCTGCCTAATGTCCGCCGTGAGACTGGCTGTATACTCCCACTTTAATGCAACACACATGCAGGTGAGCACATACCCCTTTAACTTTTGGATTCTTCAAATCCGATCCGTTATGTCTCTCACAACCGTCTCGTTCTGCCCACAGATCCTTCTGTAATGCTTCTGCCTGTTCACCCCGTGTCTACAACAGCTTCGGTGCCCTTCGCCCACAATAGCTAGTTTCCAACACACAACAGCAACAACGTCAACACGTTCACCGTGTCTCAACGGCTTCCTTTATACTCACTTCAGCTGCGAGTTGCCCAGTCAACAATCGCCACGTCATCGCTTGCACCTATTTACCATTTACACTGATTCGGTTGCCCGGGGTTACCCGGAAGTGACGGGTGTTTGCATACTTCGGTCCGGGCGGAACTCTCTCTCTCGAAAATATGCACACCCAAGGTGGTAATGCGCTTAGATCAGGGGTGTCCATTCCTGCTCCCGGAGGGCCGGTGTCTCTGCAGAGTTTTATTCCAACCCTAATCAAACACACCTGATCCAGCTAATCAAGGTCTTATAGGCAGACTAGATACTTTGAGGCGGGTGTGTTGAGGAAAGTTTTAGCTAAACTCTGCAGGACACAGGCCCTCCAGGACCGACTTTGGACACCCCTGGCTTAGATCAATAAAATAGGGCCCTAGGTGTGCGTTTTGCTGAAAAATAATCAACACCCATGAAACATTTCTCAATCAATCAGACTAAAGCATTCAGCAGGCCTGTGGTATAAATTATTTTAGCCTCCTAAGACCCGAGCTTTGGTTTGGCTTGCATTTTGGATTTCTTAAAGCTATTTGGGGTTAGGAAGAACCAAAAAATATAATTACCAAATATTTTATGTGTACAACAGGTTCCACTAACACATAATTAAGTATTATGGTGCAAACAACAAAAAATGTGATGTGCACGTATGTGGACATAATAATCCATAATAATAATATATATAAAATTGTCAGAGAACTATTGAAAAGCACAAATGCAACTTTGCAATTAAAGGTGATGGCAGCAATGCAGACCTCTGCAGATGGTTAATGCTTTGTGCCAAATGACTTTTGTAGTAAACTTCGGGAAAGTTAAATCGCACATGATTATTAGTATCCTTATGCAAGCTTAACTTTAGACCTGTGGGTTTTGACTAGTGGGTTGAAACCTAAACTAGGGCCAGATATGTTTATGGAGAGTAGAGGAAAACAATGCTAAATTGTGCATAGGTAAATTAGCGCTAAATAAAAATTAGTGCTGGGCATAGATTAATCTAGATTAATCTCATACAAAATAAAATTATTTATTGCATAATATATGAGTTTGTGCTGTGTGTAATTATTATGTATATACACTCACCTAAAGGATTATTAGGAACACCCTACTAATACTGTGTTTGACCACCTTTTGCCTTCAGAACTGCTTTAATTCTATGTGGCATTGATTCAACAAGGTGCTGAAAGCATTCTTTAGAAATGTTGGCCCATTTTGATAGGATAGCATCTTGCAGTTGATGGAGATTTGTGGGATGCAAATCCAGGGCATGAAGCTCCCGTTCCACCACATCCCAAAGATGCTCTATTGGGTTGAGTTCTGGTGACTGTGGGGGCCATTTTAGTACAGTGAACTCATGTTTCATGTTCATGAAACCAATTTGAAATGATTCGAGCTTTGTGACATGGTGCATTGTCCTGCTGGATGTAGCCATCAGAGGAGGGGTACATGGTGGTCATAAAGGGATGGACATGGTCAGAAACAATGCTCAGGTAGGCTGTGGCATTTAAACGATGCCCAATTGGCACTAAGGGGCCTAAAGTGTGCCAAGAAAACATCCCCCACACCATTACACCACCACCAGCAGCCTGCACAGTGGTAACAATGCATGATGGATCCATGTTCTAATTCTGTTTACGCCAAATTCTGACTCTATCATCTGAATGTCTCAACAGAAATCAAGACTCATCAGACCAGGCAACATTTTTCCAGTCTTCAACTGTCCAATTCTGGTGAGCTTGTGCAAATTGTAGCCTCTTTTTCCTATTTGTAGTGGAAATGAGTGGTACCCAGTGGGTAGGGCTGCAGCTATCAATTCTTTTTGTAATCGATTAATCTAGCACTGAATCGATCGATTAATCGAGTAATCTGATAAAATTTTTGTGTGTGTTTTTAAACAACCAAAACAAATAATGCATAACGAAAATGACGTGGCTGTAAAATGTTCAAGCATTTGGCTTTTATTTCTAAACAAAAACAGAGGTATTGACATTTGGCTCCAAAAAATAAGCAGTTGCACTTTATTTTACAGTACATGTACATACCTTGTACATATATGGTAAATAATTTGTACTTACCGACAAATGCGTGGTACTTACTTTTACATCCATTAACAACAGGCTTGAACTTTTGATCACACTACATAACGAAATAAAAGAACTCCGGTCAAGTTTGGAATTTGCATACAGCCACATTGAAAAACTAGAACAATCTAATAACTCCCTACAAACTACTGCTAAAACACTAAATGAAAGGATGGACGAAGTTACAAAAGAAAACAGAATCATGAAAGAAACCACCCTGGACATTCAAACAAGAAGTATGCGTGATAACCTGATTTTTTCCGGTATCCCTGAACATCCACCCGAAGATCCTGAAGCAACGATAAGAGACTTCATGAAAACACAACTCAAACTCTCACCGGACATCATAAACCAAATCACTTTCCACCGAACTCATCGTCTCGGCTCAACCAAAAAATCTCCCACCGACCCATCATTGTAAAACTGGAACACTACAAACACAAAGAGCTGATAAAGGTAAAGAACTGAAAGGAACACATTATGGAATAAATGATCAATTTCCACGTGAAATAAACGACCGGCGAAAAATCCTGTACCCCATTATGAAAAAACATAGAAAGGACAATACGCGCACAAACATAATTGTGGACAAGCTTTACATCGAAGGACAGCTTTACCGGGATTCCAAAGTCACCCCATGGCTCTGTTAACTCCATATGCAATATCCTAGTAACTGTCTTATATGTTTAAACGTTAATTCTACGCACTACCCTCTCTCCATGCCCTAAATGCACAACCTTACTCTACTTACAATTTCTATGTACTTGTTTGTCCTGTCTTGTTATGAAATACCTTTTTCGTACATGTCCATATGTATCACTCTATAAATTGCAAACGTTTACACATTTTTACATCAAATATGCATACCCATTATTCAAAAAATTCCTCTAAAGATGTTAATTAAAAACTATGCATTCACTTAAATTTGTGTCATGGGTGTGCGTGGCTTCTGGTGTCAGGCGAAAAGAATTAAAATAATTAACCACTTAAAGAAATTAGGTGCAGATATAGCCTTTTTGCAGGAAATACACATTTCAAATTTAGAACATGGAAATCTTACATTAAATAATTATTATAATGTACATTCATCAACATACAACAGCAAACAGCGAGGAGTCTCAATATTAATAAATAAGAAAATTCCCCTTGCTATTAATACATCCATTACTGACCCAGATGGAAAATTTATCATTGTCAATGCGTCTATACACCAAAATACATATACGGTAGTTAATATTGTCACAAGGTGACGTTTTGCGGAGGGCGGAACGGAAAGTAGGAGGGATGAGTTCCGCCCGGAAGGAAGCAAAACACCGGAACTTCCGGGTTTTCCCCCGAAGCCAAATCAGCCCGTATTAGACGCAGGTGGGGTTAATAAACGGAGCGATCACCGATAGGACATTGAAGAGGAGGAGCCGAATATATAAGGAGGTCTGAAATCACAAACGGTGTGCTTCTCTGTTGTGCCGGTGTTGGCGTGCTGTTTGCTGTGTTTTGGCTGCGCTATAGGCTGGGGTGCGACGAAACCATTCCCTTTGGGAAAAAAGAAGTGGAAAAAGGTACATGCTTACTGCAAGAAGGAATTTATGTTAAGGATAACTGGGTGAAGAAAGAAAACGCAGTACGGGTTTGCATGTGAGTAGAGTTGGAATATTGTGTAAACATTGCGAAGGAGGAAGTGTTTGGCATATGTTTTGAATGTCAGTCTATAGTTCCGGCCCCACCGGAGAAAGAAGCGTGGATGAGCTGATGGACGCTTAGTGAAGACAAGCCAGGAATCCATAGGTAACCATTTATCACCTTTCCCTTGCACTGGAAGCCACGCTCGACGAGCCGCACGTGAAACCTGGGACTAAGCTGCCTATATCCCTACATCACGAAGTGTGTGTGTGTGATGCTGTGGGTGAGTCTTGACTTTCAATTTGTGTAATATCACTGAAGCTTGCAGTGCAGTGCTGTGCTTTCTTTTTGGAGATAGAGACTGTTTTATCCCAGAGATCCCGTGTGGGAGTAACAACACGTTGTGCTGACCAATGCAAGTGAGGGGAACTAATTACCAGTGACGCCAGTGTGCCCCGTGGAGCCATCGCTGATCCTGAGTGAGGGCGGTGGTGAATTACTTGGACATCTGCGTGAGTAATCTTACGAGTATTCACTGTTTGGGCCCAAGGCCCTTGTTGTGGGCGGTCCTCCACATCACCCATCTGTGTGCGGAGCCTCTCCAGAGAGTTCGCCCCTGCTCAGCATCCCTGGAATCAGTACAGGAAGAGTGAGAGCTAGTGTAGGACAGGTGGACAAGTTTTGGTTTTGGAGCTGGACCATAAAAAACACATTCTGTGTCTATTTTTGAGAGACGTGTTGTCTCTCTCCACAGGGGTCACGGATACCCAGGAACTGATCTGTATTTCACCCCCTCTCTCTTCTCCTTTAAGGTTTTGGTTACTGGAAATATACTAAACACATGTAACAGTGGGTATATCATATGGTGTGATGCTACAAAGGTTTCATCTTCATGTTTGGTTTCGTTTTAAAGGTGATTGTGCAATGGTTAAAAAGGTCTAATTTCTATAATGCTAAGAGAAAGTATATCAAAGTTTAAAACTTAAGACATAATCTGTACTCCTGTGATGGGTGTCACCTCATGAGAAGATCTATATTACAGATGGTTAACAGTCCCATTTGGTGCTCCTTCAGGTCACGAGAACCGACCAACGAAATCCTGTTTTGAGATGTTTTTATTCTTTGTCTCGTTCTGTGTATATAATGTGGCTTGGCAAGAGACTCTGGGAAGTATTCTTTAGCAAGAATCTTCCCCACACTTTGGGTGTGTGTATTCAGACATTAGGAAAGTATTCTTTAGCAAGAATCTTCCCCACACTTTGTGTGTGTGTATTCAAACATCATGTAAGAAATCTTTAACAAGAACCTTCTAAACCATTTTGGGTATATTATATTCACGATGGAAGTACTCTGTAGCCAGAGTGTCTATTGCCAGGTATGACTTTGTAACTTTTGCAACTGTTGATCATTTTAATTAATTGGAATTGAATCAAATTCTGTATGATATTGTTTAATTTATGTTTGAAGCTGAAACCTGCCTGGTATAATAAATTGTTACATTTGATTCATCTGAATTCTTCAGAAATTGTATTGATTTATTTTAATTATTTCAGAAATTGTTATGACCAGTAGATTAGAAGGAGTCTGGTATTACCACAAGATTATTCTGTCAGGATATGATCACACTAGTGTTTTGATGGTCGAATGGAGCATGGGCCACATTCATTAAAACTCTCAGATTTATGTCTATCACCTGCCTTAGCAAGTTGCATGATCGTGACTAAAGTACCTATTTTTATGATCGGAGCAAGCATTGAGCGGCCAGACATAAAAGTATTAGTTTACCCGGCAACCTCTGACTAAGATCAGACTGACAATTTTGTGTCCGTGAGATATACGCAAACGGCCGGCGTATGCTCTGTGCGATACCGGGTCCCTAATGAACGAATAACTAAGATTATGGGAATATATAAATAATCAAACATCTAAATTATGATCAACAGATAATTGGAATAATGCACTAAATTCTTAGTATATTAAATTGGAGTCAGATTATAATTTAAACACAGAGATCAAAGAAATTAATTTAATCATGATATGGAATTATTCTTCTAGAAGCACTGAGGAAGGAACGAACACGAGTCCCCTTCACCCACTCCACTTGTATCTGTCGTTGGGCTTGTGGGTGGTACCTTACACTAGGGAGGCGTTCGGCCCCGCATGCCCTTTCTGCTATGGCCCTGTAAGTCCACCGCCCCCGGGAGAAGTGTTGGGTGAGCAAACCTGTGAGGAAAGACGAAAAGCCTCAGTCTGTGAGTCACGTTCCTCTATGCATATTAACTTACCTTTGCTTTCAGTAAACCTGTGAGGAAACACGAAAAGCCCCAGTCTGTGAGTCACGTCTGTCCATGAATGCTAACTTACCTCTGCTTTCAGCAAATCTGTGAGGAAACACGAAAAGCCCCAGTCTGTGAGCTACGTCTGTCCATGAATGAAAACTTACCTCTGCTTTCAGCAAATCTGTGAGGAAACACGAGAAGTCCCAGTCTGTGAGTCACATATGTCCATAGATGAAAACTTACCTCTGCGTTCAGCAAACCTGTGAGGAAACAAGAAAATCCCAGTCTGTGAGTCACGAATGTCCGTGAATGATAACTTACCTCTGCTTGCAGCGAGCTTGTGAAGAGACCTGGAAGGAACCTAGTTTGTGTACCACGTATGCCAAAGCAATCTAACTCACCTCTGCTTTCAGTACGCCTGTGAGGAGAAGTAAAGAGCCCCAGTGTCCGGTAAACTCACCCTTGTGGTGTCTACTGACCTCTAACCGCAGTACGGCCTCGAGGAAGGACGAGAGGTCCTGGGACGCAGATCCTCGACTCCTGTTCCAACACGGCCTGGACGAGAACCCTGTGGGCGAGAACAGAAAACACCATCTGAGATACAGTCTCTGCGAATTAGCTGGCAAGTAGCTGAGAAACACCAAGCCCATTATTCATTGCTTTCTTGTGTTCTGCCTCCAGGAGAAGCGGAGGGCGCCACGGACAGTAGAGAACCCCTAGACAGGAGTCCCACCCCTTACGTCTTGTGGAATTCAGTCTGAAACCAGAAAGAGAGTTGTTTTAAACTGCCCTTTCCCCCTTGCTTTTAAATATTTAATAAAGTTGTATTTTAATTTATAGTATACTTGTCTGTCTGGTCATTGGGGTGGTCTTGGGAACCTCCTCGAGGTGGAAATTAGGAAGGGGCGTGACCCTTTAGCTGTCGCGGGTCCGCTCCGACCTGTGACAATATCTATGGTCCAAATAATGATGACCCGTCCTTCTTTCATAACTTTTTCTCATTATTACGTGACACAAATAATACAGTATTATCATGGCTGGAGATTTTAACACCGTCATCAACCCACAAATGGACAGATCTAATTCACCTAAATGTTCGAGAACTTCCCATTCTACCGAAATAATAAAACAATACATGACTAATCTTGGTCTTGGCGATAGTTGGAGGATAAACCACCCTCTTCTTAGAAATTACACCTACTTTTCCCCTTTTCATCAGTCTTATTCGCGAATTGATCTTTTCCTCATCAGTAACTCATTTACACAACATGTAAAAGAAACTACAATCCACCCAATTATAATTTGTGATCACGCTCCAATTTCTCTCACGCTAAACTCTCCATCTTGCATTAAATCATCTAGTAGATGGCGCTTCAATACTTCATTACTTCATGACCCTGACTTTAACAGTTTGATCAGGAGAGAGTGGGCATTCTTTCTGGATATAAACGAGTCTCCAGAGATATCACCAACACTATTATGGGAAACGGGTAAAGCAGTGATTACAGGGAAAAATAATATCATACTCATATCTCTTATCAGAACACGAAAACACCGTGGAACTGCAGGTAAGCACCGCAGCTTTTAAATGTGGACATTGATCATTTATTTAATCGCGACGTGACTATTAAAACATGTTATGAGATATCGCCACTGGTATATTTATAAGCAGCATGCAAAAACATCTCTCTGACACTTATAAAAAATATATAGTACTGACAAGAACGAAGTCTAATAATAACCGAGTGTTTGTATCGCGTTAAGATGAAATGGTAAACCAATAGTAACATTATAGAAGTTTAGTTTTATTAACTTTTACCTCGCGCCAAAACAATAACAACACAAAAGACACTAAATATGAATAAGAAAACAAGTAATAGTTTCATCATGAAACCAAATATTGGTGATTTGATCTAATTTTTGACCATCAGGCCAACATGAGAGCCAGGGAATCCCTGTCAGAGATGCCCAGAGAGGGCGGTGGTCAGCGGGGTGAGTGAACACTGACGTCCACTCATGCTTTGGTTCTCATACGTACCGAATCTCACTAAGCAAAGGTTCAAACAGGTGCTAAAACTACACTTTGTGACCAAGAAATTGTAATATTTAAAAACGGCGAATCCGTCCATTGAGTTAATATGAGATTCAAAGCAGCCGAAAGTGTTACCTGTCATTCTGGACACCCTCAAATCCGTGGCGGAAGAAGTAGTTCTCAAACAAAGAGGCTTTTAAAATTACTCCGTTGTTGTTTTCGTTTTTCAAATGTGTGCCGTCGAACTGTTGTATAAAAGCAATATCGCTCTCAGAGTCGTGTGATATAGCTCTATATCATCACGGCTGTGATTGCCTCCGGCACTCGGCCACGTGCCTCTGGCCTAATCACAGCCGTGATGATATAGAGCTATATCACACTCCTACTCGAGCGATATTGCTTAAAGAACCACTGGCGGCAGCAATTAGACAAAATAAAAAAATTTAAGGAATACAAGATTTAACTACAGAACACAAGATATGTCTATATGCAGACGATCTATTATTATGTTTACAAGACCCGCACACCTCATTAGAAGAAACCTTTAAAATTATTAATACTTACTCCAAGATTTCTGATTACACAATTAACTGGAACAAATCAACCATACTACCTCTTTCCGAAGACGTCTGGGATTCTACAGCTCATAATATGTCTCTTCCGCTTCAAACGGACAACATTACATATTTGGGTATCAATATTTCCTCCAAACTGTCAGAGTTATTTAACCTTAATTATTCACCCCTTTTAAAGAAAATTACTGATGATCTCAAACGTTGGACTAACCTCCATTATCACTTATTGGCTGCATTGCTACAGTCAAAATTAAGATTTTACCACAAATGAATTATTTGTTCTCAATGCTCCCAATAACACCCACAGATAAATGGTTTAAAACATTAGATACATTAATTTCTCATTTTTACTGGAAAAACAAAACACCTAAAATATCGCTGGCAAAATTGCAGAAAACAAAACCACAAGGTGGTCTAGAAGCTACAAGAGCACATCAATTTGTGATTTGGGTTGTGATTTTGGCGCTTTCTTTATATTGCGAATAGTATGCCATACAGACCCGTTTGCCACTGAACCTGCATTAACGACGACAGTGGGGCTTCCGGCCTTAGTCAAACGGGTTGGCACGTATGGTCGGGTTGCGATTTTGGCGCTTACTTGTGTCTTGTGAATAGTATGCCATACAGACCCGTTTGCCACTGAACCTGCATTAACGACGACAGTGGGGCCTCCAGCCTTAGTCAAACGGGTTGACACGTATGGTCAGGTTGCGATGTTGGCGTTTTCTTGTGATCTTGTAAATAGTATGCAATATAGACCTGTTTGCCACTGAACCTGCATTAACGACGACAGTGGGGTTACAGGCCTTAGTCAAACGGGTCGACAGGTTTTATTTTCTCTTAAAAATCGGAAGGTGACCCTTAGTTACCATATATACCGTCGCAGTGGGCTCCCAATTTGCAAAATCCTCAACTGTGGATAATATAATTATGCCGCAATAGTTAGTCTGTCTGAAACTAAGCTGATTAAACCACATCACTGTGTGACTGACACTTGCATTACATGTGAACGGCCCCTACGCTAATATGATTCTGTTTTTCTCTCCCGGTCTCGTCCCTGGGTCCCATTGACCCTGAGGACAATGGGACAAACAGACCCAGTTCCAGTAGATGTGAAAGTCGGCACACCTCTGATCTACTGGTCGTCCTTCAATGTGATGCCCAGCTGATGCCTGACCAACGACCACCGGCAGGACCCGCTTAATATCCGCTTAATCTCTGCTTAATCTCCGCTTAAGCTCCTTATCCGTTTATATGTGTGTGTATACATGTATATCTCCCAAGGGTTTTTCCCTCCTAGGACTTTTTATTTTTATTTCCTCGGCTAAACAACCCGGGGTTTTTGTTTTTTTTTCTCCTAGGGGGTTTTTTACCCCGGGGAGGTAGCCTGCTTGGGCTTAACTTAGCTTCTTCTCCTAGACGTTACATTAGTAATACGCTCGCTCATAATGTCGCGTCATAGCCGCAGCAATTTGACTGCTTATGCTATTGTGTATTATGTTGTGCTATCTGTCGTTTTTCTGTGCTTTTACTGCTTCTATTAATGTAAAGCTGCTTTGAAACAATTGAGTATTGTGAAAAGCGCTATATAAATAAAATTGAATTGAATTGAATTGAATCAATAGCAGATCTTCCCTTTTTACCTACTTCAATTAAAAAAATGCATTATTTTAAAAATATTACAATCACTTCGACTTTAACAGCCTGGTGGAAAATTAATAAAATTACTAATTCATCACTAACACCATCAAGACATACTCCAATTTGGCACAACCCAGATTTTCAACTAAGTAATAAACCTATATATTTTCCCCTATGGCAACAAAAAGGAATCACTCATCTCAATCACTTATTTCAAGACAATAAATTCATATAATTTAAAATACTAACCCAGAGATAAGGTATTGGAGTAGATCAATTCTTTCAGTATCAACAAGTTAAATCCATAATTAAATCGAAGATCAATATAACTAATAATCCACTTAATCCCTCTCAGGTAATGGAAAAAAATCTTAAAAATTACAACATTCAAAAAATTAGTATCCAAACTTTATAAACTCATATCAATTAATTATGATATAATAGAAACACCAATGGCAAAATGGGAAAAAGATTTAGCGTTCTCCTCCACCGATCTCTGGAAGGAAATCTGTAATAATACATTCTCTATGACTACCAATACAAATCTACAGCTCATACAATATAAAACTATTCACAGGACACATATCACTGAAAGAAAACTGTTTAAAGATGCAGTTTGTATTATTTGCGCCGCTGGATGGCGCCAGATCAAACAACAACAATGATGTTGTTTAATGACGCTCTGAAGCAGCGTGGAATTATGGGATTTGTAGTCTTTAACTCAACCGCTGATGGCCATCAATCAGACTAGAACGAGAAATCACGTTGATGGATAAGATAATCAAGTCTTATAAATGTTGCGTTTGATGACATCGTTTATTTCATTATGTAAGTTTATACGTGATGTTCAAAACGAAATTTTCAGTCATAGATATTACAGTATTAGTCCAAATTCGATGGTTAACACAGCACAGAATTAAGTTTTCAACTTACAATCTACAATGATTTGACAGTACAAATCTTATTGTGAAGTGTCTTAAAATGACCATTTATATTGCTGTACAATACCTTTGATGTGCATATCGTCCGCGGGAAGACACGCTGATTACAATCGACACACTAATGTTGTGATCAATATAATAGCATACATTTTTTGAAGGGTTACGAATCAAAACAACTCACCCATCGCGTAAAACACAAGCAGGATCAGAATCTTGGTCTAGTTAAATGTTGTCGTGAAGCTCTCTCCATCCAGATAATCAGGGCCGGAGTGGGGCCACTTTTCAGCCCGGGAGTTTCAGGCCCAAGACCGGCCCACTTTTTCCATAGTGTTATTCCAAATTAGCATTTTTTTCAAATTGGATAAATAAAGCAACAGTTCAGCTCTTACTATAGTTTTTATTAATATCATGGTTCAACAAATAAGGTAAAAGTTAAATAATATTTCACTTAAGATGAGAAGTTAACAAAATATTCCTCTACACTCTAAAAAAGGCTGGGTTATTTCTTTACCCATAATGGGTAAATATTGGACAGAACAAATGCTGGGTAAAAATAACCCAATGTTGGGTTGTTGTTATGCAACCATGGATTATAGTAACCCAACAGTTGGGTTAAAACAACCCAGCATTGGGTCAATTTTAACCCAGCAGCGTGTTCTGTCCAATATTTACCCATTATGGGTCAAAAATAACCCAGCCCTTTTTAGAGTCTATTCCACAAGGAAAGGTTGATAAATTATTAGCATTGCTAATGCTGTGAGGCCTATGATTAATCAGGTGCAAATAGAAATATAAAACCTAGTCCTAATTAAAAAAGAAAACAGTTTGACAAAAAATATTAAATCCAATATTGGGCATAAATATATAGCATAAAAAGTGATTTATAAGCTTTTTTTGGGCTGCTCATTTTTGACTGGGAACACAAAAGGTGTTATAGGGTTCTGAACACAACCTGAGGGTTAAATAGGGTTTGCCAACTTTCTGAAAAGGAAATAAGGAACGGGGGGGGGGGTATGTTGCCTGGGCCCGGTGACATGCCCCCACGGAAGAGAATTTTGAAAAAAAATACCCCTGAAATGAAGACTTCTGGTGAAAATAGTGGAAACTAATTAATAAATTTAGATAAATATATTTCATACAACTTCTTAGGCCTAAATATTTAATGAAAAGCAAAGTATGCCTAATAAGTATACAAGGCTAGCCTGACGTTGTCATACTCAATTCTAGTCAGAATTGGTGGGCGGGGCTAAGATCGGCTGGCACCCAGGCTAATACAAGACTGAACCACATGTGAAATATAAAGGCAATCATGATCATTTTGCCAACAATGAACCATGGTTTTGTTAAGTTTATAATAAGAAATCACCCCCCTTTTAAACCTTGCGCAATCTAGATCCATAATTATTTAATAAGAAACCCATCAGAAATGATTGACACATTATGAGATGGGAGCGACCGGTACACAGGAACAGAGGGAGAGCACTGGAGAGATAGGCTAAACCTGTACTATCTCTTTTAATATAATCACTTTCTTATCAACTATATTTGAGTTTTAAAAATTTAAATAATTACATACCATATGAGCCTCTGGAGACGACTGATGGACAATGAACATTGACATTGCTCCATCCTGTGCCCGCAGTCTCTCGCTCCTCTTGTGATTATCTCCTCATGCGTGCTGCTTTATATCACACACTCCGCCGTGACAAACAGAAAAAACGCGACTGCATATGGTACAATTGGCCTTGTATTCATTGTCCCTCACGCATTTCAGCCAAGGGTATTCATTTTCTCATTCAATTGTATATTTTTGTGCTCGTTTTCTTTTCGCCGGCTGCTCGGATGCAGTCATTTTTACATTTCCCGCTGTTGTCACTTGTCGTCATCATTGCTATGATACGCGACATCACATGACAGAAACGACCAATTAAAAGGGCATTCCCTGATGTGGCTGCAAGATGTTAAAAACGCTACGCTGATCATAGACAAACAGAGGGGGAAATTACCGCACCGTCAGGGTTTTCTTATACAAATGACGCGGTCTTCGTTCATGGCTGACATGTTATAAGCTATGTGTCTGTCATGTATTTGCACTGAATTAATTTTCATAAAATACGGACCAAAGTGCGTTCCGTATCAGTTCAATACGGAACAAGAATTTTATGTGTCAAATACGGGACGATTCCGTATTATACGGAACGGTTGGCAACCCTAGGGTTAAATAACTTTAATTCATATTGTTTACTCATTGCCTCCTCGTTTTCAGCGGGGAACTGGCTTATCTGCTGCTCAGAACCTGCTTGCATAATATTTGCAAAGTCTATGAATCGCATGTATAGACAAAAGGCTAATATTTTAACAAAAAAAATGTTGGCTTGTAAATAGTTTGAAAACGGTATTAGCCGAATAATTACGTTGCTAATGCTAACCATTACTAGGCGTATTTCTCTTTAAGTTACCTGTTGTCACTTTTGTTTGTCCTCTTGAAAATAAATCTGTAAGTTTGTCACATTTGGCAGCATCATCCTAATGGATTTTTTCTTCAACCTGTTTTTTTTCGCCCTCCTCCTTTCAGACGCGTATTGTTACGGTAGGGCCGGCCCAGCAAACCGGAGAAAAGTTTTCTGGACGCGCTATGGACCGAACCAACTCTATGGGAGGGGAGGGGAAAATTCCTTCACATGGTACAACCCATGCAGAGGCTGCGCGCTGCAGTGTCAATGGGAAACGTGTGAAGTGTCATTTAAGAGAAGACAGACTCACTAACGTGACAAATGTAAAAAAAAAAACTCAATCGGCCCAAAAGTGAAGCGGCCCACCGGGAATTCTCCCGGTTCTCCCGATTACCCACTCCGGGCCTGCAGATAATGCAACAACAGATTGATCCTCTCTCGTTTTGTTCCAAACTCTTCTTGGGTTGTTTGGTTGGCCCGTACGCTAACAGGAGCTGACACAACCAGCGGCAGACGGTAAAGAGTTATCCATAAGTCCATAAGCAAGCGCATAGTTCCACATTTGTCCACAACACTGGCTGCATCCGAAACCTCAAGGCTGTGAGGACTTGTTGCCTCGCTGCCTCATGAGGACATGACTTCGAACTCGGAGGCCTGAAGGCAGCTCAGAGAAAGGCTTTCCGACGCACTTCAAAGGCAGCGTGTTTGAAATATGAACTGAGAGCGCCTTTGTGATAACTAATCACATATTTGAAAACTACAATACTAATTTCTCTCTAGAAATGCAATTAAAATGTGTAAAAAGTGAAAATATACGTTTAATTACACTAAATTTGTGCTCCAGTCGCTTCCTTGGCCGCCATTTTATTTTTTCGAACTCGACCAGTGTTGTCATGTGGGTTATGTCAGTAAAGGCGGTGACAAAGGGTCACATGGATATTAACGTCATTGACAGGAGACTGCACTGCCCCGTAACAATGTTTTGAATGGAAATTTTCTCACGATTTACAAGTAGTTGAAAACATTACAGATATTGATAGTAATCAGCTGGACAAAATATATAACACTGGCCTAGTGGTTTTTGGACATTTTACTGCAAATATCTTACAAATTGCACCTTTAACATGGGTCTGAGCAGTGCTTTAAGTGAGCTTTTTTATGTTCAAAAGCTCTACAGTAGCTCTTTCTAATGGTATTTTTTCAAAATCCTTTTGCACATTTTATTTATGTTCAGTAGCTATCTAGCTCAAGCAAATCCACAAACTTATAAAAGGATTTATTATTTTTTACAAGGTTGTCTGTTGACTGCTGAATATAAAACCCCTTCAATAGAGGAGTCGAGAAAGCAAAAAAAACAAAAAACAATAGTGTACCGGCACCTCTTTTGGGCCACTTAAAGCACTGGGTCTGAGGGACACAGATATTTGTTCACAATGTACATTGCAAAGCGCAGATGACTATTTTCATGCCATATGGTCCTGTCAACCTGTTTATTCATTCTGGATATCTGTTATTAAGAAACTCTCTACTATTATGGGCTGTAGAATCCCTCTTTCCCCATCACTCTGCTTGCTTGGCAATATTACAGAAATAAAAAACTTTCCATTCAAACATAAAAATACTATACTTATTTCTCTAACTATCGCCAAGAAAATAATTTTAATAAACTGGAAATCAAAAAACTGTCTACACATTAACCACTGGACCAATACCCTAATAAAATACATAACTTTAGAAAAAAACACATCCATTTTCCTTAAAAAAAAAAATTTACTCCTTTCTTTTTTTTAAATTGTATTTATTTATTTTTGCGCAGAAGTACACCCATTGGAGATATAGTTCTATCACGTCTACAAAACGATGTTTCTTTTTTTTATCTTTTTCTGCACTTGTTTATAAATATATAATCATAATATATATTGTTCATTATTTAACCATTCTTATTATAAATATTAGTATCATTTTTATTTTTATTATTCACACTGCTATACATAGATCTATTCTCCCTTCCTCACTCTTCTATCTAATTAATTGTCTATTTAAAAAAGAGTGCTATTATTATTATTATTATTATTACTGTTGTTGTTGTTATTATTATTGTTGTTTTCTCCTTTTCTCCTCCAAATACATTTCTGGGATGAGGAAGATACATTGATAATGTTATTAGTATTGTCAATCTATTATTATAATTATTAATATTGTTACTTATTATAAATATATCGAAATGTGATTATCTTTATCCCCTCTTCCTTCTGTCTCTGGCCTTATCTTTTCAGTTTTCTGCCTGATGATGGTGGATGGGTGTGGCATTGAGTTTGAGGAAGTTGCCACCTGGTTGTCCCCATAATCTTTCCTCCGTTGTTCCCAGCCTCAGTCTGACCCAGCTTTTCCTGCCTACTCCCTTTATTATTATTATTATTATTATTATTATTATTATTATTGCTATTATTAAAATACAATACACTTTAGAAATCCAACATCTACATCATAAACAAAATATAGGGCAAGTGTGGCGTGTGTGCTGGCAAGGCTTTTACCCTGACCTGGTTCAGCACTGCACATCACACTGTTTTTAATGCACTAAACACCAGTAGATTTTTTAATTTTTCAGTCAACATATTAATTCAGTATAGACCCTTTGCAAACACGTGACCTAGACCACGTGACGACGCCATGCTGGACGGCAAAATCACTGACGCACTAGGTTGATTAGTAATAGACGAGCGGGATTTTTGATTAGTTTTAAACAGTTTAAATATATATTACACTAAAATACATGGCTTCTTATATTAAGGAAGTTGTTGTGCCGTTATCGGTCGAGGTAGGGCATTTGGTAAGTCCTCACAAAAAGCGCTATTTAGAGAAGTTACAGATAGCGGGACTGGATACCGACCCTTACCTTCTTCCTCCTTCAATTTTCACGGACCTCATTAAACGCTGAGTCTGCCCGACTTCAGCCCGCATGATTTGTACCACTAACGTTATGTGGTAAACGGGATATCCCCATACACTGGTGCTGATTAAGGCTTTTAAAAGTCTGCAGAGCTGCCAACTTCTGAGTTCAGCTTGGAGTGAGATTTTTTTGGGGGGGTGGGGGTTTGTGGTAATAATTTTTTATATAAGTCCTAACCATTTGCCAATTGATAATAGTGTGGATTTTAGCTATTTCTGTGTTAAATAGTTGGAAAAGACTGCGTTAAAATAGTTCACAATACAAATCGAATAATATTTTAGAAATTAAATTGAAATAAAAGCTTTTACTGAGTTTAAATGCCTGAGATTAGAGTCTTTACTATTATTGTACACACTTCTATTGTGCTTTCCTTCTGATAAAAGTGCCAAAAAAGTTCAGTTAAAATCTAATGAATAGGCTACTGGTCTCTGTAAAATGTATAACTGCAGATAACAGCAGCTTTGATTCAGTTTATCCACTTAGAAAGAGAAGCGTAAAGTGATGATTTGTGATTGGTGATAGAGGGACTGTCACAATCAAATAAACCAAATGAGTAGTTTATATTAAACTAAAGCAACAGATAATGTGTATGTCAAGACCATATAATTATATTTCGTATATATTATTGTTTATAGATATCAAATATCAATTGACTTTTTTATCTTTTATTAAAACCTGTCACCGCAAACATCACGCAGGCTTGTACTGCTTGCAAACATGCACACGCGAGTGATGGTTGATTAAAATTGCTGTTTTCTGAGGGTATCTGCGTGCGTGGAATCCGGGCAGGTCTCTGCTTTTCATCCAGACCTTGATGCTTTGTGTGTTCGACTGGTGCGGAGCTGACTGATCGGCGTATGACATCAGAGTACCGCGAGAGCAAAGGTAAAGGCGGAACCTTTTGTAACATTTCCACTTGCTCTCGCGGTACTCTGATGTCCTCGCTGCCGAACTTCCTGCGCAGCGCCACATAAAGTGAAATGCTCTTTGACTCTTTGCAGCAAAGTACCAGCAACGTGAGAAGTGGTGGCACGCAAAAGACAGTGAAGGTACGCTAAAATATAAAAGTGTCAGTACTGCGAGCACTGGTTTAGCTACTTACATCGTGAAAATGGATGTGTGGCGTGAGAATGGGGTCAATTGCGTGGGTCTCATGGTGAATGCGTAAGACTTGGCAGCTATGAAATTTATGGTGTCACTGCAGCATTAAACAATAACATTCATGTAAAAATAATGTATTTATGCCACTTTTCTGTAATGGTAGGTGCATCATAGCAACACGAAATAACCATTTTTTGACCCTAACGAACACAAACACGTACTTGTTCGCCTTGACGTCAGTCTACAACATAGCACTTCCGCCGTCCGTCATGGCGTCCATAATTTGCGCGAGTAGAGCGTGACGTCACGTGCAAGGGGTCTATCAACTTAAAATTACAAATAAAACATAGGGTAAGTGTGACGTGTGTGTTGACCTCACCACTACCCGGGTCTGGATCTCCACTGCATGTCCATTTTTTTTTAAATGCACCACACATTAGAGGTTTTCATTTATCATCAACATAACAAAACAGGGTAGGCCTGACGTGCAAGTGGTGGCCTGAAGTGGGAACTGTCCTGTGGGGTCATGGGGGGCTGCTCCTTGGGCCCGGTGCCACATTTGTCCCCAACACCTCAAAACACAAAAGGGCTAGATGCCTGTGGCGTATGTATTTCCCTCATCTTTTAACCCATCTGTCTGTGCTACCTCTCCCCTTTTTTTCCTAACCGAATGAATCTATCTAAATGTATCTATTAATTGGATTACATACTTCTAAACATGTATGCATTACGTTAAATAACCCTTCATTCTTTACACACACATACACTTACAACATGTTATGTCTGGGTAATGGCTGTATTTATTGTTTGTTTGTCTTATCTGTTTTCTGTTTTGTTTAATTCATTTTTACCACATGTAAATAGAGTCACTTTCTGTGTCTGCAATATATGAATAATAATTGAAATACAAAATAAAATAAAAAAAGGGTGTGGTACCTGCAGGGAAGTTATACTTATACCATACGTATGATAACTAAGAACAAACATTACTGATGTGCCATTTTGGTACTCAGACTCAGTATCTTCGTCCTTTAAACAAAGCATTAAATAACCGTATGCATTAACTAGGGATGGGCGATATGGCCTAAAATCCATATTGCGTTATACATTGCAGCCTCTTGCGATAGCGGTATATATTGCGATATAATGATTTCAATAGACTTAAACAGCTTATATAGATCCTTACAAAAGCCAAACTGCTAAAAAGTAAGTAAGAGTAAACCGTTATGTCCAGATTAGTCTTGTTACCTCTCTTAGCTGGAACTTTTGCCTGACACACTGTAGGAAAAAAAATATAGGAATTAATTACTTTGTCACAACCCCCATTTCCATACTGTACCATCTGGATTCCTGTGCCTACTGATGGTGATCACAGACTATTGTCACAGCTGTTTATTCAATACAGTGGGGGTTAAAGGTGTGGTCTTCTGATTGGTCAGTTTGAATGTATGATGTTAGGTTTAGTCACATGGTCAAGGGATAGAGAATAAAGGTCTTGATTTTCATGAGCTCTGGGCTTTTGCCTTTAGGCATTTGCCATTTGCTTTCTGCCCTCTGCTTTTCTTCTTTACCTGAGTTCTTGGGTTTAGGCCATTAGGCCGAGATTCCAGTTCTTAATGGTGATTCTCTTTCTTCTAAACTTTATTTCTTTCTCTATCTTATCAGGTAATATCTCACATACATTGGAAACAGTTAATTGTTTGTATTAAGTACCATTTCATGCATTTAAAGTGTAACCATCTCAATTGTAACTTTAAGTCATTGCTGTTATTAAACCTTTTAATTTACCAATCTGTTGTTTAGCTTTGATGTAGTGTTAATACTTAAACGCTACATATTGCAATTCAATATATTTATATTCTAGCAATGCTCTCCCACATATTTTGCTATTATAACTGCACTTATTTCCGTCGTTGGTATAGGTTGCAGAAGGGTGATAATTGACCAGAAATACACAGTTTTATAATATCTTGCTTTTAACATTTCTCAGTCATTTCGGCGTTCCTACAGACTGAACCACTGTAGTGAATCCCCCCTTACAGTTTTGGTGCCGAAACCCGGGATCCCTTGCAGTGAGTTTTCTGAGTTGTACTTTGTTTGATCAACTGAATGAGGACTTTATCACAGTTTATCCTGTGAATGTGTTAAAGACCTTCTGACCACATAGTGGGCGAAGTCTGTTTTCATTGTTTCATGGCATGGTTAGTAAAATCTCCATTTGCATGAATTGTATGAAACAGAAATTAGAAGGACCCTAAATAGTCCTATTATCATTGTACCGTAGAGATTATTTCAGATTATCTCCTCAGGGATGGAAGGGATTAATTTAAGTAATGATATATTGTTTGCTTTATGGAGCGAGAAAGTTAAACCTACACTTTCTAAATTATATAAAAAGGGTTTGAATTACAACGCTACCACTAATGATATTCTTACATGGTGGCACACAGTTGGTAGTGAACAAAGAAAATCCAAACATGCTGAAATCATTGAGGCTTTGAATTTCATGACGTGCAAGCAGCTACGTAAAAATAATGCAATTTTTGACTCAGTCCTAAATGCTAAAAGTGATGAATTGAGAACCAAAAACGCTGAATTAAAAAAGTCAGAGGCAAAGATCCAAAATCTTCAAACTCAGATATATCAACTATCATCTGAGCAGTTAGCCCTGGCTAAACAGTGTGAGAAGTATAAAGACATTATTGCAGATGTAAAGGCTAAACTAATTGTGCGAGACACTAAGTCTCCCCAAACGCTTAACAGCGATGGGACTAAAAAAGACGCTACTTGTACTAAAGAGAATGTATATTCCAGAACCCAGAAAAGTGTTCCTATTTCAGCGATTGGGGTGATGCATCAACATGCTGGAACAGAACCGCATGATGTGAATGAAGCATTAGAGAGTCACAGACCTCCTGAAGCTCCAGGAGAACCAAGCTACAGACCCGGTGGCAAAATGAACAGGCTTTGTAATTCCTGTCATAAAATAGGCCATACAGAGGAGAAATGCTGGTCACTGGGCAGGGGCAGACCTCCACCTTATTATTTGAAATGTAGGAAATCACTTTCTAAGGGCAGATATAAACAATCTGGTTTTGCAGGTAAAACCATTACTGAGTTAACTGCATTGTTCATGCAAGGACTCCAGCTGTTAACCTCACTTGCTAGTGGCTTAGCAGCCAGTTAGCATGTGTTTAACATTCTTATAGATGATCCTGTTTGCATTTCCTGATTTGTAATTGTTCGTAATGCATTGCTGTTTCTATAGAACACAAATTCTAGTTGTTTGTTGTACTATATGTACACATAGGCTAATGAAGTTAATTTCTTGTAACACTTGACTGTTTCCATTGTAAGTGTTGGACAAAACATTTAAGTGAGAGGTTGTTGAAGCTACATGTATTCTAGACCAGTCGTCTTGTGTTAATGGAATAACTTTTGCTCTTGAAATTGTCTACCAGTTTCAAGTTGTATGTGTTTCTATGTTGAAAGATTTGTCTCCTAAGTGGTAAACTCTGCTATTCCTTGTATAGCTGCAGTAAGACCCTAAAGAGGAGCACAAAAATGCCATGTGGCTACATTGTGTTATACAATTGCATTAATGAAAATGTTTTACCTCACAACAGGATCCAGTAGCACTTTTACCATGCTTTCTAACTAAAAACACGGCTTTGAGAAGATTAGAGTCAGATCACACACAATTTGCCTCACTTTAGTCATTTTCAAAATGTGGTTTAAGCATCTGTTTTGGTTTCTTTTCAAAAAGTTTGATTAGTTTTGTCCCAAATATTGAAATCTTGATAAAGAGTAATTTTCTATGTGTAATAATTTCATTAATTTTGCTATTATGTTTTACATTTAATTTGCTCTTTATGCAAGACATTTAAAACTATCATGTTCTTTGTTTTCATTTTGTTCATCTCATTTATAATGGTTATACTGGAAAATTAAGATCTTTAAATATCATGTATTTGGTTACACTGAATATATTGTTGTTGTTGCTTCTACTGACAAAGTGGGTTGTTAAAACTAACATTTGCTAAGTTTAAAAAGAAGCATTTCATTTACGTGTTTCCAAAACAATGTTAGAGCTTTTATTATTTTTTTTTTCCCTTTTATTCTCACCTTGACCATGTTTTAATGTATTTGACAGGGATTTAAGGCTGAAGACCAATATGACCATTTAAAACTTGAGTGACAAATGCCATATGCTTTGCTGTTTGTTGTGCCATTTGCTTGAACCACAGGATTCCTGCTGTTTCACATCGTGGGTGTTGCCTCAAATAGAGAAGGACAAAAGTGAAGTCCCCCTTCAGGGCCTGTTCTTGTGAAAGTGTGAAGTATCGATGGAAATCTGCATGATTATGAAAGCAGCAATTCCATTCGATGAAGCCTTTGATGCAGGGCTGCAAGGAGAAGGACGTCTTCAAGTCTCATCAGCAACCAGTTTGGACAATAAGTCTGAAGATGACCACTGCACACAACTGAAAGCATAATCTTATGAACTGCGTCACCATGGGTCTTCTTACGTGTGGCCCACGCTGCCAAAGGGCGGATTTGTAGGAAAAAAATATAGGAATTTATTACTTTGTCACAACCCCCATTTCCATTCTGTACCATCTGGATTTCTGTGCCTACTGATGGTGATCACAGACTATTGTCACAGCTGTTTATTCAATACAGTGGGGGTTAAAGGTGTGGTCTTCTGATTGGTCAGTTTGAATGTATGATGTTAGGTTTAGTCACATGGTCAAGGGATAGAGAATAAAGGTCTTGATTTTCATGAGCTCTGGGCTTTTGCCTTTAGGCATTTGCCATTTGCTTTCTGCCCTCTGCTTTTCTTCTTTACCTGAGTTCTTGGGTTTAGGCCTTTAGGCCGAGATTCCAGTTCTTAATGGTGATTCTCTTTCTTCTAAACTTTATTTCTTTCTCTATCTTATCAGGTAATATCTCACATACATTGGAAACAGTTAATTGTTTGTATTAAGTACCATTTCATGCATTTAAAGTGTAACCATTTCAATTGTAACTTTAAGTCAGTGCTGTTATTAAACCTTTTAATTTACCAATCTGTTGTTTAGCTTTGATTTAGTGTTAATACTTAAACGCTACATATTGCAATTCAATATATTTATATTCTAGCAATGCTCTCCCACATATTTTGCTATTATAACTGCACTTATTTCCGTCGTTGGTATAGGTTGCAGAAGGGTGATAATTGACCAGAAATACACAGTTTTATAATATCTTGCTGTTAACATTTCTCAGTCATTTCAGCGTTCCTACAGACTGAACCACTGTAGTGAATCATCCACCCTTACACACACTCTACAGCAGGGGTGTCCAGACTTTTTTGTGTGGTGATCTACTTTTAAAATGATAAAGCCGACAAGATCTATCTGCTAAAAAACACAGTTAATTATTTTTATAACACTAAACACTTTAAATGCTTGTGGGGACTATACTGCATATATTATATATATTATTGCATGTTGCACAATTACTAGACCATAATGCCAATTTCGCGGTGGAGCAGCAGTTAACTTATGTAACTTATGGCTTAAATCCCAAAAATAGGTGTTGCATCTGTCTTTTTCACGAGTTCCTCTGTTTCGCTGACGCTTTCATCCATGTTTATTCGGCTGCAGCTCGTGGCTCTAAAGTTCGCGGGTAGATTATTCATTATCGCAATTATTTAAATTCTCTATCGTATGCTAATTTTCTATCGTTTATATTGCATATCGTTTATATTGCCCATCCCTAGCATTAACTACTGGGTAAATTCACTAGTACGTCCATGGTAACTAGACTGTAACATAAGGTGTTGCTTTTTACACAGTTATTACATAGGACCTGCCACCTAAGATATAGCATCATATACATGTCACTGTCCGGCAAACCCAACCATTGACTATCATACGCATTAACTACTGGGTACATTCACTAGTAAGTCTATGGTAACTGCATGGAAACAGGACTGTAAAATAAAGTGTTGCTTTTTACACAGTTATTACATAGGACCTACCACCTAAGATGTAGCATCATATACATGTTGCTATGAGGCAAACCCAACCATTGACTATCATACGCATTAACTACTGGGTACATTCACTAGTACATACTTATTGTGTATATACAATTTGTAAGTACAGAAGTGTTTGATATTAGTTATCATATATGTACACTATAAATACCTGCCATTAACCGTAACTTGCCTGTAAATACTAAATACTTAAATTGTACATTTATTTGTAAGTACAGTAATGTTTCTCATTAGTTACAGTATACCTACACTATAAGTATGCATCTGTTATTACCCAGTACTTATCTAGAGTTACATAATAACTACCAAGTATGTACCCCTGGTAAGTACAGTAATGATACCAGTTAAATACCATGTAAAAGTAAGTACCACACATTTGTCGGTAAGTACAACTTATTTACCATATATGTACAAGGTAAGTACATGTACTGTAAAATAAAGTGCTACCAAATAAGCCTATTTATTTCAATTCTTACCCATTTAGTGTTTATAAGTGCCAGTGCCAACAATTAAGCACTTGAATGTATTAATATGCACAACAAGTTTTATGCTGTAATCTAGCCCTGACATCAAAGTAAATATCTGGTTTATGTTCATTTCTACACCTGCAGCATTTACCATTAGGCTACTAACAAATAATATATCATTTCTGGGGGGAGCCTATTTGCTATGGTAACAACCATGTGTGTGCGCGCACGTGCACCTGTGTTTTATGTGTGTGCACGCGTGCTGTGCGTGAGGAAGAGTTTACTTCTTAAAACATCAAAGCTAAACATCATATCTAGTCAAAGCGCATAACGACATCGCTACAAATACAGTATGGGATTAAATCAGCGAAAGCTACATTACCTTGATTCAGCGACGCTTGGTGAAACAGCAGTGGATGTTTTCGGTTCAGATGCTGAATGTAATGTAATGATAAGAATGTAATGATCCCAAACTTTAGACATTCTCTCTCTGCCGTTTATGGACATATTTACTCTCCGCCTCCATGTATCACGCGCTATGATGTGCTTTCTGAACATTGAACACGGTCCGTGTGTATCAGATCTCGGCACGTGTAGTGCAGGCTTCGAGACAGAATTTCTTCTGCTGTTGTAGCCCATCCTCCTCAAGGTCGTGTGTGTTGTGGCTTCACAAATGCTTTGCTGCATACCTTGGTTGTAACAAGTGGTTATTTCAGTCAAAGTTGCTCTTCTATCAGCTTGAATCAGTCGGCCCATTCTTCTCTGACCTCTAGCATCAACAAGGCATTTTTGCCCACAGGACTGCCGCATACTGGATGTTTTCCCTTTTCACACCATTCTTTGAAAACCCTAGAAATGGTTGTGTGTGAAAATCCCAGTAATTGAGCAGATTGTGAAATACTCAGACCGGCCCATCTGACACCAACAACCATGCCACGCTTAAAATAGCTTAAATCACTTTTCTTTCCCAATCTGACATTCAGTTTGGAGTTCAGGAGATTGTCTTGACCAGAACCCCACCCCTAAATGCATTGAAGCGACTGCCATGTGATTGGTTGATTAGATAATTGCATTAATGAGAAATTGAACAGGTGTTCCTAATAATACTTTAGGTGAGTGTATAAATACACACACATATTCATGTATGTATTTTAGAAACATTTACACATGTACATATATTTATTTATATTTATATATTATATATAAATAAAATGATATATAAATAAAACATTTCTTCAAGAATTTAGGATTTCAGATGACATTATCAAATGATGTAAATGATGAGACTCTGCAAAGGAACAATTGAGAAATTAAGAAAAGTATGAGGCACAATTCAAAATCGAACTTGTGCACACTGGACAGATTTCAGACTGGTTTGTCCATCATCCTCAGATTTGCACACTAAGAGGTTGGGCACAATTATTATTGCAACGTTATGTGTTTTTTTCTTTAATAATTTATTGGTGAATAAGATAAAAGGTAAACTTTAGCCAGGTTTTAAATTAGCATACAGTATCATTTAAACATGCGGTTAGCGTTTTCTGGTAAACATTGTTGATATTTTAAATCACCAAAACAAACATGCCCCTACCCCCAAAACGCAGACAAACGCCTGGAAACAGGAGATGTAAGGTGTGTTCGACTTCATGCAGCTGTAATGACTTGTAAGAGACGGAAGCAAGCGCAGGTGTAAAATAGAACAATGTTTATTAAATATAAACAAAGAGAGAGTATTCAATGTCAATGCGGAAGTAATCCAGTCCGGTGTTGTTGATGGCAATGGTGACGATGACTACGGTGGAAGTAGGTGCTTTGAGTGCGACGTTGGTGGAGTGGTGAGCAGTGGTGAAATCCAGACTGACACGGAACATCCACACGAAGACGACGACGACAATACACATCCAAAACTGAAACACGTAATCCAAAGCACAGGGAACAACCAAGCAACACGGAGACTGAGCAAACAATAGAATCTGGCAGGGAACAGAAGGTCAGGTGAGTTTTTATGGAGATGATGTAATGATGAACAGCTGGAGCGAGACAATCAACACACAGGTGAAAGGGATCGCTCTAACGAGCACATGGCAGGGTAAGTGAACAACACACACACACAAACATGACACGGAGGAAAACAATGGATTTTCCTACCGTGACAGTACCCCCTCCCCTAGGAACGCCCCTCGGCGTTCCCAGCCTGCTTTACCTGTTGATTGAACTCATCAATAAGGCGGTGATCCAGTATGTCCCGAGCAGGAACCCACCTTCTCTCCTCCGGACCGTAACCTTCCCAATCCACCAAGTACTGAAATCCGCGTCCCCTCCGTCTGGAGTCCAGAATACGGTTAACCGAATAAGTGGTCTCCCCATTAACGATACGAGGCGGAGGGGGAACCGGGGTATGCGGATTAAGACGGGAAGAAATCACCGGTTTAATTTTGGAGACATGAAAGACGGGGTGAACCCTCCTGTACGCAGGAGGAAGGCTAAGACGCACTGTTACCGGATTAATGATTTTGGTAACAGAAAACGGGCCAATAAATTTGGGAGCAAGTTTATTCGAGACGGAACGCATCGGAATATTCTGGGTTGAAAGCCACACTCTTTGACCGACGACGTATCGGGGAGGCTTCGACCGGTGGCGATCGGCCTTGGCCTTGGTACGTGACCTTGCCTGGAGCAGAGCTCTGCGAGCTCTGGTCCAGGTGCGGTGGCACCTCTGGACTAGTGCGTTTGCGGAGGGAACCGACACCTCGGATTCAGTACTGACAAAATTAGGTGGTTGGTACCCTAAACTACACTTAAATGGAGACATGCCCGTAGATGACACCGGCAGAGAATTGTGTGCATACTCCACAATTGAGAGTTGCTGACACCAGGACGAAAGATTCTTGGAAACCAGACATCGCAACACCCTTTCGACGTCCTGATTGGCTCGCTCGGTTTGACCGTTGCTCTGGGGATGAAACCCGGATGAAAGACTAACAGTCGCCCCTAGCAATTTGCAGAACTCTCGCCAAAATTTGGACACAAACTGGGGACCCCTGTCAGAGACCACGTCTGTCGGGAGGCCATGTATTCGGAAGACGTGGTCAATGACAGCTACCGCTGTTTCCTTGGCTGATGGTAATTTGGGCAAGGGAATGAAATGGGTCGCCTTCGAGAACCGGTCCACTACGGTCAAAATCACCGTATTACCCTTAGAGGGTGGGAGGGCGGTAATAAAATCTAGCGAAATGTGGGACCAGGGTCTCGAAGGGACAGACAGCGGTAAAAGTAACCCATCTGGAGGACGATTGGAAGTCTTACCAACGGCACAAACCGAACAAGCCAAGACGAAGTCGTGGACGTCACGAGCCATACCAGGCCACCAAAATCGTTGCTTGACTAGAAACCTAGTTCTACTAACCCCTGGGTGACAAGCAACACTGGAACCATGACCCCACTGGAGAACGTCTGACCGTAACCCTTCCGGCACAAATAAACGGTTCGGTGGGCAGCGAGCCGGGGGCGTTACCCCTTCTAAGGCTGTCAAAACCTTCGATTCGACCTCCCATCTGAGCGCAGAGATAATGATTTTCTCTGGTAAAATGGGCTCGGGAGTAGCAGTACGATCGGAACGCTCAAAAAGACGGGATAAAGCATCGGGTTTGATGTTTTTGGATCCCGGCCGGTAAGAAAGTGTAAAATCGAAACGACCGAAAAACAATGCCCACCGAGCCTGCCTGGAGTTAAGTCTTTTGGCAGTTCTAATGTATTCGAGATTCTTATGGTCCGTCCATACAATGAAAGGTACACCCGACCCCTCAAGCCAGTGACGCCATTCTTCCAGTGCTAGCTTGACCGCCAACAACTCTCGATTGCCAATGTCATAATTAACTTCCGCAGGAGATAAACGATGGGAAAAATACGCGCAAGGATGAACCTTTCCGTCTGAGGATGCGCGCTGGGACAACACTGCTCCTACCCCCACCTCTGACGCGTCGACCTCCACTATGAATTGACGTGAACGATCAGGGGTAACGAGAATGGGAGCTGAAACAAAGCAGCTTTTCAGTTTGGCAAACGCAGCCTCAGCTGCGTCTGACCACCTGAACGTCAAACCAGGGGAAGTCAAAGCGGTCAGAGGTGCGGCTAGTTGGCTGAAATTGCGAATGAAACGCCGGTAAAAATTGGCGAACCCCAGAAATCTCTGCAGGGCCTTGCGAGACTCTGGGGATGGCCAATCTACCACAGCCTTAACTTTCTCAGGATCCATGCGAACACCCTCAGTCGAAATGATGTGTCCTAAAAAAGAGACAGACTGTGCATGAAAAACGCATTTTTCCGCCTTGACAAAAAGCCCATTCTCTAACAACCGCAGAAGCACTCGTCGTACGTGTTGCAAATGTTCCTGGAGAGACAAAGAAAAAATCAATATGTCATCCAGGTAAACATATATGAACTGGTCTACCATGTCTCGCAACACGTCATTAACGAGTGCTTGGAAGACTGCCGGCGAGTTCGTGAGACCGAAAGGCATCACGCAGTACTCAAAATGGCCACGAGGGGTGTTAAACGCAGTCTTCCATTCATCCCCCTTCCTGATGCGAACCAAATGATATGCATTACGTAAGTCCAATTTAGTGAAAACGGACGCTCCCTGCAACCTCTCGAAAGCTGAAGACATCAACGGCAAAGGATAAGTATTCTTTACCGTGATGTTGTTCAACCCTCGGTAGTCAATACAAGGTCGCAAGGATCCGTCCTTCTTCCCCACAAAAAAGAACCCCGCCCCCGCTGGAGATGAGGAAGGGCGAATGAACCCCGTTGCCAGAGAATCAGAAATATATTTCTCCATGGCCTCCATCTCCGGAACGGACAGAGAGTATAACTTGCCCTTAGGCGGAAACGTACCTGGCAATAAGTCTATCGCACAGTCATAGGGACGATGAGGAGGAAGAGAATCAGCCCGCGACTTACTGAACACCTCCTTCAGGTCGTGGTACTCCGCGGGCACGGTAGACAAATCCACTGCCTTCCCCTGAAACACAGACTCAGACACAGAAACACAAGCAGAGACAAGACAGGACTTATGACACTCCTCGCTCCAGCTGGTAACAGAGCCCAGTTTCCAGTCAATTCTTGGGTTATGGGAATGAAGCCACGGATGACCAAGAACTATGGGGGAGAGAGCAGTGTCAGTAATAAAAAATGAAATAGTCTCTGTGTGGTTTCCGGAAGTGATGAGTGTGATAGGTGCTGTGGTGTACTTGATAGTGGGTAACTGATGTCCATTGAGGGCGAAGGGCGCAATCTGGTGGGTGAGTGCAGTGAAAGGTAACTTGAGCTTACGTGCTAGTGAGCTGTCGATGAAGTTGCCCTCCGCCCCCGAATCCAGAAGTGCGTGCCCTGAGTGTGACATAGTGGACCACCGTAGTCTCACCGGAAGGAGAGTGGATGTAGTAGAGGTCTTCTGTGCGGAGATCCTGCCCGATAGTAGCCTCTGTCTTACTATCGGGCTTGGTCTTTTACCGGGCACCTCTGGCATTGGTGACCCGACTCACCACAGTACAGGCAAAGACCCAAGGATCTCCGCCGATTCCTCTCCTTCCAGGGTAACCGAGCTCGACCCACCTGCATGGGTTCCGGATCTGAGAGACCACCGGCGGAAACTTCGATGAGAGGATCCGTGGACTCCGCTTGACGTAGGGGCAGAACTTGAGTCTTCCTTCTGGCAACGGTAGACAGGCGTGCGTCAACCCGGATCGCCAAGTCCACCAGACCGTTGAGCGACTTCGGTAATTCCGCCGTGATGATCTCTCGATGGATCCGATCCGCCAACCCATGCAGGAAATGGTCCCACTGCGCTTCCTCGTTCCACCTGCACTCCGCCGCCAGGGTACGGAACTCGATGGCATAGTCCGAGACCGACCGCTCCCCCTGCTGGAGATCCGTGAGGAGCCGGGCGGCCTCCCTCCCGGTGACGGAGCGATCGAAAACCCTCTTCATTTCTTCGGAAAGCGAGGCGAACGAGGAACAACAGCTGTCCTTGTTTTCCCATACCGCCGTCCCCCAGAGGGCAGCCTTGCCCGAGAGCAGCGAGAGCGTGAACGCTACTTTGGTCTCCTCGAGCGAGAATGTCCGGGGCTGTTGGGCGAAATGTAGAGAACAATGAGAGAGAAAAGTACGACAGTAGTTGGGCTCACCGGCATATTTCTCCGGGATCGGCAGTCTCGGTTCCTGGATGAAACTACCCCCTGGAGGTGAAGATGGTGCGGGCGGCATGGGTGGCGCAGTGGGAGGCGTGATGTTCAGAGATCGCTGAGAGAGCTCGGAAACCTTCGCCACCATTGCCTGGACGGCCTTCCGCATGTCTTCGATGGTTTGATCCTGATGATCCATACGAGCCAGAGATCGCTGGAGAAACTCCTCCAACGCGGAGATCGGCTGACCACCTGCTGCTTCCATGTTGGCCAGATTCTTCTGTAATGACTTGTAAGAGACGGAAGCAAGCGCAGGTGTAAAATAGAACAATGTTTATTAAATATAAACAAAGAGAGAGTATTCAATGTCAATGCGGAAGTAATCCAGTCCGGTGTTGTTGATGGCAATGGTGACGATGACTACGGTGGAAGTAGGTGCTTTGAGTGCGACGTTGGTGGAGTGGTGAGCAGTGGTGAAATCCAGACTGACACGGAACATCCACACGAAGACGACGACGACAATACACATCCAAAACTGAAACACGTAATCCAAAGCACAGGGAACAACCAAGCAACACGGAGACTGAGCAAACAATAGAATCTGGCAAGGAACAGAAGGTCAGGTGAGTTTTTATGGAGATGATGTAATGATGAACAGCTGGAGCGAGACAATCAACACACAGGTGAAAGGGATCGCTCTAACGAGCACATGGCAGGGTAAGTGAACAACACACACACACAAACATGACACGGAGGAAAACAATGGATTTTCCTACCGTGACAGCAGCACTGTGCAGAACAGTCAGCGGCAAACTTGAAGCTGTGCATGGCGATTAGAAATTTTGTCCAACTCGAGCTGGCACTGACAGCATGTGATTGTGACGTATGGTACTGCGAGAGCGTTTTGAGAGCAGCTGACACAGCTTTTTGTGATTAGCTGCCTCACTGATGACAACGATCACGTTCGTTTCATGTTTGAGCTTAATCCAACCCTTTACACTAATAAACACTATAATTTTATGTTTTTTTAACAGATAAAACTCGTAAAACTAATATAGCTAAATATGTTATATTGTGCTATGTTAAAAAAAAATGAAAAGAGGTGAATGATGAAACTATTGGTTTTAATAATCTAGGCTTATGTTTTCCGGGCATAGAATATAAACAGCAACTAAAATATTTTATATAAAGTGTTGGTTGCAACTTTTATTGAAAAATAAGTTTTTGACACATTCACCATGTAAATCACTTCATTCGCGTAAAAAAAAGAAACATGATGCCCCCGTCACTACGGCAAGCAGCAGGTGTCCGACTTGACAGCTCCGTCTTAAACTTCTCCCTCAACTGCAAGCGACAAACCTTGTTGATCAGTCTGCGCAGAACTGCATGGACTCAAAAACACCTATAGAGCGCATTCCCATGTTGTTCGACTTCACGCGGCGCTGCACAGACCGATTGGTGGCTGGCTTGAAGCAGTGCGTGCCGGTTAGAAATTTAATTTAACTTAATTTAACCTTTAATTAAGGATAAGAAAAGAAAATATTTCAATAAATCAATATCTTTTAATATATTTTATAAAAAAAGTTAAATTATGAGGTGAAACACTTTTAAACTGCAGGCCACCACTATTTGAAATAACTCACTATTTGAAATGAACGAGACTATGCTCAAGCCATTTAGTTTAAATTATAATGGTCTTGAGCAATGATTCAGTGCCTGTGGTACATTGACTATTTTAGCAGGTTTTATCCAAAGTCACTTGAAGTGCATTTACAGTATATATTTTTTCAATGTGTATGTTCTCTGGGAACCAACCCCACAACCTTTTGCATTGCTAGCACAATGCTCTACCAGTTGAGCTTCAGGAACAGTGTGGTAAATATCTTTGTGCATAGCAGAAACAGAAATGCAGAATAAAACTATATTTCTGTTTTTGGTTGCCTTCTGAAGCAGTATATCACTTTAACAGTCTCTACCACAAACATCTCGATACCTAGTTATTTTACATCCCCGCTGAATTCCCTCTGGTTGTTTGATGGTCTTTGGGGCAGTCATACAAGAGATTTAATGGTGTTTAAGTAGGATATGGTCCATTTCTTTGACTTATTGGTGTAGTGCCACAAACCCAGAAGTAACATTGTGACCTAACAGCACTATTTGTCCAGTGATTTACTGGAGAATGTAAAGGGAATGGATTGAGTCTAAATGGCAATTACGATCCAGCAGATGTGGGCTGCAAACTCATAGCTTCATGTGCTGGTCTAGGAAATCCCAATAACACAGTGTCTGCTCTGGGATTACTCTAGCATTTGTCATTGAAGTGCTAGCAAACTCTATATGCATACCTAGGGATATACTGTATTGCGAATGTCAAGGTTTTTTATAAACTTAAACTATTTCTTTCATAGAACAAACAAAGCCTTACACAGAACCTAATACTGTACCAAATTTATCAGAGGAAACACAATGCATTCATTCTTGTCATAATAGGACAGCCTATGGACATGCTATGTGGGAGTGACCTAGTTGTCACACAATTACATTTTCAAGGGTTATCTTTTAAATCTCAATCCTTTAAATGGGTTATGCTTATAAATGATGTCAATAAGATTTAATTATGCCAAATATGACATCTAAATGTTCTCTGTGATTCAAACATTTCATAATAAATGTTTTTGCATAAACTCGCTGTAACTTAAAATTGCTTTATACAATGCATGTACCCGCATTATAAAAATATATTACTTTATACAGTGAGGATGTTATGTACATAGGTAAATAAATCTGCAGTTGTAGAGCTGTTGCATTGAGAGTTCAAATTTGGCATTCACAATTTGAAACTGACTGGTTTTGCAATCCAGTCTCCAAAATTAATGAGACATTAGGAAGGATCACATATATCCCAGCACATAGAGTCTATTTTACCAGAGTATCAACACATTTCAACTATGTCTGTTCCTCGAACAAACAGATATAGAGCTCTGTTTACCTTGTCTCGTACAAATCTTATTACCATAAAATTAGAAAACGTCTCGGTTACGTATGTAACCCTCGTTCCCTGAAGGAGGGAACGGAGACGTCATGTCGTGACCGACGAATTGGGAACTCGCTTAGAGAGACCAATCTGCTTCGAGTACTACTAAAACGCCAATGAACTTGGCATTGAGATATTTGCATAATGCTGGCGCCGCCCCGCCAGGTGCGTATATAAGCAGCAGGTGCAAATATTGAAATTAGCTTCTTTTCGCTGAGAAAGCCGGGAGAATATGACCGGCCGACAGCAGGGAGCAGCACCTGTGGCGACGGGACGTGACGTCTCCGCTCCCTCCTCCTTGCAAGTCTGCTCTCCTTGCTCTCCCTGGAGAGGAAAGAACACGAAAGGATACAGGCTCGATACGAACACTGTAAAATCTAATGAACGTATTAGGTGTCGCCCAACCAGCAGCTCTACAGATGTCTGTTAGTGAGGAACCACGAGCGAGAGCCCAAGATGAGGCAACACTCCGTGTGGAGTGCGCTCTCAAATTAAAGGGGCAAGGAATACCCTGCAGATTATAAGCCAGGGCGATAGTATCAACTATCCAATGAGACATCCTCTGCTTAGTGACAGGTTTCCCTTTCTGCTGACCACCATAACAGACAAAGAGCTGGTCTGAGGTCCTGAGGCTTTGCGTGCGATCCACATAGAGTCCCAGTACGGGGCACAACAAAGCCATGGTTGGGTCTGCCTCCTCCAGGGGCAGTGCTTGCAAGCTCACCACCTGATCTCTGAAGGGTGTGGTGGGAACTTTGGGCACATAGCCTGGTCTGGGTCTCAATGTTACGCTCGAGACAGCAGGACCAAACTGAAGGCACGAATCGTCAACAGAGAATGCATGTAAATCCCCTAGTCTCTTCATGGAGGCCAATGCTAGCAGGGTCAGAGTTTTCATTGACAAAAACTTCAGACTCGCAGACTGCAAAGGCTCGAACGGGGATCCCTGCAGGGCTTTTAGCACCATGGACAGGTCCCAGGGAGGAATAGAGGGAGGGCGCGAGGGGTTTACCCTACGAGCGGCTCTTAAAAACCTAATAACTAAGTCGTGCTGGCCGATCGATCTGCCATTGATAAGTGAGTGATGAGCAGAAATAGCGGCTATATCAACTTTAATGGTGGAGGGTGACAGCCTACCATCTAACCTGTGTTGAAGATATGAAAGCACTATGTTAATGGGGCATTCTCGGGGGTCCTCGCGTTGCGAAGAGCACCAGGTGACGAAAAGGTTCCATTTAAACACGTAAGCCCGTCTTGTGGACGGTGCTCGTGCCGCGTCGATGGTGTTAGATACCGCTTGCGATAAATCACCTAAACCTTGCGCGCGCTCAACGACCATATATGGAGATCCCACAGGTCAGGGCTAGAGTTGTTCCGATTCCGATACCAGTATCGATAATGCGGCCGATACCACAAAAAATTCTGGCATCGGAATCGGCGAGTACTTGAACCCATGTACCGATCCGATACCATTTTCTTACTAAACCTAGTTATGCCCGTTATAGCTAACGCTGCAAAGCAAAACTCATTTCTTCTTCGCTGCTCTGAATGCAAACACCAGGAAGTTACCTCATGCGTGACGCAACCACTGTTTACTTAGAGCGGCAAAGAAATGAAAGCATGCAGCCGTATGCCCGCTGTTTGTTAGTATTTCAGACTAATAAAACAAAACATCGACATGTCTTAACGGAATCCGCGCCCGCAGATTTTGGAGGAGTACTCAACGGAGTTAATGCCTGTGATTGACAAGCACACATACCCTGCGCTTGAGCGCGTTTGTGAGTGACCAGTACTGTCATTGACAACAAGTACACATACATAGCCTCGCGCATTTGTGAGCAGCATTGATAAGTACATAAACCCTGCGTGTGCTGTTTGCTGTGATTGTTTTTAATGATAAGAGCATGAACCGTTTGATATTTGAGATGAAATAAAACTTACCACTGAGTTTTACCGCAGATCTTACTTGTCTCTGTCATCTATGTGACGCGACAGTCAGCACAGCACATCCATAATTTCAAATCCGTTTACAAGACGAATGCTCTTGTTATGTTTAATATAAAGTTTACATTGCGTTGTAAAAATGATGAAATTATCTTCATACGTGCTTAAATCATGATGAGAACGTTTACACAAGCTTTTTTATTCTGCTATAATATATATTAACAATAATATATGTAATTTTATATAGGCTACAAACTATAATTCTATCTTGACATGCACATTATCTGGTTCATGTTGGTCCAGTTTAATTCAGAGGACTCATTGGTTTGGTGTATTCATTTTAATTGTAAGCCTTTAAAAAGTAATTATTTTAGATGCAATTTTGTAATATTTAATAGCTTAAATTCTCTAATTTCTTCTAAAAACATTTGAAATCATCCCACAGAATTCCACAGATTTTTCAAATTATTCTAAAACTAAAATACCCTTTCAGTGTACAGTGTTAGATTTGTGGCTCGTTTTCTCTTAGGAAAAATAAATATTACTGTCAAATGTCTTTCAGATTATAAAAATACCCTAGTTCACTGTATGTATTTGTTCATGTTTTATACAGGAATAAGTCTGAAGCACACCATAAAACCGTTATATCCATTCATACAGGACTAGTAGTATGTATAGCTGTATATTTTACAGATATACACTCAGGTATCAGATCGGTACTTGGTATCGGCCGATACCCTGAGCCCAGGTATCGGAATCGGTATCGGGAAGAGAAAAATGGTATCGGAACATCTCTAGTCAGGGCGCGGGTGCCATAATGTGCCCTCTTCTTGAGAAAGAAGGTCCTTCCTCAGGGGAATCCGCCAGGGAGGGGCTGTCGAGAGGAGCATTAATTCTGGGAACCAATTCCTGGTCGTCCAGTTAGGCGCGACCAGTAAAAGGGTCTCCTTGTCCTGCCTGACTTTGCACAGTGTCTGTACGATTAAGCTCACTGGAGGGAATGCGTATTTGCGCATCCCCCGTGGCCAGCTGTGTGCCAACGCATCCACGCCGAGGCTGCCCTCGGTTAGTGAATAAAATAGGCGACAGTGGTTATCGTCCGGCGACGCAAACAGATCTATCTGCGCATGACCGAACTTCTTCCAAATTAGCTGAACCGTCTGGGGGTGGAGTCGGGAAAGCGCGTCTGCCGCTGTATTGAGCGTACCCGGGATGTAAATGGCACAAAGGAACCTCAGATGCTTCTGACTCCAAAGGAGGAGATGACAAGCGAGATGTGACAGGTGACGGGAGCGCAAACCGCCTTGACGGTTGATATACGCAATGGTCGCAGTGTTGTCGGAGCGTACTAGTACATCCTTCCCTCGCAGCTCCGTAGCGAAGCGTACAAGTCCCAGATATACAGCCCACACCCCCGAAGCTGTAAGCTCGTCGTACGTGGCTCCCCAGCCCGTGTCGGATGCATCTGTGTGAACAACAGCATGCCGGGAGACCTGTCTCATGGACACACCGGTCCTGAGAAACGCGGGGTCTGACCACGGGGGGAATGTTAGGCGACACGCAGGTGTAATGGTTACACGATGGATGCCGGCGCACCATGCTCTAAAGCTCTTATCGTTGGTGACTTTATTATCCACGTTAATAACCCAAAAGATGTATTAGGACTAGCATTTATGGATGTTCTAAACTCTCTCTGTATTAAACAAAATGTGTCAGGGCCCACGCATACCCGTAAACACACATTAGACTTAATTCTGTCACTTAATATTAAATATTAATGACTCGAAATATCACCTCAGAGCGATACAGTTTCAGACCATTGCCTTGTACATACTAGCCAGAACAATAATTTCCACCACTTAAGATAGCTTTATTAGCACTCTTCCAGACCTGTCCCACATGAAACCGTGAAGATCTGGATATTGTAATAGAAAACCTGAACAACATTTGTTCTAGAAAGCTAGATGCCATTGCTCGCATTCGAAAAAAGAGAATCAAAGAAAAAACGCCAGCCCCATGGTATGAACATCATACCGCAGCCCTTAAAAAGGTAGCTAGAAAAATGGAACGAAACTACAGAAGCACAAAGTGAGAGAGGACATCGCTTCGTCCACCCTCACCGCTGAAAGGGTTTGGGGGCTTTGAAATCGGAAACGCAAGCAAGGTCCAACCCCAAAGTACACTTACAAATCAAGTGTATTTTAATCGTTATTTGCATGAGAATGTTTTAACGCAGCCACACAATACATAACAACTATCACCACAATACTCACCACAATGGTTTCACTTATCTCATGTGTTAATATTTTTTATTGTAACAATTTATGATTTGCAAAATTAACTGTTGCATCTGTGTAGATTACATAAGCAATGCGCGTTGTGCACGCTATACATTATGGTCAAGCATGCGCCCTTAAAATAGCATAATGAACTACGCGCAACTGACTTTAGACTAGTTTTTATTTGTTAGTAGCGCAATTGTTTTTTGAAACTGCAAAATAGCATCAGGGATGGTTTGCGCCGGAACACGCCTCCTTTTTTGCGCTGAACCGCCCAGGGAGCCCAGTTCATTCCCTAGTTTGCCGACGTGCGTCTGTGGAGGGAAAAACCCGCTGAGCTCTCTAAATTAGTAACATCATCCAAATCATTGTCCTATATATTGGACCCTGTTCCCTAAAAAAACTACTTAAAGAGGTATTCCCTGTAATGTCAGACCCAGTACTAAATATCTTTAACTCATCGCTAGAATTATGATACGTTCCAACAGCTTTCAAACTAGCAGTTATCAGACCGCTCAGTAAAAAAACACACCTTGACTAGGGAGATCTTAATAACTTTAGACCAATCTCAAATCTCCCTTTTCTTTTTAAGATATTAGAAAAGGTAGTGACAAGCTAGCTATGCACATTCTTAGTTAATAATAGTACGTATGAGTTTTCTTTAACAAATCATTCACATAAAATGTCAAGTAAAGGTACTTATCTCGCAATAGCTTGTCCAGAACAAAGCATTCACATAACAAATCTGGGTAGTATACTTATGCCGCAATATTTAGCCTGTCTGGAACAGAGCGGATTTTAAACCACAATACTGTATGACACTTTCATTACATTCGAACGACCCCTATGCTAATAAGATTCTGTTTCTCTCTCTGTCTCGTCCTCGACCCCGAGGACTAGGCCTGGCAAACTCGATTCCTTTTAAGGATCCGGGTTATTGTGAGTCACTCAATAAAGTGATCCGGGTTGTGTGAGTCACTTGAGTCAGTATTGCTAAATCGCCAAGGAAACTCAGTACAGACCCACTTGTAACCGGCTGATCCACGCGACTCGAGATTCTCAGAGCCGGAAACATTGCACACTCGCAGCCCATGGAACTGAAACACTGCAGAAAACTGCTGTCATAGTAAAGCCGGTAACATGGCAGACTAAAAAATACCACATCTGAAATAAATTTCTTATTTTTATTTATCAGTTAAATTAATTACGTTAAATCAGTTAAGTATTGCATACATTTTGACGCTGATTTACCCTTTAATCCAGAAATACAATCTATAAAAATGTTTAAGTCAAGTTTAAAAACATTGAAAAGGGGTTTATTTTTCATAAACTTCGATACCACATCTGAAATGGTGAGTCTTCCTACTATGTTATGGTTAAAGACAATGGGTCAGAGCCGGAGAGTTTTGAATCTGCAATGTTTCCGGCAGATCTGCGAATCTGCAGTGTTTCCGGCTCTGACTCGAGAGACGGTTCGCGCGGATCAGCCGGTTACGGATCAGCCAGTTACGAGTTGAGACTTGAGAGATTCTGTATCGCATGAAAATAGGACTCTCGAGTCCGCAATGTGAGTGAGAATCTCGAGTCAGTTCGCGGCTCGCGCGGATCAGCAGGTCTCTCGAGTTTGCAATGTTTCCGGCTCTGACTGAGAATCTCGGGTCAGTTCTCGCGCATATCGGCCGGTTACAAATGGATCTGTAGAACGAGTGAAGTCTCATCAATAATGTTGCAAAAGGTTTGTGTGTGTGGTGGCGCTGTTTATTGAATTGTAGTAGGTCTCAACTGATCCGGGTTAATGATACTAGAGACTCGTGACTCGTGAGTTAATTTAAAGATCCGTGTGAAAGATCCGAGTGAGTCACGACTCAAACAGGTCTACCGAGGACAATGAAACAAACAGACCCAGTTTCTGCTGCTGTGAAGGTCATCACACCACTGATCTACTAACCGTCATTCAACGTGATGCCCAGCCAATGCCTGACCAACCGGCTGAACCAGTTTAATCAGTTTACCGTTTCATATCCCTATCGTGTTTATACACATACACCGTGTGCAGAATTATAAGGCAAGTTGTATTTTTGAGGATTACTTTTGTTATTGTACAACTACAGTGCTATTGCTCAATTCAAAATGTTAACAAACCCTCAAACCTGAACATTTAAGTAGTAAAAGTGAAATTTCGGCTTTCTTAAGAGAATATTTCTATGTACATCATTATTAGGCAACTATTAGTGTGCAGAATTATTAGGCAACTAAATGAAAAACAAAGATTTTACCATCTCACTTGGTTTTATTCACCTGTTAAAGTGAGGATAATAAACAAACTCTACATTTACAAATAAACATGTAATAAAAAAATATATATATATATATATATATATAAACTCAGTGACTAATATAGCCACCCATCTTTTCGATAACAGTCACAAGCCTTCCATTCACGGATTCAGTCAGTTTCTTGATCTGATCTGAACCAACATTTTGTGCAGACGCAACCACAGCCTCCCCAACCCTATATCACGAAATTGCGTGACTATTTCACGCATGGACCAGCGTGAAAATGTCACGCTTTGCCGCGTTTGAGCGTGAGCATGTCAGGCTTTTCTGTTTGTGTCACTGTCACGTATTGGTTACTCAACTTTTTTGTCCTATTTTCAAACCATTGTCGCTTCGGTTTAGGGTTAGATTTGGTGCTTGTGTTATATGTCACTTTAAGTATTTGTCACTTTAAGTATTGGTTTATAAAAAAAGCTACAAGACTTATTCTTTTATATTTTCTAAACTTTACCCAATTGTCACCTGACGTTGGGGTTAGAGTTTGTTTAGGTAAGGATGTCATTTTATGTAAATCTAACCCTAAACCGAAGCGACAATGGCAAGAAACCAGGACAAAAAAGCCGAGCAACCAACACGTGACAGCGACACAAACAGAAAAGCGTGACATGCTCACGCTCAAACACGGCAAAGCGTGACATTTTCACGCTGGTCCATGCGTGAAATAGTCACGCAATTTCGTGATACTGGGTTGGCCTCCCAGACACTGTTCAGAGAGGTGTACGGTTTACCTTCACTGTAAATGTCCTGCTTAAGAAGGGCTCAAAAGTTCTCAATGGGGTTTAAGCAGTGTTGGGGGTAACGAGTTACAAAGTAACGGATTACAGTAACTACATTACTTTTTTGGGTAACGAAGTAAAGTAACGCATTACACTAATAATATTGGTAACTACACTACTTTACTAGACTATAGGAACGCGCTTTCCTGCGTTACTCAAGCAGTGTTTGCCTGGGTGTATTTAAGTGGTGCGTGCATGCGTGTCCCTGTACGTGTGCCGTTGCCATAGAGATTGATTTGACGGAGCTGCTGGTGCAAAGGGGAGCGGGAAATGAAGACGGAGGGTTCCAGCCACTGGGGCGATATTCACATTACTTTCAGCGTATTGCTCGAAAGGACAAAAATATTCGTGTGAAATGCACACTATGCCCACACGACAAGTGTCTTTCAACTGCTGACAACGCGATGAGCAACCTGTCTGAGCATTTGTAAGCCCAGCTTAACTTACCGGTCAGGGATCGAGAGGTCCGAACCCGAAGACGGAATTGGGTAATGAACCTCAATCGAGTCAGAGCCAGAGCATAATTCTTTTAAAGAAATTATTTGAACGTAACCCGAACAGCAATGTCGCGTGCGCTCAATTTATAGAAAAAAGCCAGGAGTCAGGACCGCTGTTTTCTTCATAATCTTACTTCCAAATCTAATCCTATAAACTTTTCGGTGTTTGATGAATCGCTGTTACCGCCCTGCCAGACTGTCTTAAATAGAGAAATAAGTTAATTCCTTGATTTGCGTTGTTGATTCATTTATAAATAATTCCCCCAAGGGTTTAGTTTATGCGCAAAAAGCATTAAAATGAATAGAACGTGATGATTACGTCTTTCTTTGGTGAAAAAATAATAAAATAAATAAGCCTATATTAAGCCTATATTATATCACTTAAATAATTAGCAAATTAACAAAACGAATTCAAAAGTAGCCTATAGCCTATATGAGTTTATTTTTTGTGTGACGTGCTCCCAAACCGATGCAGCACAAAACACTTTTTACCTATTTAAAAAAGCACAATGTTTTGTTATTATTGCGAGTGTAACTTTACATAAATAAATTTACACATTATAGTTTTGAATGTTGTTTTACTTTTATTTGTATGACCATAATTTAAGGTAATTTAAGGTAATGCAAAATGCAAGCTCCTCACGCGTTTCATGCCATCACCCGCGTGGGTTTACACAGGACATTTAACACTCTACTTGAGTTTTTTTGGACATCCCTTTGGAATCACTGCAATCATATCATCAATTTATAAGGTAATAATAAATATAAGCGCAGCGCTTATGAGTGTTCAAACACTGCTGACCGCTCAGCTGTCAATCAGCCGACCCTCACAAAGTTTCAGATTAAATGATAATATATTTGAACAAGCATGGTCCTGTGCTTATTTCTGACAATGTTCTGCATGAAGATCTTTAAAGGTTTCTACTTGCATCACGATTTGCGGTGCGGCCGGTCGCAGTCTTTATGTAAAACGGGTATGAAATAAATTGATGCTGATGTCGGATAACGGGTCAACTGTTATTTTAATCGCGCGGATGCGGGTTATCAAACAGGACTGTGCATGACTCGTATAAGGAAAATGGAATGACAACATGAAAATTATAAAATAGCCTACATGTTTATATTCTGTATGAAACCACCATGGGCGCTAAACTTGCGGTGTTAAAGGGACAGTTCACCCAAAAATAAAAAATTCTGTCATCATTAACTCTCCCTCATTTTGTTACAAACCTGTATAGGTGTATTTGTTCTGATGAACACGAAGCAACATATTTTGAGAAATGTTAATAACCAAACCAAGCATGAGCCCCATTCACTTCTATAGTAGAAAAAAATAATACTATGGAAGTGAATGGGGCTCATGAATGGTTTGGTTACAAACATTCCCCAAAATATTTTCATTCATGTTCACCAGAACAAAGACACCCACACAGGTCTGCAACAACATGAGAGTTACAAATCTGATTTACAAATAAATTATACAGAATTTTAATTTTTGGGCGAACTATAAATCCGATGGGGTCAAAAATTAGGGTGCACCTAACTTTTGTGCTGGTGCACCAAAAGGTTAGTCTAGAGCCCTGGTCGGTCATTTAAAGTAGTCACTCATCATCAGCCGACCCCGCCTAAACCATGTCCATGTATCTATGTGGTAAATTAAGAAAAAGGAAAGTAAAGTAATAAGTAGTGAAGTTACTTTTCAAATGCAGTAACTAGTAAAGTAATCTCATTACAATTTTAAGAAGTAACTAGTAACTAGTAACTAATTACATTTTTTGAGTAACTACCCCAACACTGGGTTTAAGTTAGGTGAAGAAGGGGGCCATGGCATTAGTTTTTCATCTCTAAGGCCTTTACTTGCCAGCCATGCAGTGGAGTACTTTGATGCATGTGATGGAGCGTTGTTTTGCATAAAAAAGATGCAAACTTTAGAGATGCAGACTTTTTCCTGTACCACTGCTTGAAGAAAGTGTCTTCTAAAAATTGTCAGTAAGTCTGAGAGTTGTTTTTTATTTCCATTTTCAACCCAAAAAGGTCCAACTAGCTCATGTTTACCTGCCTGTGCCTGCCTGTCTGTATTGTAGAAGACACTTTCTTCAAGCAGTGGTACAGGAAAAAGTTTGCATCTTTCATGAAGACTGATTAATTTGCAAGACTGATTAATGCATCAAAGTACTCCACTGCATGGCCGGCCAGTAAAGGCCTTAGAGATGAAAAACTAATGACATGGCCCCCTTCTTCACCTGACTTAAACCCTATTGAGAACTTTTAAGCCCTTCTTAAGCAGGACATTTACAGTGAAGTTAAACAGTACACTTCTCTGAACAGTGTCTGGGAGGCTGTGGTTGCGTCTGCACAAAATGTTGGTTCAGATCAAGAAACTGACTGAATCCGTGAATGGAAGGCTTGTGACTGTTATCAAAAAGAAGGGTGGCTATATTGGTCACTAAGTTTATATATTTTCTTATTTTCTATTTTTGTATTAAATGTTTATTTGTAAATGTAGAGTTTGTTTATTATTCTCACTTTAACAGGTGAAAAAAAACAAGTCAGATGGTAAAATCTTAGTTTTTCATTTAGTTGCCTAATAATTCTGCACACTAATAGTTGCCTAATAATGATGTACATAGAAATATTCTCTTAAGAAAGCCAAAATTTCACTTTTACTACTTAAATGTTCAGGTTTGAGGGTTTGTTAACATTTTGAATTGACCAAGAGCACTGTAGTTGTACAATAACAAAAGTAATCCTCAAAAATACAACTTGCCTAATAATTCTGCACACGGTGAAAATACATATGTATCTCTCTCAAGGGATTTTCTCCTTCTAGGAGTTTTCCCACAGGGTTTTTCTCCTAGGGGTTTTCTTCATCGCCTGGAGAGTCAGCCAACATTGGCTTAACTTAGCATATATGTTACATTATTACTACGCTCGCTTGTACGATTTATTCTTAGCCGCTGTATTCTGCCATCTATTCATATAAAGCTGCTTTGAAACAATTAACAATCGTGAAAAGCGCTATATATATATATATATATATATATATATATATATATATATATATATATATATATATATAATTGAATTGAAATTGAATTGAAAAGATGACCCCATTTTAACATTTTTAACTCTTTTAACATTTTTAATTACGTTCTTATGCATCATTTTGTTAATGAAACACAGTGATTTGTGACAAGCTTTAAATTGAATTAGGCTAATATACATAAAAAGCATAGCTAATAATTTGCCATGATCTGAAAAATTGAAAACTTAAATTTGTATTTTTCTTATTTTTTTGCAGGAGAGTTTAGAAAATCTACACTGAACTTAATCAATGCAGAAAAATTACATTTGTGATTTTTCTAAAGTATTCTGATACCTGCTAGAAGGAAATGTTATAAGCATTAGGTTTCTTTTTTCAACTAAATACATTTGTGAGTGGTGTGGTGCATCTTGCATTTCAGGGAAGTTCAGTGGATTCAATCTAAGTGATTCTTGTACCATTTTAACAGATCTCAAACTCCCAAACTGTAGTCGCCATATAAAATCATTTCGTTGGTTCTGAGAAATGAAGTAGGTTTGTCGTGTTGCAGTAATGACAAGGGCTGGGATGATGGTTAATGTACCTCATTGTTTCTTTTCCAGTGACGGTTTCAAATTATGTTTGTTTATTGGCTTAATAATAGGAATGTTCATGTGATGCCTCCAGAGTAGAGCGGATAGGGATGAATATCCCAAACTCAGATATTTTCATGTCATATCCACAGTAAAACCTGGGAGTGCCTATAAAACTCACACAGTACTGTATGTATTTGGTTCTGTACTTACTGCCTGTGAATCAGTCAAATATATTAAACAATCAACAAACAAATAAATGCATTCTCAAAAACCCCATATGCTGTATCCAGATTCAAAAATGTATGTGCCTGTTGTGTAGTTATTGCACACTTACACACACATACTTGTGCAAGATTATTGCAAGAAAAAATTATGTGAGCCAATGCTGACATTTCAAAGGACACGGATAGCTGAAAAACAGCTTCACTGGAGCAGAGGGAATGTGGTGTAGAATTACAAATCAAGTCACAGGACAAACTCAAATTCAGACGCACAGAAAAGATGTTATTATGGAACAAAAGAGTTGCCTGTAGCTCATCTGTTTTGGCAAGATCTCTCTCAAAAATTTGTTCCCACTTCTGAATATGTGGAGTGAAAGAATAACCTCAATTCGGTAACGGTCGGATGGTAAAGATGTTAAAGAGCATGCCATTTTTTAAAAAAGTTCACAAACTAGATTATATCCATCATGAAGTCATCTCTAACAGATAAGTCTTATATTCCACTATGCTGTGTAGTCTACACTGTAAAAAATAATTCAGTGGCTTTGTAAATATCACAAAAATAAATTATTAAAATAACTTAATAAAATCTCTTTATGTCACTAAGTTGATTTTTTGAGTTAGACAAACCAAAATTAATGACTAAAAAATAAACATATATTTGTGTGTAAAATGTACAGATATTATTTAGTTGTATACATCAAATAAAATAAGTATTTAACTAACAGATTATTTCTTATAGATATTCTTAATATTTGTTGTAAATTTGAATCAATATATTTGAGAATGTCACACTTATATATTTCAGCTATCAAAACTATTATAATTGCTCATTTCAAGTTAACATAGGTATTTAACATCAACAAAAAAAAATAGTAAATTTCATGCATAACTTTAACTATGATTTACTGAATATTTTTGGTGAAACATTATTACATTGTATTATTTGAGTAAATGTAGGCAAAAAAATTCATTAAAACAGATGTAAATTTAAAAATCACAAAGCCAACGGTTTTTTAATCAGCAGCAGAAGAAACAGCGCCTCTTGCAGGAAGACAAACAACCTCAAAACTCCTCAAAAATCCTGGTAAGTGTTGAGTTTATTAATATTTACACTTGTTTTTAATGAAATATTTGATGTGTCCTTGCGTAAACAACTTGTTGGTGTATTTATCTGAATACTTTCGGAGCCATACCGTAAACTGGGTACAATAACAGCTTTCTGTGCACATACTGGTAGATTAATCATTAATATTTTTATTTTACGTATTTATTCAGGTCACCAAAGTATTAATACAGCTGTGCCACTTGAAATGTGTGTAAAATAATAATTTCTGATCGTTGTATTACTGCATAAAGTGGTTGTGTAGACAAACACGTGTAAATCTGTACTGGCTGATAGTCAGGCGATCCGAAATCCGGTCCTCAGTTTCGCTCCACCCGGATTTGTTAGACCTTTCACGTGGAAGCGGAACACAACAGAGCTTAACAGAGCTCACACGCTTATATACATTTATATTAATTATCTCTCGACTCCATATGCCTATGCTTTATTTTCCTTTTTTGTGTGAAGGGTCTCGCACACCGGTGGAGATGCGTTGCGTCTCGTGTAGGACAACTCGCAGTTTCTGATACCATACCGGACGTTCGCATTAAATAGCGCGAGTTTAGTCAGACAAAGTTTACTTCCAGATATAAAATATGCATTCGTAGCCTTTGTTAATCGTTACAGATTTGAGACAAATATGTTATTGTAATGTTAAACTAAGTGGCACTCTGTGGCAGCGTCCAGAGTCACAGCGGACAGCCGTTTAAATAAAGTTATCTTTGTTGCAGGTACAAGTGCTGGTGGTCCACCTGTCTGGGTTCAAGAGGTGTGGATTCTGCATGCTGTGAATTTGAGAGACCTCTCAGAGTTTATTTAGCTGATTGTTTTTGTAACATGTACAATGTTTGCCATTTTCAATAAAACAACGTATACAAATTGCTTTGTTTATCATTGATAATTGATGGTTCAGTATGAAATAAATGTATAACATTGAGTAAATAAAAATAATTTATTTTAGTTAAATAATATTCACAAAATTTTCAGCTACATCTAAGTTACATTTTTAATGATATCAACTTAATTTTTTAGTAGACTTCACTGTGATTTTTTTATTGATTTGCTTTTATATTTTTGATTCCATCTACTCAATTTAATTTGTGATAGGAAATTAATGTAATTACTGAAATCTAATCGATTTCATAGCTTTCAAATTTACTAAATTTTTTTAAGTGTAAAAATGCTTCACCAAAAATATTGAGTAGATAATAGTAATAGTTTTTACAGTGTACAGAGGACATTAGGCTATGCATTAAATTACAATGTACAGTGTATAAAGCTCTTGTATAGTATAGCTTGAAATCCAATTTGGTGTATTTTTAGAGAAGCTCGATATAAAAGTGAATTGTCTTTTCAGGATTATTTAGTGATACAAGGCCATACTTAAAATGAACTAACAATTCAAATGGCTTCTTATACTTAAAAAATAAGTATACAAAAAAGTTGCCCTTATTTATTAAATTACAATGTTAAGGAACTGACAATCTTCTTTTTAATAAGGATTAGCTGATAATATGTAAGGGTTAAACAGTTTTGTCTTCTTATCCTTGCTACTAATAGTGTATAGGCAAAAAGGCCTGTAAGTTTAGGTAGGTAGAAAGGCTTTTGTGTTTTGTACTATATTATTTCCACGTTACTGTACTGTATCAGTACTTTATGTTAGCATGCTTTCAGCAAAGTGGCAAAAAAGTGCAGACTACAGAATCACCTTTTAAAAAAGGGCCCATTGTCCTGACAGCACAGTTACAGTAGGCTACTAATAAAAACAGATGACACAATATCCATGCTGTTTGAGGGCCATTTTGCAGTTCTGTGTAAGGGTTGTGTCTTGTGTTCTGTTTTTGTTGGGATCCTTCCGGAGTCTTGTTGGGTAATTATATCTAGTCTAGTGTGGCAGGGTTCTGGCAGTTCAATGTTTTGTGTGGGAGAACGTGGTTTTACTGTTGTCTCATTAGACCACGTTTTTCCCGTGTCTTGTGACTTTTCCCCCGCTCCCTTGTTTTCTCTTGTCATTGCGTGTCGTCATTTATCCCCGCTCCCTTGCATTTTCTAGTCTTTGTTTTTATGTCTTGTTTAGTTTAGTGTACTGTTTTCATGTGTATATATGTTTATATATGTTTATATATATAAATATATTTATGTGTTTTGTCTTGTTAGTGCTTTGGTTGTCCTGTGTTTTTGGCTATGTTTACACGTGGGCGGCTATTTTCATAAACTGACATTTCAACCTCTCCGGTTTCAAAAATAATATTGTGCACACATGTCAGTTTTCAGAAAAGTGTTTATTTACACGTACCCGTGCATATTTGCCGTCAAGAGACGCTCAAGCCCACGTAAGCCAATCACCGCCAGCGCTGGTGGTGACATGAACTGGTTCTTCATGTTGGAGGGAGGAGTTGTTGCAGAAAGTGATTGATGACGTAAACGTAGCGCGAGAGCGAGTTGAGGAATCACACGTAGAGGTCTAATTTCGAATCGCTCTCGCGGTACTTTGACATCATCCGTCTGTCGGTTCTTGCAGGGCCGCATGGAGTTAAACACGCGTAAAATTGCTGACCTCCGAGCACTCATCTCTGCTCCTCGACATAATGGAGCAGCTGTATTTGCAAATACAAACACACGAAACGAGTTTTCACGAACATAAATGTGATCTTGGAAGCGTTCAAAGTAGCAGTCACATGTAAACATGGGTCGCACTTTTGACGTAGGTGCGAGCTCTGGCGCATACTCTGTGACGTTGCCTGCTTAAACATCCGTTTGTCTCACTTTACATGCAACCGTGCAACCGAAGATTTTCAAGATCTCCACTCTGGCCGGAGTTTTTAGAAACAATCGGTTTCAGAGGCGAGTTCTCCGTTTGCGTGTAAACGAGGGGCACAAACGAAGGTAAATCTCTCAGTTTTTAAAAATAACCATGTACGTGTAAACAGAGCCTTTGTGTTTGTTTCACAGGTTCACATGTGCTTCCCTTACAGGTGTTCCTGCTCTGTGTGATTTCCTCATTGTCATCTTCACCTGTTGCTGTTTATCCCCTGATCGGTTCAGTATATATTCCCTGTGTTTTCAGTGTCTCGTTGCAAGTTCGTCTGTGTATGTACTCGCCCGTTACTAGCCTAGCTAGTTTCTAGTTTTGTCTTGTTGTGTACTTTGATAATTCCTGTCAGTTTATTGACTGTTTCCCACCTTGTATCTGTGTCCTCTGCTGCCCAGGATTGACTTCTGAAACTCTGAGATTGCTGGCGGCTTCAAGATCTGTTTATCGTCTGTCTGTATAAAGGACTGCTAACCCCATTACCCTGCTTTTGTGACTGCCTTTTCCAGCTGTAGCGGCGGATGCTCATCGCGGTTTTGCCGCTATCCAGCAGGGCGGTCATTCACCTCAAGAGCTGTCCAGTTCCTCCAGTCAGCACCACTAACTCTCTCACTCTCTCTGCCCGCCGCAGGATTCCCCTCCGCAGCTACTTCGGGTGCTTGTTGCAGGGCTGATTGCGAACCCCCTTTCTGTGTCGTGTTTGGATTGTTTGTTGTAACATACTCTCTCCCACCGTTCGTTTGTCTGGCCGGAGCCTGAACGTGTGTGGCTGTTCTCCCCATTGTCTGTGTGTGCTCCATGCCCTCAGCCGTCTGCCTCGGAGTGGCCTTTGAGCCCAGACGTGCTATTGTCTGTTTACATCCATTATTGTTTAAATGAATATTTTTCTGTTATCCGCACTGGGATCCATTGCCTGTTTTCTTCAGCTTGACAGTTTTGATTTGAACTTTTATTTTGATATCCTGTTCTGTTTTCAGTCTTTTATTTTGTATTCTGGTCATGTCATGCTTCACTTCCCACTTTCTGTTTGTTCAGTATAAAACTGGTAAAATCTGATAATTCCCTGTGAAGTATTGTATGTGTCTCACTGCCTTACCGAGCATCTCTGTTCATTGCCTGTTCCTGTTCATTGCCTGTTCCTGTTCTTTGCCTGTTCCTGTTCTTTGCCTGTTCCTGTTCTTTGCCTGTTCCTGTTCTGTTTATTGCCTGTTTTGTTTCTTAGTGATGGCAGCAGTGATGTAATAACGGCGTTACTAATGGCGTTATTTTCTTTCAGTAACGAGTAATCAAATAAATTACTGTTTCCCCCATTATAACGCCGTTACTGACTGCGCATTACTATAATTAATCTCACTAAAGCGATTTTCACCAGAGTAGGTTCTCCATCCAGACAGGCAATGTTTTTCTCTTGTGTGTGTGTGTGTGTGTGTGTGTGTGTGTGTGTGTGTGTGTTGGGGGCTGAGAGACACAAAACTGATGATGATTGGTGTCTGTGTGTTAGAGGGGGTGGGACAACCACATAACCGATGATGATTGGCTTCATTTCAATCGTTAGCCAACCAGAGGCAGGCAGAGTTCATACACAAACATATGCACAGTCCGAGCAGTGCGCAGTGCTGCCAACTTGGTGACTTTGTCGCTAGATTTAGCAACTTTCTAAACCCCTTTAACGACTTTATTTACATAAAGCGACTAGGACAAATCTAGCAATCTTTTCTGCTGTGGTTGGAGACTAACGCGAGAGCGTGTATCGCTCTCTCTTCTCAACGAGCAGCGGCTGCTGGTAGACACTCACAGGCAGCTCGGTCCTCGCGCTGCAGTCCGTCCGAGGTCCACACCCGCAATGACAGAGCGATGACAAGTACAACAAACTCAAAAGTAGCAGTCACAAACACAAAGTATAATAAGCACTATTTTTCCATTGTTGATGTGAAACGCAAGAATGTTTATGTAATGTGCAACTTATACAGAGTAAGAAAGAGCCTCTTCACGTCTGTATTTCTGATCTAATAAAGCACCCCACATCATCACATGCTGTAACACAATTATTGATTTCTCTTTTACGTTAGTGTCTAATTCATTAATTTAACAAATTTTATATCGGGGGCATCCAAGTTATTTGAAATATTTGAACTTTTTCTAAGTAACGCAATAGTTACTTTGCCTGGTAATTAGTTACTTGTATAATGATGTAACGCAGTTACTAACTCAGTTACTATTTTTGAAAAGTAACTAGTAACTATAACTAATCACTTTTTTAAAGTAACATTGCCAACACTGGATGGGAGAAACAAAGTTAGTGTAGAAGCAGATATGTTCAAACATTTTACACTTTTTTTTACAAAATAATAGCAAGATTTTTATTAAAATATGTTAAAAAATTATTTAACTTAATTAAGACATAGTTAAAAGGGTATTATGTGTTTTTAGTTTTATTTAGGGCAAACAAATCATTAAAACTAACCATTAAAACTAACTACCCTTTTAATTATGCACTTTTTTATTAAATCTGTCTATAAACAAAAAGAAGACAAAATGGTAGTGTTATTAGTCGAAGGATAAATGTTTTATGAACTTGCATAATAAAACTGACCCCAGTTCACCTAAACATATTAGACACTGGTCATTTGTTATCAACTCCCCCTAGTGGTGAACCATCAGATTTTCGAAATGTTTCGAAACCGTTATGACGTAATGAAGCCTCGTTTGCTAAAATCACGTGACTTGGGCCAGTTTGAAACCGCTAATTCGAAACAAAAGATTTGTAAATGTTTCGAAGCCTCATGAAGCAGTGCTTCGAAAACAACCATCACTACTGTTTCTTGTTGATGTTCTGGATTTTGACCCATTGCCTGTTATATTGGATTACGCTTTTGGATTGCCCTTTTTGGATTTGTTTGCTTGCTTACGTGGATTTACATTAATAAAACCTCTTTGCATATGGATTCTCATCTCTCTCGTTTTGTGTAAAGCAGCCCACATTACAGAATACTTCGCCATACCAGAATCCAGCAGAAGTTTGTGAATTCCTGCGGGCATCATGAATCCTCTATTTGCTTTGCTCGGACTACACCAGAACAACCGACCGATTGAGGATTATGTCAAGGACTTCCTAGATCTGGGCTATCAGGTACATTATAAGGATGACATGCTTAAAGACATTTTTTATAATGCACTGAATAGAGATTTACGCCTGTGTATGCCACAGGACTTTGCTTTTTTGTTGAGTGGTTCTTCCTTCACCGTGGGAGCTGTAGATGAGGAACACTACAGCTCAAACACAACCACCTCACAAGAGCCAACTAAAGTCATGCCTGTTTTACCTAAAGCTACCCATGCCATGCCTGTCTCTAAGATGGCCACCACCATGCCTGTCTCTAAGATGGCCGCCACCGTGCCTGTCTCTAAAAGGGCCGCCAACATGCCTGTCTCTGCCCCCAAGGTGGCCGCCACCATGCCTATCTCTGCACCCAAAATGGCTGTCATGTTACCTGCATCTGTTTTTAAGATGGCTACCACCATTCCTGCACCTGTGATCCAAAGAGCCATCGCTACCACCACACCTGCCTTGAAGAGGGCTGTTGTTATACTTGCACCTGCTATCAAGATGGCCTTCATACCTGCACCCGAGCCACTTAACAAGATGGCTGTCACACCTGAGCCACTGTACAAAATGTCTCACCTACCTCTCCAGTTCACCCCTTAACCCGACGAGTGAGATCAAGTCTGCTGGATACCCAAATGGTGTCAGTACGGACGTCCAGGATCTCACGTCAAGTTTCATCCTGTTCTGTGGTTCCTACGGCAACTGAGTGACGTTGACGAACTGAAAATAGTCTTCTGCCCTCTTCAGGTTGAACAGTGGCTACTGCAGTTGAATTTTCCTGTTGGATGTTGCGGTACTGCGTGATGTAAGCGGTACGACCCTACTTAAGCTGGTTCAAGCTCACCACACCCTTGGTACAAGCTCAGTTGGTCCCCTTTATCTCCGTTGGGGTCTGCCCATTTTTTTGCATTTTTCAAATATTGCCAGTGGGTGGAGTCAGGCTCTAACCAGGAGTTTAGTTACTCTTTAAAAGTATACTTTCATTACAATTGTGTAACACAAATAACCAAAGAATCCTCACAGCATTTAAGGTTTTGACAGAATACTTATAAAAGTGTCCTTTATATCCCGGAGTCACTCATCATTTGAATTCTAGGTTAAGTTTAGTTGTTTGCCACATAGAGACCCCAATGCTTGGTACATGAGACACGACCAGGGTAACAACTTTATAAGTAGGCTATGGATAAATTCATCAGGCAACACAAGACAAGAAATTACTCAATGTAATAACAAAATAAACAACAACAATGTAGATTAAACTAACAGTCAAACAGTGCAACCAAAATGATTCATGCTTAGCATGCTGGAAGGGGGGTGTAAACCATTATTTAAAACAATCAGCAGATTCACTCAGAATCTCTTAATTATCTTTTGATATTGGATTTATCACTAGCACCAAACATTCACTTATTCTTAAATGCCAAGCAAACAATTTTAATTCAATGCTTACTGTTGATGTTACGTGAGTAAACAAATCAGAGTACTGAGCGAACGGTTCGGGTGAACAAACCATTGTCGTTAATTTAGGCTACTACTGTACAGTATAGAGAGCATTTATTCTAATTTGAGAACCACGCCCAACGGTGGGGAAACAATCCAACCATCTCCATTCACTCTGTATTGCCTGAGGCTGCCTCCTTGTCATTTCTGGCTTATAACAAAAACAGATTAATGCCTAAAAGCTGATGTGTGACAAGATGTACAGATAACAAGCTAAAAAAACCAGAAATAGGTTTTATAAGCTACCGAGCCGTAAAACCCAGCCTTTAAGGAGACAAAAGTGGATCGCCGATAACGCTTCCCTCCAGTAGGCGTAGTTCTACCCAGGTGAAAAAGAAGTATATTTAAATAGTATTTTTGGACATACTTATATTATACTATACTAAATGCACATTAAATGTATTATTTTGAAACAACTTCAAAAATATTAAATGCATTTCAAGATATATTTAAAGGTGACATAGAATGATTGAATGGAGTATTTATCCTTGTTCTGTGATGTGACATGTAGACAAAACATGTTTTGTTTGGGTCTGCAATGCCTTAGAACAGGGGTGGGCAACTCCTGGTCCTGAGGGCCACAGCCCTGCAGAGTTTTGCTCCAACCCTAATCAAACACAGCTGAAAAATCTAATTCAAGTCTTCAGGACTGTTTGGAAATGACATTCAGGTGTGTTTGATTAAGGTTGAAGCTAAACTTTGCAGGACTGTGGCCCTCGATGCCCACCCCTGCCTTAGAAGCTTCCTAAAAACCTCTTTCAGATAGCTCTATTATGGTGGGGGATTTAAAACAAGTGGTTTTGCACCTATTTGGCTCCCCCTACTGGCTTAACTTGCAATCTCATTACTGTTTGGCTGACTAAAAAAATTTAGTCAATTATTTTAAAGTGGAGGGGCAGTGAGATGCCTGTGATGTCATAAGCATCAGTTCTATTTCACTTCAGTCAACACGCCACAGTATGGGTCAGCCTTGCTAAGGATGAGCTTTCAGGAGATGGTATTCCAAATTAACTACGCCCCGCTCGTTACATCATCTATATATACAGGTGCTAACTAGCTGCCTCTTTCTCTTTTTGCCTCCTGGCTATTGTTTGAGCTGTTTGATGGTAAGATTTTGCTACCTTTTTGTTTGTTTCTGTCCAACACAAGCAGGGGTGCTGTAAGGGGGGGGGGGGGTAAACAATGACGATTCTCGGGGCCCACGAGTAAGAGGGGGCCCAGAGAAGCCCCCAAAATTGTTGTGCTAAAAAAATATTTAAGAGTAAAAATTATTAACTTTAAATTATTCTATTTGCTGTTTCCTGGTATCAAAAAACTTATTTGTTTAGGAAACACAAATGTCTGTGGGCCCCTTTCCCCCCTCTCAATTGTCATAAAATGGTTCAGTCCGCCCAAATTGTATAATCCAGGCAACACAGCTTCACTTCACTTATAGTGCCGGCAGAATATCAACTTGACTGCCAAGGAAGTGAAAATGCCTAAAAAAATCTGGAAGTCAAAAACGGAAAGAGAAAAAAATAAGAAGTGAAAGAGGCAAAGGGTCGACATTATGTTACCAAGGTGGGTTTGTAAGTAGGCCTAAATTGTTAGTGGACCGCCCGTCCGTGACAATGGTCGTAGCCTACGGCACTTTTCTGTGCTAACGCGCACGCTTTGTACACGAGGCCCCAGGTCTCTACGGTAGCATTTTCCAACAAGTAAGCACGTTTATTTATGCATGTGATTTATTTAGACAAAGTTATTGACTATGCAAATTTCAAACAACCCAAGAAAATAAGTCTAGTTTTTTAGCAAAAAATCTTGAATATTTTTCTTAAACACTAAATTCAAGAAAAATTAGCTTACCCCATTGGCAGACTTTTTTGCTTGTTTTATGCACAAAATCCCTTAAATGTAATATTTTTGGTCTAAAAACTAGACTTATTTTCTTGGGTCGTTTTGCTCATCAAGAAAAAGCATCTTAATTAAAGAATTTTTAGATATTTTTACTGAAAACAAGAAAAAAATACTAAGAATTTAATTCTTGAAAATAATTTTTTGCAATGCATACGTATAAATGTTGCGGTTAAAACTACTGGTGGCCGCTCTAGTGTTAAAAGTGCATGATAAGGGAAGTCAATTTTCTCCCCATGTTAGGTCAAGAAAACGCTGGAAAAAATAACAATACACAGTTTTAGTTAAACATTCAACATTGCAAAAAATGACTTTCTTACTTAGTATTTTTGTCTTGTTTTCAGTAGAGATATCTAAAAATTCTTGGATTAGGATGCTTTTTCTTGATGAGCAAAATGACCTTATTAAATGAGTCTAGTTTTAAGACAAATTAATATACAATTTAAGTGAAATCGTCCTTAAAACGAGCTAAATGATCTGCCAATGGGGTGAGAAAAAAATTGTGAAATAAGATTTCTTTTTTCTTAAACACTTAATTCAAGTAAAATGTTCTCACCCCATTGGTAGTCAAAATACCATAAAAGTGCATGATTTTATGTAAATTAATATGAAAAAAGTCTTAGCTGTGTTGGGGGCCCTGTCAAGATTCTTTTCATGGGGCCCAAAATATCCTTAGCAGCGCCCCTGAACACAAGCCTCTTCACCTGTGAAGGTGGATGTTACTGTGTTGGCTGTGCCACATTTCTGTTGATTAGTTTAACACTCTGGGGTCGGCTGCGGCGCGGGCGCCGCCAACTCTTTATTTTTCAATCACTCCGTAAAGAGACTTAGATAACTGCTGATTTTGGACATACAGATATGATTTATACATCATTTAAAACGTTAAAGTGTCTAGTTTTTTTCTGTCCACTCCCAATAAAAACAGAATGTTGTGCTTTTCGCAAAATTAAGAAAATAAACATGATGCATGTTTTGTTCTCTCTCCCGCAGTGAAGTCATTTCAGAAACGCGTCAGAAAATTAACTGTAACTTCACGAATACATGTCATATAAACAAAAGATAAATGTCTACATAATGCTTGGAATGTCAGCTTTTAAATGATGTGAGATCGAAAAATTATATTGTCATTCGGTGTAAACTGTATGAGAAGTATGAGAGGTACGTTCTCTCTAATGTTACCTGATTATCTGTAATGAGAAGAGATCGCCACGCCCCCGCGCCATTGAAGTGAATGAGCAGAGACATCCATATGCATAACTTGTGCCTCCTGCAGTCAATGGATACGCAATCCACAACCCAGTCTCTCCATTCCTTGTTGTTTCATCCGATTGCACCAAAACATGACATCTAAATCCTTATTTACTTGCGTATGTGTGTCAGTATCTCCAGACACGACTGTTTTCTTTGTTCTTCCGTCAAACATTTCACACGAGGGGAACACACATAAACAAACACACGAGTAAGGAAACTCGACGCGTTTTTTGGTATTCTTATAAAATACGCGATTGCAAACAGTACAATCCTTATTTACTTGGGTATGTGTGTCACTATCTCCAGACGCGAGTGTTTTCTTTGTCTTCCGTCAAACAGTTCACGCGATGGGAAACGCACAAACACACGAGTGAGGAAATCGACGCGGTTTTAGGTATTCTTATAAAATACGCGACTGCAAACAGTACAATCCTTATTTAGTTGCGTCTAAGCATATATCTCCGCACAGCACGTTTATTAAACACAGGATCACTCGCATGTGCACATATAAGTTACTGCTTTCATGAGCAACACGTGAGGTAATGGCGGCGGCTGTAAACAAACATTGAGCAAGTTTATCATGCTTGTCCCTTGTTGTGTTTCTACTATAATGATATAATGATTACAAAAACACAACTAAGAGTCCAAACAACGATAGGCAGTTGTTCTTTTCAGCTGTTTACTGCACACAAACCCTGTGTTTACTTTACCATGATTAGGCTACTATGGTTTTTAAAAGGTAACTTATACTTGTGAAATTAATATAATATCTATATATATATCTATATATATATCTATATCTATATCTATATCTATATATATATATATATATATATATATATATATATATATATATATATATATATATATATATATATATATATATATATATATATCTTTACATATCTCTCTCTCTCTCTCTCTCTATATATATATATATATATATATAATGTGTGTGTATTTACATTTAAATTGAAAAGTAAACCATATCATGGTTTTACTACAGAGAAAATTACATTCCTGTTGAACATCCCCACAAGGCTCATTATGTGGCTCATTATGCAACCCTTTTGTCTCTCAGCTGTCAATCACTGATTATTCAGGAGCTTTCCCGCCTACACGCATACAGCCTTTCCCAAGCAAAAGTGTCTTAGAAATTGTAAATCAATGTCTTGCTTTATGTGAATGAGTAGGCCGAATGATTTTCACATCATTTTGAAGAAAAAACTCTAGACTACTAGATCCTGTTTTGAAAAGTCTTGGGAAAACATGTTTAGAATTAGTTTTGTGGACTTATATCAGTGACTTAAAATTTTTGCTTTTTCAAAAACCACGCATAAACATTTTTCTCTCAAAAATACAAACATGTACATACATGTTGATTATATGATATTGTAGCCCAGTTTGTGCTGAACGCAGTGTTATGAGACTTTTGCCATTAATATGTTTTTAAGCAACTGAAAAAAGCACAAATGTTAGTGCATGTCAAAACTTCCCCAGGGCCCTAAAAACCCCTTAAACCCCAGAGGGTTAATGAGCCTCTTCACCCATGAGGGTGTATGCTTGGCATGCATTGATTAGCTTTTTGGCAAGGTAAGTAAGAGATAATTGATTACTAGTGTCATTTAAAATTTTATATTTACTTAGTGTAATTCAATATATTAAAGGTGCCTTTTGTTTTGTTTGCAGTTAGCCACATAAGCCTCTTCACCTGTTAAGGTGAAAGCTATCACTTTTGAGCACTTACACTTGTGATTATTATACAATCATCCAACAAAAGGCCACTTTTTCTGTGAAGACGAATGCCATTTGGATTGATTGCTTTTGTTTGTTAATTCCTTTTGGAAAATGCAAGTGGAAAAAGATGTTGCTGAATCACCTTCAGAGATTCCTGCAGGCCAGGTGGTACTTGGGCCTGCTTAGAATCCCAGAGAGGAAGGAGTGAAACGTAAACATGCAAGCAAACGCAAGCATGCAGAGGAGGACATCAATCAACTTCAGAGGCAAATGCAAGGCATGCAAAAAACTCTGAATGATTTGATGCAGGCTCAGCAATTTTCAGAAGAGGATGCATTGCCTGGAGAACCGATGTTTAAACATCCATTTCGCCACCCGGATGAGCTGTCTGTTGCAGCTTCTGGAGAATTTGGGTTGGATGAGGATTTTATGCCATCAGAACCTGAGGACATCTCAGAATCAGGGGATGGGGCCTCTCAAGGCTCAGATCTTGCCCCTTTAGACATTTAAGACAGGGCAGTTATTTTTAGAGCTGCAAAACGGGCGAACTTGGCCTCCCCGGTTGCCTCTACATCAACTTCTGTGTTTGACAGAGGTTCTCAAAGCACGAAAACATAGGGATTGCCAATACTTATAGACTTTCTGTCAGAGTTGCATTCTTCATGGGAGGCTCCCAGTTCTACTGCTCTCCCGAGGACACAGCTAGGTAACCTAGCAGGAGCAGCAGCCTACGGGCTTGCTACAGCTCCTAAAATTGGACCCACATTTTTTATACTGGCAGGTGCCACTGCAAGGGCTGGCAGAGATGCCACACACCCTAGCAAGCATTGCAGGCTAATCGATAGTCAGCTCCGAAAGGCCTATCATGCCTCTGCCTTATCAGCGAGGCTTGCATGCACTAATTCTCTCCTCTTAGTCTATCTAGAAAATTTGTTGCAAGACATCTCTTCCACCTTGGCAGGTGAGGAGACCCCAGAGGCTTTGCGGGTAGTGCACATGCTAATACAAGGGACAAGTGCACATGCCCAGGCTCTAGGTCAGTCCATGGCTAGTATGGTTCAGGCTCGCCGCCAGGTGTGGATGTCCCAGGCTAATCTTTTGGACCAAGACTGCATGGCTGTATCTGCAGCTCCAATAATAGCCCCTTCAGAGGCGGCCCTGGAGCAGTCCCGTAAAACTAGGGAGCTGACACGCTCTCTGCGTCAAACACCAGCTATTAGGCTACCCCGCACTTCAGCTGGCAGCAGTGGTTGGGCCCAGTCACATTCATCAAACCAGGCCTATACAAGTCAACGCCAGGCTATTCCCCAAAGGGCACCATTTGGACCAGGCCAAGGACTTCGACAGTCCTTTCGGGGGAAACGTCAGGCAGATCCCTCACGATCAGGGTTCAAAAAAAGTCGTCAGTGACAGTTACCAACCTCTGGCCCCACGGTTCACCAGTCAACATCTTCTCCACTGGCGCAAATGCACCCAGTGTCCATGGGTGCTGAGCACCTTAGAGTTCGGATACAGGCTCCAATTCAGGTCCAGACCACCCAGTTTTCAAGGTATTGTCCCAACTGTATTAGTAGGACGAAATACAGCGCAAGTCTCTTGCAGCAGAGGTCTCAGTTCTTTTAGGAAAGGAAGCAATAACACGCCTTCCCTTGGGAAAATTGATAGGGCAGGGGTTTTATTCCACTTATTTCCTAATCCCAAAGAAGGATGGGGGCCTTCGCCCCATTCTCAATCTAAAAAAGTTCAATTGTCACCTGAAGCGGCTGCCTTTTCACATGCTTTCCCTTTCAACCCTGTTGACCTTTGTCAGACAAGGGGATTGGTTCATAACAGTGCACCTTCAGGATGCTTATTTCCACATCCCAATTCACAAGAGCCACAGGAAGTACCTCAGGTTCCAGTTTCAGGGCAATACATTCGAATACAACGTTCTCCCTTTCGGCCTGTCATTAGCTCCCCGGACCTTCACCAAGTGTATGGATGCTGCCCTTATTCCTCTTTGGTGCCAGGGCATACGAATAGCCAATTACCTAGACGACTGGTTAATTTGCTCCCCTACAGAGCAGCAGGCCAGGCAGAACACAGAGCTGGTTCTGGCCCACTTACAAAACTTAGGGCTGTCTTTGAACCGCAAAAAGAGTTGTCTTACCCCTACCAGGGTAACTCTGACAATGAAAGCATCTCTGACTACACAGAGACAGGCAGTGTTGAAACAATGTCTGTACCAGCTTCTCAATAGCTTCTCAGGTGTTGCCACTGGGGCTACTTTACATGCGCCCACTACAGCGATGGTTGAGAGCACACAGAGTAAGCCCATACGAAAAAGGACAACGAATGATTCAAAGGAATATCGATTGTCTTCCAGCAATCCAGTGGTGGCTGTCAACTCCAGGCCTGAAGGAGGGAGTTGTCCTGGGCCCTCAGTGTTCAAGAGAGACATTAACAACAGATGCCTCACAGACAGGCTGGGGGGCTGTCTGGAGAGGAAATCCAGTACAGGGACAATGGGAGGCCTCATTGAGAGGAACACATATAAATCTCCTGGAGCTGGAAGCAGTTTTCCGGGCTCTGCTACATTTTCTACCTCGGTTTCAAGAGAAGCATGTAATGATCCGGTCAGACAGTACCACAGTGGTTTCTTACATAAACCATCAAGGAGGGACGCGCTCACAATCCCTACACAGCAAAGCTTGAGATCTCCTGCTATGGGCACATGCTCAGGGGGGGTGTCCCTGAGGGCTGTGCATCTACCAGGCCAGGAAAACATTGCAGCAGAACTCCTGTCCAGAGGGGGGCCCAGGTCAAGAGACTGGCGTCTCCACCCTACAATAGTACAATCTATCTGGAATCGTTTCGGAGAGGCCCAGGTGGACCTCTTTGCCTCACAAGAAACCACACATTGTCCCCTGTGGTTTTCAATGACGGGGCCCAAGGGACCTCTAGGGATGGATGCTATGGCAAATGTATGGCCCTCAAAGCTCCTGTATGCGTTTCCACCCTTTCCACTGCTGCCAGCAGTCCTGGCCGGAGTGAAGATCTTGAAGGCCAAAGTCCTGCTGATTGCTCCAGATTGGCCCCAGCAGTCATGGATGCCGAACCTGGTGACACAGCTGGAACGATCACCATAGTGTCTCCCAGTAAGGCAGGACATGTTGTCTCAGGCACAGGGCCAGCTCTGGCATCCGGATCCAGGGAGGTACAAGCTCCACATCTGGCCCCTAGATGGGAGTCTTCCAGAGCTTTTGGAAAGGCAGTTTTAACAACCTTGCAGGCAGCTAAAGCCCCATCTACAAGGCGATTGTATGCTTTACGCTGGGAAAGGTTCTCTAAATGGTGTCAGTTGAAGAACACTGACCCAGTTTCTTGTGAGATTGACTCAATTTTGTTATTTCTCCAGTCCTTGTTGGAATCTGGTCTAACAGAGTCAACCTTGAGGGGGTATGTAGCAGCTATTTCTGACTACCATTCAGACCATGGGGGTTACTCCGTGGGTTCTCATCCTCTGGTCAAACGTTTTCTGAAAGGGGCTCGTAGATTGTGCCCATCTCAAGCACGATTGATCCCCTCATGGGATCTAAGTGTTGTGTTAAAGGCCCTGACAAATTGCCCCTTTGAACCACTGGATAAATTTGGATTGGAACTTCTCACATTAAAGACAGTGTTTCTCTTGGCCATTGCCTCAGTAAAGAGAATCAGTGATCTACAAGGCTTGTCTGTACACCCAGCATGCCTGAGGTTAGGGGAAGAAGGCTCATCTATTTCACTTCTTCCAAATCCCTCCTTTCTGCCTAAAGTTTTGCCCCGTTCCTTTGTCTCCAAACCCTTGATCTTGGAACCCTTTTGCGCCCCTCCACACACCTCTGAAGAAGGAGCCAGAATGCATCTGGTCTGCCCAGTTAGAGCACTGAGGGGGTACATTAATAACACTTAGCACATAAGACAGACGGATCAGCTATTTGTCTGCTTTGGGGACTCTGTTAAGGGCCAGCCGGTGTCCAAGCAGCGACTGGCAAAATGGGTGGTAAGGCTGATAGAGTTAGCCTACCAAAGCATGGGAATACCTCCTCCCAAAAGAGTTGTGGCACACTCTACCAGAGGGGTGGCTGCCTCCTGGGCACTGTTCAGGGGTGCCTCTCTAGAGGAGGTGTGTGCAGCAGCAGGTTGGAAGTCCTCTTTGACCTTTGCCATGTTCTATCGTCTGGACGTTGCTTCTACAGTTACACCTTTGGTTCTGCAGACGGCAGAACAGGAATAACTTATGTTGGGAATATTCAAGGTATTACATTGCCTGGTGGTTTATTTTTGTATTATGTGAAAACCAATAAAAGGTTGTACTAACAGAATTGGTTTTCTCATTTATTGCCCCGCTACTTCTATTTTTCCCCTCATGACCTTATTTGGTATACTGTTGACCCATACTGTGGCGTGTTGACTGAAGTGAAATAGAACGGAGGGTTACGTAGGTAACCTAGGTTCTATGAATGAAGTCAACACGCCACACAGTGTAGTCACTCTGGGAATTCTTGCCGCCAGTCGGAAAAGAGAAAGAGGCAGCTAGTTAGCACCTGTATATATAGATGATGTAACGAGCGGGGTGTGGTTAATTTGGAATACCATCTCCTGAAAGCTCATCCTTAGCAAGCAGAGCATGTGAGCGGTGCAGAGCGGTGTGACGCTCCGCTAAATATTCCGCTCTACTGTTCAAGCGCTCCACTCAGTCGCTCACCCCCCAAGCAAGCGCTTCGTTAACTTTCCGCTCACGCTCGCAAATAAACCAATTCCCGCTCAGATCCCGCTCCGACATAAAAAAAATATTTAGTAAGCCTAGTTGTTTTCTGTAGCCTACTGACGTTCTTGGATAATTGCATTTAATTAAAGTATTAGCTGATAAATCGCAGTTATGTACAGTTGTGTGTTGGCTATTAGACCTAGTTTAACTGATACGGATATAATTCAAATTAACAATTTGTTTCCATGAAATCCACATGTTTTACTAATTCACAATTTTAAGTTATAATAAATGTAATAAGTAATTACGAAATATTATAACAATTCGTTCCCCTTATGAGAAAAAGATTAACAAACTATAATATTATATAAATATATTATTTGAAAAAACTAAAATAAATTGAAGAACAATTTCTTAACAAGAAGGTTTTTAAGTGCGAATTTACATTGCATCGGTAAAAACAGAACACAGTGTCTTAAAGAAATTAAAATTAGACAGTATTTATGAACCTGTAAATGTACAAAATGAATGCAATACAGAATATTTATTTATGGCATTTTCAATAGTATATTAGTAGATAAATTAACATGTATCTATATAACGAATAAATCATTATTTTGGCTAAATTAATCTGGATAGATCATTTTAGTCAGACTAAACATTTCATCATTTCAGAACAAGAACAAGCTTAAATGCTATCTATAAAAACTTACATTTTATCCCAGATGTTACATGGTCGAAAATATGTAGAAATATAGCCTATACGAGAACAAATTACAGAACAAAAATATTTAGCTCACGCGGACCGAACGAAAAGCCGTTAATTAAGCGGACTCTCTGTAAAATAGGGGACGTGCTGAATCAGTCGAGTCGGCAGATTATCATCAATGTTTATAATGTTCCACGCAGATACTGTTGATGAAACAATATCTAAATGTCCAGGTAAGTCAAGTGTTCAGTCAGTTAATACTAAAGGCACCGGCGTTTTTGGCTACAGCTTCATCCACGGAGTGGCCGCTGTACATACACAAAGAACTATAAATGTTTTTATTTTAAGTGGTTTTAATGCTGGTAAGCAATCAGTTATATTATGTAGGCCTACAAATATATTTGTATTTGTGTTGATCAGTTGGATTAAAGTTATTTTAATCTTTAAAACTGCATCTAGATGCAGACGATGCTACAGTTATTCTGTCATCTTAGTTTCATTTCTTTCATTTATATATAAGGCTGGGGACTTCCTTAAAACAATATTTGAACTCCATAACTTATTGCTAGCCATTTTTACAGATTCTCGAACTAGCAAATTACCAAAGGGCATTCTGGGATGAGCGAGCGGTGCTGAGCTTATTGAGCGAGCGGAGCGGAATTTTCGGAAATGCGCTCTGCGCTCTGATGGAAATATTACCGCACCGCTCCGCACCGCTCACATGCTCTGTTAGCAAGGCTGACCCATACTGTGGCATGTTGACTTCATTCATAGAACCTAGGTTACCTACGTAACCCTCCGTTATTCAGATTGGGCCGTTTTCTTGCTGACATTTCTAAAAGAGGAATTTCTATGAGACTGAGATGTTTAGCATGTCTAGCACTTTTTGTATGTTCGTGAATGCAGTTAGACTACCATTATTTAACACAGACAAGGTAAAAATGTTTTTTCATTCTCTGTCCCCTTTAAAGTCCATTTAATCTATTTGCATTATATTTAATATATTGAAATTGTGTTCAAATGCAAAAGGATTTTACACAAAAATTCCCACATTGCAACGCAAAAACCTGTGAGCATCCATGGTCCCTATGTTCCCTAACCGGAAATCACGTGACCTTTTCTGAAGCTCGCCAACCGAACATCACGTGATCCAACTCAATAAACTTTATGAAATGTTACAGAACTTTTAAAAAGACAAACGTTTGTTTTAGTTGTAAATATAAACACACATTGCTACACAGTAAGGGACCACAATCTACTCAATATTTAAAACAATAATATTTATTTAAAATTGTAAATATATTTATTACATTTAAAATGTAATTATATGCCTCCAATTTTATGCACAGATATGTAAGAGAATAATGACAGCCTTTTTCACAATGTACTGTTTTTAAAATTAAGTCAGAGATGCATTACTGTTGTTTATTTTGTTGTCACATTGAGTAACTTCTTGTCTTGACTAATGAATTTATCTATAGACCATTTTGGAGTAGACGTCACAGTTACGTCACTCCAAGCTGCGCGCGCAATGTGGTTGCAGAAAAACATTGGAAATGAATTAGACACGAGTAAAACCAGATAAGACAAGATAACTCACTAGAAAATGTCCTTTTGTGCTGTTGAGTGTCAGAATAGGAATGCCAAAAAAGATGGCTTTCATTTTTATAAAATACCATCGTCGAAGACACCATTTGAAGATAAATGTATGTGTTTATGTTTGCAATAAGCCCTTAAACGGCAGACTGGAGTGATGAAATCATCTGGAAATCTATTAATAATTAGAATAGAAATTAAGTAGAGAAGATGTCCGGTGTTCTGTCAAAGTCTGTTCCCTCTATGTGTTTCTCATAGTGTTTTATCACATTACATTTATAATTTATTTAGAATAAATGTTTTTTATACTGAAAAAGCAATAATATCACAATTTTTTTATATTTCATTTTTTTGTTTTCTATTATTTCTTTTTATTTCCTTATATCTTAGCTTATGTCTTCTTCCTGTTTGTTCTAAAACTAGTATGTTTACATACTTAATAAATATATAAATATACCCCCACACACACACATGTAAAGTGTTATTAATATACAAACAGGCCTTTTTAATTTGTGTGTAAACATAATAGTTTTATAAAAGTTTTAGAACAAACATGTAGGCTATAAATATAAGGAAGAAATAATAGAAAAACAGGAAAATTATGAAATATTTAAAGGACAAGTTCAGTATTTTACACTTAAAGCCCTGTTTTCAGATTGTTTATGATGAAATAGAATGGTTTTGACTGAAATTTCGACATATGCGGCTGCCCCGAGAATTTTCGAGTGTTTGTGTTTCACCTCCCACCTCTACAATGGGTTTAATGGTGCACTGGAACAATCCTTCCTAAAATGCATTAAACTTTCGTTTACAAAGACGTGAAACTCACCGAGTGGTCAGGGGTGTTCACTGGTATGCTTACACAAAAATCCATGCAAATTACGCATTCCAACAGGTTTTATCGTAGTTTTTGCCAACTCCATTGACTTGTATTAGATGTGCTGTGAGGTACGGTATTACTCCACGCCGGGAACTTTGTTTCTATTCTGGCAATTGGCAATGGCGGATTAGCGCCACCACCTGGGCTGGAGTGTCTATTATTCAAGCTCTAAGCGGAAGAATGTACGGGTGTGAGGTGTATGGAAAAATAGGTCCACAATTTAACAACGAATGCTAAAACACCTGTTGGAAAGCATCTTTTGCAGCGATTTTTGTGTGAGCATATCAGTGAACACCCCTTTCCACTCGGTGAGTTTCACGTCTTTGTAAACAAAAGTTTAATGCATTTTAGGAAGGATTGTTCCAGTGCACCATTAAACCCATTGTAAGGTGGGAGGTGAAACACAAACACCCGAAAATTCTCGGGGCAGCCCCATATGTCGAAATTTCAGTCAAAACCGTTCTATTTCACCATAAACAATCTGAAAACAGGGCCGAACTTGTCCTTTAATAAACGTATTAGTAAGCAATAAGGTATGAGAGGCTCCGCTTCGCGTTGTGCCTAACAAAGCCCTTCAGCCATTACTTATTCACGATACAGCACTTGCCTCGAGTACCTTATTGCTTTTATAAAACGTTTACCACACAATATTAAAGTTAAAAAATTTGGGACAACGGTCTTAGCAGTGCTTTATTGTGAATCAAAATCAGAATCAAGGATCGGAACTAACCATTTTATAATATAGAATACATGTTAGTATTGCTTTATATGTACTTTAGCGATTCAGACTGTAAAAATAATTGATTTAGCAAAAAAGAACAATACATATACATTACATGCATATCAGTAGCCAAGCCATTTAAACTTTTTATTTATCTAAAAAATAAACGTAACGTGATGAAAACGCTATAAGAAACATTGCACTAAAGGGAAACTACCGGATCCATAACAATCACGGTTTAATGCTAAAACACTTCTCACCGCTACTGCGGAGCTATCGCTTTCTGCATTCAGTTTGGCTCCGCCCACAAAAAAGGTCATTTCTGTTTACAAACACGAAAGTGGTCTATAAAGTTTATCGTTACCCTTGTCGTATCTCACGTACCAAGTGTTGGGGTCTCTGTGGCAATCATCTGAACTACACCAAAAATTCAATGATGATTTACAGGCGACCTATTGGAAAGAATACTTCTTCAAGTATTCTAATGACAAAATGTCAAAAGCTCTGAGAATTTTTGCCTTAATAATTTTATAAAGTTCATCTATCTATCTATCTATCTATCTATCTATCTATCTATCTATCTATCTATCTATCTATCTATCTATCTATCTATCTATCTATCTATCTATCTATCTATCTATCTGCCGTCAAAACACCACTTTGATCCATTTTTGTCTTGGAGGGCAGCCTAGAGCAGATGAAGATATAAAGACATGTTTGCAGAGTCATTTGTAATAAATTATTATTTTTGAGTGTTAAATAGCTTATGCGCATTTAAACAGTAACATAGATTTGTAGACAAACATTTAAAAAGCTAATAAAATTTGTGCAATTCAATTTAACACGTAAATGACAATCATTTGTCACCACCTACTGGCGTAAACATGTAATTTAATTAGTTTCATTTATTTTGTTGGTACATTCTTTCATTGGTACAAGGTATTTTTTAAATGTAGGTAAATAATATAATTCAAATGCGTCTTTTAGGTTAACATATTCAGAAGACTAAACTTACTGGCATGAAATTAACAGAAACGTATGTAATGTGATTCATTACTACATAAAAGATGTGACCTTTATACAGTGCATACTGTAAGAAATGAGGATGAATAGACAACTACAGCAAATTTGCATCTATTAAATTAAATGGTAAATGGACTGCATTTATATAGCTCTTTTGTCACAGGTCGGAGCGGACCACAAGTGTCGTGAGTCACGCCCCTTCCAAGTTTCCACCTCGAGGAGGTCCCAAGAACACCCCAATGACCAGACACACGAGAAGAGGTAAGTATATTTAAAACAAACTTTATTTAAATTAATTAAAATGTAATCAGGGGAGGGGAAGGGGGACTAAAAACAAACTCTCAGGCCAGAGAGTATGCTGGTTCTTCGTCACAGGGGCGCTCAGGCAAGTCTTCTCAATTACTGCCCTTTCCTCCCTCGTGACTTTCATCCACTGTTTCCAGCCTAACACTATTCTCTGCCTTGCAGGTAGACTGCCCGTGGCGCCTTTCCGTCGTCCTGAGGCAAAGGAAGAGACACGGTAAGTAACATGTAGACTGAGGTGAGTACCTTATCCTGCAGTGCCCACGTCGGGGGCGACTGGAGTCTCCACGGCCAGCTGGGCTTCCTTCAAGGCCCAGAGGTTGGTTACTGGTTGGTTCCTGATGCGTGCGTTGAAAGGTAAGTATTTTCTTGCCGTGGGGGTGCAGGTAGGTGTCCCAGGTACGTAATTTGGCCGTACAGGAATGGCTACACGGAGACGACCAGACCTTCCCAGGTAGGTGTTCATGCCAGGCACAGGATGCTTTCTTCTAGACATACAAAAAGGTATTCAGAGGTAAATGACCCCTGGCTTTGGGCCTGCAAGGGCATACTCAGGTAAGTGGCTCTTGGCGTTGGGGGCATACAAGTGCGTACTCAGGTAAGTGGCTCTTAGCGTTGGGCATACAAGTGCGTACTCATGTCAGTGGCTCTTAGCGTTGGGGGCATACAGGCGTACTCAGGTAAGTGGCTCTTGGCTTTGGGCATACAAGTACGTACTCAGGTAAGTGGCTCTTAGCGTTGGGGGCATACAGGTGTACTCAGGTAAGTGGCTCTTAGCGTTGGACATACAAGTGCGTACTCAGGTAAGTGGCTCTTAGCGTTGGACATACAAGTGCGTACTCAGGTAAGTGGCTCTTAGCGTTGGGGGCATACAGGCATGCTCAGGTAAGTGGCTCTTGGCTTTGGGCATACAGGGACGTACTCAGGTAAATGGCTCTTTGCGTTGGGGGCATACAAGCACGTATACACAAGTCAGTGGCTCTTGGCTTTGGGCATACAGGGACGTACTCAGGTAAATGGCTCTTCTGCATTGGGGGCATACAGACACGTATACACAGGTAAGTGGCTCTTGGCTTTGGGCAAAGCAATTGTTGACATTCCATATTCGAGGTAAGATGCACGTGTTGATAAATTCAATGTACTCACAACTCCGTTGATGTTAATCTCCTCTCTCTTTATCTTTCAGCTACTCACACATCCACAGCCGGAAGAATGACCTCCTCTTGACACCGTATCCTCTGGCAGCTCTTCCGGGTAATTATTCCTTCTTTCCTATTCAATTAAATTCAATTTTATTTATATAGCGCTTTTCACAATTTGGTAATTGTATCAAAGCAGCTTTACATAATAGATGCAGTGAAAAGCACAGAAAATCGACAGATAGCACAACATAATAAATGATAGCACAAGCAGTTAAATTTGCTGCGGCTATAAATCAACATTATAAGCAAACGTATTACTAATGTAACGTATAGAAGTTAAGCCCAAAAAGGCTGCCTCCCCGGGTTGAAAAACCCCCTAGGAGAAAAAAACCCGGAATTTTAGCCGGGGAAGTAAAAAAAGTCATAGGAGGAAAAAACCCTTGGGAGATATATATATATACACATTGAAACGGATGGAGATTAAGCGGGTTCTGCCGGTGGTCTTTGGTCAGGCATCAGCTGGACATCACGTTGAAGAACAGCTAGTAGATCAGTGGTGTGCCGACTTTCACATGTACCGGAACTAGATCTGTTTGTCTCGTCCTCGGGATCAAGGACGAGACAGGGAGAGAGAAACAAAATCTTATTAGCGTAGGGGCCGTTCACATAGAAAACAAGTGTCACACAGTAATGTGGTTTTAGTCAGCTCGGTTCCGGACAGGCTAACTATTGCTGGTTAAGTGTATTACATATAGTTGATGATTTTAGAAACGGAAACAGAACTCGTTTGACTAAGGCCAGAGGCCCCACTGCCGTCGCTAATACTAACGTACAGTGGCAAGCGGTTCTGTATGACATACTATTTTTAAGGCCAGGGGAAAAGGCCAAAAATTGCAAGCCGGCCATATTTGGCAGTTAAGACAACCAATTCAAAGTTTCAGCATATTACTAAAGAGTATTAATGACATTTACCATGCTTTGGAGTGTTGACGAAAAAAAGGTTTTAATTTATTTATTAATTTATTTATTTATTAGGTTGTACAAGCTAGCTATTAGGAGATAAGTACCATTGTTAAAACAACTATGTGAAAGCATTGTTAAAGAGAAAAGTTTTAAGTCTAGATTTAAAGTTATCTACTGTCTCTGATTTTCGGACATCGGTTGGTAAATCATTCCATAGCTTAGGGGCTAAGTAGGAAAAGGATCTGCCACCTTTAGACACTTTTGATATTTTAGGGATTATTAAGAGGCCAGAATTTTGTGACCGCAATGCACGTGATGGATTGTATTCTGATAATAATTCTCTAAGATATGAGGGTGCTAGGCCATTTAAGGCTTTGTAGGTGATTAGTAATATTTTAAATTGTATACGATATTTAACTGGTAGCCAGTGTAAAGATGCCAGAATTGGGCTTATGCGGTCATACTTCTTAGATCGAGTAAGAACTCTCGCAGAAGCGTTTTGAACTAGCGGAAGCTTGTTTACCTGATTTGCATGGCATCCTCCGAGTAACGAGTTACAATAGTCTATTCTAGAGGTCATAAAAGCGTGGATAAGCTTCTCTGCATCTGATGCAGACAACATATGGCGTATTTTTGAGATATTTCTAAGGTGGAAGAATGCTGTGCGGCAGACATTGGAGATATGGCTGTCGAAGGATAAACTGCTGTCGAACAGGATAAGACCTAAAACTGATCCCTGCGGTATGCTGTATTTAACCAGGGAGTAATGTGACTCCTCCTCATTTACATAAACAAAGTGATAGCGATTGGTTAGATACGATCTGAACCAAGCTAGCGCCTGACCACTGATGCCAACATAGTTTTCTAGCCTATTAAGTAAGATTGTGTGATCTATTGTGTCAAAGGCTGCACTAAGGTCTAATAATATAAGAAGTGATATTTCGCCACGGTCGGATGTTAGGAGAAGGTCATTTGTAACTCTAAGCAGCGCTGTCTCTGTGCTATGGTGGGGCCTGAATCCTGATTGGAACTTTTCATACGTACTATTATTTGCTAAGAATGTGCGTAGCTGGCTTGCCACTACCTTTTCTAATATTTTGGAAAGAAAAGGGAGATTTGAGATTGGTCTAAAGTTATTTAGATCTCCCTGGTCAAGGTTTGGTTTTTTAATGAGCGGTCTAATAACTGCTAGTTTGAAAGCTGTTGGAATGTAGCCTAATTCTAGTGATGAGTTAAAGACATTTAGTAGTGGGTTAGACACTATAGGGAATACCTCTTTGAGTAATTTTGTGGGAACAGGGTCCAATATACAGGACGATGATTTGGATGACGCTACTAATTTAGATAGCTCTTCTATTGTAGTAGGTTTAAATGACTCAAGATGTTCGTATGGTAGGCAAGCGTTAAATGTATTACTGGGTAGAGTGGTGGCTGCTTGGGTACCTACAATGTTTTCCCTAATAATCATAATTTTCTTAATAAAGAAGTTCATGAAGTCGTTACTATTGTGTGGGAGTTTATTAGTGGGTTCTGTTTGTTCTTTATTTCTAGTCAGTTTCGCAACTGTGCTAAAGAGGAAGCGAGGGTTATTATGATTTTCTTTAATAAGATTGCTGAGATACGTAGATCTGGTGATTTTTATAGCCTGTCTGTAGTGTTTAACACTCTCTTTCCATGCTGCACGCCATACCTCTAACTTTGTGCTTCTATAATTTCTTTCCATTTTTCTAGCAGCCTTTTTAAGGGCAGCGGTATGATGGTCGTACCATGGACCTGGTGTTTTTTCTTTGATTCTCTTTTTTCGAATTGGAGCTACGGCATCCAATGTGTTAGAACAAATACTGTTCAGGTTTTCTATTACAATATCTAGATCTTCAGGGTTATCTGCTACATGTTTCATTTGGGACAGGTCTGGAAGAGTGCTAATAAAGTTATCTTTAGTGGTGGAAATTATTGTTCTGGCTAGTCGGTAGCGTATTGTGGATCGAGTGATCCTATCTAGAAGTACCGTGTATGAGACAAGGCAATGGTCTGAAACTGCATCGCTCCGAGGTGATATCTCGATTTCATTAATATTGAGCCCGAGTGACAGAATTAAATCTAATGTGTGCCTACAAGTATGCGTGGGCCCTGTCACGTTTTGTCTAATATTGAGAGAATTTAGAATATCCATAAATGCTAATCCTAATGTATCTGTTGGGTTATCAACGTGTATATTAAAGTCACCAACGATAAGAGCTTTATCTACAGTGACTACGAGGTCAGACAGGAAATTTGATATTTCTTTAAGAAAATCTACATGATGGCCCGGAGGTCTATAGATTGTAGCAAGGACAAAAGAGAGCTGTTTATGGTTACGATCAGTTATTTCCATATTTAATAGCATTATTTCAAATGAATTCAATTTTAGTTCGGATTTATGGTTTACCGTAAATATTTTGTTGTATATTGTAGCTACACCACCCCCTCTCCCCTTTAAACGCGGTTCATGTTTATAATAGTAGTCTTGTGGGGTGGATTCGTTTAAACTAATGTAATCGTCTGCTTTAAGCCAGGTTTCTGTTAAAGAGAGTGCATATGTTTTGGTCAGTAATTATTTCATTGACAATGGGTTCTTTATTGGTAAGCGATCTAATGTTAAGAAGGCCGAATTTTAACATTCGAGGTTCATCTGTAAACGTATTGTTTTCTAATTTTATGTTAGTAAGATTTGTACGAGACGAGGTAAACGGTGCTCTGTATTCGTTTGTTCGAGGAACGCACACAGTTGAAATGTGTTGATACTCTGGTAAGATAGACTCTAAGTTCTGGGATATATGTGATCTTGACATGTCAGAGCAACTAACAGATGGACGGGTAGGCCGATCTATCTGTTTCCTGACCTGGGCCCTGGGTAGTCAGACTGTATTAGAATTTAGAGTATTGGACAGATTTCTAGAGAGTATCGCATTTCCTTCCGATGACGGATGAAGGCCATCTCTCTTTAGCAGGTCAGGTCTCCCCTGAAGTGTTTCCAATTATCTATAAACCCTACGTTATGCTGAGGGCACCATTTTGACATCCAGTGGTGAAGAGACACTAATCTGCTATAAGTTTCATCACCCCGGTAGGCGGGGAGGGGACCAGAGCATATTACATTATCTGACATTGTTTTTGCAATTTACACACCTCTTTAAGTGTATCTTTGGTGATCTCCGACTGGCTGAGTCTGGTGTCATTTGCGCCGGCATGAATAACAATTTTAGAAAACTTACGCTTAGCATTAGCCAGCACTATAAGTTTGGATCTAATGTCTGACGATCTGGCTCCTGGTATACAGTCAACTATGGTGGCTGGTGCCTCAATGTTCACGTTCTTAAGTATCGAGTCTCCAATAACCAGGGCACCTTTAACAGATGTCTCAGCCGGTCTATTGCTTAGAATGTCGAATCTGTTAGAAATTACTAGGGGGGACTTCGATGGGCATCGAATATGACTACGCCGCCTGACAGTCACCCAGTTAGTCGGCCGTGTTAACTTGGTTGCCGGAACCGAGCTATGTGTATTATGCGTTACCGTAGGCGCACCCGAAACAGTGTTTGAAACATTAACATTAGCATTACCGGTCTTACTGTCCTCAACGAGCGTCCAGATGTGCGCTTCTAGTTCTGCAACCTTCTCCGTCAGCCTTACTACTTCAATACACTTAACACATGTAAACCCCTCTGTGCTGACGGAAGAAGCTAAACTTTACATGTAGCAAGCAGTGCAGGTTACAATGACAAGCGGAGTCTTACCGTTTTCATGCTGGGCGATGGCGTCTCTGTTCGCCTGAACGTGGTCCGTGAAGCTGCATCGAGACCGGTGCTCGCTCGCTGCATGCCTCGGTCGTGTCCGGATGTCAGGAGCCAGGGTGATGTGAGGCACGCTGTACCGCTGTACTCCTCCACAGCTTCCCGCTCTGGTGAGGAAAGGTCTGAAAAGCATACATCGGATGAGTCCGCCATTAGACCGAAAAGGAAGGCAGATTTACAGTAAACAAACAGTGAGGAAACGGTACACAAACTTCAGCCGACACGTTTGTTGATGCTAGCGGGCTATATGCTAACACTAAGTGTTTACCAGTGATAAATCGATTTAGTTATAAATACTGTTGAATAATCGTCACGCTAAAGTATTCCTAAGATGAACTAGTAAGTTATATTATATAGATAGTAACAAGATAGTAAGAAAATAGGATTTGGATGATGAACTCGACGGAGCTCCGATAACAGTGTTGCCACTCTCTTGCGTCTCTATCTTGCGTCCTTCCTTGCGTTGTGTTGTCTTTCCTAAAAACAACACAACTTAACAAGGTGCTCTATCCATCAAGTTCTCCATTTCCAACCTGTATACTCCTGTCGGCCCACTCTTTCCTTCGCTTTGCGAGTGTCCAAGTCCACAATATATTTATCCCGGTTTCCTCTCCAAATGTCCCAATCGCTCCGTTCCACCCGCAGTATCTGCTGGAAATCAACGGCCTCTTCCTGTATTTCAGATGCTCTCTTTATACTTCTCTTCCCTGCTGAATGACCCAATCAATGATCGCCACGTTCAGCGACACACCTGTTGCCAATCCTGCCCAAATTTCGGTCTCCCAGAGTTCCCGGAAGTGACTGGTGTTCGGGGAATATTCAATTCAATTCAATTCAATTCAATTTTATTTATATAGCGCTTTTCACAATACTCAATTGTTTCAAAGCAGCTTTACATTAATAGAAGCAGTAAAAGCACAGAAAAATGACAGATAGCACAACATAATACACAATAGCATAAGCTGTCAAATTTGCTGAGGCTATGACTCGACATTATGAACGAGCGTATTACTAATGTAACGTCTAGGAGAAGAAGCTAAATTAAGCCCAAGCAGGCTACCTCCCCGGGGTAAAAAAACCCCCTAGGAGAAAAAAAAAAAAAAAAAACCCGGGTTGTTTAGCCGAGGAACTAAAAAATCAAAACTCCAAGGAGTGCAAAACCCTGGGGAGATATATATGTATATAAACACATATAAACGGATAAGGAGATTAAGCGGGGATTAAGCGGAGATTAAGCGGGTTCTGCCGGTGGTCGTTGGTCAGGCATCAGCTGGGCATCACAGTGATGGACGACCAGTAGATCAGAGGTGAGTCGACTTTCACATCTACCGGAACTGGGTCTGTTTGTCCCATTGTCCTCAGGGTCGAGGACAGGACAGGGAGAGAAAAACAAAATCATATTAGCGTAGGGGCCGTTCACATGTAATGCAAGTGTCACACAGTGATGTGGTTTAATCAGCTTAGTTTCAGACAGACTAACTATTGCGGCATAATTATATTATCCACAGTTGAGGATTTTGCAAATTGGGGGCCCACTGCGACGGTATATATGGTAACTAAGGGTCACCTTCTGATTTTTAATATAAAGAGAAAATGAAACCTGTCATCCCCCGAGTAGCGAGTTACAATAGTCTATTCTAGAGGTCATAAAAGCATGGATAAGCTTCTCTGCGTCAGATGTAGACAGTATATGGCGTATTTTCGAGATATTTCTAAGGTGGAAGAAAGCTGTACGGCAGACGTTGGCGATATGACTATCGAAGGATAAGTTGCTGTCGAACATCACACCTAAGTTCCTTACCGTGGAAGATGGCACCACAGTGCAGCCATCTATGTGCAACGTGTAATCTGACATATTATGTTTGTAGCGATTCGGTTCAATAATAAGTATCTCTGTCTTATTGGAGTTCAGCTTAAGAAAGTTATGTGCCATCCAGTCACTAACATCGCTAAGGCAGTCTGTTAGCTTAGAAAACGTGTGTGTTTCGCTGGGATGTGAGGAGATGTAAAGCTGGGTATCATCCGCATAGCAGTGAAAACTTATGTTATGTTTCCTGATAATGTCTCCTAGAGGTAACATGTATAACGAGAACAGGATAGGACCTAAAACCGATCCCTGCGGTACACCGTATTTAACCAGGGAGTGATATGACTCTTCCTCGTTTACATAAACAAAGTGATAGCGATTGGTTAGATACGACCTAAACCATGCTAGCGCCTGACCACTGATACCAACATAGTTTTCTAGTCTATTGAGTAGGATTGTATGGTCTATTGTGTCAAAGGCTGCACTAAGGTCTAATAATATAAGAATTGAGATTTCACCACGATCGGATGTTAATAGGAGGTCATTTGTAACTCTAAGCAACGCTGTCTCTGTGCTATGGTGGGGCCTGAATCCTGATTGGAACTTTTCATATGTACTATTATTTGTCAAAAATGTGCGTAACTGGCTTGCCACTACCTTTTCTAATATTTTCGAAAGAAAAGGGAGATTTGAGATTGGTCTAAAGTTATTAAGCTCTCCCTGATCAAGCTGTGTTTTTTTAATCAGCGGTTTAATAACTGCTAGTTTGAAAGATGTTGGAACGTATCCTATTTCTAGCGATGAGTTAAGGATATTTAGAACCGGGGTTGACACTACAGGAAATACCTCTTTAAGTAGTTTTGTGGGAACGGGGTCTAATATACAGGACGATGATTTGGATGACGTTACTAATTTAGAGAGCTCTTCTATTGTAGTAGGTTTAAATGAATCAAGATGTTCGTGTGGTAGTCTAGTGTTAAGTGAACTAACGGGTAGAGTGGTGGCTGCCTGTGTAGCTACGATGTTTTCCCTTATAGCCGTAATTTTGTTAGAAAAGAAGTTCATGAAGTCGTTACTATTGTGTTGGAGTTTACTATTGGTTTCTGTTTGTTCTTTGTTTCTAGTCAGTTTTGCAACGGTGCTAAAGAGGAAACGAGGGTTATTATGATTCTCATTTATAAGCTTGCTAAGATAGGTAGATCTGGCGGTTTTAATAGCCTGTCTGTAGTGTTTAACACTATCTTTCCATGCTGCACGCCATACTTCTAATTTTGTGCTTCTATAATTTCTTTCCATTTTCCTAGTTGCCTTTTTAAGTGCTGCGGTGTGATGATCATACCATGGAGCTGGCGGTTTTTCTTTGATTCTCTTTTTTCGAATGGGAGCAACGGCATCCAATGTGTTAGAACAGACATTGTTTAGGTTTTCTATTACAATATCTAGATCATCACAGTTATCTGCATGTTTAATTTGGGACAGGTCTGGAAGAGTGCTAATAAAGCTATCTTTAGTGGTGGAAATTATTGTTCTGGCTAATCTGTAGCATGTTGTGGATTGAGTGATCCTATCTAGAAATACAGTGTATGACACAAGGTAATGGTCAGAAACTGCATCACTCTGAGGTGATATTTTGATGTCATTAATATTAAGCCCGAGTGACAGAATTAAGTCTAATGTGTGCTTACGAGTATGCGTTGGCCCTGTCACGTTTTGTCTAATATTGAGAGAATTTAGAACATCCATAAACGCACGTCCTAATGCATCTTTATGGTTATCTACATGAATATTAAAATCACCAACGATAAGAGCTTTATCTACAGTGACTACAAGCTCAGACAGAAAATCTGCTATTTCTTTAAGGAAATCTGCATGGTGGCCCGGAGGTCTATAGATTGTAGCTAAGGCAAAAGAGAGCTGTTTGTGGTTACGATCAGTTATTTCCATATTTAACAACATTAGTTCAAATGATTTAAATTTTAGTTCAGATTTTTGGTTTACTTTAAAAATTTTGTTGTATATTGTAGCTACACCACCCCCTCTCCCCTTTAACCTAGGTTCGTGTTTATAATAATAGTCTTGTGGGGTGGATTCGTTTAAACTAATGTAGTCGTCTGCTTTAAGCCAGGTTTCTGTTAAACAGAGTGCATCTAAGTTTTGGTCATTAATTATTTCATTAACAATAGGTTCTTTATTGGTAAGCGATCTAATGTTAAGAAGGCCGAATTTTAACATTCGAGGTTCATCTTGTAATGTATTGTTTTCTAATTTTATGTTGGTCAAATTTGTACGTGATGTGGCAAGCGGTGCTCTGTATTTGCTTGTTCGGGGAACAGATACAGTTGAAATGTGTTGATATTCTGGTAAGATCGACTCGAAGTGCTGGGATATATGTGATCTAGACATATCATGCCAGCTAACAGACGGACAGTTAAGCTGATCCGTCTGTTTCCTGACCTGGGCCCTGGATAGTCATACTATATCAGAATTAAGAATATTAATCAGATTTCTGGTGAGTATAGCACTTCCTTCTGATGTCGGATGAAGGCCATCTCGGGTTAGGAGAAATGGTCTACCCCAGAAATGCTTCCAATTGTCTATAAACCCTACATTATGCTGAGGGCACCACTTTGACATCCAGCCATTGAGAGACACTAATCTACTATGTGTTTCATCTCCCCGGTAGGCGGGGAGGGGACCAGAGCATATTACATTGTCTGACATTGTTTTTGCAATTTCACACATCTCCTTAATATTATCTTTGGTGATTTCCGACTGTCGGAGTCTGGTGTCATTTGTTCCGGCGTGAATAACAATCTTAGAAAACTTCCGTTTAGCATTAGCCAGCACTTTAAGTTTGGATCTAATGTCAGACGTTCTGGCTCCCGGTATACAGTCGACTAGGGTGTTTGGTGCCTCAATGTTAGTGTTCCTGAGTATAGAATCTCCAATGACCAGGGCACTTTTAACAGGTGTTTCAGCTAGTGTATTCCTTAGGGGATCGAATCTGTTAGAAAGTACCGTAACGTTATGGGTCTTAGATGGACGCCGTATATGACTATGCCGCCTGACAGTCACCCAGTTAGACCGCCGACTTGACTCTGATGTCGGAACCGAGCCATGTGTATTATGATAAACACTATGCGCGCTCGATACAGTATTTGTAATGTTTACATTAGCACCTGATGTCGGAACACTATGTGCGCTCGATACATTGTTTGTAATGTTTACATTAGCATCTGATGTCGGAACCGAGCCATTAGTCTTTTCGCTCGATACAGTATTTACAACAGTAACATTAGCGGTTTTGCTATCCTCAACTAGCGTTCGGATGCGCGATTCTAGTTCAGCAACCTTCTCAGTTAATCTTAATACTTCAATACACTTAGTGCATGTAAACCCATCTATGCTAACGGCAGAAGCTAAACTATACATGTAGCAAGTAGTACATGTTACAATAACAAGCGGAGTCTTACCGCTTTCATGCTGGGCGATGGCGTCTTTGTTTACCCGAACGCGCTCCGCGGAGCTGCATCGCGTTGGGGGTTTGGTTGTGGTATGCCTCAAGGTCTTTACACACCGGGACGTTTTTCGTACGCGTTTATCGTCGACGTTTAACGTCACGTTTTTCTGCTTTCACACCCAAACGATTTTTACTGGCGCTGAGCCGAGTGAGGTGCAATTTTACTCCCTGGACACTAGATGGCGCCTAATACAAAACAGATATATGCCGGTTCACAGGGCGGCGCTGCGAGACGTTATGCGTCTGTTCTGACACTCACTTGTCACACAGAAGAAGAGAGACGGTATTTACACTCGCGTGTAGTCACCATTCATAAATATACGATTTTTGGTTAACGGGCAAACAAACAAACATGGCTCTTGAATAAATATATAATCTTTGTACAAACAATATCTCTGTGAAGTTGAATACATTTTTAAATGAAATCTATTTGATTCGATTCTTTTATCATCAGTTATATCAGCATCTCCACATAAAATTAACTATTTTTAATAGAACACGTTATATCAAAATTAAAACTCTTTCACAAAATATAAGGTAATGGGTGATCCGATGTGTGTACTTTTAACCAATCTTTTACAAGCACTTTCTCTGTTAACAATTTTCTCAAATTTCCTGCCAAATATATTGTATTTTGTGATTTGGCTAAAGATTTAAGATCATTTTTACCAATATAGTCGTTTTATAGAGGGTGGGTGGGTAGAACAAGGAACCACAATTTTTGTTGTGCCCAAAAATGTTATTACTCCTGCAAATTGGTAAGTGTTGCCTATAAATATATTGATGCAATAATTAGGTATGTAGTTATTACAATAAGAGGTCAACAATACTGATGTACAAATATATGCATAGTGCCAAAATGTCACGTTATTTACAATTCTTTTTTTTTTAATCAAACATTTATTTTTGTGAATGAACTGCAGTTTGCAATAAAAATCAGAGACATGACAGTAAAATCAAATAAAACAGGATTCAGAAATGTTGGTCCACTCCAGAAAAGTCACAATGAATGTAGTGCAACTGAACGGTAGTGCAAATCAACATTTAGAAATTAGACATTTTCAAATGTATTTCTTAAATGTATAAACACTTAAAATACATAAGTAAAATGGTATATAAACATTAATTTGTGTGAACAAGAACTGGCAGAGCTGTAGAGCAAATAAGTCACAATGATAGAAGTCTAAGTGAACTGTAGTGCAAATAAACATATCTATGAAATGTACATGTTCAACTTTATTTCTTGAATGTATAAACATAAAAAAAACTAAATAAAATGGTATATAATAAACATCTATAGGTGTGACCCAAAACTGGCAGAGCGGTCCTCCTGTGCTCCTCTTTCTCTCTTCTGTGCTTCGCTTTCAATTTTGTCCCTTTAGCATCTTTTGATAAGAGGTACATCTCCAGAGGTTCGTCTCGGACTGTTTTCTTTTGTTTAGATTGGACCTTGTCACGGCTGGTGCTGGATGATCCTGAAGACGTGCTTGCTGGGGCCTCCTCACTTTTGCTCACATAATTTTTAGCAGAAATATTGCTGTGAACACTGTAAAGATAAATTTAGTTTTCATCAGAAACAATCTTTCACACTGAGGGCCATGCCACGATATCCATGAGGTCAATATTTGATTACAAATGTAATTTAGATTCATGGTATTTTATCTGGCTGAACAAATGCAGCAGATGTTATCTATACACAGAACACAAATTAACCTCCTAAAACCCCACCTTTGGTTTGGCTTGCATTTTAGATTTCTCCAAGCTATTTGGGGTTAGGAAGAAGCAATGAATATAATAACCAAATATTTTTCTTTGAACACGAAGCAGTGTAATTGTCCACATTTGTGTACAACAGGTTCCAGTTACACACAATGAAATACTATGGTGCAAACAACAAAACATGTGATTTCAGACAGTGTACAGGGAACATGCCATGGTATGAAGTGTTCAATGTCAGTGCATTACATATCGTAATGTAATGCACCAATAATCATTTTTTATTACTTGCACAGTTATAATGTAGATTTGCACTACTGGTCTGTTCAATACACTACTGGACTGTCTATTTCATACTCCCTGTTCATGTGCATTGCTGGACTACTTGAATTGCATCGTTTGCACCCCTGTGTACTGAATATAAGAATAACTATTTACAATAACTTAAGCCATTGCACTATTAACTGACTACAATCCAAATTCATTCATGCACTACTTAAATATTAATTTCACTACTGTTCTGTTTAGTTTATTATGTACATATCCACTTGTACATTTCTGTATATTATGTTCATGGTATTATGTTCATAGTACCACCCATAGTAAGTGTTTACATCGTATTACATAATCCTGCACCTATGCAATTATTATTGATATCCTGCACTTTTTATACTGCTTTTGCACCTAAACTGCACTCCGTTGCCTTGTACTTGTGTAATGACAATAAAGTTTAATCTAATCATATAGCCCACACAGCTATGGTTTGTAATGTTCTAATGTATATCACGTTACCTTCGAAATTCAGTCGATGATGTGAGGAACTCCGACACCTTCATAAACCTCCACAGCCTCGATGCATCTTCTTTGCATCAACTGTTCCACGTGCTCCGCAAGACCATTTTGTGCTTGAGCGCCGCCAAGTCGTGTTTTACTGGAACTTCAGCAGCGCCAGGCACGTGAACAAAAGCGCCAATCTCATTGGTCGGCCAACTTTTAACGCGCCGCGTCAAACCAAAAAAACGCGTCCGAGGCGTTTTTCTGAAAATGACGCTTTTGCGCGTCGCGCTTTTCGCGTGGGTGTGCGCACTCACGTTGGCGCTCGTTCTTGAGTCACGAGACGTTAAACGTCGACGAAAAACGCGCCCGAAAAACGTCCCGGTGTGCAAAGACCTTCAGTCGCCTGCGAACGTCTGGGTCCAGGGTGATGTTGGGCATGCTGAATCTGCGAAGGCCGGGCAGCGGCTCCTCCACAGCTTCCCGATCGCTTTCATGTTGGGCAATGGCGTCTCCGTTCACTCGCTTACGGTCCGTAAAGCTGCATCGCGTGGAGCACTCGTTTGTCGCATTCCTCGGTCGCTTGTGGACGTCCGGAGACATGGTGAAGTGGGCGCTGTAGCTCGCGTTGGATCTGCTCAAACCGATCAACTCCTTCGCAGCTTCCCGCTCAGGCGAGGACAGGTCAGAAAAGCATATATCAGATGAATCCGCCATTAGATCGGAAAATGCTAGCTTCAGTCGGCAGCGTTTGTTGAAGCTAGCGGGCTATATGCTAACACTGTGGGTGTTTATTAGTGATAAATAGTTTCACGTGGTAGTACTGCTCAATAATCCTCACGGTAAAGTATTCCTAGGTAAAACTTAATATATAAATAGGAATAAGATAGTAAAAAAGGCTTTTAGATGAAGAACTCGACGGAGCTCCGATGCACGATCTGTTCAGCGTCAACTAGTTTTGAACTAGCTGAATAGCGTCGCCCACTTTCAGTTCCGTCCCTTCAAAAGTCACTCCGTGACACTTTCATAGACCAATGGCCATCCAAAGCACTTTACATATTGCCTGACATTCACTCACACATTCATACACCGACAGCGGTGTCAGCCATGCATGGCACCATCCAGCTGAGGTTAGGTGTCTTGCTCAAGGACACCTCAACACTTGGTCAGGTGGAACTGGGGATTAAACCACCAACCTTCCATTTGTAGACAACCTACATGAACCACTGCCACCCAAATTAGTTGTAAAACATATTACATAAAAGTAAGATAAGCATTTGTATTTACTTTGATGTAAATTGATAAAGCCTAATTTTATAATTACAGTACAATATAGTTCATTTAAAATACTTCACTGACATGTATGTTCTACACTCTTAGAAAGGATGTGTTAATTTTTTACACATCATTGTGTGGTATAAGCTTTAACACATTGGCCCTCATTTATCAAAAGTGCGTACACCAAATTCCAGCGTACACCTTGCGTACACCCAAAACCACGGTGACTTTGAGATTTATCAATATGGACGATGGCGTACGGCACACTCAAATCCTACGCCTGCTCAGGAGGTGGTGTACGCACGTTTTGAGTTAGGAAATGCACAGAAAAAAATTCCTAACACAACAAAGCGCACTGACAAACTAAAATAGTATATGATATATTATACCACTGTAAAAACAACAACAACAGTATTTATAAACTTAAGTGTTTTTTTTTTTGCAACATGAACTTCAATGTTTAATTTGTGTGATTTTACCAAAGCATTTGATTTGTATGCATATGTATTCCTTAAGTTGCGAGCCGTTTCAGGGCAGAGCACTTGAGCGGATCGGAGCGTTGAGCGGTGCGGTAATACCATCAGAGCGCCTTTTTCCGAAAATTCCGCTCGCTGAACCCAGAACGCCCTTTGATAATTTGCTAGTTCGAGAATCGGTAAAAACGTCTAGCAATAAGTTATGGAATTCAAGCCTTATACATAAATGTAAAGTAAAAATCAAAGTTAAGATTGGATAGGAAGAAAACATTAAAAGGGAGTGCGGAGAGACTGTAAAAGCAAATATTCATTCTGGAATCTGAAGCGGCACATTGCAAGAAAGCACAAGGATGTGCTACGAAAACATGGTAATAATGCATCAAAAGGTAAGCTAGTTACATACCATTCGATGATAAATAAATACAGATGAGGTAAGGTAAAATGCTTGTGTTGAATGGAGCCATAAATCCGATCATGACGACATGCGGACAAAATCATGGCCACGAATTATCTTTTATGCAACATTATGGACACTTCTTTTTCTTATTTAGTCTAAAGTATGGCCATAAATTTAGAATTTGTTCCCAATATTCATCAATAACAGTTTGTTCCTTGGAATTAATTATTATAATATTTCGTAATTACTATTACAATTATTATTACTTCAAATTATGAATTAGCTTTGTAAAACATGTGGTTGTCGTGGAAACAAATTGTTAATTTGAATTATATCCGGAGCTCCGTATCAAACTGGATCTAAGATACAGTTAACAAACAACTGTATGTAAATACAGAACAACACACTACAAAAGTTACTACATCATTTTAAAATATTATTTAAAAAAATTAACTGAACCATTAAGCAGACATAGAATTTAGATGTAGGCAACAGTAAATAATAATAATAATAAATAATTATTCTTCTAAATATCAATTAATAATAAAAATAAGAAGAAGAATATTACAAATTGTCATCCAATTATTAATGTGTCTTTAATCCCACTCTTTAAACTCTCAAATAAAACAATTTTGTTTCTTTTCACTTCCCTGGATTCTCTTCTTTGCCGTCTTTCGTGTGTCAATGGCGTAAAATGAGGGCGTGGGGGAGGCGGAGACTTGAATTTATATGGGCTTGTTATTCTAATGACGATCGTTTTCAGCCGCGGCATTTATGAAGGGCAGATATTGCGTACACCTGAATATCAACGGTACGCACAGTTTCATAAATCAGGCGGTGAGAGGAGTGTAAGCATAATCTTACGCCAACATATACGCCCGTTTCTACGCAAGAATGATAAATGAGGGCCAATATGTGTAATTTTAACACATAATGTGTCATTTTGTGTTGATTTTGTGTTCAAATATAACACATGTTGTGCTAAAAGTAACACAAAATGTGTTTTTCAATAATAACACAGAGATGGGTGAATTCTGGGACAACGCAGTTAGTGTGTTGTCCCAGAATCAATAATGTGTTGTTTTTAACACATTCGTTCTAAGAGTGTAACAGCAATACTGTATTTTGTAAATAAACACTCACCTGTATTCCCAGCATGAATAGGCCAAACTCATTAATCCAGGTGTGTCTGATTATTGTTGTTGTGACTACTGAGGTCAGGCACACCTGGATTATTCAGTTTGCCCAATAATAGCAGACAGGAAACAAGGACCTGGCTGACGTTCAGGAAGTAGTGCAGCTGGGCATAAAGCCTATTATGGAATATCATTATTTGACTAGGATATCATGACCATTAAACTGACTTAATTAGGTTAGTTGTGTATGTAGATCTAGATAACACTGTAACTAGTTAGCTGTAAAGCTGTAAACCTTACCTTTGAGGAGACGTATTTATGTTTGACACATTTAAATGGGAGTGGGGCCGTCCATTGTAGGCACCAATGTGTTTTCGGCTTTGGGAATGGAAAGAACACAACTCCTCCATACAATCTCTCGGGGTATCTAGTGTTCGATTTTCAAACGCCGTGGGCATTCATCTTGCTTGGAGTTAATGTTTGTCGGACCTGCTCACATAGTAACTATTGCTATGATGTGTGATTGGACAATAGCCTTTTGGGGGAGGGGCCGGCGAGAGGTCAATAGCGGAAATAAGATTGCGCAACTTTCACACACTTGTAAAATTAAACTAATGAAAGACGCACAGATCAGCCACTTTAGTTTTATCAATGAAAGGTTAAAAATAAAGCTGTACACCATGTATTTATGCTAGAGGTCAGAAAAGATGTAAAACATTGTGTTTAGCACCTCAGATTACTTAAATAGGTGGAGAGATGGCGTGTGGCTGTTCGAACACATTCAACCACATGCACGTTTATACTAACAAGACGTAGTGTTATGCATAACCATGCTATAGTTAGCCAAGAAACTATAAAACTTCGAGTTTACACCATAGACTGTATAGATTTAAACAAATATGCTGAATTACCTGTGGAGAAGATAGAAAGCAGGCAACTTCAGCGTTCCTTGAGCCTCATGAGCGGTTTACATCTTGGAAAACTAACATTACTCCAATATTGACTTTGGTCTGTGGTTGTTTTTCCTGTTGCAATGTCGTTTTAAATCTCTTTTTCGCTACCTTGGTGACTTGTTTTAAGGTCTTCGAGAATATGTCTTCAACAGGCTTTCAAAGAATAGGTCTTTAACAGGCTTTCAAATCTGCCTCAAATCAAAGCATTAGATTGCGGGTTCTTCACGGTGTGACACAACATGGATTTAGCCAGTCAAGCGAACCTCGCCCGTATGTATTCTAAATAGCAGATTCTACACTTACGAGAATACTTTGATTAGTAGGTGGAAGTAATTACACATGAATGAGCACATATTTTTGAAAGAACACATGGGGTTTTGATAAGAATTAACTCACAAAACTACACAGTGTAGCTTTAAGACTAAAATAAACATTTGACTGTATACACTGCTACCCAGTCTGCTCTTAGTTGCTGTTCGGTCTTACACTGGATCACAATGCTTTAAAATGGAATTACATTACAATTTTATTTACATAGCGCTTTGCACAATTGTTAATTGTTTCAAAGCAGCTTTACATTAATAGATAGGGATGGGCACCAAACTCTGTACTTTTATAGGTACCGACCGAATTGTGTCGGTACTACTGAGCATCGATTCACATAAAATCAATCGGTGCTCAATTTCGGTACCTGACAGGACACGTCAGCGCGGCGCGTGAGTCTGGTACATAGCGAAAGTGTGTGTGCGCGCACGAGAGAGAGTGATCGCGTGGGAAGTGACACCCCTTTGCAACTTGTTCAATGGCTAACAGAAAGCGCTCTAACCTGTGGTTACATTTCACAAAGGATGATGCAGACTAGGGGTGAGTCAGTATTTGTATCTGTAACAGTCTCAAAATTATTTGTATCTGTATTTGTATTCGGATGGAACCGGAAGTGGGTGGGTCTTAACCCGGAAGTTTGCCATATTACATGAAAATTGCATTTTAAATGCATTTTTGCTTTTTATTATAATTATAACTTTAATAACTGTAAATATTTATTAATAATAATAATACAAAATTTTTATCAAAAAGACAAATAACTTGATTCTTGTTACTAATACGCATGGAAAGCAAACATCTCATTTTCAAAGCCTCATCCAGCTTGTGCCTATGTGCTATGCATCATTGTATTGTAGCATTAAGCTAACAAACTTGAGAGCACACTGACAAAACTGTACGCTACATCTCCTTTAAACGTTTATTGTGCCTGTCAGCACAGTTCCATGAGACCCATTCTGTCTAAATGAGTGGGATTTTTTCAGAAAAAAATAGTAGCCTACATTAATCCCTCGTCTAGCGATCAAATAATTAAACATCTAAAATGATCGTTATTTGTAAGTTTTCTGAGGGTGAAATATAACCTAATACTATTCATACATCCACATGTCTGACATCTTGGTTTCGGTTTAAAAACATGCAGGAATTTAAAAATAAAATGCAGGACTGGCTTGATGTTTAAAGAGGTATTAAGGGAGATAAAGTTCGGGAACTGGTTTATGTTGACAAATAATAGTACATATGAAAAGTTCCAATCAGGATTCAGGCCCCACCATAGCACAGAGACAGCGTTGCTTAGAGTTACAAATGACCTCCTATTAACATCCGATCGTGGTGAAATCTCAATTCTTATTTTATTAGACCTTAGTGCAGCCTTTGACACAATAGATCATACAATCTTACTCAATAGACTAGAAAACTATGTTGGTATCAGTGGTCAGGCGCTAGCCTGGTTTAGGTCATATCTAACCAATCGCTATCACTTTGTTTATGTAAACGAGGAAGAGTCATATCACTCCCTGGTTAAATACGGTGTACCGCAGGGATCGGTTTTAGGTCCTGTCCTGTTCTCGTTATACATGTTACCTCTAGGAGACATTATCAGGAAACATAACATAAGTTTTCACTGCTATGCGGATGATACCCAGCTTTACATCTCCTCACATCCCAGCGAAACACACACGTTTTCTAAGCTAACAGACTGCCTTAGCGATGTTAGTGACTGGATGGCACATAACTTTCTTAAGCTGAACTCCAATAAGACAGAGATACTTATTATTGAACCGAATCGCTACAAACATAATATGTCAGATTACAAGTTGCACATAGATGGCTGCACTGTGGTGCCATCTTCCACGGTTAGGAACTTAGGTGTGATGTTCGACAGCAACTTATCCTTCGATAGTCATATCGCCAACGTCTGCCGCACAGCATTCTTCCATCTTAGAAATATCTCGAAAATACGCCATATACTGTCTACATCTGACGCAGAGAAGCTTATCCATGCTTTTATGACCTCTAGAATAGACTATTGTAACTCGCTACTCGGGGGATGCCATGCAAATCAAGTAAACAAGCTTCAGCTAGTTCAAAACGCTTCCGCAAGGGTACTTACTCGATCTAAAAAGTATGACCACATAAGCCCAATTCTGGCATCTTTACACTGGCTACCAGTTAAATATTGCATACAATTTAAAATATCACTAATCACCTACAAAGCTTTAAATGGCCTAGCACCCTCATATCTTAGAGAATTACTATCAGAATACAATCCATCACGCACACTACGGTCGCAAAATTCTGGTCTCTTGATTATCCCTAGACTATCAAAAGTGTCTAAAAGTGGAAGGTCATTTTCCTACTTAGCCCCTAAGCTCTGGAATGATTTACCAACCGATGTCCGAGAATCAGACACAGTCGATAATTTTAAATCTAGACTTAAAACTTTTCTCTTCAACAAAGCATTTGCATAATTTGTCTAGTAAAAGTACTTAACTCGAAATAGTTATCTGTACGGAACAAAGCACTCGCGGTCATAACACAGACCAACCAAATAAATAAATAAAAACCTTATCTTAACCTATAGTCGGATTGCGATTTTGGAACTTTCGTGTTCTTGTGAATAGTATGCCATACAAACCCGTTTGCCACTGAACCTGCATTAATGACGACAGTGGGGCCTCCAGCCTTAGTCAAACGGGTTGGCACATATGGTTGGGTTGTGATTTTGGCGCTTTCTGTGTCTTGTGAATAGTATGCCATACAAACCCGTTTGCCACTGAACCTGCATTAACGACGACAGTGGGGCCTCCAGCCTTAGTCAAACGGGTTGGCACGTATGGTTGGGTTGTGATTTTGGCGCTTTCTTTGTATTGCGAATAGTATGCCATACAGACCCGTTTGCCACTGAACCTGCATTAACGACGACAGTGGGGCTTCTGGCCTCAGTGAAACGGGTTGGCACGTATGGTTGGGTTGTGATTTTGGCGCTTTCTTTATATTGCGAATAGTATGCCATACAGACCCGTTTGCCACTGAACCTGCATTAACGACGACAGTGGGGCTTCCGGCCTTAGTCAAACGGGTTGGCACGTATGGTCGGGTTGCGATTTTGGCGCTTTCTTGTGTGTCTTGTGAATAGTATGCCATACAGACCCGTTTGCCACTGAACCTGCATTAACGACGACAGTGGGGCCTCCAGCCTTAGTTAAACGGGTTGACACGTATGGTCAGGTTGCGATGTTGGCGTTTTCTCGTGATCTTGTAAATAGTATGCAATATAGACCCGTTTGCCACTGAACCTGCATTAACGACGACAGTGGGGTTACAGGCCTTAGTCAAACGGGTCGACAGGTTTCATTTTCTCTTAAAAATCGGAAGGTGACCCTTAGTTACCATATATACCGTCGCAGTGGGCCCCCAATTTGCAAAATCCTCAACTGTGGATAATATAATTATGCAGCAATAGTTAGTCTGTCTGAAACTAAGCTGATTAAACCACATCACTGTGTGACACTTGCATTACATATGAACGGCCCCTACGCTAATATGATTTTGTTTTTCTCTCCCGGTCTCGTCCCTGGGTCCCATTGACCCTGAGGACAATGGGACAAACAGACCCAGTTCCGGTAGATGTGAAAGTCGGCACACCTCTGATCTACTGGTCGTCCTTCAATGTGATGCCCAGCTGATGCCTGACAAACGACCACCGGCAGGACCCGCTTAATATCCGCTTAATCTCTGCTTAATCTCCGCTTAATCTCTGCTTAAGCTCCTTATCCGTTTATATGTGTGTATATACATGTATATCTCCCAAGGGTTTTTCCCTCCTAGGACTTATTATTTTAATTTCCTCGGCTAAACAACCCGGGGTTTTTTTTTTTTCTCCTAGGGGGTTTTTTACCCCGGGGAGGTAGCCTGCTTGGGCTTAACTTAGCTTCTTCTCCTAGACGTTACATTAGTAATACGCTCGCTCATAATGTCGCGTCATAGCCGCAGCAAATTTGACTGCTTATGCTATTGTGTATTATGTTGTGCTATCTGTCGTTTTTCTGTGCTTTTACTGCTTCTATTAATGTAAAGCTGCTTTGAAACAATTGAATATTGTGAAAAGCGCTATATAAATAAAATTGAATTGAATTGAATTGAATTGAATTAAAAAGTTATTAAGATCGACAAACTCGCGCTGACTGACAGATCCAAAATGCAACTCGCGCTGACTGACAGATCCGAAATGCAACGCAGAGACACGCAAGTGCACCGCACTATATACACAGAATAGTTGAAAAACATCTGTTTTGACAAGAATTTACGAAAGCATAATAAGCATTACAACAAACTTGCTGAGCTCATTATTATCTATGTCCATATAGCATTTGCGCGAACATAACGAATTGTTTAAAAAAAAACTTTCTCATTAATCTTCATCTAAATAAAAAATAATCAGATATTTGTTTAAAATGTAAAATAACAATATTTCAAATAACAGTATGCAGTGACTTAGTTCAAAACAAGCAACATGATTTTAAACAATAAGGTAATAAGAAAGATTTAATTCAAATGTTTCAGTTGTTATTTGCTTACAGAATTTTTTGACCGCAATGCACGTGATGGATTGTATTCTGATAATAATTCTCTAAGATATGAGGGTGCTAGGCCATTTAAGGCTTTGTAGGTGATTAGTAATACTTTAAATTGCATGCAATATTTAACTGGTAGCCAGTGTAAAGATGCCAGAATTGGACTTATGTGGTCATACTTTTTAGATTGAGTAAGCACTCTTGCGGCGGCGTTTTGAACAGCTGTAACTGTTTACCTGATTTGTGTGACATCCCCCAAGTAACAAGTTACAATAGTCTATTCTAGAGGTCATAAAAGCATGGATAAGCTCCTCTGCATCTGATGCAGGCAGCATATGGCGTATTTTTGAGATATTTCTAAGACGGAAGAATGCTGTGCGCCAGATGTTGGAGATATGACTATCGAAAAATAAATTGCTGTCGAACATCACGCCTAAGTTCTTAACCGTGGAAGATGGCACCACCGTGCAGCCATCTATGGGCAACTTGTAAACTGACATATTATGTTTGGAGCGATTTGGTTCAATAATAAGTATCTCTGTCTTATTGGAGTTTAGCATAAGAAACTTATGTCCCATCTAGTCCCTAATATCACTAATGCAGTCTGTTAGCTTAGAAAACTGGTGGGTTTCACTAGGATGTGACGAGATGTAAAGCTGGGTATCATCCGCATAGCAGTGAAAACTTATGTTATGTTTCCTGATAATGTCTCCTAGAGTTAACATATATAACGAGAATAGGATAGGGCCTAAAACCAGAGATGGGACCAAGTCACACATGTGCAAGTCTCAAGTAAGTCTCAAGTCTGAACCTTCAAGTCTCAAGTAAGTCCCAAGTATTTTTTTTCTTGGGCAAGTCAAGTCAAGTCAAGTCGCTGGCTATGTCAAGTCAAGTCAAGTCAAGTCCTGTAGTAGGTCAAGTCAAGTCCAAGTCAAGTCACCTTATTATTGTAATTTTACCTGCAGAATCTGATTTTAATAAAGTGAAAAGACAAGATATACAGTAACTAACTATTAGCAAATTACAATAATTTGGATTTGCATTGTAAATACTCAAGTTCAGTAAAATACATCATGTAATCAAACAAAATTGTAACTTCATAAATTATTTATTTTTCACTTCTGCTAACCTTGTTTGGTATGTTTGAAAATTTCAACATTGAGTCCATAAAACAAATAACAGCTAAACATCCAACAGACTCCTCTCTGAACACCTCCCTCTCTCTCTTTTAAACACAGTTCACACACACACACACACACACACACACACACACACGCACCCAAGCACGCACACACACACACACACACACACACACACACAGTCAGGCATACATGGTTTACGGGGACATTTCCATAGATGCAATGCATAAATACTGTACAAACTGTTATATTTTATTCCCCTAACCTACCCCAGTCCCTAACCCCAATGTCACAAAAACCTGTTGGCAGTCTTTAATCTATGAAAAATTTAGTTTCTTTAGCGTTTCAGTTTATGGGGACACTTCCTGGGTCCTCGTAAACCATGGTTATAGCATAGTTAACATGTCATTATACACTATTCATGTCCCCATAAACCACATTTGCAAACCCCCCCCACCACCCACGCACGCATACACACACACACACACTCTTTCTCTCTCTCTTTCACACACACACACACACTCTCTCTCTCTCTCTCTCTCTCTCACACACACACACACTCTCCCTCTCTCTCTCTCTCTCTCTCTCTCTCTCTCGCTCACACATATTCACAGACCTGTATTATGCTCTGAATGCTCAAGGATGCGGCAAGAAAAAACGAGCGCGTCGCACCGCGTGCGCGTCTCTTCCGTTCGCGCGCCTACATTTAAAATAACGAACTTGAGCGCGCAAAGACGCTTACAAACTTAAGTCTCGTACCACTCAGATCAAGGGAAGTATTTTAAAAAATTAGGCTAAACTATTTTGCCCACATTTGTCCCCAACACGGTATGAGGGTTAATGGATATACGTTAGCTATTATTACATTAGCTAACTACCAACTAACCAGATGTTAACAAATTGACAAGCACTTACTGAATGGCTCTTCAAATGACGGACGAAATTGGAGGTTGTCATCTGACTGCCCATAATTTTAATGTCTTGCAACGCAGTGTTCGTCTTTTGCCATCTTGTTGAAGCCGAAAGCGATGACGATCGGTACCGCTCAGGCTGACATGTTGATATCTGATCTAAGTGGGCGTGGTGTGCGTATACGAGAGGGCATTACTGATGATAGTGTCGTGATTCAGTCATGACAACGGCATTCTCAGCCTGCGCTTTATTTTTTTTTAATAATTTATATATTTTATATTCAAACTGAAAACATAATGTGATTAACACTCAAGTCATTCAAGTCATCGTGTCTCAAGTCAAGTCAAGTCCCGAGTCTTAGACTTCCAAGTCCGAGTCAAGTCTCAAGTATTTTATTTTTTGTAAAGTCAAGTCACAAAAATAGCGACTCGAGTCGACTCGAGTCCAAGTCACCAAGTCACAAGTCCCCATGTCTGCCTAAAACTGACCTGTGGTATGCCGTATTTAAAGTGGGAGTGATATGACTTTTCCTCATTTACATAAACAAAGTGATATCGATTGGTTAGATACGATCTAAACCAGTCTAACGCCTGACCACTGATGCCAACATAGTTTTCTAGTCTATTGAGTAAGATTGCGTGATCTATTGTGTCAAAGGCTGCACTAAGGTCTAGTAATATAAGGATTGAGATTTCACCACGATCGGATGTTAAAAGGAGGTCATTTTTAACTCTAAGCAATGCTGTCTCTGTGCTATGGTGGGGCCTGAATCCTGATTGGAACTTTTCATATGTACTATTATTTACTATGAATGTGCGTAGCTGGCTTGCCACTACTTTTTATTATTAAAATCTCCCTGGTCAAGGTTTGTTTTTTTAATGAGCGGTTTAATAATAACTGCTAGTTTGAAAGCTGTTGGAACGTATCCTAATTCTAGCGATGAGTTAAAGATATTTAGTACTGGGTCTGACACTACAGGGGATACCTCTTTAAGAAATTTTGTGGGAACAGGGTCTAATATACAGGATGATGATTTTGATGATGTTACTAATTTAGAGAGCTCTTCTATTGTAATAGGTTAAAATGACTCAAGATGTTTGTATGGTAATCTAGTGTTAAATGTACTATTGGGTAGAGTGGTGGCTGCTTGCATAGCTTCTATGTTTTCCCTAATAACCGTAATTTTTTAGTAAAGAAGTTCATGAAGTCGTTATTATTGTGTTGGAGTTTGCTATTGGTTTCTGTTTGTTCTTTGTTTCTAGTAAGTTTTGCAACTGTGCTAAATAGGAAACGAGGGTTGTTAAGATTTTCTTTAATAAGCTTGCTGAGAGGTATATCTGGCTGTTTTTATAGCCTGTCTGTAGTGTTGAACACTCTCTTCCCATGCTGCACGCCATACCTCTAACTTTGTGCTTCGGTGGTTTCGTTCCATTTTTCTAGCTACTTTTTTAAGGGCTGCAGTATGATGGTCATACCACGAAGCTGGCGGTTTTTCTTTGATTCTCTTTTTTCGAATGGAAGCAACGGCATCCAGCGTGCTAGAACAAACGTTGTTTAGGTTTTCTATTACAATATCGAGATCTTCACGGTTATCTGCTACATGTTTCATTTGGGACAGGTCTGGAAGAGTGCTAATAAAGCTATCTTTAGTGGTGGAAATTATTGTTCTGGCTAATCTGTAGCATGTTGTAGACTGAGTGATACTATCTAGAAGTACCGTGTATGACATAAGGCCATGGTTTGAAACTGCATCGCTCTGGGGTGATATTTCGATGTCATTAATATTGAGTCACAGTGACAGAATTAAGTTTAATGTGTGCTTACGAGTATGCGTGGGCCCTAACACGTTTTGTCTAATACCGAGAGAATTTAGAACATCCATAAACGCACGTCTTAATGCATCTTTTAGGTTATCCACATGGATATTAAAATCACCAACGATAAGAGCTTTATCTACAGTGACTGTAAGCTCAGACAGGAAATCTGCCATTTCTTCAAGAAAATCTGTGTGGTGGCCCGGAGGCCTGTAGATGGTAGCTAAAACGAACGAAAGCTGTTTGTTGTTACGATCATTTATTTCCATATTTAACAACATTAATTAAATTTTAGTTCGGATTTATGGTTTACCTTAAATATTTTGTTGTATATTGTAGCTACACCACCCCCTCTCCCCTTTAAACGAGGTACGTGTTTATAATAATAGTCTTGTGGGGTGGATTCGTTTAAACTAATGTAATCGTCTGCTTTAAGCCAGGTCTCTGTTAAACAGAGTGCATCTAATTTTTGGTCTCTAATTATTTAATTGATGATAGGTTCTTTATTGGTAAGTGATCTAATGTTAAGAAGGCCACATTTTAACATTTGAGTTTCAACTGTTAATGTATTGTGTTCTAATTTTATGTCAATAAGATTTACAAGAGACAAGGTAAACGGTGCTCTGTATTTATTTCTTCGAGGAACAGACACAGTCGAAATGTGTTGGGACTCTGGTAAAAAAGCTCTATGTGCTGGGATATATGTGATCTTGACATGTCAAGGCAGCTAAAAGACGGACGGGTAAGCCGATCTGTCTGTTTCCTGACCTGGGCCCTGGATAACTTTATTCCCACGTCATTACATGTGGGGAAATGTTTTAAAAACATTAATTTGTAGAAAATAGCAGCCGAACACAAATATGTTTGAGCCACAAAAAGATTCTGGGTGCTAAAGATGATACACATAAATGACAATACGTATGGTAAAGTAAAAACAAAACTTTAACTCGACGTGACTAAATTACCGTATTCAACACAGTAAGCGCGCATCAGAATCTAAACCGCGGCTGATAAATCCTTATCAATACCTTTGTATATTTCTATTGTGCTTGGGAAGTTGCTCTTACATACACGTGATGCTGGGTACACACCAGAAGATTTTTTACATCTTATAAGATTTTAAAAATGTGATGGACCACAAACTTGAGGATAAAAAATCCTAGATTTATCCGTTTTACTCCTATAGTGTGTGGTGTGCCATTATGTGTTAAAGACAGCACACCACACACAAACAGATTTTTAATCAGAGTCTCGACTGTGAACACAGGAAATCCCACAAAATCTCACAAGACTTCAAAACAAGCATGGCGGACGATATGCAGGAAGACATTTCAATGATAGTGCTTGGAATAATTTTTACAAGACACGTTGTATAAACATTCGTGCTGTTGCCACAAATCAACAAGCTGATCCTCCATCTCTACTGTCCACATCAACTTCACTTTGGCCGTTTCTCAATCCGAAGGCTGTAGCCTGCTGAGGTCGCATATGCAGGCTGCATACGTCATGAAACCTGGTTTATTCAAGTTAACTGAGCATTACATTCACAAGTCATAAGTTTATTAAAACAATATACGATGAACAACGAATAATAGCCAATTTTATATATTCTGAAATAAGACAGTCTTGTTGACGTATATACAGCCTGGAAATGCGACCTACGGATTGAGAAGCGGCCTTTGTGCTGCACCATGTTGAATATTTACGATTCGCGATTGGCGCGGCTCCGACGTTCTTCCGAGCAGGTTCAGACACTCTTAACACACCTCACATGAAGGGACAATCTGATAAGATAATCTGTGAAACCTTCGCGATACTCGGGACATAGCTAGGATTGTCGGAAGGGGGGAAATCGGCCCAAAATCAGCCCGATTATCTTTTGGTGTGTACCCGGCTTAACGTAACATACCACAGTTATATGATAAAAAAGCTTTGTTGAGTGTTGGACCTTTCAAACGCAACTTGCCTAAATTACCGTATACAACACAGTAAGCGGGCATCAGAATCTAAATTGCTGCTGGTAAGTCCTTCTTTATGACTAACTTTGTATATTTCTATCGTTATATTACATTATATTGTATTGTTAAGTGTTGCACCTTTATTAATCGTTTAATGTTTTTAGTAAATTAAAACAGTCAAATATACATGTTTAGACACTGATGCTACAACAGGACATATCAAGTGATCTCTTACTATGCAATAGTAAACGTAGTAACTTAAATAAAGTAAAATGTTTTACTTACTGTGTATACTCTTGTGTCATTTTTTTTACTTCCCCGGCTAAAATTCCGGGGTTTATTTCTCCTAGGGGGTTTTTCAACCCGGGGAGGCAGCCTTTTTGGGCTTAACTTCTATACGTTACATTAGTAATACGTTTGTTTATAATGTTGATTTATAGCCGTAGCAAATTTAACTGCTTGTGCTATCGTTTATTATGTTGTGCTATCTGTCGATTTTCTGTGCTTTTCACTGCATCTATTATGTAAAGCTGCTTTGATACAATTACCAAATTGTGAAAAGCGCTATATAAATAAAATTGAATTGAATTGAAATTCCTGCCAGATGCAATATGCTTTTAATCACAGTCTCTCTGCAAATCCAGCACCAACTTCTGGCTTCTTTACAAATTAATCCGTGGTACACAAAGTAAACAATCACTCCCCACGTGAGCTGGAACTTCTTTAAAATCAAACTTTAACCAGGCATTCCTAATGGTATGTTCCGAGCCTCCATTATACAGCGGCTGTGTTCTTCCCATAAATGGTTCTTCCACAACCAAACATTCTGTTGGGTACTCATAACAGATCACCGCGTCAAAACAAAAGTATCTCAGGAAAATGTATTTAAAAGTCATTTTGGTTACATTTGGCAATATTTAAAGACATGTTTGAGACACTGCATTGTTTGCTTTACCCGTGGCCCACACGTGTGTCACGCAAAGCTGTTGGCAGGGCTACAAAAGTGGCCATTGTATTTGGGTTTGGGGAGGTGTTTCAGTTCTACTCCAACATCATATTTTGGCACATTCCTGATAGGGATGGGCACGAGTACTCGATTGCTCGAGTACTCGAACGTGGCATCGATGATCGATTGCGAAAACGATGATCATGTGGGTTTATTTATTTATTTATTGTGGATATGGCGGCATTTGGATGTCTGGTTAGCGTTACACGCACATGTGGTAGTAAAGACTGGGTCTGGAGATGCGTGTTTGACGTCGTGTCGAGCAACGCAGACCGGCGTATGACATCAGTAACATTACCATGCATGATTTAAAAACAAACATATAATTCCGCGCACCCGCAGCAGCCCGCAGATCCCGTGAAGCCGGCCACACCTCACACATCAGTGAGGCACTATGGTTTAAAAGGATGCTGTGATTTTCGGAAATACAGTCAGTCAGGTGCAAAATGTATAGCGCCATCAAAAGTTCAATGGGTTATCATCTCATATTTAAACATCAAATGTCAAGAGATAGAGAGGCATAGGCTACGAGCATTAACATTACATCTTGACTGAGAGCAGGTAAGGTGACGACATGACACAGCTAATCGCTAAAATGATAGCAAAAGACTTAAAGCTGGTTAATGTTATGAAGCTTGTGCTTTGACTGGACGTGTTAAAAAGCGCGCTGTTTATGATGCACATCCACAAAGGGAGTTAAACTTTCTGTACATAACTTAGTTGAAGTCTAGCATTTTATGCAGATAGATGCATGTTGTACATTTATGTTGTATAAAGGCTTACGTAGAATGCGTCATATAGAAAGCGTTTCTGTTTGCGTTTAACCCTTTAGTTTCACTTCATCACGCAGCTATTCCTGTAAAAGTTTTTTGTTAAAAACATTTAATTCATTAATATAGGCTATGTGTTTATTGTTCTGTCATAGTTTCTTCAAAATTAATGTTTTTTTTTTATTAAAAAAAAGTTTTTAATAAAAATATTTTCATATTTTCATACGCCCCGCCCCTTTTGATTGCTCCGCCCCCAGTTAATCGAGTACTCGTTCTTCTGACCTATGGATTAATCGAAATGAAAAAATGACATAAATGCACATCCCTAATTCCTGAATAGACAATTTTCCTGGCCTGGTGCCAAAAACTGTTATATTTCAGTAGCATGGACGTTTTCAGTTTGAAACTTGCAGGATGTTCATTTAAAGGAACAGTATGTAGGATTGTGGCCAAAACTGGTATTGCAATCACAAAACTTGTGGCTAAAACTGGTACTGCAATCACACAGCTAGTGGCCAATACACAAAATGACAACATAAACATCAGTTGAGGGCTGCAACTCCACTTTTTAAATGACAATATCCTGGCCATACCACTGTTGTCAGTGTTATAAGTATTTGAAATGAAAATGATTTCTTAATGTCTAGAGACATATCAGGGCCATTTTATGATTAATTGATATACATTTCTTACATACTGTTCCTTTAAGTATGATGACCTCTTTAGGGATTGACCGATATGAATTTTGTTTTTGTGCCGATGCCGATACCGATTTTTTCCCATCAGCCTTAGCCGATGACCGATACAGGCTGCCGATTTTCTTTAGCCGATATTTGTAGCCGATACTGCTTTTGCTCATTCAGTTTACATCATAAAAATGACACAATGATAAAACCAAATGTTACAACTCTTAATTTAAAAAAGGAACATTTATTGAACTATATTTAACAAATAGTAAAAACAGGTGAGGTAGAACAAGTAAGAAAATTCAGTACTGCTGAAAATACTAAGCATAAATAAAATAATTACCCTATTGCACACAGTAGCAGCAACCAAGCAGCATAACAAGGGAACACTGTACTTTTTCATTGAAAGTAACCAACTATTTACAGCCGATTTAATGCTTAGGTCTAAGTTTTAGTGCACTTAACTTAATCTCTTGTACAGCAAATGTCTTTCATAAGAAGACAAGGAAAATGTAAACAGCAATACTGATCAAAAAACAACTTAAAAAGAATTGTGAATAACATACGCATTGCCCTACTTCTGTACCTTACACACCCTAGGGCCCTATAATAAATGCAAGGGATAGTTAGTTTGCCTCAGCTCACTTGAAACGCATAAAACTGAACAAATACATGAGGATTTGTGTTCGGACTTATAGATAGTAGAGCGCGTGCACGTGAGAGAGGTGCACTGAGAGAGACATGGATGAGAGAGTGCATGTATCTTTGCGCTTCCAGTGAACGGAAATGTTGACAAAACTTACAAAATAACAGTTCTCCGGTCACATAAAAGTCATGTGGGAACTGCTTGGAACTAAGTGCTTAGCGTCGAATTTCTTAATTTTTTCGCTCACGAAAATTCTGCGAAATTCCCATAACAACCATGAACGTATGCAACCATGAATTGTGCTCTTCACAATGACGAGAAACTATCAGCAATGGATATTGATTTTTAGCCTTTTACTACTACATATATTTATGGATATGTCAGCATTATATAATCCTATGACCAGTTTTCGTAACAGCTGCCGTATACATACGGTTAGCCTAAACGCTATTTGAAGCTCCCTAAATACAATGGCAAGCAGTTTTATAGGCATTCGCAGTTTCCATTTGGACCACCAAATTTTCTTAGCTATGGTTGCACGCACATATAGAGCAACGTGTTTACACTTTCAAAGTATATGGCAATATTTCAGTCAAACAGCTAAAAGATGCTTTGAAGTTTAAAACTTACCAGAGCATAGGGCCCTATAATTTCTGCGATCATGGAATCGCGGACGGAATCGCGGAATTGGCAGATTAACACGGAATCTAGTGTTAACGCGGAATTTCGCGGAATTTTGCATATTTTGAATAAAATTCTGTTTTTGTGTGGGCGACACACCCCCTCCCGTCGTTTCAGACCCCCTCCAAAACACTGAAACCATGCGAAACGGCTCTCCACGACTCTGCTTTCGTCTGCGAAAAAAATAAGAAAATCGACGCTAAGCACTCAGTTCCGAGCAGTTCCCACATGACTTTGATGTGACCGGACAACTGTTAATTTTTACGTTTTGTCAACCTTCCGTTTACTGTGAGCGCAGATACCTGCACTCTCTCATCCACGTCTGTCTCACTGCACCTCTCTCACGGGCACGCGCTCTCGCGATCTGGCCGATGTCCGAACACAAATCCTCGTGTATTTGTTCAGTTTTATGCATTTCATGCGAGCTGAGGCAAACTATCCCTTGCATTTAAAATATAGGCTAATCATCTGCATCATGACCCACTCTCTGTCTCTCTTTCGCTCGCACGTGGAAAGAGCCGCGCGCTCATGCTGTGTATGTTTGTAAAGTTATATGCATTTCAAGCGATTGTGTTTAAAATATGGATCGCATTCCGCTGAACCGATGTGTTTGCACTTCTGAAGGCACCACTGCTTTGACACGTGTAGCCTTCTGCAAAAACACTAAACAATGCATTGAATTGAGTAGTGTGTGTGTGCGTGCGTGCGTGCGTGCATGCGTGTGTGTGTGTGTGCGTGCGTGTAAATGCATGTTTTACAGTCATTAAGTAATTGGGTTATCCCCTTTTTCCCAAAATCATTTACATTTTAATCATTAACATTAAAGGCACAGTCTTTTTTTGACTAAAATAACAGTAAAGGGTAACAAAAAATAATTGCCAAAAATTAAAACGGACAAAATGGAATTTGGGAAAAAATAGGGCCCTAATGCTGCGTTCCAGAGCCCATCCAAACCAGTGGGATGTAGGACTTATCCTACCTCCAACTAGGAAAAGTGCACTGGAATGCCTGTCGAAGTGGAACCTCCTACCGGCGAACTCGGGGGAGTTCGACCTACCCCGACTTCAGAAAAATAAGTCGGAGGACAATGGCGGCGCCCATAGATCGCGTCGTCGTGAGAGGAAATCTTCAAGGAATAGACTATAAATTGTACTTCTCTGCTTGTATGGTTGTTTTAGACACTGTAATTTTAACACAACTTGTTTTTTTATATTATGGCGTGAAATTATGTCGTTATTATCTGTTATCATGAAAATACGGTAAAAATATACCAAGTTACTTAGCGACATGCAGCGCTTTTATATAATGGCTCCAGAACACTTTGTAAAGATGATTAACTTGTTGTTTTACTGTAGTGTGAACTGCACAGTTCGGACCGACGTTTAAAAGTTATGTAGTCTGTACGAGCCTTAAGAAGACCGGTCGGTCGTCCATGTTTTCTGTTTACGTTCCACTTCAACTGTCTGGAACGCTGTGAAGTAGGAGCTAGGACACTTCAAGAAGGATAAATCCCACGCCCCACTGGCCCGGATGGGCTCTGGAACGCAGCATAAGAGCAGGCTTGCAGCGCTCCGCTCTGCTAGTGGGGGGAGGGGCAGTGCACGGGCTGCAGGTAGTCTCAAGCAACACAGAGCTGCCTGTGGACACCTGTCTGTAATTAATGCTGGGGAAAAACTATCGGCGAACGCAAGCTGCGTATCGGCCGATGCACCTAAAACCTGCTAAAATTGGCCCGATGTATCGGCCGGCCGATATATCGGTCGATCACTAGACCTCTTATATAACAAATTATCAAGTTAAAATTGATTGTTTGATTCACTGCTCCTTTAAAAAAAGAGCCCAGGCCAGCATTAATAAAAATGTTATACTACATACTAACTAATTATTATTATTATTATTATTATTATTATTACTACTACTAATTGACATTTTTTACTTATTATTTTGATAAAGACAGAGCATTTAGCGACACGATCTTTGAAACTGTTTTGAAAAGAACAAAATAATTTAGAAAGTCCACAACAGAATATCAAATTACTGTAATAAAATAATTATATATTTTTTATGAAAAAACACAGCAGTTTTTCACAGTGATACTTCTGCAATGAAATTGAATGAAATGATTATATTTTCAACTAAAGCCAGCAAAGTTTAATGCTGGGAGTAAATGACATTAGGCTGACCTGAGGACAGTACTGTCCCCTGCACATAACAGGGTATCTGCAGAACATCTGTATTTCATTACAAGGGTTAGAGTTCACTCTTTACTTAACAAACCTCAGAAGTGTCCTGCTATTTGGAATAGGACATTCAGTTCCCTATCCATGGAGTATAAAGGCTTATCTAGGAACATATTTCCCTGGCATCCATAGACGAAAACCATTTCACCAGGATTGACTTGCTTTTAGTCTCCAAATCAGGCACAAACACACAAACTAAATGTGCCAATGGCTAAGTCTTATTGCTTCAATATAGTCCACAGTGAAGCTTATTCATTTAGTAGGCAAATGAATAAGAATAATTTAAATGCACGGTTATGTAGATTTACAATAATTATAAGGCTACATGATTGAATATGTTGAGACTCAATTTATTCAGCTAGACTGTGAATTGTAAGATATAGAAATAGATACTAAGTTATTTCACAGCTGTTCAGTCCTATTTGCTGGATCAGTTAACAGAGCAGTTAACTGATCCAGCAAATAGGACTGAACAGCTATTGGAATGTTGAATAATCATAAATATGGTGGATAAACACTGACCCCTGGTGAAAAAAAACAAATCTTTTTAAACTTAAAGTGCACATATATCATCGCTAAAACAACTTTATTTTTTATTTGGTATAATTCAATGTGTTTGTGTGGTTTATGGTTATTAAAAAAAACTTTATTTTCCACATACCACACATTTTTGTACCTCCAAATTTTACTCTCTTCTTGAAACACACGGATTTGAAAAGCGCTGTGTTTCTGATTGGCCAGCTATTCTGTACGTTTGATTTGCCTAAATACCTCTGATGTCAGCCGGAAATGTGATGCTCCTTACCATGTTTGAAAGATTCGGTCACAATGCAATGCTAACAGGAGTTAACTTACAGGCTGTGAGTCTGAAGTGGGAGGAATTATGATAATGTCGGTCTTTACTACATCATAAATCCCAGGAAGTAAACTGTTGCCTACAACAGACCGAGGCGTGCAGTGAGCAAGCACCCCACGAGATGCAGCTTCACCGCGTTTGGGTGAACGGAGACGCCATCGCCCAGCATGAAAGCAGTAAGACTACGCTTGTTATTGTAACCTGCACTACTTGCCACATGTACAGTTTAGCTTCTTCCGTCAGCATAGAGGGGTTTACATGTGTTAAGTGTATTGAAGTAGTAAGGCTGACGGAGAAGGTTGCAGAACTAGAAGCGCGCATCTGAACGCTAGTTGAGGACAGTAAGACCGCCAATGTTAATGTTACAAACACTGTTTCTAACAAAATTACGTTTATTATTAAACATCGAAGCTACACAAGCAGCCACCACTCTACCCAATAGTACATATAACACTAGATTACCACAAAGACATCTTGAGTCATTTAAAGCTACTACAATAGAAGAGCTCTCTAAATTAGTAACATCATCCAAATCATCGTCCTGTATATTAGACCCCGTTCCCACAAAATTACTTAAAGAGGTATTCCCTGTAGTGTCAGACCCAGTACTAAATACTTTAACTAATCGCTAGAATTAGGATATGTTCCAACAGCTTTCAAACTAGCAGTTATTAGACCGCTCATTAAAAAACCACACCTTGACCAGAGAGATCTTAAGAGACCAATCTTAAATCTCCCTATTCTTTCTAAGATATTAGAAAAGGTAGTGACAAGCCAGCCATGCACATTCTTCGTGAATAATAGTACGTATGAAGTTCCAATCAGGATTCAGGCCCCACCATAGCTCAGAGACAGCACTGCTTAGAGTTACAAATGACCTGCTTTTAACATCCGATCGTTGTGAAATCTCGATTCTTCTACTACTAGACCTTAGTGCAGCCTTTGACACAATAGATCACAAGATACTTATTAGATCATAGATCATAGATAGATACTTATTATCTAACCGAATCGCTCCAAACATAATATGTCAAATTACAAGTTCCCCATAGATGGCTGCACTGTGGTGCCATCTTCCATGGTTAAGAACTTAGGTATGGTGCTCGAAAGCAATTTATCCTTCAATAGTCATATCTCCAACATCTGCCACACAGCATTCTTCCATCTTAGAAATATGCAAATATGAAAATATGCCATATGCTGTCTGCATCAGATGCAGAGAAGCTTATCCATGCATTTATGACCTCTAGAATGGACTATTGTAACTCGTTACTCGGAGGATGCCATGCAAATCAGGTAAACAAGCTTCAGCTAGTTCAAAACGCTGCTGCAAGAGTGCTTACTCAATCTAAAAAGTATGACCACATAAGCCCAATTCTGGCATCTTTACACTGGCTACCAGTTAAATATCGCATACAATTTAAAATATTACTAATCACCTACAAAGCCTTAAATGGCCTAGCACCCTTGAAATTTTGAAGTTTTTTACATATTTACTGCACAGTTACTTAACAAGAATTCATGAACTCATACATTTTTTTTATTCACTTAAATGTCGATCTTAATTAAATCTAAATTGTTTTTGGACATTGCTCTATGTCAGGGTTCCTCAAATCTTACCCTGGAGGGCCGGAGCACTGCAGAGTTTAGCTCTAACCCTGATCAAGCACACCTGAGTAAGCTAATCAAGGTCTTCATAATCACAAAAAAATCACAGGTGGGTAAGTTTGATTAGGGTTGGACCGAAACTCTAGTGCAGGGATCCTCAAATCTTACCCTGGAGGTCCAGAGCACTGCAGAGTTTAGCTCCAACCCTAATCCCCTGTGATTTTCTAGTGATCATGAAGACCTTGATTAGCTTGCGCAGGTGTGTTTGATCAAGGTTGGAACTAAACTCTGCAGGGCTCTGGACCTCCAGGGTAAGATTTGGAGAAGGGGGCTCTATTGCTTTGGCCCTCCAGGGTAAGATTTGGGGAACCCTGCTCTATGTGTTAGGAATAGAATACTGACATCTGCTGGTTTGTGAAAAAACTTTAGAAATTATAATTAAAGAAGGAAAGTGCAATGACCACACACAGTATGTACAATAGAGGTCCGGGACTCATTTGAACACTGATTATCTCATTGATTACCTCATGATTAACTCAGACCTAGCCCTGGCTCTATCTAAGCCTTGTTTGTAAAACCAGACCTAAATGTATTTGCTTTAGAAACCAAAAAGCCAAAGCATTTTATTTTTATTACAAAATTAAAAATATTTAACTTTAAACAGTTAATTTTATTTTATTTACAAATGTTACATTTTTAAAGAAAGACGTCATCAGAAGGAATATGTAGATAATGTGATGATCTATACCTGTGGTTACTGTGTGATCATCCCTATACCCTATTCCCCTTGAAGATAAGAAATGATGTGTAAACTCTAGAGCAGGGGTCTCAAACTCAAACAGGCTTGGGGCCATTTCTGAGATTGACATTTCATCAGAGGGCCGCAGAGCTATTTTATTACGTTAATGTACTTAAATATTAAATGTAAAACAAAAACGTATTATTTATGAAATGTAATAGAGTAAAACATGCTTTGGAATGTATGTTTTCCAAAGAAAAACACGGATAAAATGCAAATACTTGAAAAAATACGTTTGAGTAGAAAGTAAAAACTCTGCTTGATAGTGACCCTAGCAACTTGTCAACCCACCTGTGGTCTGTGGACGTTGGAATGAACGATCAATTTACTTCTTCTTTCTGTGTTTTTTGGCAGTCTGTAAAACAATAGCTCCGAATTCTTGTTAATCTGTTAGTACAGTCTATCGCACAACAGCTTTTTCCCATTTCGAAGCGTTTTCACTGTGTTTTCACCGATGTCACGCTGTACTCAAATGCTGCCGCTCTGTCTTTTGCCACTCAGTGGGCGTAACCGAAGTCCCTCTCGCCGACAGTGACGTCATGTGCATACTAGCCTCAAGTCGCGCTGCTGTGACGCAATCGGCTTTAAAATACGTCCTTAGAAGCATACGTAGACGGACTTCCGGCTAAGATGACGGGCTGAGCACACGTGTTTTACCGTGCTGCTTAGTTAATCTTCATTTTGTTTTATAAAAATACACAGTTCTCTTTTACACCTACCTAAAATATAATTTAGTCAATACTCTTGTGTTTTGCACCCTCAAAATGCGGAAATCTTCTCAGCAAGCCACTCATCCGAAGATCGTCATCCCTCCGGCTAATGGTTCAACTCCAACTCCGGTCTCAGATGACTCAAAGATGGAGTCACAGACCGACCCTGTAGGTAAACGTCGTGACTCGTCTTATTTAACCCCTACTAAAACAAACACCTTGAAAAAAGTAAGATCCTGCGAGGACGACATCACTAATGCAACTTTGCTACAAGCCATCACTTCATTGACCGCTCGTTTTGATGCACAAGATGTAAAATTAGAAGAAATGGCGACGCAAATGCTGAGAAACAATGTCATGATCGCAGAGATTTCCAAGGCTGTAGAATTTAATGCAGCTGAAATTAAAGAATGTAAAATGTGTAGAGACGAGCAAAGCGCTCATGAATCTAACAACAACACAGAAAGATCTGGCGAGCAGAACGTCTGAACTCGAGAGGTACAAAAGGAGATGGAACCTCTGGATCAACGGATTGAAAGAAAGGCCTGAAGAAGATCCCCGCAAGGTAGTGACTGATCTTATCGCTGAAATAGCACCGCATCTCATTCACAAAATAGATGACGTTGTGGATACAGTGCATCGTATCGGCAAAAAGGAACTGGGGAAGACTAGACAGATGGTTGTGCAGTTTACCATGAGGAAGTATAGAGATGAAATGTGGAAAACAACTAAGAACTCATCAGTCTGTCGGGACCGCGGAGTCAGATTCACGGAGGATCTTACGAAAGAGGATCGTCTGGCCCGGGTGGAGGTGTGGCCATTGATCGATCAGGCGCGCAAAGATGGAAAGAAAGCGTATTACCGTGGACCTGTCGGTTACGTTGAGGGACGACGCATTGACACAACATAGTTATATACTTGTTCAGATTATGGGTAGGTTGATAAGAGATATGATTGTTTGGAGAGTTTCTAGGTTGTGAGGTAGACCTATGTTCTAGGTTCGTGGTCATACAACCTGGTGGAATTTTTTTCTTGTTCCTTTACATACAAGTGTTTACCTTCTTTTCGTTTAAATTTTTGCATTTCATTTTCTTTTTGGTTTATCTTTAAATGTTTCCGGTTAAATTACCATTGTCGTTCATGTCATTAAATGTTAGGGGCATTCAAAATAAGGTTAAAAGGAAGGCTATGTTCTTATATTGTAAAGGGAGTGGATCTCACTGTATTTTTCTACAAGAAACGCACTCTGTTGTAACTGATGCTACCTTTTGGTCCAGTCAGTGGGGAGATAAAATTTTATTTAGCCATGGTTCTTCCCACTCAGCAGGAGCTGCAATTTTATTTAATAATTGTCCAGGGAAAATAATGTCTTCTAGATCTGATTCTAATGGACATTGGGTTGCGGTAGTTTTAGACATTGAGAATATTTTTTTCATTTTAATCAATGTATATGGCCACAATAACTCTAAACTAAATCAAAATCTACTACAGGAGGTATCTTCTATAATCTCTGATCTAAAAAGATTATACCCAACAGATAATATTGTTGTAGGTGGGGACTTTAATGTGGTACCAGATGAGACACACGATCGACATCCACCTAAAAGCAATACTTCACGGCCTAACCCTTTAATCGCCCACTTTTGCACTAATATGAAATTGATAGATGTGTGGAGATATATCCATCCTAATCTTAGACAGTTCTCTTGGTTAAGGCCTAATGCTTCCAGCAGGTCAAGAATTGATTATTGGCTTATTTCAGAAAACGTGTCTTTATTTGTTAAAGACTGTGCTATTTCAGCAGCGCCTTTGACAGATCACTGTGCCATATCTCTATTAGTTAAACCGAACTGTAATACTTCAAGAAATAAGGGATATTGAAAATTCAATTCGGAGTTACTAAATAATAAGAGATTCTGTGATAAAGTTAAAGAGTTAATTTCAGAAATTAAAAATGATAACTTTAGTTCTCATAAAGCCAGATGGGAGTTTCTCAAATTTAAAATACGTGAATTTGCTATTAATTATAGTAAAACGCTAGCCAAAATAAGGAGACAGAAGGAATATAGGATTATTCAAGAGATTAACAAATACTGTAGTGAAACTTTGTTAAGTGATGTCGGAAAAAGAAGGATGGTCTCTCTACAATTAGAACTGGACAATCTTTACATTAAAAAAGCCAAAGGTGCGTATATACGTTCCAAAGCTAAATGGATCGAAGAGGGAGAGAAAAGCACTTCTTACTTTTGTAAATTAGAAAAAAGACGACAATCGAGCAATTCAATCATATCTTTAATGATAAATGGTATTGAAAACACGGACCCTACTCTAATAAGTAAAGAAATCCATCAATTTTACAGTGACCTGTACTCATCCAACTTCTCCCCAATAGAGTGCAATAATTTCTTTGAAAAAATAACAAATTTCATTCCTCAAATTGATAATGAGTGGAGAGAGCGCTGTGATGCTAGCTTGCGCATTGACGAACTTGCTTTAGCGGTTCAAAAGCTTAAAACAAACAAATCTCCTGGCCCTGATGGCCTCACAGCTAACTTTTACCAATTTTTTTGGAATGATATTAAACTATTAATATTCAATGCCTTTGTTGAATCTATAGAAGAAGAGTCTTTATCCCCCACTATGTATCAGGGTTTGATTACCTTAATCCCTAAACCGGATAAGGACCGAAGATATGTGGACAACATGCGCCCAATTACATTGCTAAACAATGACTATAAAATTTTCTCACATATATATGTTAACAGATTAAAAGAGGGATTACATAATCTAATAAACGAATCACAATCAGGCTTTCTTAAAGGAAGATCTATTCATGATAATGTTAGATTAGTTATGGATTTGGTTGAGTACAGTCACTTGATAGAGGATGATGGTTTCATATTATTTTTAGATTTTAAAAAGGCCTTTGACATGTTAGAACATGGTTTTCTCTTTAATTCCCTAAGACAGTTTGGTTTTGGTGAACGTTTGGTTAGTATAATAAAAATGATTTACAAAGATATGAATAGCTCAATCTCTCTTCCTTTTGGCACTACACATAGATTTCCGATTAGTCGTGGAATAAGACAAGGCTGCCCACTATCCCCTCTTTTATTCATTTTAGCGACAGATATGTTATCCACTTTGGTTAGACATGATTTATCAATGAAGAAGTTAAATGTATTTGGTAAATCTTTAGCAATCAGTCAATTAGCAGATGACACAACGTTATTTTTAAAAAACAAAGACCAAATCCCACTGGCTATTTCTCTAATTAATTCCTTTTCAAAGGCTTCAGGCCTTCAATTGAATCTGAACAAATGTGAGCTCATGGCACTTCACCTCAATCAAATTGATTCCTTGTTTAACATTCCGGTGAAAGAAACCGTGAAGTACTTGGGTATTACAATTACGAGAGACTTGAAGGCTATTATGAAAGAAATTTTTGAAACTAAGTTACAAAAAGCCAATACAATTTTGAACTGCTGGTTACAGAGAGATCTCTCAATTTTTGGAAGAATTTTACTGTCCAAAGTTGAGTATTTATCCAGATTGATCTATCCTACCTCTGCTTTGGCTCCCTCTTCAGCTATTATTAAAACTAGTAATAAAATAATGTATGATTTCATTTGGAAACACAAGACCCATTATATAAAAAAATCTGACATTATAAAATCATATGAACAAGGTGGATTAAATGCAATTGAATTTGAGAGTATGAATATTTTGTTAAAGCTTAAGTGGCTTCAAAGATTTTTAGGTAGCATGGACAGCTTATGGAATATCATCCCATCAGCTCTGTTTGGTAAACTAGGTGGAATTCACTTTCTACTGAAATGTGACTTTGATATTCTCAAACTCCCGGTGAAGCTGTCAGCATTTCACCAACAAGTTTTATTATTTTGGAAACTAGCACACACACATAATTTAACACCTCACAATACTCCACTGTGGAATAACAGATACATTTTACATAGAAACAAGTCTCTGTTTTACGAAGACTGGTTTAGTAGAAATATTTGGTCTGTACTAGACTTAATGGATGAGAATGGGAACATCTTGGATTACAATTCCTTCACTTTAAAACATGGATTTGCCTGTCACCCAAAACAATTTTTTACGGTAATTAATGCAATTCCTTCTGGTATAAGAATGTTATTGAAATGTTCCTTGTCATACTGCAGAGTTACACCAATCCTTCCATCGCTATATGTAGGTGAGACTGAATTTGAAAATAAACTAGTTTGCACGAATAAATACATAAGACAAGCTATCATCCAATCCTGCTACCCATTTCAAATCTTAAGAAACAAATTAGACCATACATTTGATAAAGATACTGTTAAATTTTTTAGAACAGCTTATTTAAGATTTCCTCTTCCCCCCCCAAAGCAAAAGAGACACATTTTAAGATTCTAAATGATATATATCCTTCCAACAAATTTGAAAATGTGCCCTGTTATCTTTGTAAGTGTATTTCTGAAGATACAGAACATGTATTTTTTTCATGTAACTTTTCTAAATCCTTTTGGAGTCAACTACAAGATTGGTTGATAAGAAAAGGTGTGGTGCCTGTTGGCTTCACCTTCACTTTACAAAATATAACGTATGTGATAACTAAGGATTCCTGTAGACTTTTTGATTTAATTAATAACATTATATTATTGGCAAAATATTTTATACATAAATGTAGATTCTTGAAATCACCTCCCTTGTTTGTTATATTTAGAAATAAAATAAAGTACTTCTCAGATGCCCTCTCAAAAATGGAAAAGCGAACTGCAATTAAATTGTATAATCTGTTTATATTGTATAGCCTGTTTTAAGGTTTTATTTATTTATTTTCCTTTTTCATTTATTTTTATTAATTTTTTTTTATTTTTTTTTTGTATTACTGTGTTTTTTGATTTATTTATGTTGAGCCCACCACGCCTGTTTATAGTAACAAATACTGTTGTTTATGCCATTTTGTTGTATGTTGATTTTGTATTCAATAAAAATAAAAAAAAAGAAGCATACGTAGACACCTCGTAGACTGAACTGCCTATTGGAGCTGACGTATCGCGCGGCCGCCATCTTGGATGGGTCTCCAGTGCGCTCCCTTGCATTCATTTCTAATGAGGAATAATCATAACTCCCCTAATTTTAACCGGATTTTCACACGGCTTAAGTTGTTATAAGCGGCAGAGATTTAGTTATGATACAGGACACTGTCACACATTGAAAAATACTGCTTTCATGCTAAAATACTTTGTATTATGCTCTTTAAGTATGGCATATTGACAGAGGCAGACACTACTTAAGTATTTTACTTTCTACATAAAAGTACATTTTCAAGTATCTGTATTTTATCAGTGTTTTTCTTTGGAAAACTTATATTCCAAAGCATATTATCATCATTTTTACTCGACTACATTTCATAATTTCAAGCTTTTTGGTTTATATTTAATATTTAAGTACATTAAACATCTACCTTTTTTTTACTTTTACTTAAAAAGTACTTTAGTACTTTTACTCAAGAAAAGTAAAAGTACACATTTTTTATGTAATTTTTACGTAATTAGGTATTTTATGTAATTAGGTATTAAATTAATTTTACTATGAATGAATTGAGAATGAATTGGCTGTGAGAATTTTCATTCCAAATAGCGGCCGCGCTACTGAAGCGCCATCTAGTGGCTGTTGCTAAAAAGGAATCAGAGTTTCTCTTGTTCTTCTTTGACGACTCTGTCACAACAAAACCCTCCCGTTTTATAGCAACTTCCCATTGCCTCTTCATGCCTGTATCACTGGGAAACCTTCAAATGTGAAGAAAAAACAGCGAGAGATCATGAGAGAGAGTACCAGTTCCTGCTGAACATTGACATAATATTATAAATAATAACGTAAAATAACCAAAATTATTGTTCAATCGTACTTGTGAAATGTAATCCCATGTGATGGAATCAATATTGCGCCGGTTATTGCAACCGTAAGCTGCACAAAATACGGCCATAGTATGGCTTTCTTTCCGTTAACTCCCATTGACTCTGGTGCTAGCGTACAGTGAGGAGACCCATCCAATATGGCGCCGACGCTTGATGCGTTCCAGCACGGCATGAGGTGTCTACGTATATAATGTCTATGCTTAGAAGGTCGCATCCTTTGAATTGGGACACAGCTGTTATATGCAGCCGTTGCAGGCGCGCAATAAATCTTGAAATAGCCTCGGCTTTTAAGGATCAATTCGTTCTATCCTTAACAGGGCGGAGAAATAAGGACGCATTTTGAGGCTTTATTCTAAGCATCCTTTGAACTGGGACAGCCTTACTAGCCTTAAGTCGCGTTGCTGTGACGCAATCGGTCTTAGAATACGTCATTAGAAAGTCGCAGTCTTATTGGGACACAGCTATAGACTTTTTGGACTTTTATATTGAAAAAAGCCGACGCGTATGTACCAGGAAGCAAAATTACTCCGCTAAAACTGGTGGCAATATGACAGCGCGTGTCCGAATGGCTGAGAATGGTGCTCAGGTATAAACAATACTTATGAGAAATATAAGAAATAAATAAGAAACCACTTTACAGATTAAATTAATGTGCTTTGCTATGCGTTAGAATTATGCTTCAGGCTTATATGTAAAGCATTTGTTTTGATCTGTAAAGTATGCATTGGGTTTAAATTAAAGGGTGTAATTGAATGATTGTTTTGGCACTAATTTGGTTAATATGTAATATATCAGTTTCTATTCTCTGTAGGTGGTATCCAGGCTTGAGGGGCGACAGTCATTGAAGAATATTGAGTCTAATATATTTCCAATGGATTGTGGCCCAAGGCAAGGTGATGTATAATTAAATGTGGATTTCATTTATTATATAAAGTTTGAGTTTAAAATGTGCATTGTATGTGCATGCTTAACTCACGGTTAGTCAAAACCTATGCCATACAGACACTGACTGAACTGCTATTTTAATATGAATTAATAGTTGTTAATGTACTGAATTGCTGTTTTAAGAAACATAAATCATAAAAAACTAATTTATCATTTTAACAAAAGTACTGTGGCTGACAAGTGTAAAACCACAAATCCAAAATCAATCAATCAATAAATAAAGGCAAATCTTAAAACAAAATGCAAAGTCAGAAAACACAACTAAATCTACCGACTATATATTGTGCAAATGTAATAGTTACTGGTGATTGGACAATCTTGTGTAGTTATAAATTCAATACAATACAATACAATACAATAGTTAAGTTATTGCTATTTAGCCTATAGACGGTTTCATCGGACGCACGTGATACACGTCTGGTTCCGAACCTTACTTCCGGTTTCGTTTTTTTAATGGTCTGACTAGTTGCTAAACTGATCTCTTGAACAAATGCCTCGTCGAAAATAACAAATGTTTTGGTTTCCTAGGTAATCTATGTGTTGTTTTTTTGCTTGTTATATAAATAAACTATGTTTAAAGAACTTTGTTGTTATTTATTCTTAGCGGAGTATACCGGAAGTTACGTGCGGACCGCGACAGCCGCTTGTGTATGTTGTTACTGTTGAAACGGTCTATAATAATACCTGCAACCAGAAGTTTGTATTAGACATTTCCATTGTCCACGATCTTGACGGACAGGGTCGTAAACATTTTGTCATAATCAATATTATCTATTTCATGTTTTAATGTAAAATAAGCATTTAATAGCTTTTATTTTCCTTCACATTTTCATTTTAATCATGAACAGGCAAGACGAGCATAAGCTGGAGTATGTGGTCTGCCCAGCTCTGCATGAAAGCGAATCTGGTCTACTTGCACCATTGCAGGTCTGCATTTGTGTCAAAGTAAACCTAAAGGGTGAAAAGCACCGTAAACATTTTGCCACCTCATCAGATATTTTAATGTTAGTCATGTAAAGGAATATGAGCAGTTTCAAAGTTTGTAACAAGCAGGGTCTGAAAGATCAACGAAATTGCAACCCAAGTTTCAGACTGTTAAACACAAAATGATCTTCAGTATTTTTAACGTTTTCTTTTTATTCATCCACCGACGCCATTTGCTCCAACTCGAGCTCAAAAACAACAACCGCCCTTCCGCTCGAGCTTCATAATAAGAGTCCCCTTTTAGCTTCGGTAAATGGTCATGTGAAATATTAAACAATATTTAGTATAGACGGTTTCAGCAGTAACAACATAAAGTTTAAAGCAAAAAAACAACACATAGATTACCTAGGAAACCAAAACATTTGTTATTTTCGACAAGGTTTTTGTTCAAGAGATCAGTTTAGCAACTAGTCAGACCATTAAAAAAACGAAACCGGAAGGAAAGTTAGGATCCAGACGTGTATCATGTGCGTCCGATGAAACCGTCTGTAGAGCTATAATGTACATAAACACATTTTTTTATGTCTTAAACTTAACACAGACCAGACCTATTATGACTGTTGTGATTTCAGTGAATTGTGAAAAGAATGAAACATGTCGATTATGGCATGACACACATTTGCTCACATTGCACTAAATATTTCTTAATAAAAAAAATTTGCAAGTTTGAGCATTTTTCTGTTAAGCATATGAGTGTAGTGGCCAATCAGAGGGGTCTTGATTAATCCCGGGGCAGTCCGCTAAACTTTCCGGTGTTTTGATTAAAGGGCACACTCAGGCTTTCATCATAAACCGCAAAGTTTAGATACGATAAGAAGTATCTAAGAAAGGAAGATTCATTATAACCAGAGTTTTGGGACATTAAACTTAAGCCATTGACAGTTTCAGTGATCACTTTCTGTATACAATTTATTTCCAGTTTGAATAACCATTTTGTTGGTCATGCTGAGTTGTTTTCTCTTTCAACTAATATGACATAGTCAGTGTATAATTCAGTTATGCTTAAAGCAGAGTGGTGCACAACCCTGACTTATCTTTGCATCTTTACAGGTGATATTGTGGAGTTTAATGGCATGGAGGGTACAGGTAAGACAGAAACCTTGTACCACCTTATCACCCGCTGCATCATGCCAGTGCAGAGTGGAGGTCTAGAGGTGGGCGTGGTCTTCATCGATACTGACTACCACTTTGATATGCTGCGGTTAGTGAGCATTTTAGAGGGACGTTTGGACGAACATTCAAAGGAAGGTTATGGTTGTGAGAATGAACCTGAGGAAGTATGTTCATGTCTGCGCAGACTGTCTGTTGTGCATTGCAACAGCTCAGCGCAGCTCCTTCTCACCCTGCATTACCTAGAGAACTCTTTTACCATCCAGTCCTTTCCTGCTTTGCTGGTCATCGACAGCATCTCTGCCTTCTACTGGGTGGATCGATACAGTGGTGGCGATAGTATAGTTTTTCAGGAAGCTAACCTGAAGAAGTGCACCAACTTGCTGGATAAGTTACGAAAAAACTATGGCATTGTGATTTTTGCCACCACCCATGCAATCATGAGGAACTATGGCACAGCATCTGATTCAGGATTGTCAGATGTGCCTGGCTCTTCATTATCTTGGAGGTGGAAGTCCGTTGACAGTGCTACAGACTTTAACAAACCCTACCTGTGCAGAGCTTGGCAGAGAATAGTAACTCACAGACTGCTGTTCACTAAAAGCCATGTGTCAAATGACCACAAGCAAGTTTTCTCCACAGCATGTACCAGCATAATGACAAAGGGTGTCAAAAAATGCTTGTTTGTTGTCATAGAAGATGGTATTAAATATTTATGTGACAAGTGAGTGCAGAGGACACATGCTGTTAAACTGTCACATACAGTAAGATGGTGTATACGTTTATATTTTGTGCAAGAAAATGCAGATTTCCAAAAAAGTTTTTTAGTGTGATTGTTTGCTTCAGATCTGCTTGATAACGTACAATTACTTAAGTAAATACGAATTAAAGAGAATATCTGGACCATTACTGAAGATAACTATTTTTGTAATCACTTTTCACAAAGGTCGTTTTTGTTTTTAAATGAAAGTTTTGGAGTTTGTGTAACAAACGTGAATTGAATGTGAACTGTACTATTACTATTTGTGATCAGGAAAAAATAAAGAAAAGAAAGTGCCAGAAAAACATAAAAACTTGATGATGAGCTTTTGACTTAAGTTAGCAAACAATTTTAGAAACATGCCAGAAAACCCTACACTGTCAGAAAAATTTAGCTTTTCACTGGGGTAGTACCCACAATAGCACATGCATTGTTTTCAGTTGAAAATGCACTTTTGTATCTTAAATCCCCCTAAAGGGTAGATAATGGGTCAGACACAGGATGTACCCAGGGGTGCAATGAACAGTTTTAAGGGGGGTATGCGAGAGAGAATTTCGGGCCCCTTTAGATTATTTTTTTAACTTTAGGTATGTATTCATAGCATAATGTGTAGCTACATAAAATACTCAGTTCTGTGTGTTTATTCAATTTTAAAGGGTGCATTTGTGACTAAAAATAAATGTGAATTGAGAAGCAAACTCTTATATAATGTAAATGTATGTAATACACACCAAACATATCCCAAAGCAAAATTTTGCCTACCCACCCATAACCATTTTTACATTGCATTAACATTGCATCTAGGTCATGCTTACACGCTGTTTTTTAAAGAGCCTCACTTTTACTTAACACTTAAAATAATTTACAGTAGTTTTATATTAATTTACTTTATATTTTACTACAGTGTTAGTAATTGAAATGTGTATGATTGAAAAAAGGGAAAAAACGAAACCGTGATGACGGTGGGGCCCTCTAGCGTTCTCATTGGCCCATATGCATGGCATACTCTGTAGCAACTACATGTTCAATTTAATTCACATTTATTTGTATAATGCTTTCCATAGTTACTGTTGAAAAACAGCTTTACACGATTCAGAAGATTCAAAGAAAATTTTAAATGTGATTAAAAGACTAACAACACCCTGGCAACAATCTGTAAGCATCCTAGCATACCAGTGACATGGTGAAGTTCCACCTACGTTTTTTTTTAATAATTTTTTTTATGTACTAAGGGCAGAACAAGTCAAAGTAAAGCAGTACATAACTTACCTTTAAGGCAAGAACAAGATATGATTTTGACAAGCTGTAATAGCATGAAAACTGTACACCAATATTGTCGTGAGTAAATGTATTGATTCAGTATGTGCTTTTATTCTTTAATGAAGAGATGTGGATATGTTACTCCATGAAGTTAACTGTGTCTGTGTGCGCATACTTGATCAATTGTGTCTAATGTGTGAAAAAAAAAGAGTACAATTATTAGAGGTTTTTTTAATACTCTCAAGTATTTTAACTGTTTGTTGTTGTGTAGGTTTTCACAGCTCGAAAGGTGAAACTTGTAATCTTAGGTATTATTGTCTGTCAAAATGTAATATGCATGGATGAATGAGTAACAAATAAAACAAAATGGAGATCTATGATTTCAAAATAGTTTTGAGATGTTTAAAAACAAGGTAAATATTTCATGTCAAATAACTATGTTTGTAAAACCTCATTCACACAGCACACTAAGTGAAAACAAATATGTCCCGTGACTGTCATAAGAAAACTGAGGGTCCCCTTACGTGGAAGTCGCCATTTTGTGCCGCCATGTTTCTACAGAAGCCCTTAACGGACAAACTTTTTTTACTAATTTGTCTTTGACGATGACATGTTTTTCCGGCGGTGACTACCGTAGCTTCTCTGTGCGTTTCAAAAGCGAGGGGTGAGCAGTGGACTGAGCCGTTGGTTGCAATTCACAGCCGCCATCTTTTTGGAAGCTAAGCTAACAGACACTGCTCATGCTGTGCGGCTTCTGTACCAAATTTCTGCATCAGATCAGGATATGGACGTTTGTGTGGTGAATGGTCCCAGGGAAGAGAGCTGCTTTGTCTGTGTGTCTGCGGAGTAAAAATGTTGTGCATTTTCTTTTTTGGGATTATTTACACGTTTGGCCAAGCACTTTCAAAAATAAATAAGAAACTGAGTGAAGCCTGCTCCTACAACACAATTTGTTTGTGTGGTGTTCCTCCAGAATTTCTCCAGACTCTTTAAATTTTTGTGCTCTTTCTTCATTTCACTCTAATTATTTTTGTATGGTTTAGGTCAGGAAACTGGGATGGCCATATGGCAGAACCTTAATTTTGTGCTCATTGACCAATTTTTTGTTGAATTTGATGTATGGAACCAAGAAAGATTGTTTTGAAAGATTTAACCACAACCCATTATAAGTCAGGTTTTGACTTTTTTATCTGTTGGTATTTGATATAAATCCATGAAGTTATGTATCTGAATAAGATGCCCAGGACCTCTTGTACAAAAGTATGTTAATACAATGATGGTGGTATTTAACTGTATACAGTAAAACCCAACAGTTAACTTAACTTAGACCATTTAAGGAATGGTCTGCCTTAAACCATTTAAGTTTTAAAACACATACATCTGAGTACTGTGAACTTGAGTCATGTGCAATTCACAGTTTCAAATGTATGTGTTTTAAAACTTAAATAGTTTAATGCAACCGGTTTCCTTAAATGGTTTGAGTTAACTTTTAGGTTTTACAGTGTAGACATGGAGCATGTATTAATCCATGTGTGCATGAAAGGCATTTTGTGTTCCTGCTGTCAAAAACCTTTTCATTCCCTATGGCTGCAGAACTCAGTCCTGTTTAAGTTTCAGTACAGCAAATTAATATGCTGGGTTTTTTTTTTTGTATGAGAGCAGAGGATTTGTTTCTTAAACTGTCCCAAACAACTTGGTTATGAAAGTGCTATTTTACCTTTACTTTTTAGCTTTCTGATCCCAAGATTCAACTGTTTTCTGAAGTTCTTCATCTGTGACCCTTGGAGAGTTTTTTTCCACTCCAATTATTCTCCTTGCTGAGCATTAAGATGATATAGACATCCATCCTTTCCTTGTCTACCCTGAGGAATGGTGTTTCTTTGTCAACTTTTTAAAATAACTTTTTCTTCACTGCTGATTCTTGCCATACTTCCGTTGCCAAACTGTGCACGCATACGTTGCCACGTCATCATTGTGTACAAACAGTAAAAGGGTCTATAGACGAGACCAGACGATGATCTCACGAATTTCCGTGGCATAGTCACGGAATTTTTTGCTCATTTTTCCGTGACATTCTCACGGATCTCCGCATATTTCCGTGGCCCTGCCACGGACTTTCTTTTCCGCGGCATTCTCACGGATTGGTTACTCAACTGTTTTGTCCTGTTTTCTTGCCATTGTCGCTTCGGTTTAGGGTTAGATTTACATAAAATGACATCCCTACCCAAACCCAACTCTAACCCCAATGCCAGGTGACAATTGATTAAAGTTTAGAAAATATAAAAGAATACATCAGAAAAAATTGTATAAACCAATACTTACAGTGACAAAGTAACGCAAGCACCAAATCTAACCCTAAACCGAAGCGACAATGGTTTGAAAATAGGAAAAAGCAGTTAAGTAACCAATCCGTGAGAATGCCACGGTAAAGAAAGTCTGTGGCAGGGCCACGGAAATATGTGGAGATCCGTGAGAATGTCACGGAAAAATGAGCAAAAAATTCTGTGACTATCCCACGGAACTTTGTGAGATCATGTTGATGAATGGTAGGATGAGAGCGGGTATATAAAGGATGGGGGTGATGAGGATCAGGTGGAGATGATTAGTACTCTGGTGAGTGAGAACGAGTGTGTGAGGTGGATGGTGATGGGGATGCAGTCCTGACAGAAAACCTGTTATTTTTAAATATTTGATTAGTTATTACAAAGGTGGTCTCTGTTTATTTTTTAAACAGAACCCCTTTATGTTGCCTATGAAGACTGTCAGAATGAGTTTCCTGAAACTGCCTTTATGCACAACGCTGCCTCTGAAGTCATTGCCTCATGGGTCAGCAAGACAAGAAGTGAGCTGTCTAAGCTTTTGGATGCAACCATAACACTCTAAAAACAAACGGTGCTAAATAGCACTAAAAGTGTTCACTGGCTCATAATCAAAGGAACCATTTTAAATGCCATATAGCATCTATGTACCTGTGTAGAACCATATTGTGCTATATCTGGTGCTATAATGGTGCTATATCACCCCCAGATGGCTATTTATGGGTGCTTTATAGGTGCTATATTGCACTAAAAATGGTTCCCCTATGATTACGAGCTTTTAGTGCTATATAGCACTTTTTTTAGAGTGTAGCGTCATAGTGTGTTTAAACAGTTTGTTCAGTTAACAGTGACTCAGTTCTTTCAGTTATACGCTTCTATATTTCTTTAAATAAAAATACACTGTATATTTCTTTGAGAATTCATCTTTAGACATTTGTTCTCAATTGTATTTGGTTCTTAATTTTTTATTACATCTTTGATGAAACATAAAGGTGAAATATGATGTTTAAAAAAAGTATTGTGATGCTGCAGAACAGAAGACTGGATTTTACACTACACTACTGTACTTACAAATTGTATATAAGTGATAAGTGTGTGGTACCTGTAGGCCAGTGTAAGTTAATGACCGGCACATATGGTGCATGTATACTATAACTAACGAGAAATACTAGTGTACTTACAAATTGTATATACACGATAAGTGTGTGGTACCTGCAGGCAAGTGTAAGTTATACTTATACCATACGTATATGATAACTAATAACAAACATTACTGATGTGCCATTTTGGTACTCAGACTCAGTATCTTTGTCATTTAAACCAAGCATTAAATAACTGTATGCATTAACTACTGGTTACATTTACTAGTACGTCCATGGTAACTGCATGGAAACAGGACTGTAAAAAAATTGATGCTTTTTACACAGTTATTACATAGGACCTAACACCTAAGATATAGCATCATATACATGTCACTGTCCGGCAAACCCAGCCATTGACTATCATACGCATTAACTACTGGGTACATTCACTAGTAAGTCTATGGTAACTGTATGGAAACAGGACTGTAAAATAAAGTGTTGCTTTTTAAACAGTTATTACATAGGACCTGCCACCTAAGATATAGCATCATATACATGTCACTGTGAGGCAAACCCAACCATTGACTATCATACGCATTAACTACTGGGTACATTCACTAGTACACACTTATTGTGTATATACAATTTGCAAGTACAGTAGTGTTTCATATTAGTTATCATATATGTACACTATAAATACCTGTCATTTACCCTAACTTGCCTGTAAATACTAAATACTTAAATTGTACATTTATTTGTAAGTACAGTAATGTTTCTTGTTAGTTCCAGTATACACTGTAAATATGTATCTGTTATTACCCAGTACTTATCTAGAGTTACATAATAACTACCAAGCATGTACCACTGGCAAGCACAGCAATGACACCAGTCAATCACCATGCAGATACCCAAAAGCAAGCACCACACATCCGCCGGTAAGTACAACTTATTTACCATATATGTACAAGGTAAGTACACGTATTGTAAAATAAAGTGCTACCGAGATTATTTTCTCTGAAGCTCCCTTCCAACTGTTTGAGACAATTGACTGCTTGATTCGATGAATCGATTGTCCCTGAGATGAAAGGGGAAAGCTACCATAAGTCCTGGGATGTGCAAAGAGTGAAGTATACTGAGACAATACATGTGTGGGGTTGCTTTTCAACCAAGGGAGTGGGCTTTCCCATAATCCTGCCCAAAAACACTGCCATGAATAAAGAATGGCATGAAAACGTCCTGCAAGAGCAACTTTTCCCAACGATCCAGCAGCATTGGTGATAATTGTGCTTTTTCCAGCGTGAGGGAAGACCATGTCACAATATAAGAGTGAAAATAAGCTTGAAGATCATTACATAAAAATTTTGGATCTGTGTCCATAAAAATTACATAATAAAAATTACATTACTAAAAAATGTTCACTACATTCTAAAGCATAGAATCATAATGTGTATTCCTTTTGTATTGCATATTAAAATTTATTTAATACCTAATTGCATAAAATTGTGTAATTTTACTTTTTTGAGTAAAAGTACAAAAGTACTTTTTACTTAAGTAAAAGTAAAAATGTACTAGATGTTTAATGTACTTAAATATTAAATATAAACCAAAAAGTTTAAATTATGAAATGTAGTGGAGTAAAAATTATGATAATATGCTTTGGATTGTATGTTTTCCAAAGAAAAAAACTAATAAAATACGAATACCTGAAAATTTACTTTTATGTAGAAAGTAAAACTACTTAAGTAGTGTCTGCCTAATAAAGTTCAAATCAAAATTTGTTTAAATCCCGGGTGCACCACATTTACAGATTTCTACACAATGTTTAAATTTGGCTTCAAATGACAGGTAATTACAGTTTCTCCACACTGTAAAACCTAACAGTTAACTTAACTCAAACCATTTAAGTAAACCGGTTGCATTAGACCATTTAAGTTTTAAAACACATACATTTAAGTACTGTGAACTTGAGTCATGTGCAATTATGCACTTATATTTAAGTAGTGTGAACTTAAATATAAGTGCATAACTGCATATGATTCAATTTGTTTTAGTTCACAGTACTCAAATGTATGTGTTTTAAAACTAATGCAATCGGTTTACTTAAATGGTGAGTTAACTTTTAGGTTTACAGTGCATGCAAGACCTTTCATGTGCCTGTCCTGATATAGATGCGGATTCAATATTTAAGTTCAATTCAATTCAATTTTATTTATATAGCACTTTTTTACAATTGTTAAAGCAACAGTATGTAAGAAATATCAATTAATCATAAAATGGCCCTGATGTCACTAAACATTAAGAAATCATTTTCATTTCAAATACTTATATCACTGACAACAGTGGTCTGGCCAGGATATTGTCATTTAAAAAGTGGAGTTGCAGCCCTCAACTAATGTTTAAGTTGTCATTTTGTGTATTGGCCACCAGTTGTGTGACTGCATTACCAGTTTTTGCCACAAGTTTTGTTATTGCAATACCAGTTTTGATCCTACAAAAAATCCTACATACTGTTCCTTTAATTGTTTCAAAGCAGCTTTACATTAATAGATGTAGGAAAAGCATAGAGAAGCGAGTGTAGTAAAAATGTAACATATACAGTAAAGTAGTAAGTTAAGCCAAAGGTGGCGGACTCTCCATGGGATGAAAAAAACCCCTAGGAGAAAAACCCTCCTGGCTACTAGTCCAGTGGGAAAACTCAAATTAAAGTGTGACCAAATTTAGGTGTGATCAACTTCTTCACAAGTGCTTTTAGACTCAGATCCCTCTAATATGTAATAATAAATAAAATCCTGCATTGTAAACATCATCCAGTGTTTGTTATTTTTAGAATTGAAACTTAATTTGTATAACATTAATAGCATGTTGTACACTGTTTATTAGTGAAAGCAAGTCCCATGGAAAAGCTTTCTCACTCACAGCATGGATCATTCAGTGAGTGGGAAGGAGGAAACATCGATGAAAGCATCAGTGATACACTGTCTTTTCAAACACTGGAGCTTCTTTCAGACCAAGAAGCTCATTTCCTCTTGCACCTGGACTGCTTTGGACAGCTTCCCCCCGACCCTTGAGCCTCTTTTTAATAAGGTGAAAAAACACACCAAGAATTACAAATGTAATACACTGATTTATAATTTAATTATTTTTAGGTTTTTTTATAGTTACATTGAGATAACATATAAGATTTGTTTATGAGGACAATTCATATGTAAATAGAATATGCCAGAACAGTTGTTTAGCTTTGTCTACATTCCTGGTAGAAATATTAACAGAGGTGCTTGGATCACCAAATATAAAAAGTAATAAAATCTATAAAAAAAAAAAACGCAGCTGTAAATACACCTGGTCATTTAGACAAGCACGTTAACAAAAAAAGAAAGTAAATGGTTTTAGTTTGTCAAAAGTTTGAAAAAAATGGTTTTAGTTAAGTCTTTTGGAGATGCAATGTCAGAATTGAACAAATTTGTAGAAAGATCCGTGTGAAAAGAACCGAAAGAAATAATACATCCTTTTGTATGTCGATAAGCGACGGAACTTCATACTCCACTTCCGGGTTTTACCACCTACCGCTGACGACTGGCAATACTTTTTACTTTGAGTGTGTCCCAATGTATTACTCCGCAGGGTAAGTGAGACTTTTGAAATTATCTTTGCACAGTTTTTTTACACAATTAACATTAATAGCACATAGCACATCATGCATTCGGTTCAAAAAGTTTAATGTAAGTTTTATGTACTATGAAACAATTGCAGTGCTTTCAATGTTGACGTGGGTCTATTTGCTCGTTGCAGTGACATGTAGTGTTTCGGTCTCTCTTAAACATGGCCACCATGATGGAGTAAACGCAACAACTTTAAAAATTCATATAATCGAGGAAAACTATGCTTCTTTAACGCAAAAGAGGAATGTTTCGAACCGAAATATCATACCAAACGCCGAATCCACATGAGAGATTTGGGAAAAGTTTCTTCTTGTATTACATACTGAATTAAGTTGGCTGGAAGCTGGAAAGGGAAAGAGAATTGCATCAATTCCGTAAGCATTTGCTACTCTTCGATCATTTACACGCTTTTTGATGTATTCATTTGTTTATTTGTGTGTATGTGGATGTTTATTGTTAATGTTGTAGAAAGCGAGATACTGTTTGGTTTTAGAGTGGAAATCAAGTGTTGTTGTTTTGGTTTTCCAGCAGAAAGTGACAAGAGTTGCAGTCTGTATGAGTGAAAATAGTAACATTAAACGTAATAACGATGTAAAATACGCGTTATAAAGATTAATTGTTAAGAAAGTAAGTGTCGTCCGCCTGAGAGCACACATATCATTCCGCGAGTTTTCGCTCTTTAATTTTCGGGGATCTTTAACTAATGTGAGATACATCCCCCAACTCTCCGAATAAACGAAAGTACTAACTTCTTACTACACCAATTGCCACAGAGGAAGTAGCGAGTAAATATAAAAACATGTTTAGTGTATAGTTTGTATTAGTATCCTTAATTCATCTGGTTCCCTTATCTTTGGTAAACGTCACACCGACGTTTGGAGTCATAAAGTTTAGTTTTTAAGTATCCAGCCATCTTACTCTAGTCATGACACGAGCTGCTAAACTACCCAGTTTCTCCGAAACGAACCTTTATATACTGAATAAACATGTTACTTTGGCATAATGATTGTATATCTAACACCAGTGTCCTGTCTTTAGCACCCGTATCTAATTCCTGCTAAAAGTTTCAAGTGCATTTATTCAGAGATAAAGTTAGTATTGCACAAGATTGTCAATGTGCAGTTGACGTATGTCAAGCAGTGGTAGCAGTGTCCAGTCATGTGACATGCTGTAGTTTATCTAAAACCATTTTAATCAAAAGCGTGTTTTTAATTACAGAATAATTATGCATGCAAAACTATTAATTAAGAGATTACAGTACATAGAAAATGGCCATTTATGTACACTTAAAAGCTGAAATGTGACAGAATAGTGACAGTTGAAGAAATTATTTGTAAGACCTAAATATGCTCTTACATTTTATGCCCATGTTGTTTGTTAACTCAACAAATAATTTTACTAAATGTTTTGCATCTTAGCAGAATGAGCCTTATAATAACAGTACATTTATTTTTTACTAGTGATCGACCAAGTATATTGCAATGGCCTATTTTTGTAAAATAAAAATTTCTGCATATTTTTTTTTCAATCGGCCAATAAATCTTTTTGTTCCTTAAATTTGTAATTTTTTGTAATGCAAAGAAACATCTCAGGTTACCTATGTAACCCTGGTTCCCTGCATCGCCATGGCAAAGTTTTGGGGAACGCCTCAGCGTGAATGATTACTAGTGCTGCACAATTAATCGCAATCGCAATCGCGATGTCAGCGACCCGAGGTGATACCAAACGTGACACGAAAACACTGTAGATCACTTATTGGTCTGAGAGAATCGTCACTACCAGCGTCATCGCTATAATGTAATTAGCTTTACCTATAGTGCTGCTTGCGCTGTCTCGAGCAAACATATTGTCATCTGTGCTCTGCCATAAGTTCCCAAACTCCATTTTAGCAACGAAAAACATACACAGGTTGAGAATCAGAGAAAGCATAACAGTTTTTTTTCCAAACTTGCAGTCTGTGGCGGAACATTCGCGATGAGCACGTCAGCATTATATGCTTAAATGCAACTTCAATGAGGCTCAGCGGAGCGCCTCGTCTGACGACGCCACGGGTGTTTGAACAGAAACTGTCATATGAGACAGAGGTAGTGATAAACGCGATGTGCAAACATCTATTTGTGGTGGCCAATTTTTATTTTGTGGTAGACTGAGAAATAAGTGAATGTATGGGAATGAACGACGCTCTCACTTGTATGATGTCACAGCAGTAGGCAGCAGTGCAAATATAACGACACATAAGGCGCATTGTTGGCATGTTGCTATTATGAGGCAACTAAATAGACTACGCCATTGACCAACAAAAACCTAGTCTAAAGTCAATGGCGCAATATGTTTTTTGTTATTTAAAGAGCGCGTTAGTAATATGCGCCTATAAACGAGACGACAATGCTGGTTTGCTTATCACATATATGAATGCGCAGCAGCACAAAAATGCTTTTAAATATGAAAGATTAAATTGTTGAAATGTAAAAGATTATTATTGAGTCTCTTGGACATAAATGAGGACCGATTATGAGACGTTAGAAGGTGTAAAGAGCTGCTTTACCCTGTAGCCTGGTAAGTAAATAAATGCTTTGCTTTAAACAAATGTATCTATTTTTAAATGTTTTTTAAATGCTACCCCACAGATTAATTGTATATGATGACTTTGTACTTCTGGATATGATGAGATGGGAACCATTTTAAGTAATGCTTTTTAAAATCCCATGGCGCTGTCCGAGTGCTGAAACGCTTCTGCTCTTCGCACGTTTGTAAATTCTTTATCTCTTATTTGTATTTTTAGAGTACAAACCTTTTCTTGCATATTTGCAAAATATTATATGATATTACAATGATTATGTAGGATATCAATACATTTACAGCAATTAAAAGCCTGCTATTTGTACTTCTATGACTGAAAGGAAAAGGCTTTTAAAGGTTTTAATCCAAAAAATTAAAATTTCAATAAAAATGAAAACAACAAATTTTTGTTTACATTATTCTTAAACTGGGGGTCCTCTTCCTCTGCTTAGTTTATCAGTTTACAAAGTCCATCATCCAAATAGGGATTAGACATAGCACCAGCACAACTGGCTTTTAAAGGGGATGAGAGCTGAGATTCTCATTGGTTTATTGCACGTTACACCCAAGACACACCCATTACTCATTAGGAGAATATGAACAACCCTTTTCAACCGTGCGCTATGGCGCATAAACCATTTTTCCAGTCGTTAAATTAGCAAAAGTGCCATCAGACAGATCGACCGATATATCTGTTTTCCGATTTTCTTTCCCCGATATTTAAGCATTTTCCCACTCTCAAGTATATGGTTTTTTAAATATCGGATTGACCGATAAACGGGAGAATTGAGAATTGCGAGCTGGACGCATCTGAGGAGAGGAGCTAACAGCAGCAGCGTGCACAGCAAATATGATGGCGGAGTGACGCAACTTCGTTAAAAGGACTTTGAGTATACTTACTTTGCATATAAGGCAATTATAACACATCTCATCTGTGCAATAATGTATGTTATGTTAAATAAGTTGATTAATTAAAGCAGTGTATGCAGCTTGTCTAAGAATAGAGTCGAACTCGCAGAGCCACGCTGATCCATCAAATCCGGTCCCAAAAACGACGTAGCTTTGCATGAATAAAACAGCCATGAATTAATGCTTGGTGGAATTAAAAGTGCTAAATTAAATTTGTGTTTCTGTTATTTATGCTTATCATTAGCCTTGTAAAATCATTGCTGTTCACCGGGTTGAAGGCTGAAACACAACCACCACATGTAGCTAACTTTTAACAAATTACCCTAAGTTATATTAACATTTACCAGATAAACATTATTTTGCTGTTCACCAGGTTGAAGGCTGAAACACAGCCACCACATGTAGCTAACTTTTAACAAATTACCCTAAGTTATATTAACATTTACCAGATAAACATTATTTTGCTAAAATATCTAAATAAATGTCTGTGTATATTATTTATTTATTACCTCCGCAAGCTGTCACAGTTTGATACAGTTAATGCGCGAGTAAATGCATAGATAAACAGCGTTGTCAACAGTCATTTTTATAAGCTATAACAACCAAATATTAATTTTTCTGACATCAAATACCAGTTAAGAAATTCAATTATATATAAGCCGTTGTATTTGTTACTTTCCTGAATGTTTCATTTACAACGTGTTTACTGAATTATTCCCTTCCACGTTTGGGAGAAGAGTGAGCAAGGCTGGGAGATATTGTTAATATGCACATCAACGTTTGAACAACGTCACCATGGTGAACTGAGTTTTCAGAAGGCTTATTAAAGTTTGACTTTATCTGACATTCCCATTAGTACAGCTCCATCTAGTGGATGCATAACGCAAACCCAGTCAAACGTTTGACTGCAGTATCTTTTATTCTATGCGCCTTATAACCCGATGCGCCCTATTTATTAAAAAAATTCTAAAATAGGCCATTCATTGAAGGTGCGCCTTATAATCCGGTGCGCCTTATAGTGCAGAAAATACGGTATATTATATTATGGATAATAACATACAATAATGAAACTGTATTGCATACAGATGTGCTTTTAATTTTACTTGCCATCTTTTAAACCACATGTCCCCTTGTTTTTTTAACGTTGCAGTGTTTCCCACAGATCTGAAATTTACTTGTGGTGGTAGCTGGTGAAAAGGGCAATCATTACCCACCGACAAAAGTGGTCTACTATACATTTGACAAAGAACTAATAATGTGTGACACAACCAGCCCAGTCTCCTGAAGATGCGTATAAATAGCACGAAGTGTAAAACTTGTGCAATACATACGCCAAATTCCACTTTGGCGTGCATGTGATGCGCCGGTCCTTATCATTCACTTAAACGGTGCATCTTTTTTTGTCGTTTTATTTATTTATTTATTTATTTATTTATTTTTACCATTTTCACTTGGGTTTAGGGTTAGAACAACTTTTTGTTATATAAAAATTACATCCTAACCCAAACCCCAACTCTAACCCCAACTCCAAGTGACCATGGCTTAAATATGGACAAAAACATGGAGAAACCTGTATATTAAATAACCTCATTAAGCAAATCTAACCCTAAACCCAAGCGAAAATGGTTTAAAAATAAAAAAAATTTAGAAACCAATAAATAAAACGACAAAAAAATGCACCGTTTAAGTGAATGGGAAGGACTGGCGTATCATATGCACGCCAAAGTGGAATTTGGCGTATGTATTGCACGAGTTTTACACTTCGTGCTATTTATACGCATCCTCAGGAGACTGGATAGGACACAACACAATACTTTGATTTATTGAACATTAATATTAATTTCACATTATAGTTTTTTAATCTAACCACCCCAAACTTTCTTTGAACAAAGCTGACACTGTTTGTCAAAGCACCACAAAAAGACTTACTGTTTTTGCACTGATATATGAAGCAATTAGATGACCCCTTTATATTCAAACTCAATATAGAAAACTATGTATATTATATTAATAGACAGTGCAGGTCTATAGATTATAAATGTGACTGGTGTTATGATGGTTATAATTTCTATTAGATGGGCACTTTTACTGCTTTTGCTCTATCTTTCTATTTCTCTCTTACCGATTAAAAAAAGCTTAATCCACTCATTATTTCAGATTTAAAAGTCTACTTGCGGTCCCAAGTAGGGGTCTCGGGTATTCCGCGAAGACCTCCTAATGGTAAAACTCTGCTCAAGTTCAGACACATGAAAGGATACAATGTGACACTTGCTTCCCGTCGCACCGACCCAATTCATTGAGAAACAGAAAGCACGCTCACCGTGTTGAAGGCTCAGAGCACGTTATAAAACATATTCTTAAAATACACATTTCTGTTTTAATAAATGCTCATAGTAAATCATAGCATATTGCCTAAAACATAAGGTAGGTACAAAAATAATCAGTGATACATTTGCGACCCATTAAAAATTAGGGTCGCAATTAGAGCTGCAACTAACAACTATTTCTTCTGTCGACTAATCTAGCGATTATTTTTCCGATTAGTCGACTACTCTAACGATTATTTTTTATTATTAATATAGTGTTCTTTTTTTATTAGCTATTTAATCTGTTGGATAATCTGTTTTTCTACTCTCTGTCTGATCTGACAGTCATTGTTTGTTTTATTGTATTTTAACACAACTGAATTCTATTTTCACATATTATCTGTTCTGTTGTCAGACATATAGGGGCAGTTTCCCAGACAGGGATTAGTCCTGGACTAAAATAAATATAAGAGCTGTCCAAACTGAAAACATCTTGCACTGACATATCTTAAAATACATCAGTGCCCTTAGTTTGGCCTCAAAATGCACACAAGTAATGTTTTTAATAAAGCATGTTTGTTTAAACTAATTATATTTCCTAATTAAACTAAGGTCTAGTCCTGGCTTAAGATAATCTCTGTCCAGGAAACCACCCCAAAGACTATTAAAATAGTGACTAAACATGACTAGGGATGCACCGGTTGACCGGCCAGAGATCGGAACCGGCCGTTTTTTTCGGCCAATTTTTACGAAAGTGCGCTCGCGTTCACAGACTACATTTGCTTATAATTAGGGCTGGGTTTCGATTCACATTTCAAGAATCGGTTCGATTCCGATTCTCAAGATCTTGAATCAATTATCATTGTTCAATTCGATTCGATCCGATCCAATCTGATCCGATCTTCGAGATTTACATAAGTGTTTTTGAAAAAAGCCCGAAATGGTGCCAGATAGGGGTGCACGGAATGGCCAAAAATCTATTCCATGAGTCATTTTTTTTCACAGTAACAGTATATTTCATGGTATACATGTTTTTCAGTTTTTTGGATTATAAAAATTTGCAGTTATTTGCCACTCACTAACTGCTCACCACAGTTTTAAAATATGGACAATTTAAAGTTAATAATGTTAAAGTGAAAATGCCCTGAGGATAACAACAGATTAAGTCTTGATAGACAGAATTTTGTTTTTAATTGAGTTATTAATTTTATAGACTATTGAAGCTATAGTATGCATTGTATTTTGTATTTATGCATACATTACATTAAAAATAGGCAGTATGTAAAATGAACAGGTATACATTTATGCACAAACCTACAGACAGGATAAATACCTGTATATGAGAGACAGAGCTCTATATAGATATTATGACGGGTGCTATGATGTGATGAAGTCTGTTTTAAGGTCTTGACGCTCTTTACTTCCTATTGCACATTAACATTTGCGTCTCTTTCTCGTCTTTCTGATTAAAGATGTTTGTACTATAAGCAAATTAGGCGTCAAACTACATCGCTCCAACAGCGCACGTGTCACTGATATAACCGCAAGTTTTGTCTTAGCTTGCTTAAAGTTCAGAAACCTTTACAACTATTAGCATTATGTGTAAGAAGAACTCTTTATTTGGCGACCCGTTGCGCGCGCCTCAAGAAACCTCTGCCCGTCAGAGACCAGCTGCATGAGCACAGAGGGGGAGAGAGAGAGAGAGTTTCACTGGAGACCCGCGGTGGATTCACTGCATGGCGCTTATTATAACAATTACACAAATAACTCGTTCATTTGTTATGAGTTGATTATTTTACATGTAGATCGCAGCTTTGAGCGTTTCTAGAGTTTTCAAAACAACCGCTTGCTTAACGTTACTGACCGTTATGTTCGTTGTTTTAATGTCCTTCCACCTCGCGCGCATGCGTGAATTCAATGACGCGGCAAGTTTATGTTATTAATTAGTAAATCGATTCTTTGAGTTACGTATCGATCTTTAGAGATTAACATGAAAATCGATTCAGAATCGGTGAATCGATTTTTTCAACACAGCCCTACTTATAATGCGCGTTCGGCAAACGGCTGGATTTTTATATATTTTCGTCCGATTTTTACGAAAGTGCACCCGCATTCACAGACTACATTTGCTTATAATAGGCGTTCGGCAAACGTCTGGATTTTTGAATATTTTTGTCCGATTCTTACGAAAGTGGGCCGTCGTCTAATGGCGCACATGGATCCGCGATACACGCTCCCCACAGACAGACTACATTTTTAATATTTCTCGAACATGTCTTTTGTGTGGAAGCATTTCGAAATCTGCGAGCACAACGTGAAGATTGCAATCTGTAAAGTATGCAAAGGACAGGTTAATCGAGGAGGAACAACGGCAAAGACATTCGGTACATCAAACTTGATCAGACATTTAAAAATTCATCACCCGAAAGAACACGATGAATATCTAAAGTCTATCGATCACGCAAAACAGGCAAGACCTTCCCTAACTCAACCATCAATGAAATCCGTCATACTACGAAACCAGAGTTACAGTCGGGATAGCCCAAAGGCGCAAGCCATTACAAAGAAAGTAATGGAATTTATTGTACTGGACGACCAGCCGTTTTCTGTTGTAGAAGACCAAGGTTTCCGCCGTCTAATGGCGCACATGGATCCGCGATACACGCTCCCCAGCAGACGATACTTTTCGGATGTGGCTCTACCCGAAATCTACAATGCTGTGTCAGCTCATGTTCACAGTCTACTTAATGCTGAGGTCAGATACATTAGTTTTACCACCGATATATGGAGGGTTGATGTGAGCCCAATATCTATGCTGAGTCTGACGGCCCAGTTTATTGATGCTGATTTCGAACTACAAAAAGTTATTTTACATGCACACGAATTTTCTGGTTCACATACAGCATCTGCGCTTGTCATGGCTTTTGAAGAAATGCTTAAAACATGGAACATTTCCAAAAGCAAAGTGCACGTAATTGTGCGTGATAATGCCGCAAACATGTGTAAAGCAATGAAGGATGCTGACCTACCTAACCTGCCTTGTATGGCCCACACTCTGCAGCTGGCCGTACATGAATGGTTGCTCTCACAGCACAGTGTAACGGACATAGTTGCGACTGGAAGAAAAATAGTTGGCCATTTCAAGCATTCACCGCTCGCATACTCCCGACTTCAGAATGCACAGGCACAGCTGAGCCAGCTGAAGAAAAGGCTACAGCAAGATGTCCCAACGCGATGGGACAGCACGTATTATATGCTGTCAAGTCTTATGGAACAGAAGCATGCTTTGGGGGCATATGCTGTAGACTACGAATTACCTGTAACCCTCACCTCGTACCAATGGGGTCTTATCGAGAACATATTGACTGTTCTTGCACCATTTGAGGTGCTTACAAAAGAAGCCAGCTCTTCACTGCGACTGCAGCAGATGTCATCCCCTCAATCGTGGCACTGAAACGTCTCCTAACAAAAAGCGCTGAAACGGACCATGGCGTTAAAACCCTCAAATCCACACTTTTAGAAGCGGTTGAGAAAAGATTCAGCAACGTTGAACAGGAGCCTTTGTACTGTCTGGCTACGATCATCGATCCGAGGTAAATATAATAATAAAAATAATAATAATAAAAATAACAATAAGGGTCAACATATAATCTGTAATTTTTGTTTGTTGAATAAAAAGGTACAAGGATCTATATTTCTCCAACACAGCCAAACATACAGTACGAAAAATGCTTCAGAAGGTGTTACAAACAGAAACAGGAGAACTGAGTAAAGAGACGAGATACGCTGAAGGGAATGAAGAGTGCACAGAGGCGCCAGCAGAAAAAATACCACGCAGAGCAAGCTTACTGTTGGCGATGCACAATGAGATATTGGGAGAACAGTCTGAAGTGATTAAGGATACGGGCAGTCGCACAGCACTGGAAATGCAGAGCTACTTGTCTGAGCCACAAATACCAAGAAGCGAACAGCCGCTGGTGTACTGCCGCACAAATAAAAGCCGCTTTCCTGCGTTTGCTGAAGTTGTGCGAGCGTACCTTTCCGCACCCTGCACAAGCGTAGAAAGTGAGCGCTTGTTCAGCTCAGCTTCTCACGTGTTGGATGAGAAACGAAACAGACTAACTTGTGACAAAGCTGAAATGCTTATTTTTGTAAAGAAGAATTTGCATGCACTTCTGAAAAGCCATAAATAAACGTCAGTTCTGTAGGCTATAAGATTCATATTTTTTATTTTACCTTAAAATTACACTGACTTAATGATTTAAAAAGCAGCTGCTGTAGCATCTTTGTTTTACTCGTTGCACTAAACATTATTTGATTGAACATTTTTTTTATAGTTTATTATTTATGTAGTCTACTTTGGTTTTATTTATTTAGTTTGACTGGTAAAGACCTTTATTCTTTAATGAAAACAAATGCTAAATGTTGAATAAGCACAGTAACATCTTTGTTTGGAGTGTTAAAGGTGTTTTGATTGTGTTGTTTGGATTGTGGAACTATGCAGTTGTTGCCTTTAAGATTACAATTGTTACAGTTGTTACAATGTTTTCATTTAAGGTTTCAACCAAATTTAAAACAAAAGCTAAATGCTTTTGTCAGTAGGCCTTTCTACACTGAAATTTTTTTCTACTGGATATACGTAAAACTATAGTGCATAATTTTTGCATCCACTTTTTTAACTCTTTCACCGCCAGCGTTTTTTTAAAAAGTTGCCAGCCAGCGCCAGCGTTTTTCATGATTTTCACAAAAGTTTAATGCCTTCCAGAAAATGTTCTTCTTCAAATATATAAACATACAATATACCAAATGAAAGAACAGACCCTCTGCTTTCAAACAAAAAAAAAAACGTTTCATCCTACCTTTAGTAGTTCTTTTGTAATCAGCTTTTGAATATGGGTAGGTTTCTGCAAAAACACCACATTTTGAGCAAAAAGCAAAGATAATTCCATTTTTGTGACGGACTTTTCATAGAGATCCCATTCAGAGCGATCTTTAAAACAGACACGGACATGCAGCAGCTTGTCATAGGGCAATACTTCCGGTTTTAAAAAGTTGCGGAAGGGCGCCACCTGGTGGATAATAGCGGTATTGCAGAAAGACGGAAAATCTCGTCATTGGCGGGGAAGCGTTTTCTCTTAATTGACGAGATATCTCGTCAATGGCGGGGAAAGAGTTAAGTAAGTTTCACATGGAATTTTAAGCAAGGAATTGCTTACAGTTTAAAGTAAATCCAGCCTTTATTTTTCAGTGTTTATTGAATGTAGCCTACTAACTGCACAGTTACTGCTGTTAATTTCAGATGGTTAGTTATTGTTTTAATAGCCAAAACCTTCTTAAATACAAAATAAACATCTTATTTATGTAACCTTTCATTCCTTCTTGTTTGTTGCTTAATAAGAATAAAACAAAATCGGTATCGGAATCTGCAAATTTGCTTGGAAAAAAATCGGTAAAAAAAAACGGCCATGTAAAATCAAGATCGTGCATCCCTAAACATGACCCAATAACCTTGTGTTTAATCCAACCAGCTGTTACTTTAACTACTAAGTTACTAAAATCTTGATTTATAAACACGACATCGCAGACAATTCGGCGCAAATAAAAAATTGCCATTACACAGAGTTACTACAGAAGGCATGCGCGGGCATAGGAGAGAGAGAGCTCGCGCACAAGCACATAGAGAACCAGTGTGTGTGGGAAAACACTGCTAACCTTTCATAATAAACTCGAATCAGTCGTCTTCTCTGTCAGTAACAGACGTTTACGTGAAAATGCAAGTACACAGAGGAATCCGCATGGAAAACACAGACAACTTTTAATTCTTTCACTCAGTGTTATGTATGAGAGGCGCTGTCTAGGGGCTTCACGCAGAGAGAGAGAGAAAGAGAGAGAGCGCGCGCACGAGAGGCACCACCAAGCGCTTACAACAACAAATGAAGTCGTTTTAAAGGACAAGTTCGGTATTTTACACTTAAAGCCCTGTTTTCAGATTGTTTATGATGAAATAGAACGGTTTTGACTGAAATTTCGACATTTGCGGCTGCCCCGAGAATTTTTGGGTGTTTGTGTTTCAGCTCCTACCTTTACAATGGGTTTAATGGTGCACTGGAACAATTCTTTCTAAAATGCATTAAACTTTCGTTTACAAAGACGTGAAACTTATCGAGTGGTCAGGGGTGTTCAATGATATGCTCATGTACTATGTACAACATGCAGCCAACTGCGCTAGACTGTTCTCTTTCCCGCTCCATTACCTGGCAACCCCAGCGTGAACTTTGGATCAGTCAATTTCTGACTAAATGATAGGGGTGTTTGGGAAAGTCCATGTATTGGGAATATAGTTTCTACATTATTCATTAAATTAATATTATTCTTTACTCTTTCAGACCCCTCTATTTATTACTATATTGTATGCAAAGAGGAAGTGATTGTGATTATTATTATTATAAGGGGTCAAGCACCGAAGGTGCTGTGACACCTATTGGAATTGTCAGTATTATTAGGGGCCAAGCACCGAAGGTGCTGAGGCACCTATTGGAACTGTCAGTATTATTAGGGGCCAAGCACCGAAGGTGCTGAGGCACCTATTGGAACTGTCAGTATTATTATTCTTCATCTTCTTCCCCAATGGGAGTCTATGGCAGCCCTATGAACCGTACGTAAGAAAATGATGAAATTTGGCACAGTTGTAGTGGTGGTCTTAAAAAGTCATGTGACCAAAAATGGGGTCTCTAGTCCTAACTCTATAGCGCCACCAGCAGTGCAAAAATTCAATGTTCAAATGGTTATAACTGCTGATCCGCTTGATCTATGAAAATTCTACTTAGTACACGTGATTGCTCTCCTCATGCTTGTTGTTTTTAATACCTTACAGTAAAACTCCACCCATTACAGTAGTGGCCATTTTGAAATGTACAGTATTCCGTTTATTCGCTACTCCTCCTTCAAATTTTGTTAAATTGTTATGAAATTTGGCACAGGTGAACGTTGGAGTGAGCCGCACAGAAATGACCAAACAGAATTTTGATATTAATCTTTGTTAAAAAGTAATAAATGCGCAAACTTAACGAGGTTGACGCAAAAATAGTTCTGAAGCTGTAGCTCGGTCATTCTTTGATCAATTGAAATGAAATTTGGTACACTTCATGTGGACCATGAACTTGGGGTTCATGCCAAATCTGGTGACAGCGCCACCTATGGGTCATGAGATATGAAAATTCGCTATTTTTGCCCATAACTTCTGAACTGTTTGTCAGAAAATTATGATCTTGATGTCTGTGGATTGCTTATCTCATGCCGCATCTGTCGATGTGTATAATGCCGGGTTTGACCGAACCGCCTGTCCGCCATTTTGAAATTTCACATAATTTGTTATATTTTTTGAACTATTGGACATATCCGCGCAAAAATTAGTAAGGAGCTTCGACATGATGTCCTGAAGGTACCTGGGAAGTCAGAGTACAGCGCCACCTAGGGGTTATAAACTATAACAGTTCTTATGGAACTGCTTATAACTTCTGAATACTTTGTCTGATATTAATTTCTTTGTGAAATTGTATTCACTGGTTTATGCCGATTGCAACGACACCTCGTTTGTCATTTTCCAACATTCTGTTCATGTGTTATTGTAAAGCATATGGTAGATTATTTTTTCGCTACTCCTTTAACAAATTTTGTTTATTTTATGCCAGGTACTGCTCGTATAATGTTTGGAGCAATCCACACAGAAATGACCGAACAGATTTTTGATATTCTGTTCTCTTTCTTAGAAATACCACTCCAAAGTTGACCGTGCCTGTGACATTGTCTATTTGTCATAGTAAATTAATGTGACTGTATATTACATTGTATAGCATTACTATACAGAATGATCTTCTTGTCTTCAATCTCACTTGAGCTTTTTGATTCTCATATACATTGTATTTCTGTTAGTTCTGCTCTGCACTGTCAGTTCTGCATCTGTGTTGATTGGCACATGTCAATCCTTGCAGCACCTAAGCTGTTTTTTTGCTGCCCTTTGAGCTGTGTTAACGGAGTTGTGCATCTGGTTAACCACATGCCATGAGATTCTGAGGTCAAGGGTTCGAATCCCATGTGCAGTGATATTTTGTCTTAACTTTTTTCTCACTTAAGTTTTGTGAATCTCATACTATACATTGTATTTCAGTTATTTGTGCTCTCTGTTGTCATTTCTGCACTTTTGGTAATTGCTGGATATCAATGTTTACAGCTCTAAATCTCTATTCTATAGCTTAAACACACCAACTCAGTGGTTTAATCGTTTACTCAGTGGTGCATGCGGTAACTGCTGTGCTTTGGGAACCTGAGGTCATGGGTTTGAATCCCAGCTCTTACTTTCACTTATTGAGATTTCCTTTTGTGTTCACTTTAACACGTTCTTCTCGACCTGTCTGGTTTTCCACACGTGTTATATTTTTGCCAATTGCTGGATATCAATGTTTACAGCTCTAAATCTCTATTCTATAGCTTGGACACACCAACTCAGTGGTTTAATCGTTTACTCAGTGGTGCATGCGGTAACTGCTGTGCTTTGGGAACCTGAGGTCATGGGTTTGAATCCCAGCTCTTACTTTCACTTATTGAGATTTCCTTTTGTGTTCACTTTAACACGTTCTTCTCGACCTGTCTGGTTTTCCACACGTGTTATATTTTTGCCATCTTTACTGTTGTTGCTCCGCACTGCAGTGGTTCTGCTCTGCATTTGCTCTGCTTCGGGTTCGGCCTCTGTATTGCACGCTTTCTGCGCTTTGCACATTTGCTGCGTCGTGTGTTTTTTGCTGTGCTTTGGGTGCTCATTGCGCTGAAGGTGCTTGGCCCCGCAATTGCTGCTTGCAGCTATATTTATTATTATTTTTCCCCAATGGGAGTCTATGGCAGCCCTATGAACCGTACATAGGAAAATGATGAAATTTGGCACAGTTGTTGTGGTGGTCTTAAAAAGTCATGTGACCAAAAATGGGGTCTCTAGTACTAACTCGATAGCGCAACCAGCAGTGCAAAAATTCAATGTTCAAATGGTTATAACTGCTGATCCGCTTGATCTATGAAAATTCTACTTAGTACACGTGATTGCTCTCCTCATGCTTGTTGTTTTTAATACCTTACAGTAAAACTCCACCCATTACAGTAGCGGCCATTTTGAAATGTACAGTATTCCGTTTATTCGCTACTCCTCCTTCAAATTTGGTTCAATTGTTATGAAATTTGGCACAGGTGATCTTTGGAGTGAGCCGCACAGAAATGACTGAACAGAATTTTGATATTTATCTTTGTTCAAAAGGAATAAATGCGCAAACTTAACGAGGTTGATGCAAAAATGGTTCTGAAGCTGTAGCTCGGTCATTCTTTGATCAATTGAAATGAAATTTGGTACACTTCATGTGGACCATGAACTTGGGGTTCATGCCAAATTTGGTGACAGCACCACCTATGGGTCATGAGATATGAAAATAGGCTATTTTTGCCCATAACTTCTGAACTGTTTGTCAGAAAATTATGATCTTGATGTCTATGGATTGCTTACCTCATGCCGCATCTGTCGATGTGTATTATGCCAGGTTTGACCGAACCGCCTGTCCGCCATTTTGAAATTTCACATAATTTGTTATATTTTTTTTAACAATTGGACATATCCGCGCAAAAATTTGTAAGGAGCTTCGACATGATGTCCTGAAGGTACCTAGGAAGTCAGAGTACAGCGCCAACTAGGGGTTATAAATTATAACAGTTCTTATGGAACTGCTTATAACTTCTGAATACTTTGTCTGATATTAAGATTTTTGTGAACATGTATTTACTGGTTTATGCCGATTGCAACGATACCTCGTTTGTCATTTTCCAACATTCTGTTCATGTGTTATTGTAAAGCATATGGTAGATGATTTTTTCGCTACTCCTTTTACAAATTTTGTTTATTTTATGCCAGGTGCTGCTCGTATAATGTTTGGAGCAATCCGCACAGAAATGACTAAACAGATTTTTGATATTCGGTTCTCTTTCTTAGAAATACCACTCCAAAGTTGACAGTGCCTGGACGTTGTCTATTTGTCATAGTAAATTAATGTGACTGTATATTACATTGTATAGCATTACTATACAGAATGATGTTCTTGTCTTCAATCTCACTTGAGCTTTTTGATTCTCATATACATTGTATTTCTGTTAGTTCTGCTCTGCACTCTCAGTTCTGCATCTGTGTTGATTGGGACATTTCAATCCTTGCAGCACTTAAGCAGTTTTTTTGCTGCCCCTTGAGCTGTGTTAACTGAGTTGCGCATCTGGTTAATCACATGCCATGAGATTCTGAGGTCATGGATTCGAATCCCATGTGCAGTGGTATTTTGTTTTGTGATTCTCATACTATACATTGTATTTCAGTTATTTGTGCTCTCTGTTGTCATTTCTACACTTTTAGTAATTGCTGGATATCAATGTTTATAGCTGTAAAGCTGTATTCTATAGCTTGGACACACCAACTCAGTGGTTTAATTGTTTACTCAGTGGCGCATGAGGTTAGTGCCGTGCTTTGGGAACCTGAGGTCATGTGTTCGAATCTCACCTTTTACTTTCACTTATTGAGATTTCCTTTTGTGTTCCCTTTAACACGTTCTTCTCGACCTGTCTGGTTTTCCACACGTGTTATATTTTTGCCATCTTTTCTGTTGATGCTCCGCAATGCAGTGGTTCTGCTTTGCATTTGCTTTGCTTCGGATTCGGGCTCTGTATTGCGTGCTTTCTGTGCTTTGCGCATTTGCTGCGTTGTGTGGTTTTTGCTGTGCTTTGGGTCCTCATTGCGCTGAAGGTGCTTGACCCCGCAATTGCTGCTTGCAGCTATATTTATTATTATTATTATTATTATTATTATAAGGGTTCAGTTCAGTAGTGTTGTAGTAATTATGTAAAAACACAAAAATTGGTTCAGCATATTGGTTATCGGGCACATAAGCATCCAAATATTTGTTATCTGTATCGGTTAAAAAATCAGTATCTGTCGATCTCTATCGTACACGCCCATTTAGACAGTGCACCGTGCACTTTAGACGATGCGCTTAGATCTTTAAAATAGGGCCCAATGTAATTAATAGTGGGAAATAATCAGTTTTTACAATCTTCGCGCTATCTATCATCATTCGCCAGACGTTCTATAAATCTGCTTCAGTTTGTGTTTATTAACCCTTTAGTTTCACTTCATCACGCAGCAATTTTCGTTAGAGGTATCTGTTAAAAACATTTAATTCATTATTAATCTTGTATGTTCATTTTCTGTCATAGTTTCTTCAAAATTAAGTTTTATTTGAGTGTTTAAATAAAAATATTTTCATTTTCATGACGCGTAAGCCCCCGCCCAATCCTACCACCTTAACTATCAAATTTTCTGTGGGAAACCCTAATTGCATCCATCCAACGGCTTACCAAGACTATATAAAATCAGATCTTTAAAATAGCCTACAGTTGTTGTGTTTGCGTGTGTGAATGACGCGTTTCATCCGTGAGTTTCATCAGTGGATTAACCCAGTTGCAAGTGAACTTAGAGTAACTAAATCCTAAACCAACTTTTTTTAGTTAATGATTTGGAAGAATGGGGCTTTATTAGTGCTGTTCATAGATTTGAGTAACATTTTAATATTATTACACGCGTTACATCGAATATTATGAGTTTCATCCGCGGGTACCCCGATCCTAGCCTGGTTCTACCAGACTGTTAAAGTTCAACACTATTGGATCTGCCCAGAGTCACTCAGGATCTGCCATAGCCAATCGCTAACGTGTGGTCGTGACGTATATCATGCGCCGAAACGGCCGGAAAAAACAAGTCAGAATGATCAGAGGATTGTTTAGAAAAAGATGTCAGTCAACGAGAGATGCAGCTTTTATTCATCGAATTAAAGAGTTCAAGGAACAATTGTAAATTCTAAATGTATATTTGACACTAAGGACAATGATGTATTCAGTCAACTGTCGAAGCTGGGTCTAATCATTAGATCATTAGCTGCAGCCTTCGGATTGAGAAACGGCCGTTTTCTATTGGTCACTCAAAGTTGCGAAAAAGTAACAATCTGCACTACCAGTAAACCATCAGAACACGTTTTCAGCGCGGCTGGAAACATTATAACCCCAAAAAGGTTCCTCACTTGGGAAGTGCTACAATAAAACGCAAATAGGTGCCGATGGCATGGGTGCTCGAGTCGAGCCCAGGTGGCCAAGCACATATACAGTTGCTTCACATTTACTTCATGTGTCGCATCTAAAACCACACGGAAAACTTGACCACGCAGTTTTCCTCAACTTCAAACGCGTGGGCGCTGTCTAGAGCTTCTTTCGTTGCTAAGCATGCACGCACCACAGGATAAATAACTTTCATAGATAACGTTAATAATTTGCAAGCTGCTAAAATAAAGCATACAAAACATCAGCTAAAATGATCTATAGGCTATATGATTATAATCAGACCATGTTCATGTTTGTCAGTGATTTATTTATATTAGGATATTATATTACAGCATTAAAAGAGCACAGACCTACGCAAATGAGGTGTATTTCATTTGTGAAACATTTGTGGACTCAAATATAAAGTTAGCCACGGATAAATCAGACATTGAAGTACAGGAAACATTAGCCTATATTAATCCATATATTACAGCTTAATAACATTAGGTTATTATTTAGGCTCACTATTTCCTATTAATTATGGTAATGTTATGGTTAAGTGAATGTTAGCAGTTATCACTATAACCACTGCATATAGAGATGTTTTTCATATTTTGTTCAAATGTTAAATATATCTGCTGTTCATTTATTAGTGTGTTATATGATTAGAAGGTTGTCCTGGTTTTAAAATGAAGCACAGCAATGAGATTTGAGAGTGTTTCTCCCTTTTCAGGAAAAGTACCGAAAAAGTATCGGAACCGCAATGCTTGTCTTGGTATCGGCACTGAAACAAAAATTTTGGTATTGTGACAACACTACTTGCTATGCTTCTCAATGAATTACGGTGAAATGCCGCTACATCCAAAAGCCAGGGGGTGCTCTCGTGCAGAAATTCAAACTGCGCTGTAGACGAAGAACAATACACACGCAGCTATGATTAAATGCACCTCCAGGAAATGGCTTAAGGACATATTTATATTGCTGTTCTTCAAACCTTTTCAGATATTTTCATGATAATAAAGAATATGTATAATAATGATGTTTGACGAGTGTTGCTTTTTAAATGCATATTATGAGCGACTCAAACTAACAGTGATTTCCGATCGATAAGGACTTACTGATCAAAAGCCGTAGTACATGAAATAGCTGTGAATAAGGTCGGCTGTCCGATTCAGAATAGTGATCGGCCACGTATTTTTAGTGGATATCGGCATTGATTGGAGCACCCTTAAGGATTAGGATAAAACCGTGCTCATCCGGTGAGATTTTGTTTGCTGTATCCTTTCTATACACAACCGCAGGCGTGGCGGGAATGATTTAGGTGTGGCGGCTTGCCATGGTAGAATGTATGTAGCGGAAACACTGCTATTTTTTGCGTAATATTTTGTTTTAACTTAAAATTCTAAGGTGCATTCACTGCTTAGTAGTGAAACTACATAGTTGGGTTGACAATCACCTGCTAAACACTACCCAACATGGCTTCACTAAAATAGGCTTACACTTGACAAATAGCCCATGTTCCTTTATTTTTAACTTCCAGTGTGCATATGTGTGTTTGTATGTACAGAATGTCATCAGAGGTTAAGAGTCTGGAGCCCTCTGACCAAGGACCATCTACTTCCCTGAGCAGTGCCACACCCTCAGGGAGCCCGGCCCCCTCAGATAAACGCCTGCGTAGACGGCCGCGCAAGGATGCTGCTTCTGTTGCATGCACACTTAAGTCCAAAAGAAAGTAAGTCTGTCTGTTGTTTTCGTTACATTTGCATATGGCCACATCTCTGTTACTTGGAGAGGATATAGTTTTGAGGTTATATGTTTAATGTTGTTTGCATGATGGGCTTGATAAATAAGTAAATCACGGTCTGAACATTTACCTCTCATCGTTCTATATTTCATTGGTAATTTACTGTGAGCTGAAGAGCTTTCAAGAAGGCTGGCCAGAGGTTGGTGCAAGTTTTTTTTTGCCTGGAGTTTAAACTGAATTAATAAGGCTTAACACCAGTAAAGTTTATGAGGTTTATAATGCTTATAGGAGTTTTGTTAATACTGTCATGTGGTTTTGGTGACCTGATGATTTTTGTTCTGCTCCTTTTTATTTGTGAACTTTCCCATGCCCATTTAAACTGTTAATTAAACAGTAAATTATTTAGTAAGTTTCTTTCAAGAACCTGTTACATAGATCATATTGGAGCTGATGGGAGGGACTAGTTAACTCATTCTGTGTAAAGGTTCGTGCTGAAAGAGCAGTATTCAACAGAACCTGAAAAAGGCTCTTGAGTGTATTGAGGTGCATTTGAACTAATGAGGAAGAGTCATATCACTCCTTGGTTAAATATGACGTACTGCAAGGATCAGTTTTAGGCCCTATCCTGTTCTCATTACACATGTTACAACATACATATACCACGAGCGTGCACACGCGCCACCCGGCCGAAATGGTCCGTCAACTGTCTGGAGGATAACCATTTGATAAAACGTGTGTCTGTGAGAACTGTAAGCGGACTTATGTTTTGGGTTTATTTAAGCCTGTTATTGTATTAGTTCTTAGTTCTTGCAAATTTAAAGTAAGTTAGCTGTTGATTTTTGTTGTTTAAGCAACCTGCTAGCTAGTGCCTGTTGATTCGATATAATTGTTGAACACTCTTGCCCACGTTAATTATGTGCATTATTTACATGCTACAGTAATTATACTTCTTTAAGATAATGTAATTAATAAATTACAAATAATCAGGGAAATAATCAGTTTTTACAATCTTCACGCTATCTATCATTGTTCGCCAGACGTTCTACAAATCTGCTTCAGTTTGTGTTTATTATTAACTCTTTAGTTACACTTCATCACGTAGCTATTTTCATTACATAGTTTCTTCAAAATGAAGTTTTATTTGAGTGTTTTAAATAAAAATATTTTCATTTTCATCATGATGCGTACGCCCCGCACCTTTGATTGTACGCCCCCCTAACCACAAACCACCTTAACTAACAAATTTTCTGTGGGAAACCCTGACACCAGTTCTGTAAACTTACAGACTATATTAGCGATATAAGTGACTGGATGGCACATAACAGTGTTTCCTCTAGGATTTTTTCCAGCTGTGGCGGCAGGGGGAGCCCATGATTATAAATGTTAGGGATGCTCCGATCGATCGGCCACCGATCGTATTCGGCCGATAATGGCATTCAATGACGCGGTCGGCACTCGCTAAATTTGCCGATCTCGTGAGCCGATCTTTCTGTTTACTTTTGTCATCATAGCGTTCCTGATGCGGCTGCAATTAGAGACCATTTTAAACAGTGCAAGCATTTTGTAACCCGTTGCTCATGTGTGACGTGCAGATTTGGATTTCTCTCTCTGTCTTTACAGAGATATGCGTTTTTTCTATGAGGACGCGCTCCGGTCCTCAGCGCGTTGCGTCTTCACATCCCTATAAACAGCGTATACAACACATATCTATCGCGGACAATTGCATCCTCATGCCGAAAGTTTATTACTTGCATTCTTTTTAAAGTTTTGAAGGTTTAAACTTCCATTTTCCTCACAGCTGCTCTTGTTTACGGACACCCGCTGCACGCATACACAGCAGCCGGTCATCAGTGCATGTGAAGAGAACGATCTCTCCCACGTCTTAATATCCTAATTCATCTCTCAATAAAATTACTCTCTGCTCATCAGTGAAGAACTGTTGAACTTCATACGAATGTGTGTATATTTAATTCATACAGTAAAGACTGTGAAGTGTTTTATTTTAATTACTTTTAATAGACATAAACCTTTTTAAATGCATATTGCATTTCTCTTTGCAAGAAGAAATATTTGTTGTGCTTATTTATTAGATTCTCTATTAAAACAATAATATACCTAATTTATAGTTAGTTTTATTTCTACAAATGGTGCAAACTGCTAGATTATAGATAAAAGATTCCCATTCCACTGCCATTCTGAGATCGGCACTGATCGGCGATCGGCAGATCATGGTCTTAGTGATCGGTAGGGATGTAACGATTCAATCACGATTCAATCGCGGTCCTCATTTAAAATGCCTGTCTGAAATCGATTCTGAATCGCAAGGCTGCGATTCTTTGTTTTATGCACAGCTTGTGCCTGTATTACGGCATTTGGTCAGTAGGAAGTCTTTATCAATCTAAAATCATTATGAGTCGGAGTCGTTTGTAACGTGCATTTAAAAAAGCAACACTCGTTAAACAAAATCATTCAAAATATTCTTTATTATCATGAAAAAACCTGAAACAATTTGAAGAACAGCGTGTAAATATTCATGTGTAGACATTTCCTGGAATAGCGTTTGTAATGCTACTTCTTGTGTGGCACAAAGGAAGTTTCTGCACGGGAGCGCCCTCTGGCGTTCGGATGTGCCGGGATTTCACCGTAATTCATTCAAATTCATTCATTGAGAAAACGCGCATTTGCACGATGAATCGTTATACCCCTAGTGATCGGTAATCGGTGATCTGCCCCAAAAATGCTGATCGGAGCATCTCTAATAAATGTACATAATTTTTTTTTATGTAGATTATAGGCTACAGTAAACTAACATGTATTCTTTTTATCATTTTCATGCTGTCATTTACTTTTCCTTATGTTTATAGCATATTGCTTTGTATGATATGTATGTTTGATCTAAACTGTATTTTCTTAAAAAATACGTTTTATAGCTTCGTACGGATCTTTCCTTGTAGTTCCATGTAGTGTGCAAGTTCGTGCTCGTGTTTAGCGTTACAGAGCCGTTGCAAAGTCACGCAAAGTCTTGTTTAATAATCCGCACCGCTGTGATTGACAGAACACTCGACCAGTTATCCGACATCAGCAGCAATTTTATTCCACACCCGGCCCGTTTGACATAAAGACCCCGACCCGGTCACACCGCGCAGTTAAATATAAAGCTTTAACGTTCTTCAGACTCTTGCCTATTGAGTCCCAACCTGCATCTACAACGCAAATGACACGTTAATATTATTACACCCATTACATCAAATATTATGCGTTTCACCCGCGGGTACCCCGACCCTGCTGTCTGAAACAGATGAAACAGTCTCACCGTCTGCCTCAAGTTTTTATTACCAACGTCCTTCTATTCCCATGGGAATAATGTAAGTTTCCTTCCAAACAGATTCGACTATTAATGTCTTGCAGTCCCATATGAGTTGTATTCAGAATTTAGCCTTTTGTTTTTGGACAAATATCTTGTCATTAAATGTGAAACTTTGTGAGTGCCAATCTGAAGCACAGCAAATTGACAGCTGAGCGGTCAGCAGGTCAGCAAACACAACCGGAAAAAAACTATCGGTCTAAATTTTTGCCAATAAACAATAGTTATTGTTATCTTTATCAGCGCGGATTAATCGGCAAATCCTATTATGCAGTACAAATGATTTCTCATACAAATGATTACTTTACCAGACCGTCAGGGCAGCAATAATTTGCATCATTTACAGGCCATTCACAAAGTAAGGATAGAAAAGTGGCGAAATGTCTGTAGGCACGTGTGGACACGCACAATGCGTTAACATTTTTTCTTTTAACTTATAATATTAATTGTTCAAGTTGTTAAATGTTAAAATTGAAGAGATGTTGAAGGAAATAATATTCACTTTACATGCTCCTTAAGTAATTTGCACTTGTTTTGTATTGAAGATAAATAAATCATGCATTTTATTTAACTCGTTGTTTTGCCAATAAACCGTTAAACCGCGGGAATTTGTTGATTACTGTACGCGGTAAGAAAAAAAACAGCCCAGCCCTAATCCATGCCTTGCGTTACCGTTTTGTTTACTCTGAGTTCTGATATTCAGTGTAACTTACTGTAACCAAGAAAGTGGAAAATAAATCGCACCTCTTTTAAGATTAACTTACTTTTCTATGCTGATCGTGACTGTGGTTATGACAGTTAATTACACAGGAAGAGTTTTGGCTATTTAAATGTCTTTTAGTCTGTAATATGCAATATTTGGCAATGGCAACTACTTTACCAGTCTGCACAGCGTCCAATGCAACTTCCTGACCATAAACTACCAGAATGCATTGCGTTGCATCACATCAAAATTGTCAATTGTAGAAATCTTCTTAGTAACAAAACACTAACTGCGTTTACATGGACAATTATAATTTGTTTAAATGTTCAATCCAAATAAAAAGCTTCATGTAAACACCTCAATCGGAATAAAAATAGCCAAACCGATTGAAAATCTAATCGGTTTGAGAAGGGTGGTTTATACTTATTGTATAGAACGGAACCTTTAAGAAACTAGCAACAATGCTTATATAGCACTGTATAGGTTAGGTGTGCCTTTTACAGAAAAATAATCAACACCCATGATAGGCTTGCCGCGATAGTCGGTGAAATGGTGATAACAGGTGCTTCAGCCTCTCACCGTTTAGATCACTTGCCCACCGCGACAAGTATTTGAACACCTGTCTATTAGTTAGAATTCTGACCCTCAAAGACATGTTAGTATGCCTTTAAAATGTCCACCTCCACTCCATTTATTATCCTAAATTAGATGCTACTGTTTGAGTTCGTTAGCTGCATAAAGACACCTGTTCACCCTATACAATCAGTAAGAATCCAACTACTAACATGGCCAGGACCAAAGAGCTGTCCAAAGACACCGGGGACAAAATTGTACACCTCCACAAGGCTGGAAAGGGCTATGGGGAAATTGCCAAGCAGCTTGGTGAAAAAAGGTCCACTGTTGGAGCAATCATTAGAAAATGGGAGAAGCTAAACATGACGGTCTGTAAGGGTTTTGTTTTGTGTTCTGTTTCCAGTCTTTTACTTTGAAATCTGGTCATGTCATGCTTCACATTCCACTTCCTGTTTGTCCATAAATAACCGGTTCAATCGGACCATCTCACGGCGAAGTATTGTCAGCGTAACACCTGCATTACCAAGCATTCATGGTTTTTGTATCTTGTATCCTGTCTCTTGTTCATTGTTTCTGTTTTGATGTTCTGGATTTTGACCTGCTGCCTGTTTATTGGATTACGTTTTTGGATTGCCCTATTTGGATTTGTTTGCCTGCCCATTGTGAATAAACCTCCTTGCATATGGATTTGTCTCTCTCTCGCTTTGTGTAAGCAGCCCTATGTTACACTGTCAATCTCTCTTGGACTGGGGCTCCATGCAAGATCTCACCTCGTGGGGTCTCAATGATCCTAAGAAAGGTGAGAAATCAGCCCAGAACTACATGGGAGGAGCTGAAAAGAGCTGGGACCACCGTTTTCAAGGTTACTGTTGGTAATATACTAAGATGTCATGGTTTGAAATCATGCATGGCACGGAAGGTTCCCCTGCTTAAACCAGCACATGTCCAGGCCCATCTTAAGTTTGCCAATGACCATTTGGATGATCCAGACGAGTCATGGGAGAAAGTCATGTGGTCAGATGAGACCAAAATAGAACTTTTTGGTCATAATTCCACTAAACGTGTTTGGAGAAAGATGAATGATGAGTACCATTCCAAGAACACCATCCCTACTGTGAAGCATGTTTCATGATTTTGGGGAACAACCTCCTTCCCTCAGTTAGAGCATTGAAGATGGGTCGAGGCTGGGTCTTCCAACATGAAAATGACCCGAAGCACACAGCCAGGATAACCAAAGAGCCACTTCTTGGTTATCCTGGCTTTGTGCTTCGGGTCATTTTCATGTTGGAAGACCCAGCCTCGACCCATCTTCAATAAAGAAGCATATCAAGGTTCTGGTGTGGCCTAGCCAGTCTCTAGACCTAAACCCAAGAATCTTTGGAGGGAGCTCAAACTCCGTGTTTCTCAGCGACAGGCCAGAAACCTGACTAATCAAGAGAAGATCTGTGTGGAGGAGTGGGCCAAAATCCCTCCTGCAGTGTGCAAACCTGGTGAAAAACTACAGGAAACGTTTGACCTCTGTAATTGCAAACAAATGCTACTGTACCAAATATTAACATTGACTTTCTCAGGATTTCAAATACTTATTTGCCGATGTATCATACAAATAAATAGTTAAAAAATCATACATTGAGATTTCTGTATTTTTTAGATTATGTCTCTCACAGTGGACATGCACCTATGATGACAATTTCAGACCCCTCCATGATTTCTAAGTGGGAGAACTTGCAAAATAGCAGGGTGTTCAAATACTTATTTTCCTCAATGTATGTAACTTTAATTATTGGCAGTTTTAGGAGAGGGAAAATAATGTTATAACTTGTACTTCACAAATTAATTAGCAAATTACTGTTAAGCAGCCAATGCTTGACTTGACAACATACTGATCTAATGTCTAATATACTGCACAACGTTTTTATATCAGTCCTGACTTCTAATGCGAACCCACAGAGTTCTGTGTGGCTATAATAAAACTAAAGTAGCAGCTTTTTGCATCTTTCATATAGGGATGTAACGGTATCAACATCTCACGGTACGGCGCCGTTTCGGTATTGGCTTCGCGGTACGGTTGTTGTTGCGGTATTGTGGAAACGCTCGCGGTGTTGTTACATGGCTCACGGTAGTGTATGTGATGATAATAGCGAAAAAATACTGACATTTATTGTACTTTTGCCAGTCAACAGGCAATTTATTGTTGTATTTATGGATCATGACAACATAAAACCCTGATCACATAGTGCTTTTGAAGTAAAAGTTGTAGTCAGGAACATCAATAGTCTGTATAGTAATATTTGGTTGCATAACTGTTTCTTCTGTGCAATGTTCAAGTTAAGAAGCACCTAGAACAATTGTAAACAATAGGGAATTCCCTTTAAGTGCAAACAAAGATCAAGTTAAGTCAGGTTTAAATGTGCAAGGCAAATAAAAGCAGCCTTTTAAAACTGGTATTTAGGAACATAACTTAAAACTTAAATAAAATAGTCAGTCAAAAAGCCTTAAAAAAAAAAAAACACTAAAATAACATAATTTAGCTTATGTTCACGTTTTTCATCAGAAAGATCAAAATATCTACATTGCAAGGGAGAAGAAACAAAAAACAGTAAAAACATCCTTAAACAGTCTGGCAAAAAGCCTTCTGAAAAACACTGAACTATCCTTTAGCTAATGTTCAAATTTTTCTTTAGAAAGATCAAAAGATCAACATTGCAAGGGAGAAGAAGAGACCTTTGGGCATTTACAATATCCCCAGCTGTTGAAAATACCCTTTCACTGGGCACAGAGGTAGCGGGTATACACAGGTAGGTCTTTGCTAATGAAGACAGAATAGGATACCGCCCTGCATTTTCTCTCCACCATTTAAGAGGGCAAGCAGACAGAGAAACTAATGTTTCTTTGCAGTAAGAGTCAATTTCTGCCTGAATTCCACCTGTGACTTGATTACTGCTAAAAGAAGAGCCAAGGAGGTCCTCAAGGGCATGCTTCTTAAGAGGAGGCACAAAGCTTGCGCTGCTGTCGTCCAGATCTGCTGCATGTGGGCTCCTGGGCAGCACATCTTGGTCCTGGTTCATAAATGATAAGACATTATATTAGCATTTTGTTACATTTTATTGTATTTCTCTCAATTTTCTCTATGGCACCGCGTTAACATTTTTTACCTGTTGTTGCATCTGTGATGCTTTGAACTTTATTCGTTCAAAGACGTCCTCTCTCTCTCCACTGCCTAGATGTTGCAAGGTCCGAAAGCGTGGATCCAAAGCACTGCTCTCCTGCATGAACTTTTCATCCTCTCCTTGGTATCTGTCAGTAAGATTCTTCAAAATGGCTGCCTTCATCTGAGCAATGGCATTTGAGTCGTGATTATCTGTGGCCATGCTGTCTTGAATCATTTGTTTTAGTGGTGAAATGAGAGATATTGTTGGTTGCGACTAATCACAGAGAACAGTTGTGGCCTTTTTTATTGGTAAAAGAATCTTCACAAGATCCTCTGCATTTGCAATGTCAGATGTGTCCAAAGTGTCAATTTCACGCGACTTGTGTCTCAGTTCATCACTCAGTAGAGCTGCAGCAACAGCTTGTTGTTGTTCAAGGTAGCGCTCCACCATGTCCAGAGAGCTATTCCATCTTGTCACTACATCAATAATGAGTTTATGTACAGGGAGATTGAGTAGTTTTTGTTTGGTGGTCAGCACGGCTGTGGCTGTAGAACTACGGTGAAAAAAACTTGCTACACGTCTGACTCTGCCGAGTAGCCGGCTCACTGCGTTGACTTTTAAACCTGCTTGGGAGGCCAGGTTTAGTGTGTGCGCAAAGCACCGTATGTGAGGGGACAGTTCGGCTTCCTTAACTGCAACGCGCATGTTGCTCGCGTTGTCAGTAACAACAGCGATCCTTGTTCCAATCTTGTCCAGCCCCCACTCTTTGACTGCAGATTTAAGGAATTCGGCTATGTTTACGCCAGTGTGTGATTCGCTAAGCTGTCTAGTTTGTAAAACGTAACTCTGCATTTCCCATTCACTCGTCAAACCATGTGCCGTAATAGTAATGTAACTGTGAGTCGCTCTGGAAGTCCACCCATCAGTGGTAATAGCAATGCACTCAGACTGTTTAAGGTTCCACATGACACGTTCTTTTGTCTCACGGTAAAGAGCAGGGAACACAGTTTGACTAAAATGAGCCCGCGACGGCATTTGATACTTCGGCTCAAGCTTGGCAACTAACCTTTTAAATCCTTTGCCATCTACTGCAGAAAAGGGGCGTAAATCACACGCTATGTATTCCGCGATGTACCTCGTGATTTCTTGAGCCCTGGTGCTGCTGTGTGGCATAGTTGTTGAAAATGCCTCCTTCAGGGTTTTTTGACCGGACACGACTTTCTTTGTGAGAGAATCTGCAAACTTTTCGGGATGATGGGTCGTCAGATGACTTCGCATGTTGCTTGTGTTTCCCATGTTGTATCGCACTTTAATGTGGCAGTGCTTGCACATAGTCCATTGTCTGTCCACCACCTTCTCTCCTTTTGCGTTTTTTGACACGGCGAAACCAAAATGTTTCCAGACATCTGATTTAAAAGCTGCAGGGGCTGGCGCAATCTCATTCTCAAATTCTGGGTTATTGTTTTCATCCTTACGAGTATCGCTGTCGGCCATGCTGGCTTGTGAGCTTGTTTGGATACTATAGCGTGCAGCGTGCAAACCTATTGGCTTAACAACGGTTGTTGTGTCGACGCAGCGCAAAGGATCATGGTCTATGTAGTTAACAATGATTTGTTCCGCGGGACTGTGTTTATTCATCTTGCTTTTGACGGACACATGTCATTTTAATATTGTAACCCAACCACGACGATACCGAGACACGTTTACAACCGCGGTAGCGCGATATCGTCAATATCGTTACATCCCTACATATTTGTTTCATTTTGCGAAAGGTGTGAAATTTGCTCTGAAATATCTGAGAAAGCTTTTTGAGCATGTTCAGTAACGACTCTCTGCTGGACAAACAAGTACTGGCATCATTCACAAGCATTTCAGTGTTCTGTAAAAATTGTTAGTATCTGTGGCTTATACGCTGATTCAGATATATCTCAGACTCATATCAGGCTCAAATCGGCAAAACGATCAATCGGTCGCGCTCTAGTTAACATGCACCAATGGCGGAGCCAGGGATTTTTCATAGGGGTGGCCAGGCAGGGGCCAGCAACTACTCTGGGGTGGCACATAAAATCTCTATCACCCAACCTTAAAATACTTTTAAGTATTATAGGTGCGTTAATCACAATGATGTATAACATACAATTGCTACAATACTTCAATTTTAATTAAAATGAATCGAAATTAACATACAATTTATAGTCATAATTCAACCTCATGTTTTTAAAAACTATTTGATCAAATAAAACTTTTGAAATTTACTTTAAAACCAGATTTTATATCTCCCATTGCTGAAAAAACTATAGAGACCAGAAAATCATGTGAATTTTGTAGGCCACTGAAATGTATTTTACTAAGATTCATTTGGCTGCTTCTTGCTACTCTTTCTGAAAAAGGATGCTATATCTGCTGCCTTTCTCTTCATTTTCCCCACATTTCAGTGATTGTCTGACATTAAAACACTAAAGCAAAACATTAAAACATTACCTTGTTTTAAAAAACTTATTAGGATAAATGTATCTAGATTATCTGTTATATATAAAATAAATCTTAATCCTAGCATTTACGCTGTAATGTTAGTGTGGGATTTTTGAATGTACACTGACAAACTCTGTCAGAATCAAATGTGTGTGTGTGTGTGTGTGTGTGTGTGTGTGTGTGTGTGTGTGTGTGTGTGCGCGCGGTGGAAGAGATTCTCATTATAAAACAGATTCTTAAACAAGATTTTAAGCCCATTATGTGTTTTTACAGAACTTTTAGAAGAAAAAACATACAGAATTAAATTGGCTTTTTTGACACATAGTGAGGAAAACGCGGTTGAAGTCCCTGACATATTCACTAAAACAGCTTTTCATACAGTGTTTTAAGGCATGAGATGGTTCTGTTTTGCATCACAAACATGAGTTCATAAATGCATAATAATGTCAACATATCAATGAAAGACTGTGATCCGATGCGGTTTTACCAGTGTTTTAAACCAGTAACACTTTTCAGAGTATTTGCAAATAAACAATAAATAAGTTACCGCACATTCAAAGTAAAAATGTTTGACTTTGGAGAGTTTATTGTATGTACTGATGCTGATATTATAAAAATGTTTACTAAAATGAATTACAAACTAGCATAAACCGTTTGTAAGTTAATGTTTGTAATATTTTATTATGTTTTTGTCCATCTCTGCAAATAAGAATGTTTTTAAAGAAAAAGAAACCATGCGCTTTGGGCAGTATGTAGGAAAGTGCGCACGTGGTGATGTGTCGCCATGAAAACCAAAACAGCCATTAAAATAACTTACCATGGGGACAGATAGGATTTTTAAAACCTACGTGTGAAAGGGTTAACCGACCTGATAAGGTGTTGTGCTCAAACACTCGTAAGTTGATTCAGGGGCCGAGGCTGCGCTGTAACCTCCTCATCTCCCGCCTTTTTTCTGGAAACTCTCACGATGCATCAGTGCAGGTGAGTTTCGCGAGAGATTCGCCTTCCAAACATTATCGTTGATATCGGCTTTCTTTAGTGTTTGAAGAGTTATTTTCGTGTTTTAAAAATGCCATTACGAGCAGGCTGGCCAGTGGGGTGGCCATGATTATTTCCATGATACCCCCTGGCTCCGCCCCTGACATGCACTAATATTATGTGAGAGTAATGCTGCTTGTGTTGCTAGTAAACATGCTGCACAATGTTTGCACATATTTAAGTAAGGGTTTTGTCAGATATTTGGAAATGGAACAAAAAAGAAAGAGGTGACTGCATTGAACACTGTGGGTTTGGGCTGAAAGTCAGGACCGATTATTCAGTTTCAGTTTCATTTTATTTAAGCAGGGACAATGCACAAAATTAACATTAACCTTGTATAAAAACAAGGAGAGATGCCTTGTGCCAGGTTGTAGCACAAGTGCTATTTTCCGCCTGTAGTCCCTTGGCAGGTCAATAACACAATAATATAAGATTCCATATAAATAAAAAACATTTAAATTTAAAATTTACATCACAATCACTCTTAATTTACAATGAATACTTTCATTTTCTCAATGTATCCCCCTTCCAAAAATTAATCCCACCCAAACACAAATTATACAATAAATCCTTACCTATCCCAATTTCAATCACACACACACATCACAAGTGTGTACAGTTTTGTTGTGACAGTAACCAAGCTTTTATCAAACCCGAGAAGATGAATGGATTTGTACATGTAATAAGGTGTGTGGGGAGAGTATTCCACTGAGTTGTAGCCACAAAAGAAAAAGATGATTTACCAAAAGAAGTTCTACGATTGGGAATATTGCACTCTCCTCTAGTGGCTCAGTACATTAAACATTGTGGTCAGTAAATGGTTTATAAATGTTTATTCTGAAGGTATCTACTGTTGGGTTGTAAATTACATGGCCAAGCTAATGAAGAGGCATCAGAGTTGGTTATGTCTTAAAATTATGTAGCTACTTAAACGCAGGTTGTCATTCCATTGTACAGAACTAGCCAAATGTAGTTTTTTCATTATTCCACATTTAGTTTTAAAACTTTTAAAATGTAACTACTTAGATATTTATTCTTTTTATAGGATGTTGGTGAGAATTAGACCTCAAATGAGAATAAGGAACCTCCACTATGAGATCAAATGTTGGCCCTCAAATAACCCAGTGCAGATATAGGGCAGATTACCAAGGCACCTGATACTGCAGGTACAGTCCTCTGTGGACTGACATGCCATGTTCATGCCATTAAGGATATGTCTTTGTACACACAATCAAACTACTTACAAGTCATAGATAGTTCTCAGTTTTAAAGTGATAAAGCTGGGCTTGTTGTGTAAAAAATTAAAAATGATGTTTCCCAAATACTGGTTTTGTTAATTCAAACAATTATCTTAACAAACTTACGTCTTTAGTTACGCATGCACACATCATTGTGTCATGCACCGATGGGGCGATGACCCCTATTAAAACCATTCGTTTTCTTATTATTATAACTCCTCCTAGAGATTTTGTCTGATTTGCGTAAAAATAAGTGTTAAAGGGATTAGGGTTAAAGGGAAGTTCACTTTAAAATGAAAATTCTGTCATCATTTACTCATCCTCATGTTGTTCTAAACCTGTATGAATTAATTTTTTCTGATGAACACAAAAGAAGATATTTTGAGGAATGATGGTAAACACACAGCAGATAGTGACAATTGACTTCTATGGTAGGAAAAATATATTTTGGAAGTATTGTGATAAATGATGAAGAAAATATATTTAATAAATGATGGTAAGCACACAGTTGATGGTACCCATTAAAGGTGCCATTTGTAATAATTGAGGTAAAAGATTTTTAAAAGTGAGCTACACGCATCAAAATAATCAGAAGAAATAAGGGCAAAGATGTCATTAAAAAAATGACAAGGTATAGTGCTGCAGAGATATCAATCTGAATTAGCAAGCTAAATTACTAGCTACAGCCCGACAGGTGTCGTAATACCAGTTTCAACCATGGGAGGCGGTATGCGGGCCACGTACATAACCGCCAGACAAACTGCAATACACGAATAAGTCGCATGTGTGGGAAGTACAGCCCACTACTACCGCTGCGTCCGAAAACTAAGGCAGCTGACTTGTTGACTTAAGAGGCATGAAGGTAGCTTAGAGAAATGCAATTCGGACAGCCATGGATTCGGACATGCCTTGATGCCTTCCTGCCTTGCAATAGGGTTTTCAGACGCATTTCAGTTCAGGGAAGAGAGCGGAAGAATGGCTGAAGCAAGAGACATTTACCACTACCACAACCATTCGCTGCAGGGAACAACGCGCTCAGAATCACAAATAAAATCTCATAAATAAAGGAACCGAACCAGAGTAAATACTGGCACTGCTTTTCATTGTTGGAGACAACTAATGGACATAAAAGAAATGAGGTTCGACTCCGAAATGACATTTCTTTTCGATTGGTTAGTAAGATGCTGTTAGTATTTCGCTAGAAGTTCACTTATAATAGGCCTTGGGATAACCTATGCTCAGCTTGTACATGAACTACGGCATTGTGCAGTAAATGTGGCTCCATCTGAAAGCAGCTGATGGCGATTCACTTTTAATCAAGAAACCGGCTTCACTGACGAGAAGCGAAATGACTATCGCATGCAAATTATCGCGCATCCTTAGCTGTTAGCATTTAATAGTTAGCTCTACCCACAGATCCGATCCGGTTTTCACCCGTTATCTACCAAGCTGATGCTAAAATGTCACATTAGCTAAGAAGCTTGAAATGTCTTTGATGATAATGAACACCAAATGGACGCACGAAATGTAGCGGAAAACATTGCAAAGACCGAATGGTTTTTTTTTTGTGACTAATGATAACTTACTTAGTTGCTAATGTAAATCAAACTTGATATATGCTGCTAAATTAGCAGCTGCTAAATTAAAATAGACCAACTCACTTTCTGGAGGTATACTGCCCCCATCTGTTTGGCGTGTGGAGTATGAATTGATTGGCGGACATTTTAAATGGTCCCTTTAACCCCCTGGGGTCCAAAAACGCGGCGCCGCGTTTTGACGTGTTTTCTCCTTATCATGGCAGAATCAACTTAAAATACTCCATCATTAATAATCATACACTTACGTGTTTGACATCATTTGAAACGGTAAAGGGTCTTCTTTAAAGCTCACGTAACACACGCTGTTTCTGCATTTCTGATATTAATCTGGAGTACCTATGGAGTAGTATGACATCCTTTATATCTCTGAAGACTCTTTAGTTTAATCAGATTTATAAAAGAAAGATTAGCTTTACCGAATCTTTCCGATAACGTACGAAAAAATGAAGAAGGAGGAGTTATAACACGGGAGGAGCGAGTACGAGTCATACAACACTATACAACACTGTTTTAACTTATGATTCACTACATGTTCGTGTCATTTATATAATATACACGCGCCTATTTCCAACATAAGACAGAAGTCTTACTTACCACGTGTAACTCGTCATGACCCGGTTCTGAAAATCCACCGCATCAAACACACACGCAAAACTCCGCTGCTAATCCGGATAATAAACTATATCCATTGTTTCCATAAGGCTGGATGTCTTCTCCTTACATCCAAAAACACACTTCTTGTTGTGCCATTGTTGACTTTTGAAATTAAACAAGGCTGAGTGGCGTGATAAGCTGTTAGCAAGCTCTAGCGTCTCCCGCTGACTGACGGCTGGGCGGGGTTTTCCGGGGGAAGTTTTCCGGCGGAAGCCCATATAAAGAAGTGATACGTATCGAAAACCCCTGAAACGTCAGTTAGAACCGTAATCGAAAAAAATTAGCCGAAACTTGTACGAACCCTGGCGAAGTGCATTCGGCACAGAAATACTCTGAAACACGCCCAACTGCATTTTTGACACTTTGCCTACGTTTAGCATGAGGAAACAACTCTATAACTAGGTTAATAAGTCAGAATGCTTGAAATACCATTAAACCCCCCCTTTAATATGTGTACATTCACAATAACAACAGATCTTTGTGTTTTTGTCAAATAAAGAAAATAAACAGGGTGTGCATCCAGACATTTCTGTCTCCGCCAGCTGTCTCTCAAAACACGTTACAAAAATCAGTTGAAACTCCGCGAATACTCATCACACAAACATCATACACATATCCAAAGAAAGCCTGAAATGTCTACTTTTAAACAAGCTAATTATAATCGAAAACAAATAATGCCTGTTTATATAATCTGCATTGAAGTAAAGAGAGTACCGTTTTTCCTGGCTGACTTCATTATCTTTAATTCGGTCATGCCCACAGGCGGTACACGCTGTTGACATGGTAATGAGGAGCAGCTCCAACATTAACAAACCGAAGAAGTAAAGTTTGATCAGATTTAAAGACTTTACAGCATGTTTGGATTATAAACTTTATACACACACGTGAGGAAGATCTTCATTTATGTCTGGAGATTGAGGAAGAGCATTTATCTTTAACGTTACCTTAGAAGAACAATGGAGGACGCACTGGAGGAGGATATTGGAAGTAAGTAACAGATCATGTAATCTGTGTATGGCTTGTGCATTTCAGCCTACATACAGTAAGCAACCTCAACAGACTGCACGCTTCGGATTGAAAAACTGTTGCATTGTTTACAAACGAGGACGCGATCTCACGTAATGGCGGATTTCACTGTTGCATGCTGTACAGTGTTAAACACAGTTATTCACTTATATCCTTCATGGCAACTTTCAGTAAGCCTGCACTGGTGTATCTTTTAAGTGTGTGCTGTAACATACAGTTGTGTTCAAAATTATTCAACCCCCCAATGCTGTTAAGGGTTTTAGGGAATTTAGTGTACATTTGTAATTGTATTCAGAATGAAATCCTACAATGACTTCTTAAAGAACCATATGCAACTAAAATGACATCAATTGGTTTTGTAATATAGTAGTAAATGTTTCTTTTGTGAATTCTTCATTGACACAATTATTCAACCCCTTAAAGAACTACCACTCTGAAGAACAGAGGTTCATTGAAGTGTTTTCAATCAGGTATTGAAAACACCTATGGATGTCAGGGAACAGCAATAAAGCCTAATAAGCACCAATTAGGCAGCTTTAAAATGACTGTGATACTCAACTCCTTCTAAACATTTACTGGTGTGGTTACAAACATGGTGAAGTCAAAAGAATGGTCCAGGAAGACAAAAGAAGAGGTGATTAATCTTCACAGGAAGGGCAATGGCTATAAGAAGATTGCAAAGATGTTAAACATACCAAGAGACACCATAGGAAGCATCATTCGCAAATTCAAGGCAAAGGGCACTGTTGAAACGCTTCCTGGTCGTGGCAGAAAAAAGATGCTAACTGCGACTGCTGTGCGCTATCTGAAGCGTAGAGTGGAAAAAAGTCCCCGTGTGACTGCTGAGGACCTGAGAAAAGATTTGTCAGATGTGGGTACTGAAGTTTCTGCTCAGACAACACGGCGCACCCTGCGTACTAAAGGCCTCCATGCCAGAACTCCCAGGCGCACCCCCTTGCTGTTTCCAAAGAATAAGAAGAGTCGACTGCAGTATGCCAAAAGTCATGTGGACAAACCACAGAAGTTTTGGGATAGTGTTCTGTGGAAAATTAGAACTGTTTGGGCCCATGGATCAACGCTATATTTGGAGGAGGAAAAACAAGGCCTATGAAGAAAAGAACACCTTGCCTACTGTGAAGCATGGTGGGGGGTCAATCCTGCTTTGGGGCTGTTTTGCTTCTGCAGGTACAGGGAAACTTCAGTGTGTGCAAGGTACCATGAATTCTCTTCAGTACCAGGAGATATTGGATGACAATGTGTTGCAGTCCGTCACAAACCTGAGGCTTGGGAGACGTTGGACCTTTCAACAGGACAATGATCCCAAGCCTACCTCCAAATCCACTAGAGCATGGTTGCAGAAAAAAGGCTGGAACATTTTGAAGTGGCCATCGCAGTCACCAGACTAAAATCCGATTGAGAACCTCTGGTGGGACTTAAAGAAAGCAGTTGCAGTGTGCAAGCCTAAGAATGTGACTGAACTGGAGGCTTTTGCCCATGATGAATGGGCGAAGATACCCATAGATCGCTGCAAGACACTTGTGTCAAGCTATGCTTCACGTTTAAAAGCTGTTTTAACTCTAAAAGGATGTTGTACTAAGTACTAAGATTGAATGTCACTTGGGGGTTGAATAAAACTGATAATGATGTGAGCACAGAAAAGACATTTGTGGTTATTTCATTATAAATGTTATGTTATATTTGTCTGACCTACACATGCCTCTTTGATGTAATTGTAAGCAGGATGACTGAATGATCAAAATCAATGTCAAACCGGCCAAAACAATCAATTTCAGTTGGGGTTGAATAATTTTGAACACAACTGTACATATTTACAAACGAGGACGCGATCTCACGTAATGGCGGATTTCACTGTTGCATGCTGTACAGTGTTAAACACAGTTATTCACTTATATCCTTCATGGCAACTTTCAGTAAGCCTGCACTGGTGTATCTTTTAAGTGTGTGCTGTAATATGATTCCATGTTTACATACTTATTTACAAACGAGGACGCGATCTCACGTAATGGCGGATTTCACTGTTGCATGCTGTACAGTGTTAAACACAGTTATTCACTTATATCCTTCATGGCAACTTTCAGTAAGGAGGCACTGTATCTTTTAAGTGTGTGCTGTAATATGATTCCATGTTTACATGCTTATTTACAAACGAGTACGCGTGACCTCCCGTAATGGCGGATATCTGTTACATGCTGTACAGTACGTGTTAGACACAGTTTTTCACTTTCGTATCCTTCATGGCAACTTTGAGTAATGCTGCACTGCGGGATTTGCTGTAATATAATTCCATATTGTTTACATGCAAGGCAATTCCATACATTGCGCTTTACACGCAACACCGTTTTTATGAGTGCCGCGTTGTTTACACGGAGACGCGAGCTCACGCACATGGACGCCATATGCAATGTGTTTTTAAAATTCATACGCGCTTACAGAAACGCATTTAAAACAGAAGCTAGACGATAAGGGGATGACCATCTGAAAACAGTCATCTTTTTATATAACTAATCACTGCAGATGTTTATCTGAGATGTTCTGAATTTAGTTTATGTACATGATAGTTTATAATGTAGTATCAGTGATATTTACCCATCAGTTATATATGTAAGGGTATTTCTGTGGACAATTTATGCTAACAGCTGTTCATAACTCTCTTACAGCTCTGCATCCCTCTCATCAGTACAAAAATATGAAGTGTAAAAACACTTTTTGGACATAAAGTTATATGGTAACATGAGCCACATGAAGTTTACAGCTCTGTTGTTTATCAGTTTCTTATACAAGTTAAGTTTTTGAATAGAGTTTGTTTCCAAATAAACTGAAAATGTCCTACTGACCTTGGTTTCTATTTTGATTATATTGTTAACTTCTTAATAAACCTCAAACAAACATGTATACATTTGTCCTCACATTCTTTACTGTAGTTCCCAACATTCCTGCCTCTTGTTTGCTAGCTGTCAATCAATCCTTCTTGCATACGGCCCCTCTAAACAAAAAGTGTCTTACAATTTCTAAATCAATATATTGTTTTATGTGAATAAGTAGGCAGGATGATTTTCACATCATTTTAAAGGAAAAACTCTAGACTACTAGATTCTGTTTAGAAAAGTCTTGTTAAAACATGTTTAACTTTTTCACCGCCAGCGTTTTTAAAAAAAGTTGCCAGCCAGTGCCAGCGTTTTTCATGATTTTCAACAAAGTTTAATGCCTTCCAGAAAATGTTCTTCTTTAAATATATAAACATACAATATACCAAATGAAAGAACCGTTTCATCCTACCTTCAGTGGTTCTTTTGTAATCAGCTTTTGAATATGGTTTCTGCAAAAACACCACATTTTGAGCAAAAAGCAGAGATAATTCCATTTTTGTGATGGACTTTTCATAGAGTTCCCATTCAGAGCGATCTTTAAAACGGACACGGACATGCAGCCGCTTGCCATAGGGCAATACTTCCGGGTTTATAAAGTTGCGGAAGGGCGCCACCTGGTGGATAATAGCGGTATTGCGGAAAGACGGAAAATCTCGTCATTGGCGGGGAAGCGTTTTCTCTTAATTGACGAGATATCTCGTCAATGGCGGTGAAATAGTTAATATGGGTTTTGTGGACTTATATGAGTGACTTAAAATTTTTGCTTTTTTAAAAACCACGCATAAACATTTTTCTCTAAAAAATACAAACATGTACCTCATATAATATTTTAGCCTAGTTTGTGCTGAACGCAGTGTTATGAGACACTTGCCTTTAATATGTTTAAAAGCAACTGAAAAAAGACCAAATGTAAGAGCATATCAGAACCTCTGACAGTGTCCCAAAATGGTCAGACCCCAGAGGGATAAATTCCATCATATTTATATATATATATGTATGTATATATATATATATGTATATATGTATATATATATATGTATATATATATATATATATATGTATATATATATATATATGTATATATATATATATATATATATATATATGTATATATATGTATATATATGTATATATATGTATATATATATATATGATATATATATATATCAGTGTTTCCCCTAGGTTAACAGCTTTGGGGGGGGGTCGTTGGTTATAAATATACAGGGGTTAAATTGTGATTTGTTATGTGGGGGCTCTGTGTGGAGGGGTACTTTAAGGGGTAACATGTTTAATACTGATGACAGCAAAGCCACTGGTGTGTTTCAATAACATTCTGGACTTCTGATAGGATTTTATAAGTTTCAGCTTTAAATCTGTGTCAGAGGTTGACCCAAAATATTTTAAAAAGAGCGTCTGAACTTTAAATGATGCAAGTCTATGAGTTTGACACCCTATATCCATTTGTTGCACATGTCATTATGCACTATTGATCAAACTTTGAAGGAAGTTAAAAGAATCAACCTTCTTGAATAATTCTAGGCATAAGATGCTACCCCAAAATACTTAATTATCAAGAAAAGGTACAACACACAGTACTGTATCAGCAACATGTCTTAGAAATTAGCCATAGAGATTCCCTATGCTGGTCAGCAGCTAGTAAAACAATCATACAGTTAGGTTTGATTTGTGTAATCAAAATACATTATTTTATTAAACTATACAATGAGTTATATCCAGTGTTATCCAGTTAACATAATGTTATTAGATGAGTGAAATACATAGTTTAGTCTTCTATTAAGTTTTCTATTAAGTTTGATCAAAGTGGGCACCACTCTTACCTCTCTCTCTCTCGCTCTCTCTCTCGCTCTCTCACACTCACACTCACACACCTACAATGTCATATGATGCGCAAAGACGTGTTTAAAGCAGAAGGCAGGTGTTTTCGCGGCAATTGCGCCGCCCAATTCGCGTCATTCGCAAATTCAGAAATATAACAGCATACATTGTTATTGTTACACAGAGTAACTACAAAACACGTGCGCGGCGCGGGCATATAGAGAGGGAGAGAATGTGCGTGTGTGTGTGTGTGGGAAAGTCATGATAAACTCGATCAGTCATCTTCTCTGTCAGTAACATATCCGTGACTGTTGAGGTTTACGCAAAAAAGAAAGTATAAGGAGTAACGGACTTTGAAAACACAGTCATCTTTTCAGTTATGTGAGAGAGAGGCGTGTGGTGCAAACAACCTGACAGAGAGCGCGCTCAGTACTAAATTAAGCCGAACAGTAAAATACAAATGTGTGCACTCCATTGGATAATTGTAAATGCGCAAACACATGCTGAAAATACATGCCATTGTGGAATAAGATAAATATCATATTACTTGAGGGTTATAGTTTGTTTAATAAAATAACAAATTGTTCTCTGGCGCTATAAAGAAAATCAATTCTAATTTACACTGAAAAAAATTATTCATTGAATTTAATCAATTTCTTTAAGGTAAGTGGTTGCAATCAATTTATTTAAGCTACATTTAAACAAAAGTTTTATATTTTATTTTACTTTACTAATCTTTTTTGGTTAAAGTTAGCTTAAATAAATTGATTGCAACCACTTACCTTAAAATTTTTTATTAAATTCAATTAATCATTTTTTTCAGTGTATATATATAAATATACATATATACACATACACATATACACATATACACATTAGGGGTGTCCTCGACTAAGGATTTACATATTCGAATCAGAATTGTCGAATCAGAATTGTCGAATCTTTCCATAGTCGACCGATAGTTTATTTATTCCTCATAACATTTTAAAGCCACGATCTACAGAACATCACACAAAAATACATTTTGATAACTAAACCTAAAAAAAATAACAAAGGTGATTCTGCCTTGGAAACCTCGGCTAATTAAGTTTTTTTATTTAATTTGGATATATAGCGCGTAAAAGCAGTAATGAAAAAAAAAAAAAACGACAAATGAGAAATGACAAATAATTTGTGATTGTGACTGTAAATGATAAAAACTAATCTTTATTTACAATTCATTAAACGTTAATTTATAACATGAAAAACACTGAAATTAATGATTTTATAGACACTGTGCGTTATTATTTAGCACAGAAATACCTGCTTGCTTGCTCTGACTTTGATCATCTCTGTATTCACTTTAGATACAGAAAGACCGGATGATATTATTTATTTCAGGAATCTCTTTGCTATCATTTAAAAGTGAACACCAACCATAATATTAAATCACAAGAAAGACATTCGTGTCAGGCAGAAATAGGTTCGGTGCAGATAGTTTCCGTTTCATAACCGAAATTTTAAAAAACGGCTTACCTGTTTTGTAGTTTAACTTTTGACAAGATAACAAAAATGTATGATAAATACATTTTAAAAACTTATACCCGTCGAAAAACATCCGTTTTTTAATGTTTAGTTTGATAAACTCCTAAATATGAGACGCAGAGCGCTGTAACGAGCACCTAGCCCGTTCGGCTAAATTGCATGCGCAAGCATGGCCAGCACATAGCGCAACATTGATACAACGAAAAACTATCCAAATTTTACAGACTTAAATTAGATCAGAATTTACGTTTATAATAGATACATTTTTTAAATAAAATAAGGTCAGAAGTAATAAAGTGCAGAACAAATATGCAAAATGCCTCAAGTGCACAAAAACAAAACACAAGCTAAATAGTTAAATCAGATAACCCAGAGTGATTTATAAATAAAATAAAATAAATTATTAAAAGAATAGAAAAGTATAGCCATAATATAATTGCCAGCTTTGTCTTTTAAATGTAGAAACAAAGAGGCAATGGTTTATTAACGAAGAAACCTCCGTGTAGCCCGGTCACAGGGGATGTTGGATTTATTAACGCATTTTTAAAATATTTATTGAAAGCTGTTACTTCACATATTATTTGCAGCATTATCATTATATGCTGTATATTAATATATTGGGAGAAAGCTGTTATATGTGAAATCAGATAATGTGTGCACCCATATACGGCCAAAATTAAATGATCCTCATTTCATAACACATCTGCGACGATTCGACTGTGAGATTGGTAGTCGAATCAGGCTTCTATCGATGCATCGAATCTTCGACTATTCGGGGTCACCCCTAATACACATACATACACACACACACACACACACACACATACACATATACATACATATATACACATTAGTAATACTATTCAATAACGCCAAGGTAAAGTATTCCTGAGTTAAACTAATAAGTTCTATTAAATAGATAGGAACAAGATAAAAAAAGAGTATTTAGATGATAAGCTTGACAGAGCTCCAAGCTTTATGCAGCAGCGTTGAACCGGAACCGGAAAAGCATTACACAGGATATAGGCTAATGCAAGTTGTTATGGATAGCATTTAAGCTTGTTCTGAAATCTTGTTGACTCAATTTAAATAATGATGTCCTAATATGCATTGCCTCCTGTAATGCATTTGTTTTATACATTTACAGGTGCACAAATACTGGTTAATTTTTATTTAATTAGGATACCGCTGTGTTCTGTATTGACCGTGGTTCCATAATTTACACTTTTACATGCCAATATTTTACAAACAATATTATTTTATTATTTGTTTTATTTTAAAAAAATTATTTAGCTGTGTAGCTTATCCTAATCTTGTAATCATAAGGGGAAAGACCCGTTCTACCTCATCGCACCTTGCTGTTCTGGATTTATCAATGAATTAATATTGGTAATACTTAATTTGTTAAATTAATTAAAACCAGGGATGCTCCGCTCGATCGGCCGATAATGCTTGCTATGCTTCTCAATGAATTACAGTTAAATGCCGCTACATCCAAAACCAGGGGGAGCTCTCGTGCAGAACTAAAAATGCACTTTACACGAAGAACAATACACACGCAGCTATGATGACACGCAGCTCCAGGAAATGGCTTAAGGATATATGTATATTGCTGTTCTTCAAACCTTTTCAGGTATTTTCATGATAATGAAGAATATGTACAATTATTCTGTTTGACGAGTGTTGCTTTTTCAAATGCATGTTATAAACGACTCAAACTAACAGCGATTTCAGATCGCTAAGGACTTACTGATCAAAAGCCGTAGTACATGAAATAGCTGTGAATAAGATCATCTGTCTGATTCAGAATAGTGATCGGACACATATTTTTAGTGGAGATCGGCATTGATCGGGGCATTCAATTCAATTTTATTTATATAGCGCTTTTAACAATTGGTGATTGTTTCAAAGGAGTTTTTCATTAATAGAAGCAGTGGAAAGCACAGAAAATCGACAGATAACAACATAATACACAATAGCACAAGCAGCTTAATTTGCTGCAACTATGAATCAACATTATAAGTGTGCGTATTACTAATAACTAGTAACTTAACTAGTAATGTAAAGAAGAGGATGCTAAGTTAAGCCCAAGAAGGCTGCCTCCCCGGGTTGAAAAACCCCCTAGGAGAAAAAAACCCCAGACTTTTTAGCCGGGGAATTAAAAAAAAGTCCTAGTAGGGAAAAACCCTTGGGATATATATATGTAAGGGATAATGTAGAGGCAGCCGGTAGTTATTGGGAAATAAGCCCCGACAGTGTGATCAGGACCCGACGCGAAGCGGAGGGTCTTGTATCACACTGAAGGGGCTTATTTCCCCAATAACTACCGGCTGCCTCTACATTATCCCGCTTATTACACGGCTACTTGCCACATAAGAAAAAAAAACTGGACATGAATATGAATTTGAAACATTTTATTGGCATATTTGTTTTAAATTAACATTTTTATCCTTCCGCGAAACTTTGCACAGATGCATAAAATGATCGTAATACCTTATTGAGATCCTCTGCTTCATACTTGTCTCCATTTTTTCTCTTTTAGCCAGTCTTTGAGAAGTTTTAATGCCCATTCTGTATTTTTTTGTGTTTTGGCTTCCTAGCTGTCATGCTCTATTTTGTCAAGTTCAGTCTCAGTAAGCTGTCTGTGTCTTGTCGTGGTTGTCGAGTGTTTGTCACAAGATGGCACCAAACAGACAGTAATCTTTATTGATCTTTATTGGCGCGGAGCGATTTTACTCGTGCAAGTAGTCCGGCTATGCGTTATTATTTTGGAGCGGTTATTATTTGAAAAGAACGAACCTGCAAATGTCTCAACTGACCAATCAGAATCAAGCATTCCAGAGAGCCGTGTAATATATATATATATATATATATATATATATATATATATATATATATATATATATATATATATATATATATATATATATATATATATATATATATATATATATATATATATATATATTATATATATATATATATATATATATATATATATATATATATATATACATAGAAACGGATAAGGAGATTAAGTGGAGGTTAAGCGGGTTCTGCCGATGGTCGTTGGTCAGGCATCAGCTGGGCATCACGTTGAAGTTCAGCCAGTAGATCAGAGGTGTGCCGACTTTTACCAGAACTGGGTCTGTTTGTCTCATTGTCCTCGGGGTCGAGGACGAGACATGAAGAAAGAAAACAGGGGCCAGACACATGTATACACATGTACACATACACACACACACACACACACACACACACACACACACACACACACACACACACATATATATATATACACATAGACACACATATACATATATAATAATATCATAAGATACTGACTCCCTTAGAAGGACTAAAGTCCCGCCCCCGAGCAGTGGCCTTAAACGCCATAAATCTATTCCCACCGAGCTTCATTGAATTCCGGTCGAGCAAGGGAGTAAAGGGGAGACGGGGATGAGACTGCGCCTGCCATCTCCCTGATGCCTGTCTGGGCTTCACAGTACTCCCTTACTCGACACCCTCCTCCTCAGAAATCTCTGGAGGAGGGCCGAGCAAGTGATAACATTATGCCATACATACATTTCAATCACTCATCTGCGCTTGGCAATTAATAGCCCGATTCAGGGTTTTATTAGTCTAGTTTTGGAGTTTTAGCCTTGTATTGTGGTTTGTATGTGCACAAAGTAGCGTTCTATTCTTTTTCCTTATATGTAGCCTTTTCTATTTTATACGTGACATTTGTTTTTGAAAGTTTATGCCCGACTCGTGGTTTGCTGCACATATGTAGGCGAGTAAGGAGAGATTAAACATTATATTATATTAGAGAAAATAATAACATTTTCCAACTTTTGAAGTGTTGATAAAAATGAGGATTTAGTTTATTTATTTATTATGTTGTACAAACTAGCTATTGTGAGGTGAGTACCATTACTAAAACAAATTATGTGAATGCCTTGTTAAAGAGAAAAGTTTTAAGTCTAGATTTAAAGGTATCTACTGTGTCTGATTCTCGGACAACGGTTGGTAAATCATTCCAGAGCTTAGGGGCTAAGTAGGAAAAGGATCTTCCACCTTTATACACTTTTGATATTTTAGGGATAATTAAGAGACCAGAATTTTGAGACTGCAGTGCACGTGATGGATTGTATTCTAATGGATTGGTTTAAGGGTGCTAGGCCATTTAAGGCTTTGTAGGTGATTAGTGATATTTTAAATTGTATGCGATATTTAACTGGTAGCCAGTGTAAAGATGCCAGAATTGGTCTTATGTGGTCATACTTCTTAGATCGAGTAAGGACTCTTGCAGAAGCGTTTTGAACTAGCTGAAGCTTGATTACCTGATTTGCATGGCATCCTCCGAGTAACGAGTTACAATAGTCTATTCTAGAGGTCATAAAAGCGTGGATAAGCTTCTCTGCATCTGATGCAGACAGCATATGGCGTATTTTTGAGATATTTCTAAGATGGAAGAATGCTGTGCGGCAGACATTGGAGATATGGCTAAATTGCTGTTGAACATCACGCCTAAGTTCTTAACCATGGAGGTTTGGCATCACAGTGCAGCCATCTATGGGCAACTTGTAATCTGTCATATTATGTTTGTAGCGATTCGGTTTGATAATAAGAATCTCTGTCTTATTGGAGTTTAGCATGAGAAAGTTATGTGCCATCCAGTCACTAACATTGCTAATGCCGTCTGTTAGCTTAGAAAACGTTTGTGTTTCGCTGGGATGTGAGGAGATGTAAAGCTGGGTATCATCCGCATAGCAGTGAAAACTTATGTTTCCTAATAATGTCTCCTAGAGGTAACATATATAACGATAACAGGATAGGACCTAAAACTGATCCCTGCGGTACACCGTATTTAACCAGGGAGTGATATGACTCTTCCTCATTTACATAAACAAAGTGATAGCGATTGGTTAGATACGACCTAAACCAGGCTAAAGCCTGACCACTGATACCAACATAGTTTTCTAGTCTATTGAGTAAGATTGTGTGATCTATTGTGTCAAAGGCTGCGCCTAGGTCTAGTAATATAAGGATTGAGATTTCACCACGATCAGATGTTAATAGGAGGTCATTTGTAACTCTAAGCAGCGCTGTCTCTGTGCTATGGTGGGGCCTGAATCCTGATTGAAACTTTTTATATGTATTATTATTTGTCAAGAATGTGTGAAACTGGCTAGCCACTACTTTTTCTAATATTTTAGAAAGAAACGGGAGATTAGAGATTGGTTTAAAGTTATTAAGCTCTCCCTGATCAAGGTGTGTTTTTTTAATCAGCGGTTTAATAACTGCTAGTTTGAAAGCTGTTGGAACGTATCCTATTTTTAGCGATGAGATAAAAATATTGACAGACCTGCCAACCTGTACGCATTTTGCGTAGCAGGTACTCATTTTGACCTCAATGTACGGTGCTACGATTTGTCACTCTAAACCAGTGGTTCTCAAACTTTTTCTGCGTGCGGCCCCCCTTGTGTACGGTGCATTCCTTCGCGGCCCCCCCAAAGAAAATTTATGACAAAAACTGTTCTAAAATGTAACATTTTAATTAAACAAAACATATTAAGTTATACAAAGTAGTGCTGTTGGTTAGTAGCCTTATTTTTTTAGGTTTAATTACACAGAATTCATGATAAATGAATATATTTTATAAAACGTCATAAAACTGGGGCCCCCCTGGCACCATCTCGCGGCCCCCCTGGGGGCCCCGGACCCCAGTTTGAGAACCACTGCTCTAAACTAGGTAAAAACCTGATGACGCCTCTGCCGCCCGAAGTACTCAAAACAAGCAACAGAAAAAATAAAAATATGTCCAATCATAGCACTGGGCTCATCCACCACATAGAAAGTGGGGATGATTGACAAGTCGTATGTAGGGATGTCACGGTACCAAAAATCTAGTAGTCGGTACCAATACCACAAAAAGTACACGGTACTCGGTACCTAAGTCGGTACCACAGTGTGTAAAAAAAAAAGAACAATTATACTTAAACATTATTTTTTTATTAAAACATTTCAACATTATAGAAAACTTTTAAGAGCTTCTGTTTAGGTTGTCTGTGTTAATGTTTGTTGACTTTTCTCCTGACTCTCTTGGTGTACATCCTCCTCTGGCTGATACTGTTAAAAAGAGAGAGAATAAGAAATACATTTTATTTATTTAACATACTGTCTGACAATGACTAATAAATCAGCTAAAGCTACAGGTGCTAAGGTGCACTTATAAACACACGCACGTGCACATACACATACTCTGAATGCAACCATTAGTTTAATATCACTCACATTGTTGCAGGATGAAAATAGTTATTAAAAACCCTTAACATTTTAATGCTTCATCCATTAACATTACATTTTGCTGACAGGATGACTAAATGGCGATGCATGGTCGCCCATTTATAAATAGTTTTTAAAGTTGCAAATGCAGCGTCATTAACAAATAACTGACTTACACAATACATTAACATCTAGCATAAAGTTAGCTGGTTACACGGCATTAATGCCAGCTGCCTCAAACAAACATAATATAGGGTCTGGGTTTCAGTATAAAATTAAAGTTTTACAGTTTGTATATAATGTTAATGTGAATTAAAACTTACATCGAATTCTTTAAAGAGATTGGGGTGTCTGTCTTTCAAGAGCTTTGCCAAATTCTATGTTTGATAGCGACAAACAACTTTAGAAAGATTCCCGTGTGCTCGTAAGAGGCGTTCTTCCTCTTCTTTAACTCTTGTGGAGCGTCAAATACATACGCGCGTATATGCTGCCCCCATCAGTCCCGGAAGAGTATTGCAGCCTCGGTACCTCCGGTACCAGAGAAAGCAGGTACCGTCATGTTTAAAAAAATGTTGGTATCGACTTGGTACCGAAGTATCGGTTCTCGTGACATCCCTAGTCGTATGGCCAATCTGTAACAAGAGTCTGCTATCGACGCAACCTTAAAATCCCGTGTGATCTCTAGGGCTGGGTAAAAATATCGATTCATCAATGCATTGCAATTATTTGTTTCTCAATTCAATATCGATTCATCAAATCCTATGAATCGATTCAGCCCCCCCGGCCAGTGGCGGCGCTGTGGGCAACACTCTAGTGAGAGCGTTCAGCGTTGTACAAGGCGCTATATCAAAACAGAAAGATCAAAGATGGCAAACAGCAGCACTTCTTTCAAGCCTGCACCATCAACGTGATCAAACATTAGCAGAGGTGGAAAGAAACGAATTACATTTACTCACGTTACTGTAAATGAGTAGTTTTTTTGTGTACTTTTACTTTTTTGAGTAGTTTTTAAAATCTGTACTTTTACTTAAGTATGTTTGTTTGAAGTATTGTACTTCGCTACATTTTAAATCATATCCGTTACAGAGTATTTTTAAATAAAAAAAAAACAAGGTGATAAAGACGCGCAACGGATGATTGATGGGCGGGGGAACGCGCAAAAAGAACCATGGAGACGGACAAGACAGGCGCGCGCTAATGCAGACCCGCCTCAGATCAAATCTTATGAAAGAAACCCCTGGCCATATTTAAGCGACCACTTTCCACTTACGCGAAGCGAGTGTTTCATTCCTATGGCTCTCGAGTACGAAATTGCAGACCGGGTTTTAACGCTCATTTGCACGACGCGTTTTTAATACAATGCGCATTATCCATCGCAGCTTCGCGTCAAGTCAAACACAACTTCAGAACGTCCTCGAGAATGCGCAGATCATTAGACATTGCAGAGAGAGAGAGAGAGAGAGAGAGAGAGAGAGAGAGAGAGAGAGAGAGAGAGATCTGACATCAGGTTCCCAGGTCAGGGACGCTAGAAGACAATAAACGTGTCAAAAGTATGACATGGCACTCATCTCATTATATGCTCATTTAAACTAGATATATAGTTTAATAAAATAATGTATGTAACCAGCAATACATCAATTACAACCTTACTGTAGTGATTGTATTTACAAGCTGCTGACCACCTTCAAAAGTGCATAACTCACATGTAAAATCATTAAATAATTCCATAAATGTTTCTTAGTTTAAAAAAGCTTTTTATTTTATTAACTTTTTGTTATTGCACTTTAATTGTAACAATGTTCCTACAATTAAAAATAACTAGTTTGAGATTTATATTCCCTTGTCGTTTTTGAACTATACTAAAATCCTCCACCTCTCCCCGCTGTAAAAAAAAAAGTAACTTTTACTCTGAGTAAAGTTAAAATGATTTACTTTTTACTTGAGTAGATTTTTAGACCAGTAGCTTTACTTTTACTTAAGTAAAATAGTTTAGTACTTTTTCCACCTCTGAACATTAGTAATACTACACACATTATTTAAAAATATACTCAGGTACTTAATTGCTTGTGTATTTACTTATTATTGAATCGATATTGAAGGAAGTAAATCAATATTGAATTGAATCGAATCGAATTGAATCGAAGCCCCAAGAATCGAAATCGAATCGAATTGTGAAATTGCTAACAATACCCAGCCCTAGTGATCTCTGTCCTCCACCCGCTGTTTCTGACAATCTTTTTCAACGGAGAGTCAAGACGTCTGACCCCCTAAGGTAAACTGGTCAGGGTGGATGTGCAAAGTTGAAATAATGATTTAGCTTAATCCTATGAAGTCGACGGTCTCGCGGGCTCCGTTTCATAACGTGCACTTGACCGCAATATGCGCTAATATTACTTCTGATTTGTAAATTAGCATATTTTATAATTGAGCGCTTACGAAAAAGTACCATGATTTTACCATGGGGTAGAGCATCTAGTTTTAGTCAAATAAAAACGGAAAATTCACTCTCAGTGAAGGGAATCCACCTGACATCCTAATGAAGCGGATTAAATGCGCTCTACAATAACGCGCTCTTGATAATTGTCAATAAAATAAAACGTCATATACAAACCACATCAAATAAAGTTTTATACATGGAGAATATCTCGTGTCTTGAGCACCCACGTGATAGGTGCCTATGCCGTACTGTACTGTAAACAAAGCTACAATAAATTAAAGACAGACATACAGTAAACAGCAGTACTGTCACAGTTATGGTTGAATTTAAAGCAGTGTTAAAATACTGTCTTAAAGGGGTAGTTAAAGGCGGAATCCATGATGTTTGAAAGCCAATGTTGATATTTGAAATCACCTAAACAAACACGCCCCTACCCCAATAAAATCTGGACCTTCTGTTGATAGACCCGCCCCACACATACGCAACCCGGCATTTGATTTGATTTGATTGGCTATAAGTGTGTTTTGGTAGTCGGCCCGTCTCCTTTTCCAACGCGTTTTTCAAACATCGTGGACTCCGCCTTTAACTTAAAAAATGTAATTCAGTCATAGTTTACAATTTAACCATGCTTGTGTGTTGGTTGCTTTTATAGCAGATTTGCCTACATTAAGGGGTTTTTAAACTTTTTTTTGTCAGCCAAACCCTCTTGACCTTAATAAATACCCTGTGAAATTTTAAGTATTCAATAATTCCTAAATTAAACATTTTGCATGTTTAACTTAGAAAACATTTATTTCTCATTAGGGCTGAGCTATTTTATAAAAAACTCGATTTACGATTCGATTAGATTTTTCCCCCCGCCCCCATTTAAAACAAAATAATTGCAAACTGTACATATATTTTAAATATATATATATATATTTATTATATTTAATTAAAATGCATCAACGTGAAATTTACGTGAATCCAAACCAACTCCACACGACTGAATTCGAAGAGCATTTTTTTTTGGAGAAGCTGCTCTCTTTCGCCGGCTGTTTTTGCCATGGTGTTTGTGTATGCATGCGCTGTCCTCGGGAGAGGGGAGGAGCAGAGGGCTGCGCCACAGGGAGCGTGCTACGAAACCCTAAAGGAAGATTTGGTGAATGCAAAATGTATGTACTACGCTATACCGCAGAGGGGGAGAAAAAAATCTAAAACAAAAAACGTTTTTTTTTTGAAAATACGAATCGATTTGACCTACCAACTCTATTTTAAAATCAAATCGATTTTTTCCCAGCCCTATTTCTCATCAGATTTAAAGTTTTTATCAATAGTATTTTATATAGTCATTGTTAATATTATCTGTTATTGAATCTTCGTCTGGCAATTTTCTTTAACGTTTGTTAAAGGGGACATTTTACAAGACATTTTTTAAGATGTCAAATAAATCTTTGGTTTCCCCCAGAGTACGTATGTGAAATTTTAGATATATCATATAGATCATTTATTATAACATGTTAAAATTGGCACTTCTTGGGGGTGAGCAAAAATTTGTTTTTTTGGTGTGTCCTTAAAAATGCAAATGAGCTGATCTCTGCACTAAATGGCAGTGCCATAGTTGGATAGTGCACATTAAGGGGCGGTATTATCCCCTTTTGACATCACAAGGCGAGCCAAATTTCAATTAATTACTTTTTTCACTTGCTTGCAGAGAATGGTTTACCAAAACTTAAGTTACTGGGTTGTTTTTTGTCACATTTTCTAGGTTGATAGAAGCACTGTGGACCCAATTATAGCACTTAAACATAAAAAAGTCAAATTGTCTTGATTTGTCCCCTTTAAGTAACTTCCTTTGGGAAATTAACTAAATATAAGGAATGTTTTGTCAGCGTTTTCAAAACTGCTGTAAATATTGTGCTAAAAAAGGTTTTAGACCTCATAGATCTGCAAAGAATTTATTTGATAGAATTGCTAGCAGTTTTACTTATGCAGTTTTGCCATGTTGGTAATGGTCTAAACAAGCTGTTATAGGGTGAGGAAACAGTTAAAGTGTCTGTGGAAAGACAGCAGTGTTGTTGTGAAGGGGGTGTGCCATAAGAGAGCCAGTCAGTCCGGCCCGGGTTTTAGGCCTTTTCGAGCTGGAACTACTTGCAGTGTAAGCTTTTCCTCTTTTGCTTCCCTATTGCTCTCTCTTTCTGGCACTCACTCAGTTGTTCCTGTACACTCTCTGGTGCTTTCTCCTGCTGTTCACCAGTGTGCTGTGATTATGTCTATGAGTTTCGGAAAAGAACATTTAAATTGATAGCACTATTGATGGATTTATGCTTTAATATAGATCAAATTATACTTTCATTTGCTATCTATATTTTCTTTGTGTTTTATTTAAATTATATCAAACATTTGTACACTATAAATGCTGTGACACCTATTCCCTGAGCACAGTCCTTTTGAGAGCAGCCTGAGCCTCAGTCCACCTCAGCACTGGTTAACTGCTGTTTATTTACATTCAGGTTACTTATTATCCCAAATCCCATCACTTGTTTACCTTGTATCCCCTGATGTTAAAGTACATGCAAAATCCATTTTGTACGACCCTGCTTACAAAACAAGGAGTTTCAGAGCCACACATATTTACATATCTGGGTCTGAAATCTGATGTGCCTGTCGTGCACATTTGTTATGTTTTCAGACTGTAATTGCTTAATCAGCGCTATTGAGTTCTCTCTCTCCAGGGGTCTACAGTGTGAGTATTTCACTCTCATTTGTGCCTAAAACAGTTAGATGCGAACTTGTAAAATAATTTAGGAGCACAGTGCATGAGTGACGGACTGTTCTCAATACACTGAACAACAGCACAATGAAGCGAAGCATACAATTGATTTCACATTGAAAGCATGCAAGAGGACGGGGTCGCAGTGTTTCACATGGAAAGCAAGGAAGAGGACGGGTCACCATGCGAACATAACATGATGATGTAACTTTATTCAAATGAGAGCGACGATTCCCAACCAATGAGCCAATCACTGAGATGTGGGAATGTGCGGGAACTGCTGGATTTTAAGTGAGAGATTCAAGTGACTCCTCCAAATAGTGCTACAATGTTATAGCCAGATACATTCAATTTATACAATGAAGACAGTGTTATAATTCATTTGATTCGATTTCTGTAGCTAATGCTAATTTTAGACCTTACTTAATGTGCGACTTTGTTCTTTTTTTATAAATGTTTGTGATTTCTTTATTTGTTATTAGATTTTTCACACTCCTTTTTTTGCTGATCCAAAAAATTATCCGATCCGTGCCTCAAAAATCGCAATGTGATCCGAACCGTGAGTTTTGTGTGCTCAACACACAATCATATTCATTAATAGTAAAGAAATGAAATGATATTAGGCTATCAGTGCTGCTGTTGCTCTCTCCTATTGCATTTAAAAATGAGCTTATGATCAATAAAATGCAGATCATATCTGTTGCTTTTGGTGACGTAAACTCTGGCCTACATTAAATCTGCATATAGCGTGGGAATAGAAGATCCGATTTATATCAGTTTTGCAAAAACAAACTTTTATGTGACTCACCTAAATGCAATCGTTTTGATCAGTAAAAATGCATGAATTGACGAGGTGTAAACAGGCACCTATACATCATTAAAAAAAGTTAACACTAGTGAGCTAGATACGCAACACAGTATGAGTCCTATAGTCATTATTTAAAAGACCAAGTGCAAAAAAAAAAAAAAAAATCCCGGACACTATCAATACTTGCAAATGAGTATCAATTTATAAGCAACGTTTAGGTCTCACCAAACGACAAAGTGCAGAAGTCCCTCCATTGACAGCCTACCACTTTGATGCTTTTCTCTCTCTCTCTCTCTCTCTCTCTCTCTCTCTCTCTCTCTCTCTCTCTTTAAAAACGCTACTTGCTACTCATACAGAGCACGTATGACAAGACATGGAAACTGCAGAAGCATGTCTACTAGAAAGTTAAAAGGGCTTTAGTTAAAACAGACTTCATTATCATCATCTTATGGCACCTGTCACATGTATAATCTGCATCTCTGTCTGGGTATTATACATTAGCTAAAATTAATTAACAATGAACATGAACAATACCATTTTTGGCATGTATTAATTAATCTTTATTAATGTGTGTTAATGCCAATACAGTTATCCATGTAAGTTCATGGTGCATAAACTATAGTTTCCTATTACAACTTAACTTTTGAAATAAAAAAAATTGGTAAATGCTGAAAAAGACATGAAAGAGTAATAAATGCTGGGGAAGTGTGAGCTCTATTTTTTATATACTTTACATAGACCTATTATTACCTTGTGTAGTCTATATATGATGTAGCCTATGCTTTAGGTAACTTTCAGGTTGTCTGGACTTATTTTGAGAAGCTCTGATGCAAAAGCCGTTAAGTTCCATTTTTGTCATAAATGAGAATAATATTGCCAGAATGCTCTCTGCACACATTAAATACTTAAGCATTGCACTTAACAAGTGTTAAGTGGTTAGACAATACTGGGTTGTTTCACTCTAGTGTTAAAGGCTAAATGGGATAAGCGATGTTGGCTAGCCTTCAGTTGTCGTGTCACTGGGAAAGATATGGCATGTAATGTGAATGCATTATAGTGGAGTGGTTTTTGACCTAGATCAAACCTGTCTCAAGCACAGCACAATAGCCTGCATTTGCAATGATGTAGGTCATAGCACTGGGCGCCAGGCTAGCAGGCAGCAGCAGTACCCGTCTCCAACCAGAAACCTTACACTCGAAATGTGATGCCTATTATTCAACCCATGCTACATTGTGCTGGTAGAGAACAGTAGGTTGCAGGTCCCACAGTTGTTTGGGTTTAATCCAGCGTTTTAGCTTGTGGTTATTATGACGGGACCGCATATCTTCTAATGTTTATTATTAAAGAGAAGGCACAGCTGTGTCATTCTGCCAGTACGTTGTTGACCTTAGGAAGCATGGGTTGCAAACTTGCATTTGTATGGTACATATGTTCAGAGGAATTGCAATAGATTGCAGTGCTGAGTCTGACATGGCTACAGGTGTGCTGTCAGTGGCCAAGACATCTGAAATTTTTGTGCACAAGCTTCATTCTTTATTATTTTAGATTTTTAGGTATTTTTAGGTTGGATTTAAAAACATCTGTAAAAGTTAATGGGATACAGAAGACTTCCTCAGTATATAAGATATACACATCAATGAGTGACAGTTCACCCAAAGTTTTTTAGCTGGCTAATATTACTGTGCATGGTCTTAAGAATGTTCCATGCATGTGTCACCTGTAACCACAAAACGGCATCTGTGTATTTGCAGCATTAGCAAAAACTACACCATATGGGTCGAAGTTTGTGATTTTATGGCAAAAATTATTAAGATATTAAAGGTGCATTGTGTAACTTTTAGAAGGATCTTTTGACAGGAATGCAACATTATATACATAAAGTATATTATCAGTGATGTATAAAGACCTAAAGTGTATTGTTTTATTACCGTAGAATGAGACGTTTTTTTTTACACTGTGGGCCCCTTACATGGAAGTTGCCATACTGTTTCTATGGACAAATTGTTCCATCAAGCGTGTTACATCCCTACTATGTCTCAAGACGACATCATGTTGTTCCTGTGACAGCAACCATAGATTCTCATTGCGTTTCGAAATTAAGGTTGATAACTATAACACCTTAATGATCATGTTTCATGAAGATATTTTGTTTAAATTTTCTACCGTTAATATATATAAAAAAATGTATGTATCATTACTTAGTAATATGTGTTGCTAAGGACCTTATTTGGACAACTTTAAAAGCAATATCTTAATTTTTTTCTGCAGCTTCAGATTCCAGATTTTTAAATAGTTGTATTTCGGCAATATATTGTCCTTTCCTAACAAACCATACATCAATAGGAGCTTGTTTAAACAGCTTTTGGATGATGTATATATTTGAATTTGAAAAAAAAAACTCTATGACTGGTTTTGTGTTCCAGGGCTCACATATGGTCATTGGCTCTACAAAAACAAAGTTGCAGCTTTATGACGCTTTGAATGCGCGTGGAATGATGGAAGTTGTAGTCTTTAACTCCAATGCCTATTGGAAATCAGTTCTATGGGAATCACAATGTGATGAAATAAAGTTTTATAACCAATACGTTATAACGTAAGTCAGCATAGTGACTTCACAAGATTGGATCACAAGTGGACGAGAGAGACACATTCTGTTTACACCTGGTATTTAAATATGTCTCTCTTATCTACTGAGGGGGTGATATCTGGAGACTGTGGGGAAGTCCCTTTGCTTTCGTGAGTGGGAGAAATTATGGGTTTAAATTGGCCCGAACTAATAGGTCAAAGTTTGCTGCTTGTGTTTTTAGTAAACATGCTGCACAGTGTTTTGTATGTTTATATGTAAGAGCTTTCTCTGATATTTCAGCGTAATTGATGAAATAAGCTTGTGCAACTTTCACACGCTCATAAAATGAAACTAATGAAAAACATATTATACCCTGACCCGTCTCTGCAGTGCTGCATGAAGTCGAACACATCCATGATTACTACTGTAGTTAAAGCAGAAACCATGGATATTGCGGACTATATTGACACACGGCGCTATGAACAGGCAAAACCCTTTTTATTATTGCAAATTCTTTGGATTCAAACATTGTTGAAAACATTTGGAATTAGGGGTGGGCGATATGACCAAAATCTTCTATCACGATAGGATTCATTTTATATCATGATAACGATATGTATCACAGTAGAGTTTTTTATGTTTTAATAAGGTTTAAATCTTTAATACCATAGAAATAATTATCATAATTCTCACAAAAAACATATACAAGCATAGAAAGAAGATAAAAACAAACAAATCTCAAGAGATCAATGATATAAGGATAATAATAAATAATTATGCATGTATGTATAGGCCTATATATATTTTTATTTAAAGTAGAAAAGTGATTTATTCAGAAGCAGTGAGAGATTTTCTCTCAATGCTGTTTGATTAACACGAGTGACAGACAGGAGCAAAATTAGGTAACTTCCCCTTTAAGACCAAAGTCCGGATCCAATACGCTGTTACACATGCGCTTTCTCTTTAAGCTGTTTACTTTCTCTTAAGACCTAACTGGTCATGTTTATGAGGATGCTTGCAAAGACGGGAATTTTGACGCATATGTGTATTTAAGGCCAATAAAGCGGGAAAAATGCTCACGAGCTTAATTAGCAGCGGTCGCGCGACTTGCGCACTCCTCACAGACAGAAAGAGCAGCGGTTGCACTACTTGTCCGCTCCTGACACACAGAAAGAATGCACGCATGCAGTACAGATCTGTTGTCTGTGTTTCAATGGCTTAAAATAACTTGTTTTAAAACTGCAGTGCTTAAATACGTGTACAAACGTTTTCGCGACCACGCGCACAGGAGCGTGACGTGGGCACTTAACTGTTAACCTCAATAGAAACGATAGTCCAAAATCTCTACATTTACATTAAATTTACATTTGTACATTTTGTTGAGCGTGACCAAACGTGCTGCATCATTTACAATAATATATATGGGCGTGTGCGTTTATTTCAAGTCTGTTGATGCTATTTTTCTTTCTTTGGTGCTGACAGCATCTTATCTAGTTGGTAGAATTGCCACGATTTTGAGTACCATTTTTCTGTACTGGGATTTTGCCATATTCAAATGTAAAGGCAAACTGCTACAGAAACATACGAGAAGCTGCAACTGCAACAGCCTCTAAATGCGTTATATATTTATTAAATACTTTATCTTACAATCTGATTAATCCCGGCCTCAGCTCATTCAGAAATACTCTTGGTTTGTTGGTAGAATTCATTAATAGCCTGATTAAAAAAATGCTCATTTACAAGAAAACATGTCAATGGATTTTTTAGTGCCGATGCCCATACCGATTTTTGTTTCATCAGCCTTAGCCGATGCTGATATTTGGAGCCGAAACTGCTTTTGCTCACTCAATTTACATCATAAAAATGACACAATGATGCCAAATGTTACAAGTCTCAATTTAAAAAAGTAACAATTATTGAACTTAACAAAAAACTATATTTAACAAATAGTAAAAACAGGAGAGGGTGCTATGGAACCATGAACTGCACTCTCCACAATGACGAGGAACTATCAGCAAAGGATAATGAGCACTTTACTACTACAAATATATATAGAGATGAGAAATAAAAACCTGGTTTGGCCAGCTATGATCAGCTGTTAGGCCGAGCTTTCAATGTTGTCATGGAAAGGTTGGTTGTTTTTAGTCACATGACCTGGAATCGCTTGCGGCTTCCAGCACTCTGTCTGTAAATAATGCCGGAAAAATCAGTTAACACAGCAGCCACGTATCGGCCGATGACGATACACATAAAACTCGCAAAAATCTGCCCGATATATCGGCCGGCCAATGTATCGGTCTATCACTAGTTTGGAGCTCATCTGTATTGAAAAATATTTCAATCTATTATCTTAATAGGCAATATAAGATCACTGAATTACTGTTTTCATATTTTTTTAAAGTTTCATTTTCTTGTTTGTTTTAGTTTTCAGCACCTGAATGAAATGCTAACAGGACATCATCTCTGCCATTTAACCTGATAAGGAACACTGTGCCGTACACGGTACACCCCCTCCCTTGCACATGAGGCTGCATAAACGTCATTATAATTTTGAAGCATTAAATCTTCAAAATATACGGTCATGCAGCACAACGTTGAAAAGCTTAGACTTTTGGGATTCCATTAAGCGCACACACAAAGCATAATATGATTTTTAGCAGTCATAAAACTGTAATCTAGTTGTTAGTTACCTGAACCGGGCGGCGCCGATTTAGGATATTTACTTACCTTCAAAATCTTCCCTTTATCCGCTTCGGTGAAATTGTCCAAAACAAATTGTTCATAAATCCCCAAAAGTCCAAGGAAATGGAATATCCAAGCCTTTTAATCCAAAACGATTTGTTCATCTCACAATCTTGACGTTTCTGACCGAATTACGATATAAATAGTGTATACAATTAGTTCACTAATGGACATTCGTTCGAATCCCACTTTTCATTCACAATTTACAATGAATATATTCGGATGTCACGTTTATTGTGCAACGTCTGAGTAACAAATACGCCCCCTTGTGGAATTTCAGCCGTTCCATAAGAGGCTACATTGCTAATGAAATGGCTAAATCAGCCTAATTATAGACTGGGGGTCTCTTATACCATCTAGTAGATTATAAAATATAGATTTGCAAGTGTAATAAACTTGGCATAATAAGTTAATGTTATAGAAATTAATACTTTAAAAGCAGTATCTGTGAGCGTGTGACGAGTGTTTACACACTAGACATCTGTAAAAGAAGAGGAAGAAAATGAAATGTATGTGGAAAGGATTGGCAACACAAACTGACTTTTTATACCTGTGAGTTCACTGTGCAAAAAGCTCAAAACTCAGCTCTTCTAAAGAGCTTGTATGTTTAGTGTGCTTTGTAGTGTTTTTTCAGCTCAGCTCTGTTGTAGGGAACTAGATTTTGTAACCATAGTGACAAGCAGCCGAGCACTTGCTGCAGGCCACACTAAGCCTTCATTGGCTGCTACACGCTTGTTACTATGTTGGTTAAGCGGGTGGGGGAAGGGTGGAGCGTTTGACTATCACACACTGACCCACACTGTCAAGATCACCAACTCCTATATCAGCACTCATGCTGTGTCTAAAAAAGTTTGAGTGTACCTTCTAAACGTCTTTCTTTTGGATAAATTACTTTTATAATAGAAGTGTGTTTGTGTGAGAAATTTAGTTTTCACCAAATGCCATGTGAATACTGCATGATTACAGAAACACGAGAAGCTACTAATAGATTTTATTATAAACCAAATTAAATTAACCCAATGGTGTTGGAAACTAAGGGTTGATTTTTTCAGTATAATGATGACAGTAGTAGTTTATACATTGAAAAGCACTTGTATAAAATAAATTAAATTGAATTTATATGTTTAAAGTACTGTAGTTCACACTAATCCGAGACCAGTCCTTTATGGAGGTTAACTTGATCAAAAATGTGTTAGAGAGTCATCTGAGCTGACTTAGTTAGAAGATGAAAATAACCGATTAAGTCCATAGCTCAACTGAAGACTCATTTCTAACGGATTTGCTATGTTTGATAGGGTTTAGGTATCAGCACAGATGCCCAAAGTGATTAACCAGAATTTTGATTCAGTGTGATTCTTGAATTTGTTAATTAGTGAGCAACATTTACAGGAAAAAAGTGGTAGTAATATGTTTCACAATGTAATAATAATTCACATAATTTGGACCCAGTTGAAAAAAAAAACAGGAAAAACATTACTTCTTGTGGCTTATGAAAATTGATATTTAATCAACCAATTAAAAAAAAACATTCAGAAATGTTTTTCTACAGCCTTACTGTATGAAAGCACAGTTTTTGTGTGCAGTCAGCAGCAGTTCAGCACCCCTTCTGAATGTTATATTGTGTAATATTCAGGATTTCATTGTAGAATTTAAAGGCCCAGCTGCAAACATTCATTGCAAACCTTCAAACTCTTTTTTGTGCTGCAGGTGTTGCAGTGAAGGGCAAGGTGGAGCTTATGATGAGGATAGCATGGACACCACTGATGTCACATCAACTCCAGACATGGGTGAGAATTTGTTATTTTTACATACTACTCTTGACTTAATAGTGAATAAACTGCAGCACATCTTGAGCTACATAAATACATTGATTATTTATCTTGATGTTACTGTAGTCTATTACATTTTGTAAAGGAAAACAAGACCCGTTAGTTTCCATAATGTATTGATTTTCACTGAGTATTTTGTAACTACTTCTACTTTATACATTTAATGCTTTAAATGTAAATTGGCCTTAAATTTTAGCTTTTATTGTGTAGTAGTTTAAGGTGAGTCAGATAGCAGATGAAAAACTTGAAAGGCTTGGTACAATGTCATTTACTTTTTATGCCACAGCACACTGCTTACCTCTCATCTGAATTTTACATTATTTTGCTCTGGTCAACCAGGCATGACCTGTAAGACATGCACCGTAGCCTTGCTACAGTGGTTCATAAACATTTTTGCTTGGTCTGGTAACCACCAGAGCAGTTTTGTCTCTTATCTACTTGTCCCAGCAATAACACGGGAATACTACTGTATGCCACAGCAGGGTGGAATTTTTATCCCACTTATGGCCAGTGCTAGAATTTTCTGTGTGTCTTAAGCTTTGGGCAGTTTTTACCTTGGTTTTCATGTAGGGAACCTACAGTTTGAAAATATCCTGTTTGTTAAAGTGTCTCAAACATTTTAAAGGATTTTAAAACATCTAAAAATCCTAACTAAATCCAGTGAATTATTTTTCAGTCCGTGCATTGTAGCACCTATGTTCCTTAAGAAAGAAATATTGTTTTTGGACCTTGAAGGTCGCATAAAGCTAGGGATGCTCCGATCGATCGGCCGATAATGCTTGCGATTTTCTCAATGAATTACGGGAAATGCCGCTACATCCAAAAGCCAGGGGGCGCTCTCGTGCAGAAACTCAAAATGCGCTGTAGACGAAGAACAATACACACGCAGCTGTGATGACACGCAGCTCCATGAAATGGCTGAAGGATATATTTATATTGCTGTTCTTCAAACCTTTTCAGGTATTTTCATGATAATAAAGAATATGTATAATAATTATGTTTGATGAGTGTTGCTTTTTCAAATGCATGTTATAAACGACTCAAACTAACAATGATTTTAGATCGATAAGGACTTACTGATCAAAAGCTGTAGTACATGAAATAGCTGTAATAAGATCGGCTGTCCGATTCAAAATAGTGATCGGCCACGTATTATTAGTGGAGATCGGCATTGATCGGAGCATCCCTACATAAAGCAAACCAATGAGATAGTGGGTTGCAATTTTAAGAAATCTCTTGCCATTTTTGTATGTAATATGCTTTAGGCAACCTATGAGTTGCCCATTAGCAATGCTGTTTGAGGTTAAAACTATTTGTTTAGCAGTGTCATCATCCATTGATCTGATCTTTATCATGCAATTTAGACATTATTGCGTTCTCTTCCCAATATGTGTGAGGTCTTAAGTGTGAGCCTTCACAAATCCAAAGGATCCATTCTTCAGTAACCTTTCATTAGCAATACCAGTCCTGGTGACATTTCACAAACTCCTTAACTTTAAACGATTATAAAGAATGCCATGTACCCTTTAATTTTAATATTTGTTCTTATGTACATTTAGTAAAATAATAGTTTAAGAACTGTAGATAATAATTAATTTAATACTTCATCAAGACACTGGATATTTGGATAAGATGTACATTTTTGCATTTGCCCTCTTTTACAGCATTACAAGGTTTTACTATTGAGAGTCAGGCAAACAGGCTTTACGTCACTAGCATATTTGTAGTCTGGTATGTTATATTTTGGTATCATTGATTTTGGTCACTTTTGCATTAAAGTAAATAAAAGTTGTGTCTTGTGTCCCTTAGAACACACAGATGTGCTGGAGCCAGAAACAGATGATGATTTCCTTGAGCCACTGGATCTCAGCCCTAGAGACGAGAGGGCTTTGTCCCCGCTATTCCAGCGATCTGTGTCAGAAGACTCTGCTGGCTCATCTGCCTCTACTGCCATAAACGCCAAAACTAGGTTAGTGTCGGAAACACACACAAATCTTAAATCTAATCTTAAAGGCACATGTCCACGTAAACGTTGAACTACAAGCTTTTATTGATAAATAAAGAGTTTAGAGTTGAGAGAATTCTTACAGAAAATTTGACCAGAATGTTTAGACACAAATCCTGTAGGGCAGGGGTGTCCAGACTTTTTTGTGTAGTGATCTACTTTTAAAATGATAAAGCTGACAAGATCTACCTGCTAAAAAACACAGTTACATTTTTAATGACAATTTAAAAGCGTATTAGGACTATACTGCATATCTCTACATTGAATTTAAGGCTGTACCCATTAGGCTACTCCATTCTTTTTGAGGAGTTAAAAAAGTCATTGAGTACATGTCAAGTACTGCTTAAAATAGCGGAGATGCAGTTTAGTGAAACAAACTAGAAAAAGACAACAGTATCAGAAGCCTCTCTTTAAAAAAAGAGCAGTGCGACGCGGCTTTTATTGCTAGGCAACCACCGAGTCAGCTGTCTTGTCAATCAAATATTGAAGCGTGAGCGCTCTTTTGCTGTTAACTGTCATATTAGCAGAAACTTTAAAAAGAGGACGCTTGCTCTGACCTTGTTTGAGGATGAGAGGTGCACAAACACGCAGGAGAGAGTGAGCGAGTGGAGTCCGGTTCTTCAAAGCAACTGTAAACTTCCCTTACCACAACGTAAGGCCCGCCTCTCCCCTCATTCGATTGGACAATGGAAAGACGTAAATGACGTCGGGCGCTTCTCCGCTCTCAGCGTTCCTTCAAAGGCGCGTGCTGCGGCCGGCGGCAAAAACCGTAAAGCGCTCAGCGCGCATAAACATAGCTTAAACAGCGTGCAGACGCTCCCTGTCCATAGAATATCATTCAAAAAAGGCGCCTCCAACTGCCATAAACGCTTTTGGTGTGATTGGCCCCTCTCATAATGCCTATTTCGCCCTCTGTTTTCCGATGCTCATGGAGCATCATATACAGTTAACTTATGTGCGATCTGCCGGCATTGCCTTTGCGATCGACTGGTCGATCGCGATCGACGTATTGGACACCCCTGCTGTAGGGGAAGTGTGTGTTTGTACATCTAAACATAAGCACATTTCTATCTGCAGTGCCTCTGCCAACAATATAGATGTGTTTACAGTTGTGAGCTGATGAATTTTATGTAATGGGTAGGGCTGGGCGGTATGACGGTATATACCATAACTGTGAAATAAAATGTCAGCCGTAACAGATTTTTCTATTCTGTGTATTCCGCAGAATGTAATAATTCAATTCAATTTTATTTATATAGCGCTTTTCACAACTGTTAATTGTTGCAAAGCAGCTTTACATGAATAGATGTAGAGGAGAACACAGAAAATCAATAGATAATATAAGAAGTAGAATATAGCAGCTAAGGTTAAACCGTACAAGCAAGCGTATTAATAATGTCACGTATACAGTGAAGTGCTAAGTTAAGCCAAAGTTGGCTGACTTTCCCTGGGACGAAAAAACCCCTAGGAGAAAACCCAGTGGGAAAAACTCCTAGAAGGACAAAAACCCTTGGCAGAAGATACGGTAGGGATAGGAAGCGGGTAAGCGGATTAAACTGGTTCAGCCGGTGATCGCGCATCGGCTGGGCATCACGTTGAAGGACAGCCAGTAGATCAGTGGTGCGATGACCTTCACAGCAACAGGAACTGGGTCTGTTTGTCTCATTGTTCTCGGGGTCGAGGACGAGACAAGGAGACAAAAACAAAGTTCTATTAGCGTAGGGGCTGTTCGCATGTAATGCAAGTGTCATACATTATAGTGGTTTAAGTCAGCTCGGTTCCAGACAGGCTAACTATTGCGGCAATAGTATATTACCCATATGAGGTATGTGAGTGCTTTGTTCTAGACAAAATAACTACTGCGGGAAAAGTACATTTACTGGACATTTTATGTGAATGCTTTGTTAAAGAAGAATGTCTTAAAGGAATAGTCTACTCATTTTCAATATTAAAATATGATATTACCTTAACTAAGAATTGTAGATACATCCCTCTATCATCTGTGTGCGTGCACGTAAGCGCTGGAGCGCGCTGCGATGCTTTGATAGCATTTAGCTTAGCCCCATTCATTCAATGGTACCAATCAGAGATAAAGTTAGAAGTGACCAAACACATCAACGTTTTTCCTATTTAAGACGAGTAGTTATACGAGCAAGTTTGGTGGTACAAAATAAAACGTAGCGCTTTTCTAAGCGGATTTAAAAGAGGAACTATATTTTATGGCGTAATAGCACTTTTGGGATAACTTTTGCAGAAACAACTTTTTAAAAGCAAGCCATTTAGTGGTTAATGTTCTGGAAGGTGTTAAACATTATATAAGCGTTCAAAGCATGCATCTCAGCCTGTCCAGTATAGCAAACTGGCTTGGCTAATGGTGAGAGTTTTGGGCTACATGGTTGTCTCACCAAGTATTAGCAGTGTTCAGGAAACCTGTTTAAAAGCAGTCTTTATAGTTTTGATTAAATTAATAATTCAGTTAAATTCTCTTAGTATATTAATGTACTACAAAAACCAACAAGAAAATAGTAAAAAAGTATTATTGTTATTTAGCAAAAGACTTCAGTTTCCCCCACCCTACCCTGCAGCAAAAACAAAATGCTGTAGAAAACACTGACACACATGCTCGCAGACACAGTCAGAGTGAATGTGCTCACATTTGAATCAGAGGGAGGGGAAGCTGAAACCCTGATGTTGTCATTAGTTAAGGCAGGGCGAATGAGCACACTCTTTTAGATTTCCAATTATAACAGATTGTGCTCTTGCTAATGTGCAGTACCATTAGCAACATCTGAAAGTAGAGGAGGCCCCCATTTTGCTACAGTATTAAAGGTGCAGTGTGTAAATTTTAGCGGCATCTAGTGGTGAGGTTACGAATTGCAACCAACGGCTTAGTCCACTGCTCACCCCTCGGTTTTGAAACACATAGAGAAGCTACGGTAGCCGCCACCAGACAAAAATTGTCCGTTAAGGGCTTCTGTAGAAAAATGGCGGCACAAAATGGCGACTTCCATGTACGGAAACCCCTGGTGTATGTAAATAAAAAGGTCTCGTTCTAAGGTAATAAAACATAACGGTTCGTTATGAAAGGTCTTTATACACCCCTGATAATATAGTCTTGTATATTATTTTGCATTTCTGTCAAGAGATCCTTCTAAAAATTACACACTGCACCTTTAAGGCATCACATTCCCCACTGACATGTCATGTGTCACACAACACACAAAAAGCTCTCTAAAGAGCTTTGCAGAAAATACGTGAACTGACAATGGTGACGTTTCACTAAAATTGCCCAACAATCGTGTTGTATAAGCAAAATATTATTCCACACAGACTGTCAGACAACTGGTCTCAAATTGGACTACTGACAGGTAAGGAACAATTGACTCAGATCCATTGAATTATTTAAAAATAACGCACAGCCGAGGTGTTAATGCGGCCATGGGTCGAGACTAAGTGTGAATTATTTTCCAATAATTCTATGGACCAGAGTCAATTATTCCGCTTTTATCACAGTTTACAGTACATTAAAACATTAGGATAGGTAAAGAAAAGTAACTGATCCATCATTGCAAACAAAGTTTATAACAAACAACAAGACAACAAAGAACAGGAATCAAACATTATGGTAACAAACATGCTCCACAGCTTTCTGTTCTTGGAAGAAGTAAAAGTTAAAGAAGAAAAACGATAGTGTGTGTGCAAATGCTGTCTATTTCCTTTGTATAATTGTTTATAGTGGAGTGTCCTGTCTAAATATTTTCACGCGCATGCGCTGTTGTAAGCGAACTGTACGCGCACTGTCCGCGCGGTCTCAAATTTTGGGCTGCACGGCACGCGGATGGTCCGAAATTGACGTCATGCGGACGGCACGCATACACGGACCTCCCTAGTATACTTTCGGCTTAACCAAAAGCCAAAGTTGCTAGAGAGAGAGAGAGAGAGAGAGAGAGAACAACCAATTGTGTTTGCAGTAGTGTAAAGAATGAGGAACCCCTGCCTGGAAACTCACCTGCCTTCATTTCGGCCCACAATTCACTTTTCATATACTTCTCAAACCCTGATGGAAAAACAAGCCTCTCCTTAAATTTTTCTTTCCTGTCTTTTCATAAATTTTTCATAGATTTTCTAGTCCTGATTTTAAGTTGTAGTAATATAACATTTCAGTATGTAAAAGCAAATGCTTAAGGCTTCAAAAGGTCAGTTTTGTGTCTAGTGCGCGATTCACAATTCAGCGCCAAGTGCTGTTTTCTCTGCATTGTTGTAAGGGGCACCATAGACAGTTCAAATCAAATTACAGAAGAGTTTTCACTATTACGTATAATAGTGAAATCTCTTATGTAATTTGATTTGAACTTTCTCTTTTAGTTGAGCCACTGTCATGGTAGAAAACCACTTTAAAGGATTTCTGGATGTGCAAGTTAAGATGGTTAAACTGTTGGCTTGTTTATACTGTAGCTAGCTTAGCTTAAAGTATGTCAGAACCTTAGGGAACCTCCTTGAGTAATGAGATTTATTATCATTACAGTAATGCAAAAAGCATGAGAAGTATGAACCTATAACCAATATGACTGTGCACTTTATTAGCCAAGTGCCTGTGTCTGTATAGCCCTTTTCACACAGACATTCCGTAAAATACACGGGAAAGGCATCTGGGATTTTTCTGGGATCCTTAGATTTTTTATTCATTCACACTGCCATGATTACCCTGCATCTGACGGTCACAGAAAGACACGTGACCTATTGAAAGTCCCGCCCTCTCTTCTACGCAGCGTCTGAAGTTTGCACATTATATATTATTTCTCTCTCCAAGAACCACTCGCATGCATTTTTGTTTATGATAAGATTATAAAAGAGCGTGTGACGCGCCATTCTAATGCTGGTGAATGATCTCAGCTTCAGAGTGGATATTTGACGAGCTCCCTGATCTCTGCTTTAATACAGTTTTCTCATCGTGATTGTTTATATGCATTTAAAATCGCATTTTGAGGAGCTGAACGATATATCTTAGTTTTTAGTTTATTATAGCTCAAATGAGCATGTGACGCGATATTCTTTTATGCTGCTGAATGATCTCCGTTTCAATGCAGTAAATGACGAGCTAACTTACCTGATATCTGCTTCAGTCCAGTTTGCTGACATTTCTCGTTGTGAATGTTGTAAATCCCTCATTTTAAAGAGCTGAACCAACTTCATGTTGCCATGACGCGTGTCCTCACTACGGCATGTGCGTCATTGTTTATGCATGCTCATTTTTCCTGATAACTGCTTCAATCTAGTTTGCAACATTTCTCGTGGTGAATGTTTATATGCATGTTATCTCTCGTTTTAAGAAGCTGAACCATAACTTTTGTTGTGATGATGCGCGCGTCCTCAATACGACACGCCCATTACGGCATTCTTTCGGCTTCCTGTTCACACAGAGGGTTATCCGTGTATCTGACTAGGTCCTCTTTCCGGCAACGATCCCAGAAGATTAACAGGACGAGTTTGTGTTCACACATACGCTTGTCTAGCAATTTTACGGGTATTTTCTGGGACCAAAGGTCTGTGTGAATGGGGTTTATGAGATACACAAACAGAGTGTGTATCTGGTCCAGTAGTTGAAAATCTACAACTAAATAATATTATCCTTTTTCTCTGGTCCTTTTAGGGAAAAGCTTTGTGCCTTCTGCTACTGTGGAGAAAAGTGTCTCTTGGGTCAGGGTGAGCTGAAACTGTTTGGACCCACCCCTGGTTATGTGCCGCTTCACATCCGTAATCGGCGCGGCAGCTCTGAGAAGGACAATGATTATCATGATGAGGATGATGATTTTGATGACAATGACAACAACCGGAGCCTAGGACATCGCAAAAGCGGCCTGAAAAAGTGAGTTGCGCTGTCAGTGCAGTGAGCAATGTTTGCTCTGCTAGTTTCTCAAAACAAAGTTTTAATTAAACATTCATTAGAGTTGAAGGGAATTATTATTTTTTTATATTTTCTTAAATACATTTTTAAATATTAACTACAACTTTTCCATTCATAGATTATTTTATCACTCTTGATCTGAAGTGTTTTTAAAACTTTTTTTAAACATCTCGACCAGTATGACAAAGATACATTGGCTCAACCAACCAGTGGCAGACTAGGAAAGAATACATTTTTTTATAGAGCATAAGAGTAAGGCCATACTGTACAAAGCAACAAGATCCTGGCCTCTTAGCTTTGTTCAAAAAATTGTCAATAGTCAATAATGCTCTGTGAGTACCCTTATGCCATGTTTTAAGCATGCTGTGGTGAATTGTAGGTGTAATGGAAGTGGTTTGGTGCAGCCCGGATGTTGTCTTTTTACAGTGATGTCATTAGCTGTGTTCGGACCGATTAGTTCTGGTACTAATTTAAGGGAACGAGTACTGGGGTGCTTTTCAGAGCTGTTCATTAAATATTACCCAGTGCAATTTCATTCTGAAGTCAGCGTGAATGGCAATACAGAAAACATCCACATAGCAGTTGGCCCAAGCAATAAGCTTGTTTCCCTATAATACACATTTGCAAATACTTGCATACTGTTGTCACATCATCATGTAAAAAGTTATGACAGAAAGACGAAAGGATCTAAACCAAAGGATCTAAACCAAAAGGAAACTTATTACTTGTTGCATGAGCTTCTGGGTTTGCACACAGAGCTTGTACTGTTTCATTGTGCAACTCTTATGTAGAAGGATTGTGTGCTTTCACCCAAATACTCTGGGAATTGCTAAAGAACTCAACGCCTCAATTCAATTTGGGTCAATTAATTTTGTTCCAAAATGGCCTTATGATTATTTACAATATGAAGGGTTAAAGTATAAACCCATAAGGGAGAATTCCACTGGCAGACTTTTTGCTTCATGTGACCTGTTGTTGTCAAAAGTTCCCTTCCACAGACACCCTCTGGCTCATTGGATGAGTGCCTTACTTGTTCAGCTGCTCTGAGCCAATCTGATGGAGGTCTGAGGTATGATGACGTAATACTCTATGTGCAGTCGCTGGCAGCCTGCCAACAGGCTAGTGAATTGTTGTGTTGGAGGTGCCTGATTGGTTGGTTCGAGCTAGAGCTGTGCCAGTTATTGACAGGGGAGTGAAAAGAAGAGCGAGTAAAGTCCACTGCATATCATTTAAGGTAGAGAGTAGAGACTGTTAAGGTGGACCAGATATGCGAGTCAAAATACAAAAAAAAGCTTTTAAATATCTTTGAAAGGAACACTGTTTTTCCTGTAAAATGATTAAACTAATACAGATTTAGTAACAAAATAAAAACTTTCCAAAGAAGATAGATATCTCTGTAAAATGGAAATCTGGAATCTGACAAACTTAAGGTAATATCGTAATCAAAATGAAAGCCTTATAAGTGACTAATTTAAAATTTGATTCTCCACAAGCAGCAACTCTGCACACTACACAAAATGTGTTCCTCTTGAAGCAAGCCTCCAATGATTTTGACATAGACGTTTTCTTTCCATAGTTTTGAAGGACAGGGTCATAATAAAATCTGTCATAATCAATTATTACTGCTACGGTTGTGCTGACAGACGATACTATAAACGTATTGCCATCTGACGTCAGATGTTTCGCTGATAACCAATAGCCATCATGACGATAGTTGGCCTGTTTGCCTATTAATGTTTAATGCCAATTTAATTTATCCTATTATTATTATTATTATTATCATTATCATTATCATCATAGCTTCACATTAGCATTCCTGCATAATGTGCACTGGCGATATCAACATGCATTGTGTGTTTTTCCTCACACGAGAAAGCTTGTAGACTTTTTCTTGCCCGAAAGAGTAATGCTCTACTGCTTTGACTTTTCCTTGGACCTGAGCTTGTAATGCGTGCAGCTTGGGCGTTTCCTCACACCTCAGCTTGTAATGTAACTCTGTGTATGTTTTGAGGATCGCTCTGACTCTGATCCCCTATCAAAAGTCCTTCACAAAAATTTAATTATCTCAGCTTTTTTTTAAAGCAGAGGATCTGTTCTTTCGTTTGATATATTGTATGTAAATATATTTAAAGAAGACCATTTTTTTGGAAGGCATTAAAGATTAACTAAACCCCTGGTCAGAGCCTGACTCCACCCACTGGCAAAATTTGAAAAATGCAAGAAAAGTGGGCAGATCTCAACGGAGATATAGGGGACAAATTAAGCTCGTACCAAGTGTGTGGTGAGATCGAAACAAGGGCGTGGTGAGCTTGAACCTGCTTACGTCACGAGGTATTTTTTGGACCCAACATCCAATAGGAAAATTCAACTGCAGTAGCCACCGTTCAACCTAAAGAGGGCAACACTCAGACGTTTTTACACCATATATTATAGTATAGACCCCTTCAAGGTTTGTAAACATTGAATGACTATCGGGTGCGTGCGCAGCATGGGGTCGAACTGTTTATACCATTTAGGCTTTATAATTTAATCTAACAGGGCTGAAAAATGATGACTCAAATGAAGTGAGCACTACAAACACAAGCCTCTTTGATATTTGCATTGTCCCAGTCTGCACGTTAATTGCTTGCAGCCGCAGATGTTGTATTTTTTGTTTTTGAGATTCTGCATGAATCGCGAAAACTTAACGGAAGACCTGGTGCGATTTTCACAGCCCACGACGTAAGTAGGCTTTTTTGACAATACCGAATAATACGCAACTCAATCTGCTGTAATGACTTTTCTGACCCCGACATGCGCAGTAGGAACCACCTGTGATGTGAACCGTGAAGGGGTCTATTGAAACACTTTATATCCAAATGTCAAAGAAGTTACTAAAATCAATGAACAGCACAAATAAAGCCCCATTCTTACAGATCCTTAACTAAACAAAGTTGGTTTAGAGTTTAGTTACTCTTTAAACTTTTGTAAAAACATAAAAAATGCTGCTGCTGGCTGGCAACTTAAAAAAAATAACGCTGGCGGGGAAAGAGTTGAATAGGTTGCTTTTTAATAATTAGCTTTTAATTTTTATGTGTAAACTTACAAGACAAGTATATAAAGAATGTAAAAAAAGGGGTACATTTATTTGTGAAAAAAAAAACGGATGAACCTTTGTCACTTTTAACACCACATGACGCAGTTTGATTTTCTGCAGTGACATAATGCCAGTAGAACACGTGACCTTTGTGCCTGAACAGGCAAATATGAATTGCACAATATTACAAAATACATTTATGATTAAAATATGAACAGTACATATAAAAATACTGAACTGAACTGTATGACACTGTTTCTGCTTGAACTCAAACTGAGTACTGGTCTGTGCACATCAAGGCAGACTAAGGCAGACTGATGCAGACTCTATTGTATTATATTTTGTCTCTTTACCTCATACAAACAACTTCTCCTTGCTGTTTAAATTTTGTTTCTGTAGGCTGAACCCACACAGCATTGTTTTCCATACTGGAGTGTGTTTAGCTTCTGTGTGGTCTTAAAGTACTAAAGAAAGACACAAAGAGAAAATGTAAAAATAATGTAAAGATTCAAATTAAACTATATGTATATGATGTATGCAAACTATATGGTTTGAAGCTCTCATTCTTAGCAATACTTTTTGTAAATTGTGTTGTTTTATATCTTGATTATCAGTGCACAATGCAAAAATAAGAACTAAGCTATATATATCTCAGGATATATATAGGAAGTTGCACACCAAACGGTTTATTTATATGTATGCAGATGTTCTGAACAGAGGAAGCATCGCATACAGTAGTCTTTCATCCCATCCCCGCTGCATCCCACTTCTGGCTGGCCTTTTTCAAACTGGCTCCCTTTTTAAATGTTAATTCCCTTTTTCCGCTTCTCTGAGTTTCTGTGGCTTGCGCTCTATCATTGCCACATCCAAGAAGTGATTCCAGCCCCCACCCCTTTCCGGCTCGCCCTCTCTCTTTTTTCTATCTCTTTTATACATTTTTTCTATCTCTTTCTAAACAGCCAGTCCTTGTGCCGGATCCAAGTGCGATAACCCCATACGTTGTCATTTCAGACAGGATTTTAATGGATGTTGTTGTGGCACTTTTAGAAACATGATTAGGATGCTGCTGTCTAGAAGCAAATTGCCAAATGTTTATAATTAGAGATGCAGCGTAACTGCCAGCTTGAAATATACTTTTGTGGTTTGTTCATATGATGAAATCTAATATTTCCCATGCATTTCCTCAGGATCAGCTCTCCAGACAGCGGCCTACACTCAACCTCGGCTCCTGGTAGTACCGACCCCACTGCTGAGGAGCCCAACCGAAAGTTTTGGGAAGAACTGGGCCAAATTGGCCTTCCTGATGGTGTTAATGTTGAATCTTTATTTGACCCCACTGGTAAGGTCCTGAGGCTCTGCCACTGTGGCTATGTTTATTGTCTTGTCAGATTCTGATGGTATTTATGTTTCTGTTGCGACTGCAGGCCAGTGCTGCGCTCATCTGCGCTGTGCAGCTTGGTCAGAAGGTGTATGCCGTGGGGAGGGACATTCGCTGCTGTATGTGGATAAAGCAATCGACTCAGGGAGCACAGAGGTAAGTGCATCAGAAAAGTGTGTTGTTATAAATTTTAAAGTCTTTGTGATATATCTGTTTGTTCCCTTCTGTCCGAATTCACATGTTTCCAAAAAAGACACTTCCAAATTGAAAAAATCAGCTCTGGCCCCCTAAACTTGACTCCTTCATTGGTGGGGTTGAATCGGCTTATATGTACTAAATTTTTTGCTGTTGTGATATAATGTTCTCTGAGGGCAATTTCTATAAAGAAATTACAAATGCGCTTATTGTTGATTAAGTATTCAGAGTTAATCATGAATGGGGTTATTATTGGCAGTGGAAGAGACTGGAGAAGTTGTGTCAGTCCCCTGGTCTTTAAAATATTTTCTAATTAGGAGCCGAGCAGTTCAGAGCTGCCACAGTCATCTCTCCTGTGAAACTCCACTAATTAACCCAATGCAATGTGACAGACGCAGGGGTGCGCTGAACCAGGGCTGGTAAAGCACATTATGAGTAATTAATTTCTATATCAGCCCATTTACTTCACCTGGGAAATGATTCTTGGGGAAAAAAATAGACCGCATCTATTAACTCTTTCACCGCCAGCGTTTTAAAAAAAGTTGCCAGCCAGCGCTAGCATTTTTCATGATTTTCACAAAAGTTTAATGTCTTCCAGAAAATGTTTTTCTTCAAATATATAAACATACAATATACCAAATGAAAGAACAGACCCTCTGCTTTCAAAAAAAAAAAAAAAACGTTTCATACTACCTTCAGTAGTTCTTTTGTAATCAGCTTTTGAATATGGGTAGGTTTCTGCAAAAACACCACATTTTGAGCAAAAAGCAGAGATAATTAAATTTTTGTGACGGACTTTTCATAGAGATCCCATTCAGAGCGATCTTTAAAACAGACACGGACATGCAGCTGCTTGCCATAGGGCAATACTTCCGTTTTTAAAAAGTTGCGGAAGGGTTAGCCTTCCACCTAGTGGATAATAGCGGTATTGCGGAAAGACGGAAATACTCGTCATTGGCGGGGAAGCGTTTTTTCTTGATTGACGAAATATCTCATCAATGGCGGGGAAAGAGTTATGGTAAGATAATAGTTTGGTGCCCACAATTCTCATTACGTGTGAGCTCAGGAGAGCTAGAACCATTTGCAGTGAGAGGTTTTTAGATCCGTGTCATGGAGTTTGATGACAAGCCTTTGGGGCACTGTGGTATTAAATGCTAGTCTATACGCCAAATAAGCATTCAGATTTGTTTCTCTCTAATCAAAGTATGACACGACAGTGTGTTCATCTGTTTTGGAATCACATGACATAAATAAATCTGGCAGTTGTTATTTACCTAAATATCCTGACATTTTTATCATGAAAACAAATGTACAAAATGCAGGTCCCTTAAAAGCCTGTTATACCATGGTCTGTTTAAATACTCGATTCTGATTGGCTGGAAGGTGTGCATTAAAACCATTTAATGCACAGCTAGTTTGATCACAGTTACACTTGCAAACTGAGTGAGAGACACATATGAAAATGTTTATTTAGGGGTTGTGCACACCAAAACTTTTACGCCCGCCGCCAGCGCATGTTTTCAATTGTTTCAAATGAAAGCTCAGCGTTTTTCAAATATGCCAGCAGCTAGCGATTTTCTTCGCGCATCATCTCCTTCACTGCTCATTTTTTCCTTCTGTTCTCTTACTTGAACTTGGGGCTTGAGCCTGACCTAAGGTTCGAGCTAGTCAAGTTTGTTTACTGTTAATTATTAAGACTAATGGGCAGGCAAACTCGTTAGACAATGAAAGTAATTTGCTAAAGTATGGTTTTACACATCATTTTTCCTAATGCATGGTTCTCTGATCTTTACCTCCATTTAAAACGTTATACATTTTGCAGAGGATTTTCAGCACTTTGTTTGAACAGCAACTCGGCAACCAACATATTTTATATATTTTGTTAAAATTACAATAAAATAAGAATAGCCAGCCCAGGACTGCGCGTAGGTATTGGTTAGACTGAATGACGACCTCAAGTACTCTGTTGTTCCATTTGCAATATAACCAGACTCGCGTCCTCGGGAGTTCGTTCTTCCAAGTCTAAACTTGCAAGTCCGAACTAGAAAGGATGCTGCCTGTGGGAAAAAATGCTTTCATTTCTTAGAAATTCCTCTGCTATTTTGTTTTTAAAGAAGAAAATGGCAACAAAATGGTTGTACAGTGCAAACTGTGCCTACCTGCTACAAAAACACATTTTTTTTCGAAGCCTACATGTTAGTTAAAAAAAAACAAAATAATCTTTAATACCATACTGTAGCCACTAGATGTCTGTATAGTCCTTTACATAAAATTTTGTGAAATTCTTAATAAATAAAAGTTGTTGTTTTTTAAAATAATATCTGATCTTGAAGTAATCAAAAAGTAACTAGTTACATTACTTTCATATTGTGGTACTTGGATTACGTTACTAAATACTTTTTATGAAGTAATTTGTAACTGTAACGGAATACATTTTTAAAGTAGCCCTCCCAAGCCTGCTTATTTCCGATTAGCACTGCTGGTAAGTTTTGAGATTTTCGTGTTCATTTATTCAAACAGACAGGAGCTCTGTTTGCAATAGATATAGTGCACATCAAGAGGTATTGTACTGCAATATAACATAAAGCAACATTCAATGGTGTCATGTCAAAATAGTCCTTTTCAGACACTTACTAAATCCAGTATTTAGGGTTCCCATGGGTCCTTGAAATCCTTAAAAGTTTGTGAATCTGGGGGAAAGGCCCTGGGAAGTTTTTGAAAATATACATACATGGATACAAGTCATTAAAAGTACTTGAATCTATTTTATGCAAGAAGTTTTCTGAAATAAAAATCCATATTATTCCCTGTGTAGTGTAGGATAATATCATAAAAATTCTAGACTTTTTAAGTACATTTGCTAAACTGTTCCCTTTAAATGCTTATATCTTCTTTATGTGAATGTTGATTCACACCAAAATGCTGTTTTGCATAGTTGTGTTTGGCAAATGAAAACGTCTCGGGTTACATATGTAACTGTTGTTCCCCAAGAAAGGAACGAGGCGCTGCGTCTCCTCCTGCATCCCTGTAACGCCATCTTTGGCAATGGCTGCGTCCGAAAACTCTGAAGTGTGTCCGAAAGCGTTTCTCTGAGCTGCTTCATGCCTACAAAGTCATTGCCTCATGAGGCAGCGAGGCAACAAGCCAGCTGCCTAAGTTTTCAAAAGCAGCCATTGGACCTGGAAAGTCCTTGAAAGGTCCTTGAAATTGAAGTTGACTAAGGTGTGGGAACCCTGAGTATTAGACAGTTTGTTACTGTACAGTGTAGCTATCATAATTTCATTTCACATCATAACCTCACAATTAGAATTGTACTGTCAATACATATTATGTGAAAAATCATTGTAGATTGTAAGTTTGTTGATCTGAACACTTAATTCTGTGCTGTGTTAACACACTATCGAATTATACATGCTGTAACATCTATGACTAGCAATTTAGTTTCGAACATTACATGAAACCTTACATAATGAGAGAAAGCAATGTCATTTATACATTTATAAAACTTGATTACTTTACCTCATCCGTCAACATGATTTCTCGTCCCGTCTGATTGATGGCCATCAGCGGTTGAGTTAAAGAAAACAAATCCCATAATTCCACGCTGCTTCAGAGCGTCATTAATCTACATCATTGTTATTGTTTTGATCATGTGCTCTCTAGTGGCGGATTCTACAAATTGCACATTTAACGATACAGAACGAAACATATTTAACGATACATTGCATTGTGACAGAATCTTTCAAACATGGTAAGGAGTGTCATTTCCAGCTGACGTCAGATGTATTCAAGAACAATCATAATGTACAGATTAGCTGGCCAATTAAGGACACAGCACTCAATGAATTTTGTACAAAATCTGTGCGTTTCAAGAAGAGAGTAGCTACAGAAATGTATGGTATGTGGAAATAATTTGTTTTTAACCATGAACCACACAAACACCAAAATACACAAAACAATACATTGTAGAGATGCCCCGATCAGCCTGTTTGGGGCCGATTACCGATCACCAAGATCATGATATGCCGATCAGTGCCGATCACAGAATGGCAGTGGAATGGAAATCTTTTATCTATAATCGAGCAGAGTTTGCACCATTTGTAGAAATGAAACTAACTATGAATTAGGTATATTATTGTTTTAATAGAGAATCAAATAAATAAGCACAACAAATATTTCTTCTTGCAAAGAGAAATGTAATATGCATTTAAAAAGGTTTATGTCTATTAAAAGTAATTCAAATAAAACACTTCACAGTCTTTACTGTATGAATTAAATATACACGCATTCGTATGAAGTACAACAGTTCTTCACTGATGAGCAGAGAGTAATTTTATTGAGAAATGAATTGGGATACTGTAGCTTTAAGACATGGGAATGATCGTTCTCTTCACGTGCACTGATGACCGGCTGCTGTGTATGCGTGCGGCGGGTGTCCGCAAATAAGAGCAGCTGTGAGGAAAATGGAAGTTTAAACCTTCAAAACTTTAAAATGAATGCAAGTAATAAACTTTCGGCATGAGGATGCAATTGTCCGCGATAGATATGTGTTGTATACGCTGTTTATGGGGATGTGAAGATGAATTGCGCTGTCCTCATAGAAAATACGCATATCTCTGTAAAAACAGAGAGAGAAATCCAAATCTGCACGTCACACATGAGCAACGGGTTACAAAATGCTCGCACTGTTTAAAATGGTCTCTAATTGCAGCCGCATCAGGAACGCTATGAAGACAAAAGTAAACAGAAAGATCGGCTCATGAGATCTGCAAATTTAGCGTGTGCCGATCGCGTCATTTAATGCCGTTATCGGTCGATTACGATCGGCGGCGATCGATCGGAGCATCCCTAATATTCAATTCAGTTCAATTTTATTTATATAGCGCTTTTCACAATTGTTAATTGTTGCAAAGCAGCTTTACATTGTATTATACCAAATACACAAAATAATGTTTTTAGCAATGAAATAGGTGCACTTTAACAATAAGAGGGCATGGTGACATGAGTTGCAAAGAAAATCGCTTGAAAAGGTGTAGCAAGTGATTACAGTTTTAGGATACTGTCTGTGTGTACTGTAAAATACACTGTAAAAAAATAATATGCCCCATCTACTCAATAAAATTGTGGCAACAGATTACAAGCAATAACATTAATTACATTCAACAAATCAAAATTTATTTAGATTTACTCTATAAACTCCTTAATATTAACATATGAAGAGTTTGGTTCCAAAACGCGATAAACGCCATTTTTGAAAAAAATGAGTTACTGCCAAAATCAGCATTATATCAGGTCAGTAGTTAAAAGTAAATTCTTAATTTTACGCAAAATCCAATATCCGCCGTGTTATTCTGTCATCTTTTCTCCCTTTTTTCCCAAAATGCCCCCTTTTTTACAGAACGCAATAAATCCCACAGCGCACCATTCACGCAATGTAAACAACGCGCTGAGTACATGGAGTCCTAGTTTTCCTCATCTACTTTGTACTTTGTGATCAACAAACAAAACAAATAATACTTTAATTGCATTGCTAAACCTGTGATGGTTTCCTGTGATGGGAAAGAAACGTAAGCCATCAACATCTAATAATTTCCCTGAGAGGCACTCGGGAGACGGGTGCTTGTTCACCCGACAGCATCAAGCTTCTCATGCTAACACATTGACCCCAGAGGATCTTATGAAAAACTTTACATAATTTTACTCAAAGTCAACGAAAATCGAGCAGGACCAAAAACATTTTACAGATGATCGCTGTGAAAGATGTAAGCGAAGACGTCAAGTATAACCGCAATGACAGGGTTCTTAATATGACAAAGTAAGTGTTTTGATTAATAACATTAATGCTTATATTTTTAATTAGTGTGTACAACTAGTCAACTAAATGAATATGACATGGCAAAGATGAATGCACATTTATATAGGCTATTGATTCAATAGATTTATAGCATTTTGAATAATAACTTGTCATGGATTTATTGCATTTTGTGGAAAAAATAATCCGTTTTTATAATAAATCTTTGAAAATCAAATTATGGATTTGAATTTTTTATGTTTTTATAACCTAAAGATGCTGTGTGAAAGTTTGTAACAGAAAATAGTTGTTTTCATCTTGTCACTTTCTTGGTATAGAAAACACGTTTTTACCAAAATTTGTCAAAACGGATTTATTGCGTTTTGGAACCAAACTCTTCATAATCAAAAAGACAAACTGCAATTTGCAATTAAAAAATTTATTAAAATTTAAACAAAAATATTGGGTATACTAGACAAAGATCTAGCACTATACAATAAAAAATACTATGCCATATCTACTCAATAAAAGTGTGGCAACAGATTACAACACTGTAAAAAAAATTTGCCTCCCTAACTCAAAATTTTCTCGTGACTGGTAACATTGACATTTTTAACTTGGGCCAATAGATTTTCTGTGAATGGAATTTTATCAATTGTGGCAACGATCTTTAAACATTCGCTCAAAATCTGAAAATGTATATTGGTAAAATTATATTGGTAAGGAACCATGCTGAATTGTTTATTTCCCGTTGTCCTAATAGAAAAAGAAACACATAAACTATTTTGTAACATTTTATTCATTTTTTATTTATTTGTAATACCTTAAAATTGTAAACATACAGAAATGGTCTGCATACAATTGCATAGTAGACATTAGAAAATAATTATTTTTAATAAAAAGTTTAGAAAATATATTTTACAAATATCTCCAAAAACACCAATATAAAAGAGGGGAGAGTTCCTCACCCAATGTTAATCACAATTTCACTTGAATTTAACATTCTCACACGAAGTAAGAGCTTATGAAATTACTTTAAACACTTAAACATTTAAACAATGCCTCATAACAGTTTAAACATTAAACACCTAAAACATTCTACAAATTGAAGGCATAAAGTCTCACAAATTTTCCAGCACAACCGGCTCACTGGAAATGAATCTTGACATCAGCTCAGTGTTTCACGAATTCCCATTTTCATGTCACGTGTGTAAATCACCAAAGCCTTGGTACTCTGTAAGAAGTAAAAAAGTCTCACTGTGTACATGTACCAAATGAAGCCAATGTAATAAATAAAACCAGATCAATATAGAATATCCTCAAAGTTTAAACTTCTGAACATAGAAAAACGTCTGCTATTAGCTATATTGTTGTTCAAATTTATGAAAATAAAACAGTTTTAATATATAAGTACAGTTATTTTGGTATTGGAAATTATTCATTACTATAGTTTCACTTAAAATATCCTTTAGTGAGACTATGGTAAATGTGTGGTTATATGCTTATCCAACACAAACAATAGTAAAGCTATGGTTAATTTTCTAAGAGATGAATTGTTCAAGCAAACCTATAGGTACTAATGTTAAGCTACTTCGTGTTAATTTTATATTCGATTACTTACAGTACAGTCAACGCACTGATTATTTAAACATCTCGTCCGTTTTGGGCGGTGTCCTTGCACTGAAGCCAATTAAATTCAGGTGCATTCCCATACGCTTTTCTGGCTGAACTATGTTCAGTCAACTCAGATTTTTCATTTGACATGATACATTGGCTGAGCAGAGTTTAATATGTTCTGTGAATATACATTTTTGTTTTAAGCAAATTCTTTATGTTTTAATTACCACAATGCATATTTTTGTTTGGGGAGAATTTTTTTTAAAGCAATATGTTGAGTCAATACTTAACTTTCAGTTTCCACAATTTTTTAAAATATAAATTTTTACAGTGAAGCAATATCATTAATTAAATTCAACAAATAAAAATTGAGTTAGAATCACTCCATAAACTCCTTAATAGTAACCCATTAAAAAAGGTTAACTGCAATATGCAATTAGAAATTAATTTAAATTTAAACAAAATATTGGGTATACAAGACAAAGACCTAGCACTATACAATAAATACTATTCAATTATACTATTTTAATTTAACATCATGATTTAAAATGTATCCATTAATATTTTTATTAGTAATAATGAGTATTATATCTGATTTTAGAAAGACAGACAAAGATTAATCAATTCTTATTTTATTGCAGTCAAAAGAGCAGGAAAGCATCTCATTTTAATGGTGTATTTGTAACAGTGTAAACTTCAAAAAGTATTTTACAGTCTTTAAAGAAAACCGTCCACATTTCCAGACGAAAGGTTCCATGTTTGTGTTCTGTTACATTGATTCACACCCAGAAAATCAGACAGCAGTTTAGACTTTCTGTACTGTAATCAGTTTATATTTGAAGAATCCAGCTCCAAGAAAAGTTTCTGAAACACCTGAAAAGATGCCTGGGATACTGGAGATTCAATGCATAGATCCAATCCAATCCAAGGAGGATAAAGCATGCCCTGGGAACACCTTTAAGGCCTTGATAACAATTCCAGCATCCCTTGGGCTGCCACTCCTAGAAGATCCATTCTTTACAATTACAGCCATCACAAGCTGCTCAAGTCCTGCCTCTTCATCATTATCCTGCAACATTAAACAGCAATTATATCTTAACAACTTTATACATTTTTACAGCTTGAATATTGAAATAATCCACACATTAAACTTGTTTTAAAATGTTTTAAAGAAAACTGGAAGATATGTGCAATGGAGTTCATCTGAGTTTGTGACTAATTATGAATGTTTGAAATGTGCAGTAATATCGAAAACTGATAATAAATTCTCATTGGAATTACAAATAACACGATAGGATACAGTCACATATTTATTTGTTAACCAAGTTACTCACATGTGTATATACAAACACATACACTATATAACTTACACAATATAATATGTACAATATATTTATTTAATAATATTCCTCACCTTTTGTTGTGAATAAAGTTCTCCCTCAGCAATGTTTCACGTTGTCTGCAGGAAACTGCAGTACAGGCCTTCATGAACACACAATTTAGATAATAGGTTGCGAAATTAATAATAATAATAATAAATGTTCAATTTACATTATGTAGAAAGCTTAAACATTTTAAAAAGATAACTTATACATTTAATATCTTCCTCACCTTTTGTGGAATTAAATGAATAATGTTATATTTCCCCTCAGTAATGATTTGTTTCGGTGGGCAACAGAAAACTCCAGTAAGAGGCCTTTGTCAAACAATTCAGTCAGCAATGGTTCATGTTTCCGTGGGAAAATTTAACACAGGGCGTCACAATTGAGCACACAATTAATTTACAGCGGAGAATAGTTTTACATTACCAATTTATTCGAATACTTTGTGGATATAATTAACACAAAACGAAATAAACAGAAAAAGACCGCAGTAAAGTCACATTTATCTTTAAAACACGAACCGAGCGAGCGAGCGAGCAGAATTTGTCATAATAGATACATACATATCTATGAAAGTTAGTGATAAGAGAACCCACCCATTCAGAGGACCAGTATGATTGGTCAGTTTTTCTGTCACTCAAAATGAGTTACAGCTGGACCACCAATCGCAGGCCGTTTCTGAATCCGAAGGGTGCACAACTGCAGACTGTAGGGGTGGAACGGTACACAGAAGTCCCGGTTCGGTTCGTACCTCGGTTCAGGCGCCACGGTTCGATTCACTTTCGGTACAATGGAGGGAACAGCAAAACAAAAATGAAGAAGGCATTTTTTTTAGTACTTAAGCTAATCTTAAAAACATAGGTGTCCTTATCAGTGTTATTTTGAGATGTCATGAATATGAACTGAAATGCATTTAACATACTATCTCGTATTTCAAAAATGTATTCCACTTTAAGTAATCTTGTACTCATCTTTCATACAAATATGGGTTCAAATGTATTACAAGTGTTACCTAAATACATTTTTATTTCATATCAATGTACTAAAGGACAAAAAAATAGGCTTGTAGGATGAATTAATAGGTGTGTACGACTTCACGAGGCACTGCAAGAAACGAAAAGTGGATGACGTCAGAGTAACGCGAGAGCGATTTGAAATCAGCCTCCTCCGCAAGATTTCTCGCGGTACTCTGACGCTGATGGCGCTGCGTAAAGTTGAGCACGCTTAAAAAACTGAAAGCAGCTGAACTCGACAGAACTGCCCTGCGTATGCCTGTTGTATATAGCAGGACAATTTATCTCCTACTTCTCAGCGTGAGAAATACAAAGTGTGGCGTTTGAACTCACTGAAATGCGTGAGACTTGAAAGCCCTGATTAGATGTATTTCCACTCACATACCTAACAACTGCTGAACAACGTCGACGCACTGTCCTCGTCTTTTCCACCACTCTCTCGCCTGTACTATTGTAACTGAATGGAAAACTGAAGTTTTGCCAAACTTGCGATCTTAAAGAGGCTAGCGGAGTTTAACTCTTGTGGAACACCACTTGCATCCTCGCTATCGCTGCTCACTAACTGACTGGACCGGCGTCGACGTGACAAAAAATGCAGAGTGCCAGAGAATGTAGACGGGCTCTGATAGAGCGCATACATAGGCGGAGCTTGGATGTATCGGCGCCAATCAGAGCTTCAGAGCTAAAGCGGGGCAACAGATTAGCTGTCCATAAAGAACCCGCCTATCTAACAGTAGTTCCGCATTACATTAATTATTTTGCACGCAAGTTTTTTTATTTTCATACCGTGTATTCTCCGTTTAAATTCATGCACCGAACCGTGACCCCCGTACCGATTCGGTTCGAAACGAATACATGTATTGTTCCACCCCTAGCAGACTGCGGAGGTCATATGCAGACTGCATACGCCATTAAGCCTGGTTTGTTTAAGTTAACTAAGTATTACATTCGCAAGTCATACGCATATTACAACAATTTACGATTAACTAAGAATAAAAGTCAACTTGTTAATATTCTGAAATAAGACAGTCTTAATGACGAATGCATCCTAGATATGCGACCTCCTAGGTCCTAAAGCTGAAGTTACGTCCAAACCCAGTTCATATTAATCCTTATTGTTATTAATATTTACAAATTACAAACAAATTATACAAAGAAACCCTGCTTATAGACTTATAAGACCAAAGATTGCCTGTTAAATTTACCCGAAATGAATTTTATCCACAGTTTAAACACTACATTGACGTCACAGCCAGCGGTGATTTTCAGCAAGACTGGCCGAGGTGAGGCGCCGTTGTCCGGTATATATAAGCACGGAGCACCCGCTGATTATCTGGAGCTCCCATCGCCAAAAACTCTACAGAAATGTTTGAATAGGCGATATCTTTATGAACCTACTGCAGATTTTTGTTTAAAAAGCATACATTCTCGACTGAAATGCTTTCAAAACTTTGAATTTTGGCACAATAACAGAAATATTTCCTAAATCCGTCTGCTCAGCACTCACTACCTGTATCAACCTGAAATAGTTTTAAACAGCTGATTTGTATTAGGTTGGATTTATTCAGTATTCGCTTCATTCGCAGATACACAATAAGAATAGCTAAATCCTTTACAAAAAGAATAAGTTGTTTTTATTCCAGTCATTTTTAAAGAATTTTAACACACAAAAATTACCAAACTACATGAAATTAATTTTATTTAAAAAAGTTTACATATTCAATTTCATCAAATCTACAAGCCTGCAGAATGACTTTTTACAGTGTACACTGATGTTAAATTTGTGATGAAACAATAAAACCTACAGATGTGGCCTTTAAAAACGCGCGTTTTCTCCCGCGGCATTCGCCAATTCGTCTCGCAGAGTCCCGCAGCATTCTGCAAGTGCTTTCGGGGGGGCTGCTTTTCCCTTTCCCTTAATGTGTTTCGCTTCAAAGAATATCCACCAGGTGGCGCATAAAAACATTGTCATTGCCGTTGTTTCCAGAAGTTAATAAGGGCATTGCTGAATATTTTACATTGAAAACAGCAAAGTGATATGTCAACCCCTTCTTGCCAGCATAACAGCGCATACAAATATTAAGATGACTGTACGTGCAATGCGCATTTATAGTAAGTGCAAAAGATAATTTAGTGTGAGCCTAATAAACGCGACTCTATTTACAATGAATATCTTAATTATTTGTGTTGTCGAATTTTGACACCGTTTCATTGTTTGTTCATAATATTTATAATTGTCAGTTTTTCAAAAAGTATCAATATTTTAAAGAGATTAATGTGGTATAAAAAAGACATGTTTTAAAGTTAAAAATGTTGTAAAAATATAGGAGTATTCTTATATTTTAAGAATAACAATATGATACATTTATACTGCGCTAAAATGCTTTACATATGGAAAGAGGAATTCTTCTCAGAACAGATATTTTTATGTTATTATTAAGACGTAGGCTACATCTAATAAAATAGCGAACAGAGAAACTGTGCCTTTTGCGGACGAAAAACACCTCCGAAATATTGAGTTTATGAATATTTACACTTACAATATGTACTTTGTGAAATGTGTGTGTAAAATAATCAATTTTATAACATGTGGCTGTAGAGACAAACACGCTGCGTCGCCTTTCAGATATCTTACACGTTCGCATTCAACACTTTTCAAAACGTATTTATATTAAATCTAATGAATAATTATAAATTATGACATGAGAAAATTAGAAGTGTGCAAAAGAGCACAGTTCAGATATTGTTAATTAAAGCGGTTTTATACACCTTTCTGCCTTGTTTAAATTAACAAGCATTTTATTTGCCACTGTCAACACGTTTTGTGATTGATTTAATGATTTATTACAGCAACTTCTATGAAGCAAAGCTATTGTACTAAGCATCTCTATATAAAGATGTAATTCAAATGTTTCAGCTGTTATTTACTAACTTTTTTATGTTAATTGCAATTCATGTCATAATAATCTTCAGTAGGGGAGAGCGGGGTAAGTTGTCACACGGGTAAGTTGTCACACTGTTAATAACTCCAACACTAGAGGCTCTATCTCAAAAATCAAATAGCCACTTTATGTGACTTCTTCTTCTATAGTGAACTTCCTGTTCACATGTGGTCAAGATCACTGTAATCTGAGGTTAGCACAATTTTCTTATTTTTCTGCTTAAAAAGTAAAAAAAAATCACTTCACATTTTATGCAATACAACTTTGTTAGGTGTGAATGTTTAAAATGATTATTTTGCACAAAATAGAGGAGACCGTAAAGTGTCTTTTGATACTTTAGCTAAAGTGATATGATGAGCTAAACTTGAGATTTAGACAACATTAGCACACAAGTAAGTATGGGGCAAGTTGTCTCAATGACTTTGGGGCAAGTCGTCACATCTGACAACTTGCCCCTGTACAAACAAACACATCGAACATGCTCAGAAAACATGATATAGAAAAGAATAAGCCTCAATCTAGCAAAAAGCTGTTTCAAAAGAAAGGGAAGCAGAAATCTGGACCTATGAAAAACAAGGCAGCTAAAAGAAGAAAAATCATGCAAGAGTCATCATCAGATGATGAAGAGTGCTTCTGCCTCGTCTGTGTAGAGACATTTTCAAAGAGTCGTCCAAAGGAGACCTGGGTAAAATGTGTAAAATGCAACAATTGGGCCCATGATGCTTGCACCTCAGGCCAGGCAATTTATGTGTGTCAGAATTGTGATTCTGGAGATGAGTCCTATTAGTCATACAGGGCATCTGTTTTGTTCAGAGGTTAAACATGTTAAGTTAAGCAAGTTATCTGCAGCGTTCCATTCAGTTATCTGGTTTTATGTGAAAGCCATAGAACATTTGAACCAAAGTTCAAAGTAAAGTGGTCTTGCCACTTAATTGAAATGTGCATTATTTGGATTGAAATAATTGTTTTTCCAGATTCTCCAGGCACGGATGTTTATATTTCCAGTTTGGTTTGAGTTTAAAAATTAAAATCAATATTCACAATTAAGTAGTTGTGTTCTTATTTTTAGATAATCTAGTGTGACAACTTACCCGCCCTAGTGTGACAACTTACCCTCCGATGGGGCAAATTGTCACAAGTGCACAGTCACTATTCAACAGTCTACAACTCTGTAATGAGATAAGATATAAAGATGTTATGAATACAACATATGTGCCCAAGACTTCCTTCTTTCATTTGGTATGAGATTTATACCATTTTGATGTATGGTGCTCAGTAAATGTTAGACAGTGTGAAAAGTGTGACAACATACCCTGCTCTCCCCTATACATTTTGCTTTTAAAATGTTACATTTTCATATTTTTATCTATTTACTTGTTTATTTTATATTCACCTAGATTGACAATGAAGCTGGCTTTAACTTGAAGTAATTAAAAGATCATCTGTGACCGAAGTCACGGAGACACGGAGTTATTAACGAATATTTTATTATCAGAGTGCAGCATTTTATCAAGGTTTTCTGGTCTTGTGTAATTAAATAAAACAAAAAAACTAAAATGGTAATTTTTTACAGTTGGATTAAAAGAAGCTTGATATTAGGAGCGTTTTAAAACTAATTCCAAAACATCTCGAGGTTCTAAATAAGGGACGCGCAGAAAATGTCATTCATTCATGTAATTTTATAGATTACACTCATTCACAAATGAAAACAAATGAGAAAACAATAAATAAAACGTCACGAAACGATTCGCCATATAAGTGAATGGGAAGGACTGGCGTATCATATGCACGCAAAATCGGAATTTGGCGTATCTATTGCACGATAATCACACTGCGTGTCATTTGTACGCTTTTTGGTGAGAACTATTCAACACTTTTCAAAACTTATTTATATAAAAAGTGTATTAATTAACTTAATAAAATCTAATGTCACTTATGTACTTTTTATTTGGTCAAACCAAAATAAATTATTAGAAATAGAACAGACATTTTAATTTAAAATGTATATTATATTATAAGCGTATGCTACATCTAATAAAATAGCGAACAGAGAAACTGCGCCTTTTACGGACGGAAAACACCTCCGAAGTGTTGAGTTTATGAATATTTACACCTACAATTTGTACTTTGTGAAATGTGTGAGTAAAATAATAAATTTAATAACATGTGGCTATATAGACAAACACGCCGCGTCTCCTTCCAGATATCTTATCTCAGACATTCGCATTCAACAGTTTTCAAAACTTATTTATATATAATCTAATTTATAAATCAAAAAAACAAAGGTTTAAGTTAAGACAATAATAAATATGTTTATCTTTTTTGAAAGAAAAACGTAGAAAATGTTTTTATGGGTATAGTTGATGCAAATAAAGTGTGCAGTATACAAAAAAATGCAAACAAATTATTTCTAAAAGTAGCAATATTTTAAAGAGATAAAGGTGGTATAAAGAAAGTAAAGTAGAGGTATGCAAAAGAGCACAGTTCAGATATTGTTAATTCAAGCGGTTTATACACCTTTCAGCTTTGTTTGAATTGACAAGCATTTTATTCGGCACTGTCAAAACATTTTGTGATTGATTTACTGATTTATTACAGAAACGTGTTGTTAGAAGCAAAGCTATTGTACTAAGCATCTTTATATGTATGTTTTAAAGTTAAACGTGTTGTAAAAATATATGAGTATTCTCTTATATAAAGAATAAAAATATGATACATTTATATTTTGCTAAAATGCTTTATAAATTATTCTGAAATATAAATTATTCTCAACCACAACCAATAAAGTTTTAACATTATTCTTTAAAAAAAAACGGCGTTTAAACCCGTGGAGCGAACAAGAAAACATATGTTTATATGCTCATTCGGCATATCATATGATATTTTTTATTTAGTTTTACATTTACGAATCATCTTCGAATTACGGGCTGTTTCCCAAAAGCTTCGTAACTTAAGTTGCACTTGAAAATCATCGTAGATCTACGAGTGCTCTGGAGTAATCGTTCATTCATAAGTGCTTTTGGGAAACCGGGCCCAGACCTTGACGCTTTGTGTATTCGACTTTAAATGGTGCGGCGCTGACTGGTCGGCGTTTGACATCAGAGTACCGCGAGAGCAAAGGTAAAGTCGGACCATTTGTAACATTTCGACTTGCTCTCGCGGTACTTTGATGTCTTCGGTGCCGAACTGTCTGCGCAGCGCCTCATAGAAACGCCCTTTGACTCTTTACAGCAGAGTACGAGCAACATGAGAAGTGGTGGCACGCAAAAGAAAGTGAAGGAACCCAGTACGCTAAAATATAAAGTGTCGGTACTGCGAGCACTGGTTTAGTTATTTACATCGTGTAACCCGCGCACTCGCTCTGTAGTTTGTAGCTCGCGCTCCGGCTTCTGTAAACAATGGCCGTTTCTCAATACCAAGTAGGGGAGAGTGGGGCAAAATAAGCCAGTGGGCAAGTTGACCCACCCCCTTTATCTAGGCAACCATACAGATTTGTAGCCGTGTGACCAATACAGGTATAATCAACCATAATTTCTATTTGGCTATGTTAAAGAGAAGGACAAATTAAAGAGATATGATTAAAGTAATTTTTTTACAAAAAAAACAGTTTTTATCCCATCAAAGTAAAATTTATACATACCAGGTATAATGGTTGTTATGTCAGAGTAGATTTATCCATGTCTAAATATTTATACCATAAATATTGGTGATAGGCTAATGTATAAAACCATGTGAATGATTTAGCTAAAGATTAGCCTTAATTATATAAAAAAATATATTTCTGTGTAGATTTGTTTATTTTTAAACATTTTTGAAAACATATCATGCCAAGACATTACAGTATTACAAAATTTTTATTTTATGCATTTGGCGTTTTGGTCCATACTGAAAAAACAAACTTACCATTAAGAAACGTCCATTCTCCAAACAATAAGTTGTTCCTCAAAATCTGTATTTCCATCTGATACAGACTCAAACATGAGTGGATGACATCAGAGTACCGCGAGAGCGATTGAAACCAACCTCCTCCGCCTTATTTCTCGCGGTACTCTGATGTTATCTGCTTGTCGGCTGCGTAAAGTTGACCACACCTAAAAACCGTACTGCTAAACTCGACAGAAATGCTCTGTGTATACCAGCACCTCCTTTATTAATTGCAGGGCCGTGCAGAGACAATTGGAGGGGCAGGTGCTCAAAGAATAAAAAGGGCACTTTGCTCGCTGATACGCAAGCACACAACTGAAACAAATAATAAAGTAATACAGAATAGAAAGATGATTTTAAGTCTAACGTTTTTCTTTATTTTCCTTGCAAATAGAGTGAGACAGAAAAATATATAGACTGAGTTTTATATCTATATATTTATGCATTTGGCAGCCACTTTTATCCAAAACGACTTACAGTGCATTTCATTTTGTGTTTGTCAACAGTATGCAGTTTTAAAATTATATGATATTATTGCATTGTGACATTAAGATATTATTACGTTTACAGGCTTGTGTTTTTGTTGTCATATTTAAAATATAATTCTATTCTAATCCTGTTCGAAATTTGTATACAAAGAGAGTAGTCTACATATTTTAGTTTTGAATCGTGTTTGTGTTGTGTTTATGCACACTTTGATGCCTTGATGACAGGGCAATAAAAAAATGACATTCATCTCTCCTTTCATTCATTTCATGAAGCCTCTACTACTTTATTTACTTTCAGGTAAAATAAAACTTGTTGCAAAGCTGGAGAGTTTTTGACTGAGTTAATAATTTAGCACGAGTATGGCTATATTACCCAACATCAGCTCCCATTGTCTTTTATCAAAGGCGAGTCCAGGAATCGTAAATTCAATATGATACAAAAATTAAACAAGTTTTTTTACCGTATTCATCGGATCTTGCTCTTCCAACAACCTCCGCGTGACAGGTGGATGACAGCTCGAGAGCAATTTGAAATCAAACTCCTCCGTATGATCTCCCGAATATTTCTCGCGGTATTTTGATGTCATGTGCGTTTCGGTTCTTGCATTGCTGCGTGAAGTTGAGCACACCTAAAAACTCGAGACAGCTACCTGTATGAACTCCCGGCAGAGAACGTCCCTGCCTTTGCTTCATCCATTGTTTTTATATGGGAAGAATGTTTTATTTTCAGCGTGAGAAATGCAAGGTGTGGCGAGTAAACTGGCTGAAACCCGCCGAATGCGTGAGACTTGAGAGCCCTGTTTGCATCTAAAGTTCTAGAGATGTTAATACACACAGACAGCAATAAACAAAAGCTGTGCATGCTCTCCTCACGTTGTTCTTGTAAAATAATAACAATATAACAAGCATCGCTTCGGTTCAATGCCAGCTCGAGGGGGATCCTCCCTCTACTGCGCACCGTGTCGTGCACGTGTGGGCGCTGTTAACGCTGTGAGCTAGTGATCGTCCCTAAAGAGATTGTCCAATGAAAGGTCAATACGTCATCATGTGACTAATTTTATTTGCGTCTAAATTATTTTTTATTAATTTTACTAATAGTTAGATTGGGCAGGCCTTCACAAAAGGGCATTTAATTACAAAAAAAATGCCTTGACAAAAAGGGCACTTTGATCATCCAGGGGTCAAGGGGCAGGTGCTTGGGCACCCACCGCCCCCCCCTCTGCACGTGCCTGATTAATTGTATAGCAGGAAAAGTTCTATTTTACTTCTCAGCGTGAGAAATAGCTTACACGGTTTGGCGTGTGACCGTGAACTCACAGAAATGCGCGTGTCTCATGATGGCGAATGCGTGGGACTTGAGAGCCCAGGTTATATCAACATATGTCAAATTACGTTACCCGATATCCACTTAATTTTAAAAGTTATAAACATTCATTTAAAATAACTTACAGGGTATGTAGTAGGCCTAGATTTGCATTTAAACAAAGGAACTGCAAGGGTGGGAATTGAAACGCCACACGCTGGTGAAAACTTGAAAAACCGGTTCCCTGAGAGGTGATCGATTAGCATTGGGGGTTGTCAAAGAATTGGCAGACCTGGGGGTGGGTGGTTTTTAATTTCTTGACTCTAGTCTGTGTCACTGGTAGCTGCTAAAACTAGCAGCTAAACAATGTGCAATTAATTACATTTTGGAATTAACTTCCTTCATGTCGTTTTATTTATACACTGTAAAAAATATTTTCTGAATTTGTAAGTAAAGTTAGCATTAAATATGTTTTACAATTTTAAATGCATTTTTGCTTTTATTATAATTATAACTTAAATAACTGTAAATATTTATTAAAAATAATACACATTTTTTTTTATCAAAAAGACAAATAACTTGATTCTCATTAATAATAGGCATGGAAAACAAACTTCTCATTTTCAAAGCCTCGTACAGCTTGTGCCTATGTGCGTTGAACTTGAGAGCGCTTTAAGCGTTTATTGTGTCTTTCACATATGTGTGTTACATATGTTACCCATTCTGTCTAAATGATGTTTTCAAATACTCTATTAATTAAACATCTAATACGTTTTCTGAGAGTAAAATGATTAATACTAAGATCGATGCGTGTCATGTCTGACATCTTGGTTTCGGTTTAAAAACATGCAGGAATTTGAAAATAAAATGCAGAACTTGCTTGATGTTTAAAGAGTTAAGAGAGATAAAGTTCGGGACTGATTTATGTTAAAAAGTTATTAAGATCAACAAGATTCGCGCTGACTGACAGATCCGAAACGCAACGCACAGACACGCAAGTACCTGACTGACAGAATAGTTAAAAAACATCTGTTTTGGCAAGAATTTACGAAAGCATATTAAGCATTACAAAAAACTTGCTAAGCTCATTATTAAATATGTCCATAGCCTACAGCGTTTGCGCGAACAGAACGAATTGTTTAAAAAAACTCTCTCATTAATCTTTATCTAAATAAATAAATAATCAGATATTCGTTTAATATTTTAAATAACAGTATGCTCTATTATTTAAAGTCAGATTTGACTTGGTTCAAAACAAGCAAAATGATTTTAAACAATAAGGTAATTATAAAGATGTAATTCAAATGTTTCAGTTGTTATTTACTAACTTTATTTTTATGTTAATTGCAAGTCATGCCATAATAATCTTCAGTATAAATTTTGCTTTTAAAATGTTACATTTTCATATTTTTATCTATTTACTTGTTTATTTTATATTCACCTAGATTGACAATGAAGCTGGCTTTAACTTGAACTAGTTAAAAGATCATCTGTGACCGAAGTCACGGAGACACGGAGTTATTAACGAATATTTTATTATCAGAGTGCAGCATTTTATCAAGGTTTTCTGGTCTTGTGTAATTAAATAAAATATAAAAAACTAAAAGGGTAATTTTTTACAGTTGGATTAAAAGAAGTTTGATATTAGCAGGGTTTTAAAACTAATTCCAAAACATCTCGCGTTTCCAAATAAGGGACGCGCAGAAAATGTCATTCATGTAATTTTATAGATTACACTCATTCACTTCACACACATATTATATGTGCTTTAAGGGCTTTATAATTTAGCTGTTCCAGTAAACACGTGATTATGTCTGGCCTATATTTTTTCTGTTATTCGGATGAATTCGTTATTCGTTTTAAAGCCATTATCCGTGCCCTTCCGAATAACGTATTTAGCTTCGGGCACATCCCTAATATATATATATTTGACGAATGCTTATCAGTACATTACTTTTTTGTTTCTTCAACTTTAAAGATGAATATTCTCCTTTAGAGTTGGGCAATTTTTTTTGCAATAGCACATTATATTCAAAATTTTGAGCTCATAAAAAAGATTTTTCGCTTATTTAAATTACTTGTTTATGTTTTTGTGCACGTTTAGTTTTGGTGCAATTTCCCAAAAGCTTATAATTAATACACACAACGCGCTTAACTTATATTTTCTTATATTTCTACTTATATTCCTACTGTTCAGTAATGCAGAAAAGCGCAACACAAAGCTATTAAAACGTTCAGATGCAAAAAATGAACTAAATGTAAAATTAGATAGTTAATGATATTGCGTAAATGCGCTCGGTCTCTTCAAAGGTCTTCGCGAGTTATTTTGTTATAAGACTCAGTTATCATACATCACGTCTCTTCTATTGTAAGTACACGGAAAATAATAAGACAAATGATGCGCGTTTGAGTCGGATGAAGAATATGTGACTGTTTATGTAACTGGCAAAAGAAAACTTCGCCAACGAAATGTTTGCCAAAAAAGCCTGCATTTGTATGACATCAAAGTCTATTGCCTAAACACAGAAAATCCGTGTCATGTTACTTCAATATGAAGTCATGAAGGCATGAAGTCAAGCACACAAATTGTCGTCAGTATGGCCTACATGAAACACGACTGCCATCTACAGGTTTTTGTATTTCCTGCGTCCCTCACCGAACCCCCCTTCTGCGGGATCTCGCAGAATTTCGGAAGTGCTCGCGGCATTCTGCTCTCAGAAACGCGCATTTTTAAAGGCCACATCTGTAACAAGTAGGGATGTCCCGATCCGATCATGTGATCAGAAATCGGCCCGATCACGTGGTTTCAGACTCGATCGTTATCGGACGTTACCTCCCGATCAGGACTCGGATACATAGGCAGGGTTTAAAATCCGGCGTCAAAGTCTCGCTCTGCTCCGCACCAGTGTACGCGCTGTGCTAGTGCGTGTGAACTGACGAGAAGAGAATAGGCTTGTTCGACTTCATGCGGCGCCACAAGAACCGGCAGCCGGATGACATCAAAGTTCCGCGAGAGCGATTTAAAAGCAAATTCCTCCGTATGATTTCGCGGATCACTCTCGCGGTAGTTTGACGTCACCCGTCTGTCGATTGTTGCGGCGCCCATGAAGTCGAATGAGCCTATTGACGTGTTTTCATTTGCAGGCTTCACACTCGTGCGTGCAGGGAACCCACGACAAAACCGGGTTTTTACCGATCAACACGTTGATCGTTTTTGTCACCACGTGGTCAGACCCAGCTCCTCAAGAACACACATTTGCACAGGATCATTTGACATTACTGTGGAGATGAGAGATAGAGAGAGAGGTAAGAATGGTGCCCACGTCGAAAAAACTTAATAGAAGTGTAGAAACAAAGTATTAAAGTATGTATAGCCATGTCAATCACCTTATTACAATATGTTAACTAGATAACTGGATACAACTTATTTTATAGTTTAATAAAATAATGTATTTTGAATCAATTACGACCTAACTATCGTGATTGTTTAACTAACTCTATGGCTAATTTATAAGACATATTGCTGAATCAGTATGTTGTTTTTCTTGTTAATTGAGTCTTTTTGGGTAGCCTATCTTATGCCTAGAATTAGTCAAGGAGGTTGATTCTCATAACTTCCTTCAAAGTTTGATCAATAGTGCATAATGACATGTGTACCAAATGCATATATGGTGTCAGACTCATAGATTTGCATAATTTAAAGTTCAGGTTTTAAAGTTTGCGTCAACATGTGGCACAGCTTTAAAACTGAAACTTAAAATCCTACCAGAGGTACAAAATGTCATTGAAACACACCAGGGGCTTTGCTGTCATCAGGATTAAACATGTTACCCCTCAAACCCTCTCTACCAACAGAGCCTCCCCACAAAACAAATCCCAATTTAACCCCTGTATATATACTATATATATTCTCATTATTTTTTAACACATCTATAGTTATGCGCTGGCACAGAGTAAAGGGCGATTTATAGTCGTGCGTAGGTCCTACGCCGTAGCTACAGCGTAGGCTATCCGTAGCCTGTGCGTAGCCTGACGCGCACCTCACAAATTTTTTAAAAGTGCGTCAGGTCTACGCGGACTGCAAGCGATGTGATTGGTCCACCAGAACCCCTCCCGTCAGGTAAAAAAACTGCGTCATAGGTATTTCCGTTTGTGACGGTGAAAACAAAGATGAGCCAAGTTGAGGAGTGATTTAACTCAAACTGCATCAAAAGTCCCTGTTTATTTACTTTCATCATTGCTGGTCTTCTCAAATTATACACAACAAGTTGCTGTTTCTTCTTCGTTTGTGGGTTAACTTGCTTAGCTGCTTCTTCTGTGACTTCTTCTGCTGCTACTGTTGTTACACGCGTGGTAACTGCCTACCAGCGGTCTGCGGGGGTGTTTGCACGTCGACGCGGACAACGACGCAAAAGTATAAATGAAAACCGACGCGGAACCTACGCATGAGGACCTACACATGACTATAAATAGCCCTTTAGACTCTTTTGACTACACACAGAAACAGCAACGCGTGCGGCATGACATAAGGAACATCCTGGTTCTGTTTTTTCGCTCTTATTTATTCTTTTTTATGTATTATACTGTAGAAGTATTGGATCGGGACTCAGTATCGGCAGATACTCAAAATCAAATGACTCGAACTCGAGGGCAAAAAAAAACCGATCGGGACATCCCGACTAACAAGTAGAAGTGGAAAACAATTGTATAATCATTCACTTTTTTTAAAGGGTTTATTAAGGTTTTTTAAAATCCAGAGTACCTTTCTGTTACATGAAAGGTATTTTGTAATGGTTAAAGCTTCTACTGACTTTAAAAAGGTAAATTCTGGCTCACACTACAGGATTATCAGCCCAAATTTACCCTGATTTTCCTCTCCCGAGAATCCAAGAGAAAATTGAGTTCTGGTAGACCTCGATTGGTTCCAATGTTCAGCACATATTATCCTGTAATGTGTTACGTTTACAGATCAAATCTTACGCATCCCAATGTGCTCATATGAAACATGTTTGATATTTAGGTTTTAATCGGGATGTTTATATCATTACTTTCACAATAGCCAATGAGAGAGAAAGCTGAATGACAGACCTTATGAAATAGCAACTGCGAAACTAGCTGCTGTATGGGTTCGGAAGACAGCGGAGACAAAGAAACTGCTTGTTGAAGTGTGGAAACAACACGGCTATGTTAATAATGCCTTTGTGAAAATGTATAAACAACATGACATACCACAAATGAAGTTGCAGCTTAACTTCCTTCCTCGAGACACAAACCATCTGACTCCATCCAAAGTACAACACTTATATAGTGTTTTATTGCATCTTTCATCACTGGCCTGCTCCATTTGGAATTCAGCCATTGTACCTCTTTGCACATAGGATTATAAAAAGGAAATGCTGTTCTACTTCATAATGGTGTCCTTGGATTCTTGGCAGCAATAACATATCAGCTGTAGCTTTTTCAGCCCTTGAAGGAGATGTCTGAGAAGAGGGGTTACTTCTGTTAAATGCTTTATTGGGAGGCAGACATGGGAGAGAGTGATGAGGTGGTGGTGAGAGTGGACAGTGTGGGGTTAGAACTCTATATGGCTGGCCTTCAAAGCGCTTTGGAAAAAAACCCACTGTGGTTAGAAACTGCTGTCAGCCCCAGAGGACTCGCCGCCTGGGCGATAATTGCTTAAAGCTCAGTGTTAAAAGGTATTTGCAGATTGTTGCATTTGGGCCTAAGGCCAAGGGTTTTTCAAGCATGGAAGACTGCTGACTAGAAACATTTTTAGTTTAATGCCCTTTTTTAGACCCTGATGTCCTCTATTATTCAAAGTGTAGGTGCTTTTTTCATGCCAGTGATTAAAATGTCTGGCCAGTCGTCATTTCTGGCCATACAAACTTAAGAGAAAAGAAAACAATGTAATGGGCAGTAGACCTTGTGTGTGAAACATAATGTAACATGACCTTGCTATTAGGGGCTCGATTTTTCTACGCAATAACAGGCAAAAAGTGCAAATGATTTTCACTCTAAATCTTAGGGGCTGTTTACACTTGGTATTAAGATGTGTTTTCATCGATCGGATCGATCAGAGAGACACATTACGTTTACACCTGGTATTTAAATCAGTTTTTTTTGTCCACTTTCAACCGCTTCTGTGCTGAATACTGTGAGGGGGTGGTCTGTGAGACGGTGGGCGAGTCTCTCTGCTGTCATTCAAACCCGAGCGGAAGTAATTATGAGTTTATATGGACGCAAACTAATATTATGTCGGAGTCCACTGCTTTTTTAGCAAGTAAACATGCTGCACAGAGTTTTGTACTTGTGTATGTAAGAGCTTTCTCTGAATTTTCAGCGCAATTGATGAAATAGGATCGCGCAACTTTCACACGCTTTCAAAACGAAACTACGGAGATCAGCTGCTTAGTTTTATCAATGAAAGGCTAAAAATAGCGCTGTTCACCTTATGTTCACGCCAGAAGTCAAAAAAGACGTTAAAGTTGTGTTTAATACCTCAGATCAGATAAATGGGCGGAGAGAAGGCGGTCGCGTGTGGCTGTTCCAACGCATTCAACCACATGTACATTCCGCAACTCCAAAGCGATCCGATCGAAATTGGTTTCGACTACCTCTGGATGTGGTTGAAAGTGGTCGAAAATGGACGAGCTCAAAACTTTTTGAACACCGTTTACACCTGGCATTAACGTCGTCCACTTGTGATCCACTTGTGAAAACGCATGTTAATGCCAAGTGTAAACTAAAGCAATAAACCCCAAGAAGCAGTGGGTTACCAGTGGATTTTATAACAGCTAAGGGGCGTTGTTAGGCACGACGCGAAGCGGAGTCTTTAGGATTAAAGACTGTGGTGTTTATTTTTATAAATCAACATTCATCTAAAATATACATTAACATTTATATCGTGCAACTGTTGAAGTGATGATCAAATATGCTTGGAAGCATGCTTAACTCTTTTCCCGTCAGCGTTTTTTTTAAAGTTGCCACCCAGTTGTTTTAAGTTGTTTTAGTTTAATGCCTTACAGAAAAATTATCTTCTTTAAATAAACATAAAATATATCAAATGAAAGAACAGTCCATATCCGCTTTCCAACAACAACAACAAATCCTACCTTAATTTGTTCTCTTATCAGTTATCACCTCTCAGATTTTCAGCTAAAAGCGGAGATAATTCCATTTTTATGAAGAACTTTTGTAAGAGATCAGATTCAACGCTGTTGTGTCGAGTGAATGCGTCAGTGTTTAAGTTGGGTAAGATTGCCATCTAGTGGATAATAGCGGAAATATCAATAAGACAAAAACAACTCGGATAATGTTTTCTCTTTATTGACAAAATGACTCAACAATATTTATTGAAATTTATCTGGATATTGCCATAATTGTGCAAAGGTAGAAAAATAAAAATATGCTTAAAGACTGTGGTGTTTATTTTCATAAATCAGTACGCAGCAACAGTGGCGCAGTGATACTTGTGATGCGGTCTGAACCGTGGGTTTACCGGGGTATTTTATCACGGCTTAGAACGCGTTTCAACCAATTAGAATGAAGAACCAGAACGAGCCGTTTTATAAAGCCTCTTAGTGTCCCTCAGTTTTTGGAAGCAACACAGATCCAACTCCAGGTCATTTTGATACTTTCAAAATCAAGGTTAACCCATAAACAAAGCTCTACAAATGTACTCTGACTTTGTATTTTCTTTAGACTATCAGTAAATATACATGTATTGCCCTGGATTTTAAATAATTTGTACATATAAATTTGTAATTTTTTGTAATGAGCGAAAACATTTTAAATTCTAACCTAAATATGTATATTTGTATTTTTTTATAAAAAAACATGATTTTGTGTATCTGTTTTGGTAGTGTTGTGCATACTGTAAGCGCCTTGGAGCCTCTATGAAGTGTTGTGAGGAAAGCTGTAGGCGCTCATATCATTACCCCTGTGCGGCTGCTGCCGGAACCTTCCAGGACATGAAAAGATACACTGTCCTGTGTCCAGACCACATCCAACAAGCCCTCGTACGATGTGAGTTTATTTTTACACACATTCTCTAGATGTTTGTACAGTATACTTTGGTATTTATATTTTAAAGATCCACTTTTGTTCATTTGAGATCCTGTGTTTAGATTCACATACATTCCGTTTTACCCATCATTTCTCTTTGTCTCTTCAGCGAATGAAGCGGTGCGCTGTCTGGTTTGCGACAGCCCTGGAGACCTGCTGGACCAGCTCTTCTGCTGCACATGTGGTCAGCATTACCATGGGGGGTGTCTGGACATCGCAGTAACGCCGCTCAAGAGAGCAGGCTGGCAGTGCCCTGAATGTAAAGTTTGCCTTGCGTGCAAGTGAGTATACAGCATGCCTGATCATTAATTACTGATTAGTATTAATGCAAGGAATTTGCAAAGATTTCTGTAATTTAGCATGTCATTTATTTTATGTCCCATGGATTAAACAACACTTTCATCTACTAGTTAAAGTGCAGAATTTATTGGATTTAATTTGCAATGTGTTCAAGGTATTTTTGTATTAGTACACTGTAAAAAATTAGCTGTAATTATGCAGCTGGTTGCCAGTAACTTACTGTAGACAATAAAGACGGAAAATTTGTAATGTTCATTTAACTTTAAACAAACTGTTGCCAGTAAATACCATAAATGTAAAATCTACAGTAAGTTACTGGCAGCTAGTTGCCAGTAATACCCAGTAATACTGTAAGTTCTACAGAATTTTTTTACAGTGTATGTGTGTGCCTGGGATGGAACACTTGTCATACTATATATCGTTACAAAGGTCAAAGGTTTTAGATTTGATATCTGAGTGCTGTTTTATAAAATAAATGCTCTAGGACAGTGTTTCCCAATCCTGGTCCCCTAGTATCCCCTCCAGAATGTTTTAGATGTCTCCTTATTTCACACCTGATTTAACTCATGAGCTTGTTAGGAAGGCATGTTAACCATTCTGGAAGGAGCCTGGTGAGTTGAATGAGGTGTTTTTAATAAGGAGATCTCTAAAACATTCTGGGAGGGGGTATTTGAGGACCAGGATTGGGAAGCACTGCTCTAGGAACATAATTCTATATTTTGTGAAATGATTGTGTATGTCAACCTCTACATTCACAACAGCACTTTTATTATGAAACTGAGCTTCAGTCATTACTCTTGACGAGCTTGCGGTCTAAAGTGGTCATGCCAAGCATTTACAATATAACTGTAAGGTGGCGAGAAGCAAGGTTAGATCCAAATGCAGATTATTAGAGAAATCCACAGTATAGGCACAGGTCAGAATCCAGGCAAACATCAATAGCAGAGGAAATCCAAAAACAGAGTAAATATCCAGGCAAAGATCGGAGCAGACAGCAAATTATAACAAAACAATATCCATGCACAGGTCAAGAAACACGGGAACAGAGTATTGTTTTAGAATTATAGTTTACATTTAAAATTGCCAATTGTCTTAACAAATGATGAATGAAATGTATATGTATACAATTATATTTGACTTTTGAATTATTATTTTAAATATGTAACAATGAAATCTTTTTTTGGTGGGGCCAGTGAACGTTTTGGCAGGGCAAGTGAAAACCTGAACCACTGGGCCAGTATTAAAAATCTTTGTGTTGAGCCCTGCTCTGTTTTAGTTTATACACTCGAGAAATCCACATCCTGTTACATTTATAGGAATTTTAACGTGTGGTGTTTTGAGGAGCCTAGGAGAAGCAACCAAACAAAAAGTAAAAAATGTGTGTTTGGGAAAACGGAAATATTACTGTGTAGTTTGACAGAATCTGTTATTAGTTTAAAAATGGTTTATAAAATCAGATAACTAAATTAGATTTTATTGTAAGATTGCCTGTTTTTGCCCGTTTTATTTTCTACAAGGCAAAATCATAAAATCATCAGCTCTTCAAAAATGCCCACAAAATTGTCTCTTTCAGATCTGTAAAAAACAAGAAGTTAAGATGTTTGTGCAATGAGCAAGTATAGTGTGTATATATAGTAATTTTAATGCTTGCCATGGTGCACATCTGCAAATAATAGTGACTGTTTTAATCAAACTTTTCTGTTTTCTTGGAGTAAAGCTGTATGGTTTGGAGAGTGAGTACATGCATCAGCCTCAGTCTCTGTGTAGTTGGTTGATAAAGACTCGGTGGAGTTGTAAATATAAGACAATGTTCTCATTTAATGTGGATTTGCATTGGCTAAATATATGAGCCTGGAAATGAATAAATCTCTTTCTCTCAGCTCTATAGACCCCTTCAAGGTTTGTAAACATTGAATGATTATCGGGTGCGCGCGCAGCACGGGGTCGAACTGTTCATACCATTTAGGCTTTATAATTTAATCTAACAGTGCTGAAAAATGATGACTTACCTCAAATGAGGTGAGCACTACAAACACAAGCCTCTTTGATCTTTGCATTGTCCCAGTCTGCACGTTAATTGCTTGCAGACGCAGATGTTGCATTTTTTTGTTTTTGAGATTCTGCATGAATCGCGAAAACTTAACGGAAGACCTCGTGCGATTTTCACAGCCCACGACATAAGTAGGCATTTTTGACGATACCGAATAATACGCAACTCAATCAGCTGTAATGACTTTTCTGACCCCGACATGCGCAGTGGGAACAGCCTGTGACGTGAACCGTGAAGGGGTCTATAAATCTCTCTACCCTTTTTGATTTAACACTCAAGACACATTTGGTCTCAGAAAAGAAATGGTGAAAATGTTATTACTCATGTGGAGATTGTATTGTGCCATTTGTTTGCTTAGTTATTTTTGTTTGTTGGTGAGTACTGGTATCTAGAGAGCAGTGTGGATGATGTTTAAAGCACTGCAATGTAAAAAAAAAACAATTTATAGATTTTCATTTGTGACTAATATGAGATACTTGTCTTTTCTCTGGTTTGTAGGAACCCAGGGGATGACAGCAAAATGTTGGTGTGTGATATGTGTGATAAAGGCTTTCATACCTTCTGTCTTCAGCCTGTCATGGACGCAATACCCACCAACGGCTGGAGGTGCCAGGTAAGCTTGACTCTGTGTGTAGTCATAAATCTGTACTCTGTTTCATATGAAATAATCTATTTTAAATCTTGAATTGATGTATTAACCACCTTTTTGGGTTGTTGTCATTAAAACTGCTGATTACAGCAAAAGCGTTTTAAACGCTTGGAAACGCAGACCTGCCAACCTGTACGCATTTTGCGTAGCAGGTACTCATTTTGACCTCAAAGTACGGTGGTACGATTTGTCACTCTAAACTACCGGTACGCAAAAACCTGATGACGCCTCTGCCGCGCGAAATACTCAAAACAAGCAACAGAAAAAATAAAAAAATGTCCAATCATAGCATTGGGCTCATCCACCACATAGAAAGTGGGGATGATTGACAAGTCGTATGGCTAATCAGTAACAAGAGTCTGCGAACGACGCAACCACAAAATCCCGCGTGATCTCCGTCCTCCACCCGCAGCTTCTGACAGTCTTTTTCAACGGAGAGTCAAGACGTCTTGACCCCCTAAGGTAAACTGGTCAGGGTGGACGTGCAAAGTTGAAATAATGATTTAGCTTAATCCTATGAAGTCGACGGTCTCGCAGGCTCTGTTTCATAACGTGCACTTGTGCTAATATTACTTCTGATTTGTAAATTAGCATATTTTATAATTGAGCGCTTACGAAAAAGTACCATGATTTTACCATGGGGCAGAGCATCCAGTTTTAGTCAAATAAAAATGGAAAGTTCACTCTCAGTGAAGAGAATCCACCTGACATCCGAATTAAGCGGATTAAATGCGCTCTGGAACAACGCACTCGCGAAAATTGTCAATAAAATAAAACGTCATATACAAACCACATCAATTAAAGTTTTATACATGGAGAATATCTCGTGTCCCAAGCACTCACGTGATAGGTGCCTATGCCGTGTGTACTGTACTGTAATCAAAGCTACAATAAATTAAAGACAGACATACAGTAAACAGCAGTACTGTCACAGTTATGGTTGAATTTAAAGCAGTGTTGACTCTAAAATACTGCCTTAAAGGGATAGTTAACTTAAGAAATTTAATTCAGTCATAGTTTACTTAACAGAACAGACCGTCCAAACCATTGAGTTTCTTCATTGTGTGATACACAAGTTATTTTGAAGAGTGTTTGTAACCAAACAGTGTCTGGTCCCCACTGCTCTCCATTGTATTTTTTGCTAGTCAGGGAAAAACAAAGAAAATCTAAATTTTTCTCAAAATATATATAGATATTTTTTGTGTTTCACTCAAGAAAGAAATCATTAAGGGTTAGGAATAATATGAGGGTGAGTAAATGATAACAGAATGTCATTTGTGGGTGAACTATCACCCACTCACTATTTAACAGTAATATCACTATTTAACAGTTTTTGTGCAGACATGCTAAACTTTGGAGAATACAGTATTTAACATTAATAATGTTATTAATTTTGTTAAACGTGATTTTATTCACATTTATAATTATTTTTAAAGCAGATTATGGCAGGATGGGATAAAAGTGAGTGCAATGTGCAGCATGTTACCTTGAAAGTTACCAAGAGGTCTGTGCGTGTGCGCATGCATGTGTTAAATTATATGTTAAAAACCTGTGTTTCTTTCGGCCAATGCTACTGTACTCAAAAAAAATTCCAAGGTTGGCAGGTCTGAAAGAGCAGTGCGGTGCAGCTTTTTGGGTGGTTTTTCAGACAGGGATTAGCTTGAGCCAGGACTAGGCCTTATTTAATTAGGAAATATAACTAGTTTTAACAAACATGCCTTACTAAAAACATTACTTGTGTGCAAAACAAAGAGCACTGATGTATTTTAAGATATGCCAGTTCAAGTTGTTCTCAGTTTGGACAGCTCTTACATTTATTTTAGTCTAGGATTAGTCTAATCCTTGTCTGGGAAACCGCCCCATAATGTTGCTAGGCAATCACAGAGGCAGCTGTCGATCAAATAGTGAAGCTTTGAGTGCTCTTGTGATGTTAACTGTCATATTAGCAGAAAATAGCCGGTTCCCTGATTAGTAATGAATCGCCATCAGCTGCTTTCAGATGGAGCAGCATTTACTACACAGAACCGTAGTTTACTGGCAAGAGGGGAATATCGCATTCATAATCGCAGATGAATTGCCTGCGCCTGACGAGATGCGCGAGACAATCGCATACGATTAATCGTGCAGCCCTACTATACAGTATTACCTCAAAGCTTATAGCAAGATCAAAAGCAGATAAATTGACTTTAATTTCATGATCATTGAACACCCAAACAATTCAGTTGTGAAATGCAAACCGGTTTATTAACTAACGATCTAAGAATCGCCTTAATTAAAAGGGGTAATAACTTAGCACAGCGAATGAATAAACGGTACTTGGTTGTTGATCACGCGGGAAAATTAGTCTTTGTTCTCCGCCGACTTATTTGCATAGTTGGGCTAGAGATTTTGTTACAATAATAATTTGGAGTAATATTGAACAAGTTTAATACTAGTTAGAATGACATGAAGCATATCATTGATCAGGAAAGGAAAAGGGGGATTATTTAGAGTGTAAACAAGATATGATTTATACACACATCAGTTATTAATTTCATAAATGTGAATTATGAGACATACTAAGATAAACAAAACACCCCTATAGTGTTACAGGTAAGTGGTACATTACAGATACAAACGTGTTCGTGTCATCTCTGTCGATGACTGCTCCATCTCTGGCCATTGTCACTTTAACTCCTAGATCTCAGGTTTCTCTGGAATTTCATTTAAATCTTGCTCGGAGTGTGAATTTAATTAGATTGTCGCCTAATTCATGATCTACAAGAGGACTTGGAAAGAGATTTTTGATTATAGCGTTATGAGCAGACCCTTGTCCCCCTCCTGTTGGTGGCATGGTGTAAAACTCCAGACAAATAAAGATAATGATCCAGACGAAAAGACCTTCATCTGACGTCTGGACAGATGTTACATAGCTTTTTAATAAAAGCCCACGAAGTTCAGAGAACTGTTTAGGCATTTACAAATTCCGAGCAACATTAACATGATACATAATGTAGATTACAGCGGTTGTGCGGTCACGGGTGTTTGACGTTTTACCTATTGTAATACCGAAATTTGTGTTGCTTGAAAGTTGTGTTTTACATATTTCTGATCAAAACAATTTATTTTGAAATGATACCAGGCATATACCAAGTGTCAATTTGTTTTGAAATGTAGTTATGACTAACTATTACCATACATTTGAAGATGTTGTAGTGAACTGAGGGCTGTGTTTGCAGGATTGCCGAACATGTGTTCAGTGTGGCATGAGGCCGAATAGTCAGTGGTCATCTAATGGTCTAACATGTGAGGGATGTCAGCAACAGCAGGATTCAGTGATGCTCTGCCTTATCTGTGGGCGGAGTCGTAATACCGATGACCCTACAGACAAACACAATTGCAGTACTTGCAAGAGGTAAGACACAGACAAGGAAAGCATGACATAACAATATAAACAGTTTTAAAAACAAGTTTCTAAAAAGAACACTTACTAACTAACCCTGGGACTACTTCTAGTGCACTTATGTATTGCTGTTCTTGTGTTGCTCTAATTGCTTCTATTGTTTACCTCATTTGTAAGTCACTTTGGACAAAAGCATCTGCTAAATGACTAAATGTTCTAATAATCTATCAGCAAACAAGCATCTGTCCATGTTGCTATCAGCTGAATAAGGCTACCCTTCAACACAGTGACGGACGGATGCATTTGCCAAATAACCATAATAACGTTATGTCGCACAGCCTGTAAACAAGAACAATATCAGAAGTACCTTTTCTGCCTTTTTAAAAGGGCATTATTTAATTTTTAAACACAGCCCGCAGTTATAAACTACTGAAGGTTTACTGAAAATGTATAGAGTAAAACAATACTGACAGGAAACAAGTATAAATCAGCATTTAATTTCTGTGAACTGATATGGTGAGCAGGTGTTTTGCATCATAGCTGTTACTTTTATTTTTAACATGGCTGCAATGCTGCATTTTTACAATCACATTTAAGAATCAGAACTAACCATATAACCTATAATCAAAGCTTCTGTTAGCATGAAAGGTCAGTCAAAACCATAATCGTTGATCAATTACATCTTTATAGGCTTCAAAGACTTCGGCTGACGATTAATATATTTCACTCAAAGGAGTGAATGAAAACAAGTGAGTGAATTCGGACACTTGAGCTCGCAGCAAGCCCTGCAGTGTGGGTGCCATCTTCCAGCGAGTCGTGAGAATTAATTTGGTGCAAGCCTCAGCAGGGGCTAGCTGTGAGCGTATAACGGTTGTACATTCATTATTGCGGTGCATTGTAGGGTTAAATAAGTGCACTCAAAAATGTCCACTATGATTATGGGCATCACACAAATGTGTACTATTTAACGCTATAGGGGGCTATTTTGGACACAGCCTATGATTAACCAATAAAGGCATTTTATTGCAAATTCACACAGGTCTCTCCCTACAGCATAGTAATTGAAACACCAGCTCTTTGAGTATTTGAGTAAAGAAAGGTGTCTATGTAATTTATTCAGCAAATGGATTTGATTTTCCTGCTTTGAAGATTCATGAGAGGTCAGACACTAATGTATTTTGCAGTAGTTAAGAGAGCAAATTGAGGGGGCTGTTGCTGTTCAATCAAAGTGCTGAAAATCCTCCATTGTGAAATGTATAATGTTTTAAATGGAAGTAAAGATCAAACAACCATCCATTAGGAAAATGAATACCTGCTTTATTTTTATAAATGTATAAATCCATATTTTGGTGGTTTGTTTTACCTTCATTGTTTAACCCTCTGGGGTCCGACCATTTTGGGACACTGTCAGAGGTTTTGACATACTCTTACATTTGGTCTTTTTTCAGTTGCTTTAAAACATAATAATGGCAAGTGTCTCATACCACTGCGTTCAGCACAAACTGAGCTAAAATATTATATGAGCTACATGTATGTAAATGAGAAAACGGTTTATGCGTGGTTTTTAAAAAAGCAACTTTTTTAAGTCACTGATATAAGTCCACAAAACACATACTAAACATGTTTTAACAAGACCTTTCTAAACAGAATCTAGTAGTCTAGAGTTTGTTCTTTAAAATGATGTGAAAATCATACTGCCTACTTATTCACATAAAACAATGTATTGATTTAGAAATTGTAAGACACTTTTTGTTTAGAGGGGCTGTATGCGAGAAGGATTGATTGACAGCTAGCAAACAAAGGCTTGCATAATGAGCTGCATAATGAGCTGCATAATGAGCGTTTAGGCAGGAATCTGAGAGTGAACTACAGTAAAGAATGTGAGGAAAATGTATACATGTTTGTTTGAGGTTTATTAAATTAACAATATAATCAAAATAGAAATGATGGTCAGTAGGACATTTTAAGTTTATTTGGAAACGAACCCTATTAAAAAAACTTAACTTGTATAAGAAACTGATAAACAACAGAGCTGTAAACTTCATGTGGCTCTTTATGTCCAAAAAGTGTGAATATGTTTTTTCCACTTCATAGTTTTGTACTGATGAGAGAGATGCAGACCTCTAAGAGAGTTATAAACAGCTGTTAGCATAAGTTGTCCACAGAAATACCCTTACATATATAACTGATGGGTAAATGTCACTGATACTACATTCATATAAACTATCTTGTACATAAACTAAATCTCGGATAAACATCTGCTGCGATTAGTTATATAAAAAGCTGTTTTCAGATGACTCTTTTCAGATGCCCATCCCCTTATCGTCTAGCTTCTGTTTTAAACGCGTCTCTGTAAGCGCGTATGAACTTTAAAAACACATCGCATATCGCATATGTGCGCGAGCTCGCGTCTCCGTGTAACGCGGCGCTCATAAAAACGGTGTCGCGTGTAAAGCGCAATGTATGGAATTGCCTTGCATGTAAACAATATGGAATCATTTTACAGCAAATCCCGCAGTGCAGCAAGTTGCCATGAAGGATGTGTCTAACGCTGTAAAACATGTAAAAGATATCCGCCATTACGGGAGGTCACGCGGATTTGTTTGTAAATAAGCATGTTTACATGGAATCATATTACAGCACACACTTAAAAGATACAGCAGTTCAGGGTTACTGAAAGTTGCCACGAAGGATATAAGTGAATAACTGTGTTTAACACTGTTACAGCATGCAACAGTGAAATCCGCCATTACGTGAGATCGCGTCCGTTTGTAAACAATGCAAAAGTTTTTCAATTCGAAGCGTACAGTCTGTGAGGTTGCTTACTGTATCTAGGCTGAACTGCACAAGCCATGAGCATATTAAGTTACATGATAGCAAATATAAATGGTATAAATTAACTGTTAACGTTACATATTTCTAATCCAGCTGCAGTGCGTCCTCCATTGTTCTTCTAAGGTAACGTTAAAGATAAATGCTTCTCTTCCTCAATGTCCAGACATAAATGAAGATATTCCTCACGTGTGTGTATAAAGTTTATAATCCAAACATGCGGTGAAAGTCTTTAAATCTGATAAAACTTCACGCTTTGCATATGGTTTGAACAGCTCGAGTCTTCATTACCATGTCAACAGCTGTGGGCGTGACCAAATTAAAGATAATGAAGTCAGCCAGGAAAAACGGTACTCTCTTTACTTCAATGCAGATTACATAAACAGGCATTATTTGTTTTCGATTATATTTAGCTTGTTTAAAAGTAGATAGCATTTCAGGCTTTCTTTGGATATGTGTATCATGCTTGTGTGACGAGTATTCGCAGAGTTTCAATTGATTTTTGTAACGTGTTTTGAGAGACAGCTGGCGGAGACAGAAATGTCTGGATGCACACCCTGTTTATTTTCTTTATTTGACAAAAACACAAAGATCTGTTGTTATTGTGAATGAACACATATTAAAGAAGATCCTTTACCGTTTCAAATGATGTCAAACACGTAAGTGTATGATTATTAATGATGGAGTATTTTAAGTTAGTTCTGCCATGATAAGGAAAAAACACGTCAAAACGCGGCGCCGCGTTTTTGGACCCCAGGGGGTTAAAGAGTTTGCCTGCCCATTTAGTTAAAATAACTATTACGCAGCTACTATACACATTTTTTTCAGGACATTCAACTAAGCTGGGAAACCCTACCGCTTTAACTAGGTTGTCCAAAAAAATAATAAAAAATACCTGCCCAAAAGGCCGTCAAGTGCATCTCAGAGAATAGCGCGGACGCGCTTCACAGCGCGAGCGGGCACGCGCCACCGGCCGAATGAGAGAAAGACGTGGTCTGTCACTGTCTGGAGGATAACTAGTAGCCAGTTGATAAAACATCTCGGAGAATAGAGCGGACACGCTCCACACCACCATATGTTTTGGGTTTATTTAAGCCTGTTGTTGTATTAGTCTATAGTTCTTGCAAATGTAAAGTAAGTTAGCTGGTGATTTTTGTTGTTTGAGCAACCTGCTAGCTAGGTTGCACGGGCCTGTTGGTTAGATATAATTTTTGAGCACTCTTGCTCACGTATATGGATTATTTACATGCTACAGTAGTTTTACTACTTTAAGATTAAGGGCCCTATTTTAATGATCTAACGTCTAAATGGGCGTGTCCGAATCCACTTTTGTTAATTTAACGATGGGAAAAATGGTTTGTGCGCTGAGCACATGGTCGAAAAGGGTTGGTCCTTTTTTTTATGAGCAATGGGAGTATTTTGGGCGTAACGTGCAATAAACCAATGAGAGTCTCAGCTCTCATCCCCTTTAAAAGCCAGCTGCGCTGGCGCTATGTCTAATCCCTATTTAGATGACGGACTTTGTAAACTGAAAAACTAAGTGGAGGAAGAAGATAATAATTGTAATAAATAATTGTGTTGTTTTTCACTTGTATTGAAATTGTTATTTTTTTATTAAAACCCGTTTTCTTTTAGTCATAGAAGTAAAAAAGCAGGCTTTTGATTGTTTTAAATGTATGGCTATCCAATATCATCAAAAAATAATTTACAAGTATGTAAGAAAAGGTTTGTATTCTAAAAATACTTTATTTGTAACAAACAGGAGATAAAGAATTTACAAACGGCTCTCTGCGCGTTTCAGCACTTGGACAGCGTCAGTTTTTTTTAAGCATTACTTAAAAATGTTTCTCATCTCATCATATCCACAGGTACAGAGTCATCATATACAATAAATCCGTGAGGTAAAATGTAAAAACAGATGCATTTGTTTAAAGCAAAGCATTTATTTCCTTACCAGGCTGCAGGTGAAGCAGCCCTTTGTGCCTTCTAACGTCTCATAATTAGTCCTCATTTATGTCCAAGAGACTCAATAATAATCTTTTACATTTGAATGCTTTAATTTTTAATATTTAAAAGCTTTTTGTGCTGCTGCGCATCCACGTGTGTTATTAGCAAATCCGCGTTGTCCTCCCGTTTATAGGCGCATATTACTAATGCGCTCTTTAAATAACAAAAAACATATTGCATTGACTTTAGACTTTAGACCAGGTTTTTGTTGGTCAATGGCGTAGTCTATTTTAGTTGCCTCAAAATAGCAACGCACCAACAATGCGCCTGAACACACCTCGTTTTTAGATCAAACCGCCCATGGGCGCAACATTGGGCGCAAATGCATTTGCTATTTAAACAACGTGGCGCTAAACGTGAAAATGATAATTGCGCAGGGTGGAAATTAACAAAAGACACTTGCGTCGCGCATTGCGCTGCATTGTGCCGGGTGTAAGATAGAGCCCAATGTAATTAATAGTGGGAAATAATTAGTTTTTACAATTTTCGCGCAATCTATCATCGTTCGACAGATGTTGTACCAATCTGCTTCAGTTTGTGTTTATTATTAACCCTTTAGTTTTACTTCATCACGCAGCTATTTTCATTAGAGGTATCTGTTAAAACATTTAATTCATTTATAATCTAGTATGTGTTCATTTTCTGTCATAGTTTCTTCAAAATTAAGTTTTATTTGAGTGTTTTAAATAAAAATATTTTCATTTTCATCATGATGCTTACTTGATTGCATGCCCACCTGCCCAACCCTACAACCTTAACTAACAAATTTTCTGGGGAAACCCTGACGTTCTTGCAACCCGGTTGCAACTTGGAGACTTCTGTTCTAAACCACAGCTCTCACTGTACAGTGTATTTACACTGTACAGATATAATGTTGTCTGCTTGTAATACACATTAAGCTGTGAACTATCCACAGGATTTTGCTGTCGCAGACATACCTTAAATATGTATTAGTGCTTATGTTCCAATAACAGTACAGTAGTCAAATAGTAGTTTATACTAGTAGTCACCTTTATCGAGCAGTCACCAGACATTGGTATTGTCATCACGGTGTAGAACATTGCTGGTTGTCAAAGTTATAAGTTTAATTCCTTCTTTCTGTCCTAGATGGGTACATGCAGACTGTGAGAAACAGGTGGGCTCTGGCCCCAACACTCAGGTACAGGATGCATACATCTGCAGTGTGTGTAAGCAGGTGGAGGAAGAGACCAGGAACAAACAGCCTGTCAGCACCCAGGAGACGTCGCTCACTGACCCAGAAACAGAGGGTGAGGTTTTTTGCCATCCATCTGGCAAAATGCATATTTTTTTTAGTCATGGCTATTGCATTGATAGCCTTGAGGGAAACATTTTCTTGGTGGAGAAAGCATGAAATAGTTTAAGAGACTTATCCGAAATGATGCGCATTTGATTACATTTTGAAATGTGATTGTAGCTAGGGCTGGGCAATGAATAATTTTTGCATTTCGATTTTTGATTCAAACGATTACAAAAACAAGAGAGTCGCAGTAAAGCGATTATTGTGCCACAGTCTGTTTCTGTAATTTTGTCTTGTGTTATAAATCCAGAGCGTCATCACGTGCATGGAGCTGCACTCTTGCATCTGTTCCAAGTCAGATCCCTAGTGGTAATACTGAGCTGAGGTTTAAAATTAGTTTAAAATATGACTCGCGTGCCATTGTACCAATGTGTTTGAAAGGCACTTCTGAAGGCACCACTTCTTTGACAATCGTAGCCTATTCCAACAACACTATTGAATTACTTAAATTGAGTACTAGTAGTACTAGTAGCTCCCTCTAAGGAACACCCATACAAGTCATTAAGCGTATTTATATATACTTTTTCCTGTCCCATGATACTGTTTCAAAAGGAAGTGTGTTGGAACAGAAACAAAAATTGGGTTTGCAATTTTTTTGGGGGCAGTGTCATATTTTTTATAGACTTAAGAGTCTAGATTGCTGGAGGTCTAGAAAGCTCTCTGAAATTCTGCAACTAAAGAAATGCATCTATTACCAGTTTCCTGTGCTCACAGCACCAGCTGGTGACCTGTCATTGAGGCCCTGAAAAGCTAAAAGCAGATATTTTTTTCTTTGTTCCTATTATTACCAGACATAATGAAAATGGACTTTTCCTTTAACCCAATAGCAGGGAGATAAATTTGCAGTGTGTGTTTGAGGTGATTTCCCCCCAACGGCCTCCTATTTATTACCAAAGTTTTTTTCCTGTGGAGGCCCATGGTGGTGAGTTGATGTATGCTGGCATGTGGTTGGCAGAAAAGGATGCGATCAGACCCTCCTGTAAGAGCTCTTTGTAAGGACGGGCTTTCCAGCAGCAATGCAATGGGCTGCTGCCAATAGCTCGAGGAAGTAATCATCCTATTGTTGGGTCCCCAAGAGAGAGTACTCTAATGAAGACAAGAGACACCCACCTGATAACCAAGCCTACCACACCCCCACTTCCTGATAAACACACAAATATACATGCAAACACAAGCACACGTACACACTAAGGTTGTCAAAAATATTCTATGTCATGATACCACAAAAACAGTATGATATTAAACAAACTTTTAATATTATCTAATTAAAGGAATGGTCCATGATCTCTGAAAGCCAATGTTGACATTTGAAATCACCTATAGCAGCAGCCAGTAGCCGCTAAGAGGCTGAGTAGAGCGGTGTTAAAAAAGAAGCGTTTCAGTTGCATACAGGGTGGTTTATTGTAATGTTGAACAACAGACATGTAATGATGGCAAGATAAGTTCATGAATGAATGAATGAATGAAGCTTTATTTGTCATTGTACAAGTGCAACGAAATTACAGCCATCAACCTGTCCATACATACAATACATAAAAACAATGGGGGGTAGACAGAACAGGTTGACAGAGCATTGAGAAGAAGTACAGCATTACATGAGGGAGGGTAGGTTAAAAAAACAAACCCCCAGACTATGCTCCAAAAGGAGTACAGTTTGGAAACAGGGAAAAAAAACACCTCAGCAACATAAGCACATAGTCAGTACATCTTACAAGATGAACAACACACAACTTGCAACACGATAGGGGGGAATGGGGGTTGGAGATAGCCCAGCGCAGGCAAGCAGCCATCCGGTCCTGCAGCCATGTTAGGCGCTGGTCTCAGACCCGTCTGTCCGGCTGGGGGGTACAAAGCGGCGAAGGCGAGGGATTTGGGTACTGGGTGGTGATTGCATATATATGTGAGTCTGTGTAAGAGTTCGTGTGTGTGTAGGCCTTCAGAGAGTCGCTTTGCCCGGCATCCCAAATCTCGGTGCCTCAGTCCGCAAGATGTTAAAGCGTTAACACAGCAAATTGCTATGGAGACGACCTTGATTAGGTCCAAACAGAGTCAACAATCATTAGGTGTCTTTGGGAGAGGGGTAAGGGAGTGCAAGAGCGTCTCGCTGCAGTGCTCTTCCGAGGGAGTTGTTGTTCCAGCAGCGGCCTTGGCCGAGGCCAGTGCTGGATAAGGGGGCCGAAAGCAGATAAGATTGCAATTATTTTGTCTTGGGGCGAGTAGCCGCATTCCTTTACACGACTACTCTCTTTCTTCATCTCCAGTAAATGAACTAAATGAAAAGAACCGTAAATCAAAGGAAATTTATATAAAAAGAAACGTATACCAAAAGAAATGGTCAACAGAAAGTAAGCATCCCAGCTAATCACCCCCTTCCAACCTGAATCCACACGCAAACACACAGAAGATATGCACCTGTGGATACAATAAGTGACGTAACAAACAAAAAGTGGCAATTTCAAAATAAAAGACATCAAAACCTTACCGGGCACTTATATCACCTAAACAAACACGCCCCTGCCCCAATAAAACATGGACCTTCTTTTGATAGGTTTCGCCCCACACATACTCAACCCAGGCAATGATGTCGTTTAGTAGACACGCACCTTACTGCCGATTGGCTACAAGTGTGTTTTGGTAGTTGGCCCGACTCCCTTTTCCAAAGCATTTTTCAAACATTGTGCACTCCGCCTTTAAACTACAGCCTTTAAACTACACTACATGACTCGCTGAACAACTTAGTGTTGTGGATCAAATTGCTTCATTTGCAGTGATGTTCAATGTAATGTGATGGGTAGTCCTGCAAGCCTTAATACTGACTAAGTACTTTTCTCGTTTATAATAAGTTCACAAGACAGGGTATTTTCCCAAGGGTGCTGTAAAATGACTCCACTGTCCATCTGACGGATTCTGTTGTCATGGATGTGTTGTCGTTGGTGAGTCATCCTGACACAGCTGAAAAGATCTGTTGTCACGCTTGCTCAGATTATCCAGTACATCACACAATCACCTGGGCTCATGCACAGATGGCTGATGGTGGTGATGGCCTGATTGATCCGAGATCTTTTGATCTTAAGAACTGCAAGCAGCAGCCCCCATGGTGCCATGTCCACATTGGATTTAATAAAGCCTTTAAATGAATCTGTAATGCTTTCGGAGTTAGGTGAATATTGATGAGTGAAATCAGTGTGAAGACTCATGAGGGTTTGGAGGTTTTGAGGTTCACTGGATAAGCAATGCTAACTGTTTAAAATCTGGTGTTAGGGTGCTGAAATCAGCCAGCAAACCTTCCTTGGTCTCTTGAATTGGGATGTATCAGCAATCTGTTTTCTCCCTTTCTTGTCTGTCAAATAGAGGCATCAGTACCTCATGATCCCAGCAGCCTCCTCCATAATTTGAACTTTGCTTGTCCTCTGAGTAGTTTGAATCTCTCTTGCACCCACCACTGGTTAGGTGGCATCAGTATTAGCATTCATAATCAGAAAATTGTGTCAGCATGACAATAATTAGACAACAAAAAATTGGTTACAAAAGTTTACATTATATTTATATTACAGTGTTTCCCACAGAATTAGACTGATTACACCGATTAGCATATATGTGGCGTCATTGCGTCGTGTTTTACTATTCGGACGGGATTAGTTTTACATAGGGAGGTGGGAGAAAGCATCTCAGTGATTTTAGTCCTGTCTGAATGCTCCATGTCAGTAATCATTACGGCAACTTTTACCTTCTGTAATCCTGTGCGAATAGACCAGCTGTAAATATACACGTAAATTGAGTCATTTCCTGTTAATTTGCAGGTCTCTTTTAAATATAAAAGCGCTTAAAGAAGCATTTACTTGCGTTCTAGAAGGAACAAGTCCGTGTCAAGTTAGTTCCTGAATAACACGACACAAACTTAAAAAAGTCAAATTTACTTCTCAGAGGCACAGAACTGTTATTAAACACAGTGTTTCGCGTTTTCCTCATCTGTGTCATGTTGTTTGCACATGTGATATCAGGAAACCTGGTAATGTGCACGTAAAGATGAGAGTTTACCTCTGTAAAACAGGACCCAGTAACGACCCGCCACGACCCAGTAACTCTCTGTTTAATCCATCCAGCTCTCTCTTTATCTGCTGCTAAAAACACGCCATCGTCTGAAAAAATCATAATACATTACATGCTGTACTGATGATGCTCTTCAAATCAGTGTTGTTGTGTTATGAGCGCTTTTTAAAAAAAATGCGAGTGGTAGTTTTACTGTATATCGCGTATAGTGCAGACAATTTGTTGCAAATTCATAAATATGAGAGAATACACGGTTGCTGTTACTACAGAACACATGGACGGGCATACTGCATCATAGGTAGGGAGAGAGCTCGGACACAGACTCACACCAGAACGGGTATATGTGGGAAACACTACTGCTAACCTTTCGTTAAGTCATGAACACGATCAATCGTCTTCTCTGTTATAACATCCGTGACTGTTGGCGTTTTCGCAAAAAAGAAAGTACACGGAGGAACGCGGAGTAAAAATACTTTTCACTGTTATGTGAGAGAGGCGCGCTGGCGCTGCACGTGAAACAGAGAGGGGATGGGCGCGCGCTGTTGAGGCGCTGACCGCAACGAGAATGAGAGGGAGGAGGGAGGCGCGCTGAGCGCTCGCTACAATGAATTAAGATGTTTTAAATAGAAAAATTAAAATGGGAATCATGAAATATCTATTTGTGGCGGACAGTGTTGATTCTGTGGTGGCCCGCCACAGATTAATCAATGTATGGGAAACACTGCATTATATGTACATAGGTACACATGTCCCTGATGTGTGCATTTTTATGTTTGCTTCGTGCATTTTTATGGACCCTTAAGGGTTATGGATTTAGTTTGGCATAGGACAAATGTATTCATTAAGTACAAAAGTTTAATATTAAAATATAGCTGCAAGCAATGATGGCGGGTCCTTGCACATCTTTTTATCGCTATACGGTGCCTCCAAGAAAACAATGCACGGTGGCCAAGTGCATCAAGTGGGTAAATATCAGTGGACTGGTCTCAATTACATAAATCCTCTAGGAGGAGTATTTAAAAGTTTATCGCATGTGATTTGTCAAAATATCCACCTTTATGACTAACCCAAACTTCCTGGCGCCTGTTGGTGGCGCCATGCTTGAGACTCACAATAGGCACATTGATGTGATCGGAATCTTTGGCTGAACAAAATGTCACAACGTCATCACAATAAGACATTTTTTGCCTTATATATTAGACACTTTCTGTTTCTCTGACTTTGCCATAAATTTGTCGCCTCGCCATGGCAGCACCGTTCGAGATATCAGAAATCCCTTCGCAATTTAGAAAGTCCAATAACTCGGCATCATGTTCACCATGTTTGATGTCAATCGCAAGAATTCCCTAGGATGAATTTTTAAAAGTTCACTGCATGCACTCTTTTGAAACCATCCAAAATGTCTGACTTCCTGTTGGGCGGAGCTAATAGGTTTGATTGCAAAAGTTATTTGGGTCAATAAGATCTATATACGTACCAACTCTTGTACATGTGTATATATATATTTATAGCTACAAACCCGAAGGTTGGTGGTTCAATCCCCGGCTCCACCGGACCAAGTGTCGAGGTGTCCTTGAGCAAGACACCTAACCCCAGTTGCTCCCGACGAGCTGGCTGGCGCCTTGCATGGCTGACACCGCCGTCAGTGTATGAATGTGGGAGTGAATGGGTGAATGTGAGGCAAAATTGTAAAGCACTTTGGATGGCCATAGGTCTATTCAAAAGCGCTATATAAATGCAGTCCATTTACCATATATTTGTCCGATGTGTGCACAAATGTTTGTTTTTGCATTACAGGGGGCACTACAGAGCCCCTCTCCTACGCCTGTGTTCCAGCCTTAGCCTGGTCCTAATGACGGACGACTCTGACCTCTGTGCCAAATTCCACGAGTTTTTGAGGATGTTAAGGAACCCAAAGTGCACACCAAGAGCTTAAATATGCCTGTTAATGAAAATAAAGTTGGACCCATTGCCATGGGAACAGCGTTCGAGTATTTAAAAGTTCACTGCATGAACTCTTTTGAAACCATCCAATATGGCTGACTTCCTGTTGGGCGGAGCTAATAGGTTTGATTGCAAAAGTTGTTTGGGTCGATGAGATCTGATGCGTACCAACTCTCGTACATGCGCGTACATGTTTGCCCCATCTGTGCACCAATGTTTGGTTTTCTATTTTTGTGTTCTCAAATACATTTTTTCCCTTTAAATTGTCAAAAACCCTTATCAAAGTTCAGTTTAATTATTACTTTCTTTAAATAAAAGATTAATTGTTAATTTGGGTTTCACTGCGTCCTCCTTTTCTTCCACGCCCATATTCCAGCCTTTGCATGGCACGCGATCCGAGTGGCACACGACTCTAACGTGTGTGCAAAATTTCAAGAGTTTTCGAGTATGTTAAGGGACCCAAATCGGTTTGTGTTGAAAAAAATAAAATAAAGAAATAAATTTGAGCAAAATCAATAGGGATTCTGGCCTGCTCCTCGGTGCTCGGGCCCTAAATATTGCAATGTTAGGTGCACTGTGTTAAATGACCTCCATTGGTGTTCTCTCTTGTACATGTGTGGTGAATTAAGTGCTGAGAGCAGGACCATCTCAGCAGAGTCTAAAGAGAGCAGGTCTGGTAAATATGTTGTCATGGTGATGCCTGTCACAGTGTCCTACGGGGCAGCTTTAATTTTCCTCTTGGTTGTTCAGAGTGATTAAAACCTGAATGGTTGGGGATGAAGCAAGATTGTTTTATTTGCGTACATTATTTACATAGTTTCATTACCTAGATTAAGTCACAGAAGTATACATTATCCCTGGCCCTGGTTAACATTTTTTTTATCTTTTCTGTCTAGATGTCTTCACTGGGGATGAGGAAATGAATGAGATAGAGAAGGAAGTGATATTTTTGCCAGAGGCCAGTGATAGTCCATTTCTTTCAGTACCAGAAGACTTTCTCTCATGTAAGTCTCTTAAGACTTGTTTATTTCAGTAGTACTATCTTCTAGCCCAGCAACCCTGCATGTCTGCAGCCTTTTCATCCTTTATGATGTTATGCAGTTTTGTGTTACATAATATTGTTTTCTATAGCCACAGAGCCCTTAAATTCCTCTGTGTTTTGCAGCTGCTGAACCTGCCCAGGAGATCCAAGTAACAGTCACTCTGACAGAGGGTCCCGAGCCACCACCATGCTCCTCCACTTTGGTGGGTGTACCCTTGGCCTCTACCAATACTGAAGACCACAACCAAGAGCAAAATCTAATTGATGCTTTGGAAAGGGGAAAAGGAACAGAGAACACACTGCCTGAAGCTGCAGAGGATGAACCTGAAACAGACGTTTTAAAAGCTCTTCCTGCTTTGCCGACCAAAGAGACATCCCCTGAGCATTTGCCAGACCTAAAAAAGGAACCCATGGATGTCTATCCCTCAGATCTCTCTGGTATGAAGGATGAGGAGACGGTGAATGTCCCAGAAGCCCAGAGAAATGTAAAAGATGATGAGCAGGTAACGAAACAAGACCAACAAGAAGACGAAGAGGAGGAGGTAGAAGAACCTGAGCTCAGTTCTGTTCTACCTGAGTCTGTTAGTGTCCCACTGGTTGCAGAGCTCAGTCCTACGGTGGAAATGGATACTACACCTTTCAGCGACCACAGCTTCTCAAGTTTCAGCTCTCCCACTGAGGATAAGAGTCTGATTTTAAAAAATTCCCCTGCACTGTCCTTTGAAGGCTCAACCAAATTGACGCGGTCCCCGTTTTCAACAGAGGCCTCACCCAGGGAGACATCTCAAAACCAGACTCACACCTATGGCCAGAACCCAGTCGGATACAGCCCCAGTGTGTCTAACACTACTTTCATCCCCCTAATGCCCAAAATAGGTATGGGAAAGCCAGCCATCTCAAAGAGGAAGTTTTCTCCAGGAAGGCCCAGGGTAAAGCAGGTAAATGTCTGGTTTTTGGCTATTCTTTCTTATTGGTTGTTAAAGACTCCTTATTTTGTGATTTCTTTCTGTCTGTTGTTCACAATTGTAGTCGATCAGCAATTACTTGCCTTCTATGTTCCTTAGTCACAATGATTTGTGCCAGAGCATAGTGTGTATTAATTAACATGGACAAACTCGTCCTGTTCTCTGTCTTGCTTGGGCTTTTTCTTGTTTATTATTTTCACCCCTAATTCCCCCACTGCCCTTCTCAAATACATCACTCACAGTGTTCTGGGAGAAATAGGGGTGGAAGTTGGCTCCTGAGCCAAGGGTTTATGGAACATAAAAGAGTCTTTTCAGGGGTGTGTTATTCCGATAACTGCTCACTGGGCTGGAAAGCACAGCACAAACCCATTTCCCCTTTGAGCTTGGTGCAGGGAGGATGCTGAGAACTTCTTTTTAAGGCCTTCTAAGCTGTCAGAAATCTAAATTAAACCTGGCATTGCAGCGGATTTGTACTTCATAAACTTTGAACCACTATTAATCCACACATTCTTGTAAAACAAAGATTACAGTGTGTTCTTTCCTTTTCAGTATTTGGACACATCATTGGATTGTTGGCCACCATGCCATTTCAGTAGGGCTGGACGATATGGCCAAAATTTCTATTGCCGGTATACTTCTAAATTTGATCGATACGTTATAAAACCGATAAAATGCCCACAACAAATGTTTGTACATACAAACTTCTGAACAAATGAATTTTCCAAAAGTCCATAAAGTCTCCTTATATAAAACTATTTAATATTTAAAAATCTTAAATTTGTATTTAGCCTTCATATAACATTTAAATTTAAACTCGCTGTCAAATAAACATAAGGCTTTAAGGCTCACCTGGAATATTAATAAGGTGCACCTGAACCATCAGTCAGTGATTAATGCTGTAATGCAGGGGTCTCAAACTAATGGATTTCTTTATTCACAGTATTGACTTTCATAGTTACATAGTTTTGATCAATTTGTTATTATAGTAATATGTGAAAATATGTGGCCATTATGCTTTCACACCGCTGCGTTTGCATCGCATACTGTGCAGTTTAAGAATAGTATTAGAGGTCGACCGATTTATCGGCAGGCCGATTAATTGGCCGATTTTTGGCATATTTAAAAAAACGGCTTTGGTCGATTTTGCGGCAAAATTAGGCCGATAAAAATGCAGGCGCATCTGCGGGCACCTAAGCGTTGTTGTAGAACTTGTGACGCTGCCTCTTGTTGCAAGCAGATCGCTCCCGTGTGTGTGCAGCCGTGCCTTGTTCACAAACAGCTTTAGTAAATGATGGCGGGATTGTGCGAATTAAGCAGGCAGTACAACAGCGCGACGGGCTTATGTCTCGCGGTGCACTGTCCGTGCAAAGATTAGGCTCATTTCATGTGATTAATTAGTGATGATGATCTCTGTTTGAGAGCAGAGCCGCGCGCGCACGCTTTCTGTCTTTAAACTGTCTCTCTGATTTTATTACTCAAACTGAATCGATGGCGAAAGGTCGGAAGACCAAATCATATGCACCGAGGAAATGTTTTTCGTGTTGTTACAGTAACACTTTGTTTACAGTTTTGCGCAGCTCAGCCTGGATTAGAACAGCATCCGATTTGCGAACTGACTCCTTTGAACGGATTCGTTTGAATGAACGGTTGAAACAACAGATCTGTCCCAACACTAAACTCACAAAACGTCACTGTCAGCACAATCAATCACTTATAGCGCCTCATGTAAATGTGTTTAGAAAGATTTGCCCTAAATAACAGTCTCAACTAAAAAACATAGACATTTACTATGTTAACTTTATGATGAATAAATAATTTATCAGGTCTACCAAATAAGGATTTTATCCTACAAAGCAATAAAAGCCATCGGCTGCCCTGATTTCTAAATATCGGCATTTGCCAGAGAAAAAGCCATATCGGTCGGCCTCTAAATAGTATAATACTGTACATATATACACTTTAATTGAGCGTGAGCTACTTTTAGTTAAAATAGCCACTAGCCATTAACTCTTTCGCCGCCAGCGTTTTTTAATAAAAGTTGCCAGCCAGCGTTTTTTCATGATTTTCACAAAAGTTTAATGACTTCCAGAAGATGTTCTTTAAATATATAAACATACAATATACCAAATGAAAGAACAGACCCTACCAGACTGTTTCATCCTTCCTTCAGTAGTTTTTTTGTAATCAGCTTTTGAATATGGGTAGGTTTCGGCAAAAACACCACATTTTGAGCAAAAAGCAGAGATAATTCCATTTTTGTGACGGACTTTTCATAGAGATCCCATTGAGAGCGATCTTTAAAACATACACGGACATGCAGCCGCTTGCCATAGGGCAATACTTCCGGTTTTAAAAAGTTGCGGAAGGGTGGATAATAGCTGTATTGCGGAAAGCCGGGATTACTCATCATTGGCAGGGAAGCGTTTTCTCTTGATTGACAAGATATCTTTTTAAATATTTACCTTGATCTGAGCGGTTCGAGACTTGGCTACTTTCCCTACTTTCCCTTGGCTACTTTCCCTACTTTTCCCTACTTTGCCACCTGAACACACACATACACACACACACAGAAAAATTATTTGATTCTACTGTGTGTGTGAGAGAGTGTGTGTGATAGAGAGTAAGAGAGGGAAAGAGTGAGAGAGAGAGAGAGGCTGTTCAGAGTTCAGACATGAACTGCATGAGCTCTTAGATATCTTTCTTTGTTTTTCCCGTTTTGAGATACAGTGAGGAAAATAAGTATTTGCAAGTTCTCCCACTTAGAAATCATGGAGGGTTCCAAAATTGTCATCGTAGGTGTATGTGCACTGTGAGAGACATAATCTAAAAAAAATCCAGAAATCACAATATATGATTTATTTTACTATTTATTTGTATGATACAGCTGCAATGCTTGGCTAATGTACATGCACTGTCTCCAAGGCATTCCCTCCCTCCAAGACATGCCCTCCAATGTCTGCAAAAAAGTCAGGGAGCATTTCCATGCATAAAAAATTGCATTTTTTACATGGTCAAAGGCAGTTATATCTGTCTGGTAGAAGGACTTTTTATAAAGGGTATTTCATATAGAAAAATGACAACATGCATTCTAGACAGATTGCGATGGTTAGGCTTGGGAATCGAGAATCGATTGGAACCGGGACTAGCTTTGCGATTTTCCCGGAATCGTTCAAAAGTTTAAATTTCGATTCCTAGTTTCGATTCACAGTCCGCCGACCGGAAAAAGAAACCGCTGAACACCAATGAAGAAGCGTCTGTTTCGTGCATAGGCACGTCGAATGTAATAAAGCACCTCGTTCATAGAGTAGAAATAAATGTGTGCCCCGTCTTTGACGCGCTGCGCCGACCGTCCTCTGCTGCCTCTTCCTCTGTCTCTGACCCCCAGCTTAGCACCGCAGTGACTGCACTGCAGTCCGTATCAAGTAAGTAAAACAATACATATACAATGAGGGCTCGCTAAATTTCAAAATCCCTGGTAGAAAAAAGAAAAACAATGTTAGTCTCTGAAAACAAATGGACTTATTATTTTTAAATTACTCGAGTTCGCGCTTTTTGCTGAGCACAAGAACAAGCGCGTACTTGTGAAGAGCGGACCCGGGGTGCAGAGGAGCGCGCATCTCAGACGTGAACACGAAAGGAATAATGGGTTTAATTATGCTTTCAGTTTCACTTATTGTTACGTGAGGATAGTATTCAATTCAATTCAATTCAATTCAATTTTATTTATATAGCGCTTTTCACAATACTCAATTGTTTCAAAGCAGCTTTACATTAATAGAAGCAGTAAAAGCACAGAAAAATGACAGATAGCACAACATAATACACAATAGCATAAGCTGTCAAATTTGCTGAGGCTATGACTCGACATTATGAACGAGCGTATTACTAATGTAACGTCTAGGAGAAGAAGCTAAATTAAGCCCAAGCAGGCTACCTCCCCGGGGTAAAAAAACCCCCTAGGAGAAAAAAAACAAAAACCCCGGGTTGTTGAGCCGAGGAAAAAAAAATAAAAAGTCCTAGGAGGGAAAAACCCTTGGGAGATATATATGTATATAAACACATATAAACGGATAAGGAGATTAAGCGGGGATTAAGCGGGGTTTAAGCGGGTTCTGCCGGTGGTCGTTGGTCAGGCATCAGCTGGGCATCACAGTGATGGACGACCAGTAGATCAGAGGTGAGTCGACTTTCACATCTACCGGAACTGGGTCTGTTTGTCCCATTGTCCTCAGGGTCGAGGACAGGACAGGGAGAGAAAAACAAAATCATATTAGCGTAGGGGCCGTTCACATGTAATGCAAGTGTCACACAGTGATGTGGTTTAATCAGTTTAGTTTCAGACAGACTAACTATTGCGGCATAATTATATTATCCACAGTTGAGGATTTTGCAAATTGGGGGCCCACTGCGACGGTATATATGGTAACTAAGGGTCACCTTCTGATTTTTAAGAGAAAGAGAAAATGAAACCTGTCGACCCGTTTGACTAAGGCCTATAACCCCACTGTCGTCGTTAATGCAGGTTCAGTGGCAAACGGGTCTATATTGCATGCTATTTACAAGATCATGAGAAAACGCCAACATCGCAACCTGACCATACGTGCCAACCCGTTTGACTAAGGCTGGAGGCCCCACTGTCGTCGTTAATGCAGGTTCAGTGGCAAACGGGTCTGTATGGCATACTATTCACAAGACACAAAAAAGCGCCAAAATCGCAACCCGACCATACGTGCCAACCCGTTTGACTAAGGCTGGAAGCCCCACTGTCGTCGTTAATGCAGGTTCAGTGGCAAACGGGTCTGTATGGCATAGTATTCGCAATATAAAGAAAGCGCCAAAAGCCCAACCCAACCGTACGTGCCAACCCGTTTGACTAAGGCCGGATGCCCCACTGTCGTCGTTAATGCAGGTTCAGTGGCAAACGGGTTTGTATGGCATACTATTCACAAGAACACGAAAGTTCCAAAATCGCAATCCGACTATACGTTAAGATAAGGTTTTTATTTATTTATTTGGTTGGTCTGTTTTATGACCGCGAGTGCTTTGTTCGGTACAAATAACTATTTCGAGTTAAGTACTTTTACTAGACAAATTATGCGAATGCTTTGTTGAAGAGAAAAGTTTTAAGTCTAGATTTAAAATTATCGACTGTGTCTGATTCTCGGACATCGGTTGGTAAATCATTCCAGAGCTTAGGGGCTAAGTAGGAAAATGACCTTCCACTTTTAGACACTTTTGATAGTCTAGGGATAATCAAGAGACCAGAATTTTGTGACCGTAGTGTGCGTGATGGATTGTATTCTGATAGTAATTCTCTAAGGTATGAGGGTGCTAGGCCATTTAAAGCTTTGTAGGTGAGTAGTGATATTTTAAATTGTATGCGATATTTAACTGGTAGCCAGTGTAAAGATGCCAGAATTGGGCTTATGTGGTCGTACTTTTTAGATCGAGTAAGTACCCTTGCGGAAGCGTTTTGAACTAGCTGAAGCTTGTTTACTTGATTTGCATGGCATCCCCCGAGTAGCGAGTTACAATAGTCTATTCTAGAGGTCATAAAAGCATGGATAAGTTTCTCTGCGTCAGATGTAATGACTGACAAGACGACGCCGTACATACTACTTAACAAAATCTGAGAGAATGCAAAAACATTAAAATATTTTTCCTATGATAGCCCGACGGGCAGAGCGAAGATGCATTTTGGTAACCCGACAGGAATTCGCAATAGCCCCGGGACGTCGGGCTAGCGATTTTGCGAGCCCTGAAAAGAATGCCTTGCGCCAACATTGAGCTAACAAATTAGCCCATGTATTTTTTCATAGACAATTTACGAGCTAAGAGTGCGAATGTTAGTTAGCCCATCAATGGGAGCATGGTAACATGTTCAAATACCTGCAGCAGCATCATACACTCATGTGTAAATGTGTTTTCATGAGGTTTTTAAAAATAAAGCTCTCTTGAGGAAAGTGTACCCCTGTAAAAATATATTCATAATTTATAATATTTATATTCAAGTTCATAGATTTGATATTTATATTGTAGTTGAAAACAGCCATGTGAGAAATGAATAATAAAGTGCATAAAAAGTCAAAAGTTTATAAAATTTAAATTGACGGAGAAGGTCATACTATTTCCTTCAGAAAGACCATTGGTTAGCTAGCTCATTTAAAATATACTAAACATTTTTGACCCTGCCTCTTAAAAGAATCTGAATCGAGAATCGATAGGAACCGGAATCGAAACAAGGAATTGGAATCGGAATCGTTCAAATTCAAACGATACCCAACCCTAGCGATGGTGAACCAAAACATTGCAACATTCCTAACTTGAGGACAAAGGTTAAATTTATGCCGGTGCCATTAAACTATTTGACAGTTAAACATATCAGCATTTTAGCAAACTTTGGCTATGGAATGGCAAAACTAACTAGTATTTACATCAATGGCTACATTGACAGTGCAACACTGTTTGTTGTGTTCTAGCAGATTTTGGAAAGCAACAATATGTTAAATTGCGTTTATTGGTACAAAAAATTGTGGTTTCTTTGGCTGTGGTTGCTTATCTGGGCACAGTGTAATTAAAAGGGTTGGAAACTATCACTGGTTCCAACTGAGATTTCTGGTTTGCTGTGTATAAGTTTGCTCATGAGTGTGTGCGCATGAGAGAAAGAGATTTTGTTGTGCAAATGAAGTTATAGCATTTCAGTGTTTTTCTGAAGTAACTTCTGCTGTTTCTGAGACATACTTTGCAGTCTGAATTTGCTAGAAGGTTCTTTAGAATTCCCTTGGGGTTTGCCCAAAGTTTCACATTTGAAAATGTATCTGTTGGGTAAACTTGAATAAGATTCCATGTTTCCAACTATGGCATATTCGAGCATCTCATGGGCACTCACCTAACACCTAACAGCTACTTTAGTTAAAGTGTGCAGCTCAGTTTAGTGTTTTGTTTCATTTGTTTTTCTTTTCAAAAGTCTGGATGTTTACTTTTCCCCAAACTTACATTGCATGGCTAATTGATTTGCAATTGAATGCATCATCATCAGTGTCATATTTTTTTCTTTTATAATACTTTTATTATTAAAATATTATTTAATGTTTCTGTATTCACAGGCATGTTGGCATGATGATATTGTTTGTTTTTAGTCCCCCTAAATTCACACTTTATCCACCCACCCTTTCTTCTTCAAGAGAGTAAATGTTTTAATAAGAATGTTATATATTTGTTATAAAAAATATTTTGTTATGTTACTTCATAAAAACTTTTGTTTAATGAAAAGGAATGTTCTGGGACAAATACAACTATAGCTCAGTGTCTGTTACATACTGTTAACTACTACTTAAAATACTTTAGGCTCGTCCCTTTCTTTGTAAAAACAAACAGAAGTCACGTTTACAGTACTGCACTTACAGTAAAGAAATTGTTTACTATTTATCTGTGCAAAGTTTAATCCAACAGTAGCACTAAGACGTAGTCTTACTTATCCCTATTCACACTACACACAACGAAAACGCAATTCACATGACTGTTCATGCATACTGGGCATAAGCGTAAAAATGCTTGCCTCTTGTGCATGTAGGCATCTGCACAATGGCTGTTGAAAAGGACAACAAAGTCAGCAAAGCCTGCAGGTCTCCATATTTTATGGAGTTTTTACTTGTTCTGCCAAACACAGAAATTGTATTTTTACTGTTTTCAGACAAATAATTTTGGTTGCCGAGATAATGATAGTAACGAGTGCTCTCGGCACATATTTTACTGTACATTCATCAAATACTTTCACATCAAATCCAATTAATCCCGGCCATCAGTCATTCGGAAATACCGCTTTGTTGCCAAAAATGTTTAAGGATTTTATTAAAAAATGCTAATTTACAAGAAATCATAACAGACGTGTTTTGAGGGTTTTGCATCTGAGCTTTTTATATACTTGTAACGAACCTTAACATTCCTTTAAAATGGTAGTTTGGGACAAACCTATACATGACAGTAAAACAAAGACAGAAAAGAGTATCCTATGTAGGGGTGCACCGAAATTTCGGTCGCCGAAAATTTCGGCCGAAAATGGCATTATCGGTTTCGGGCCGAAATAAAAAATCCAGCCGAAAATGTAAACCGAAAATGAATGTCAACCGCGCCCCTTTCATCTGTGCGCTAGCGCTCGGGTTTCACTCAGCCTTCACGGTGATCAGTCGTCTCCACCCCTCCCCTTCGTGCTCAAGCAGGTTTCACTCAGGGTCCAGCTGTTTGCACGCGTCTGCAAAGATTAAGCATGTCTTGATGTGTAAACTTTAGAGAGAGTCGCGCTATGTGTCTCTTACTGTAATCCATTAACGTACATTTGGCGAATAAAGCAATGAAACACAACGTAACGTTTTTATGTGGAGCGACTGTTGCGCTGTTTGGGATTCACCATCAGTCTCTGTATATGCATGCGTTTAAGTGCCCTTAAAGCCGAAAGTATACTAGGGACGTCCGCGTATGCGCGCCATCATTTTCGTCATCAGGAGGGTTCGCGGACGGTCCGTGCAGCCCAAAATTTGAGACCGCACGGACAGTGCGCGTACAGTCCGCGTACAACATCGCATGCGCGTGAAAATATTTAGACAGGACACTCCACTACAAACAATTATACAAATGAAATAGACAGCATTTGCACACATACTATCGTTTTTCTTCTTTAATTTTATTTCATCCATAAACAGAAAGCTGTGGAGCATGTTTGTTACCATATTGTTTGATTCCTGTTCTTTGTTGTCTTCTTGTTTGTTCTAAACTGTGTTTGCAATGGTGGATCGGTTTCTTTTCTTCACCTATCCTAATGTTTTAATGTACTGTTAATGTCTCCAAATTAGTGCTGCACTAGAGTAATAATTTGAATAGAGACGCGTTTAAAAAAAACAAGCAAACATAAATTCTCTCTGTTATTGACAGGGCACATATAAACAAAATTCTCTCCACAGTATTCTTTTTCTAATAAAAACATTTGTTTATGTTTGTATAGATTACAGTCAGATTAACCTACTGAAGTCTGTGTCATTAATGTTGATCAAACAACCCATGACAAAGAGACAAATAGCTCTAAAAAATAATAATATATTTAATTTATTGTGTTATGATTAATTTAATTTCTGTACCTAATGCTAATTTCAGACCTTATTAATGTACAACTTTGTTCTCTTTTATAAATGTTTGCAATTTCTTTATTGTTTATTAGATTTTTCCCACCTGCTTTTTGCTGATCCAAAAAATAATCTGATCTGTGCCTCAAAAACTGTAATGTGATCCGAACTGTGAGTTTTTTTATCCGTCACACACCCCTAGTAAAGTTAGCACACAGTGATAGCCATAAATGCAATTGTACTAATAATTGGCATAATAATTTATTTCGGTGTTTCGGTTTTTCGGCCTTGGTTTCCTTTTTTCGGTTTTCGGTTTCGGCCAAGAATTTTCATTTCGGTGCATCACTAATCCTATGACTATTGTTTTTATTATTTTAAAATGGTTTTATTGAAGTTATTTTATGAATGAAATGTATGATTTTGTAAATCAAGAAAGCCTATACACTGATTGTGTTGTGTACTGTAATTACACTAACTAACCCACATTAGCTAATGGGGTTAAAGGTTCCCCATGATGCTTTCTACAATTCCGTGTTGATCTTAAAAATCTGTTTGTTTTCATGCTGACATAATCACGCTTGTTTTATAAACACCATTAAATGAGATTGTTGCCATGGAGTTACTAAATCCTTGTGATCCCACCACCCCCGTAAATTTAGCGTCCTTCCTAAATAAGACTTGCATATACTAGTGCAGTTGACCCGCACTAGTTTAAGTAATTTTGTTTCAGAGACAGTAGAAATTTTCTTTGTCGCTTGTCATGTTTCAGGAGTTTGTCCCAAGCTTCTCAATATCACACTTAATTTACTTGGCCTGATGCTTTTTTCTGGATGTATTGCATTCATTTTACAAGCTTGATGTCTTGTTGCTGGCTTATGTTGCTGCATTTTGTCGCCACTCATTTTCCCCTAACCATGAATGTATTACCCCTTTCTCCGCCACTCTACCTCAGGGTGCATGGAGTAACCGTAGTGCAGTGAGTTCGCCCTCCTGGTCACCAGAGCGCATGGAGGCCTGGGACAACGCTAAGACCAGGCCGCTGCATGGGCTGCCCATCTGGACCGTAAGATTGGTAAATGATGGGAGGGTGGAGCAGGGTTTGGTCTCTACAGGGGACTGGGCTTTTAAGGTGGGTGTGAGTCATTAAATATCTACTGGTCTAGTTTCTTAGGTGAAACTGAAATGGTACAGGAATTATATGTAATGAACAGCAGTGATTGTGCCCTAGTTGCGATCTGTGCTGTTGATTTGGTTGCACCATATTGGGATCTTGTTGCATGAGTTTTTGTTTTGCAAAGAAATCATGTAGTATTCAAGGCCATAGTTTGAGGATTTAACCCTTTTGATTTTCATAAATTAAAAGCAATGGTTGGCTAGTCTATACAAAAGACAAGAGAGCTTTTTTGCAAAGAGTGAACAGAATATTGGGAACTCTGGACATGCTTTTTTATTTGTCTTAACACAGTGCTTATGGTATGAGAAACAGCAGGAGACACCAAAGCTGCTGAAGATGCCTACCTGACCGAACTGTATACGGATAAAATTTTTTACATGTCTAGTATTTTGTTTGTAGGAATAGGGACCACGTTTTTGTCCTATAAAGAGCTGCTTTAAATGAAAATGTCCTTCAAAAATTTTCCGTCTTCTCACTAACAATAAAATGTCAAGGTTTGTCAGGGTGTTTAGTTCAGTTCAGGTTGCTAACATATTGACTTTTTTGAGGGCGATCGCACATTAGATACCAGTCAATTTAAACAGATTCAACTGTTGTGTTAGTTTGCCTCACCCCATTTTCCTGTTTGAATGATTGCCTAGTTACATTTGCTTTGTTGACCTAAGGTCAACAAAGGAAATGTAACTAGGCAATCATTTAGTTGGTTTAAGTGTACTTTGTGAAAAATATATACAATTGAGCAGCTCAGATCCAAAAGCCGCTAAATGCCACCTCAAAAATGAGGGTTGGTGATATTAATCGAATGCTCTCTGCATGTATTATACGTTTATTAAATACTTAAATCAGCTCAGTCCCGGGCTCAGGCCATTTACAAATTTTGGTTTGTTGGAACAATCTATTAAGATAAATGATCATTAAAAAAATATATATAACTTAAGTTAAATGAATTGTGAATATCATTTCATGTTTTATTTAAATTCCCTGGTAGCTAGCATGTTAACAGTTATTGCTTGTAGCTTTGTCACACAAGAAAGTTAAAATGCATGCATGAGACACCAGTTTACAAAATTTACTTTCAACTAATTGTAGGAATGTCTTATCAAAATTGTTGTTTTCGTGTATGTATAAACAACAAATTAAGAGGAGTGCCTTCCTCTACCCTAATCTATTTTTCCCTCTCCATAATTCATTTCTGCACAAATTAAACTAGACTGTACTGTATAGGCGAATAAGTGCGGCAGCTTCCTTAGACAGGAGATGTCAACTTCATTTAAAGACACTGCCTGAGTAACGCTGCTTGGCTACAGTGAGGTAATTACCTGAGAGGAAGTGGGAATTGGGCCAGAGCTTCAGCCTGGATGCAAACGCAACGTGACACTTTCAGAAACCAGACAGGTTGGCAGAAGTTTGAGCTGAAATTTGATCTTCAAGTCAGTGTATTGTTCAGGGAGCAGATCTAAGCCTCAGAGGTTCAGTTTTGGACACGGATGGATACATTTGTACAGTATCACAAACACAAATGCACTTGGACTCTCGCACCTTGGAAAGTTTTCTGCCATGTCAGGCTGGGTTGTAGGTGGAATTAGTGCTAAGCAACATAAGCATCTTCATTCTGTGACAAAATCAGTCAGGCAATGGTGTAATTTGCTAGCTACAGAGCCTGGGTGACATTATGATGAAAATGTTAGTATTTTTCAGACTTTGAGAGATGTAATTTATACATCTATGTACTGTATATGAAACAATGAAAGTGAAAAGTTAACTTTAGTGGAGGAAAGTTTCTATGGAGGAAGGGAGATTGCAGTGGAAGCAAGACTTTTCTTGGATTTTTCTATTTTTAAATACCAGTAATAAATATTTTAATTAACAGTTTAGCAAATTTTAAATCTTGTTTATCAGTACATGAAAACAGGTAATGCATGTTAATTATGCAATTTAAATATGCATTTACAAATATATAATTTGTAAAAAAGAAAGTAATAGGTGGTGGTGCCAAGTTGGTTGCATTTTTAAAAGTGACAATGCAATTAGAAAGGCGATCTGTTGGCAAAGACCAAGGAGGGATGGAATAATGAGACATCTAAATTAATTGGAATTAATTATCTAAATTAATTCAATTGCTAGGTTTCAGACAGTTTTACAAAATTTTACTTATTTAAAGGAATAGTCTACTCATTTTCAATATTAAAATATGTTATTACCTTAACTAAGAATTGTTGATACATCCCTCTATCATCTGTGTGCGTGCACGTAAGCGCTGGATCGCGCTGCGACGCTTCGATAGCATTTAGCTTAGCCCCATTCATTCAATGGTACCATTAAGAGATAAAGTTAGAAGTGACCAAACACATCAACGTTTTTCCTATTTAAGACGAGTAGTTATACGAGCAAGTTTGGTGGTACAAAATAAAATGTAGCGCTTTTCTAAGCGGATTTAAAAGAGGAACTATATTTTATGGCGTAATAGCCCTTTTGGTGTACTTTGACTCGCCTGAAAAGTCTGCTCCCCTTCTCCCTCTCATAATGGGAGAGGGAGGGTGTTACTGCGCCGAGTCGAATTACTCCCAAAAGTGCTATTACGCCATAAAATATAGTTCCTCTTTTAAATCCGCTTATAAAAGCGCTACGTTTTATTTTGTACCACCAAACTTGCTCGTATAACTAAAATAGGAAAAACGTTGATGTGTTTGGTCACTTCTAACTTTATCTCTAAATGGTACCATTGAATGAATGGGGCTAAGCTAAATGCTATCGAAGCGTTGCAGCGCGCTCCAGCGCTTACGTGCACGCACACAGATGATAGAGGGTTGTATCAACAATTCTTAGTTAAGGTAATAAAATATTTTAATATTGAAAATGAGTAGACTATTCCTTTAATGTAATAAGAAATGTGACAGAAATGTAAAATCCTTTTTTCTGTGTGTGTATGTCTCTCAGGGTCGTGGATCTGGCTTCCCTGGAAGGAGGCGCCCCAGAGGAGCTAACCTGTCTGGGAGAGGTGGTAGGGGACGATCCAGGTTAAAGACGGAGAGTGGCCCTGTTCTGACCCATGGGGTATGAAGCCCCCACCTCTAAATGCATAAATAAAACATCATTTGTGCTTAGTGCTCACATTAAGGCCTGAGAAATGCACTCACGCTCAACTGAGCTTTAGAAGCAGAGCTCTGCCAAAATTGCCTTTTCAAAGTAGCACATGCTGACATTTTCCCCAACAAAAAACCTGTTTTTGCAGGTTTCATTTTCCATAGGTTCCAGTTTAAGCACTATAAATGTGTGACCGTTTTCGCCCTGTTTTTGTTTTAGCTCAACAAACATAATCTCACTGTACAATAAAACAGTAATGTAGATTATATGAGGCAAACTGGCATTTCAGAAAGGAGACCCACTGCCATTGTCATTATACCATGATATATTTTTTATCACACTAGATGTAGTACTAGCGTAATAGAACAAAAAACATGATATATTGACAATCCTGGAAAGTGACAACATTTTTACCACTAACGATGGTTTTATTTTTTGTATTTTGCAAGTGAATCTCTTTTAACAGCTTGTATTTTGCATTCTTCGGCCATTTGTCACCTTTTCTATGTATTCAAATGTTTTTCGTAGACTGATAAAAAATTGCATCACTCTTTGTTTGAATACCTTAAGACTGCATGTGGATTAAAGGGGACATTCCATGAAAATCAGACTTTATCCATGTTTAAGTGCTACAATCGGGTCCCCAGTGGTTCTACCAACCCAGAAAACATGAAAAGTAGCAACCCTGTAACTTTGTTTTGGTAAGGCTCTCTCTGCAAGCATGTGAATATATAGGTCATTCGGATTTCGCTCTCCCCATGACGTATTAAGGGGATCTTATTATAATGATACCGCCCATTCATCTGCGCTATCCAACCATGAAGCAGCCTAGCGTGTGTGAGAGACAGAGAGAAAGAATGACTGACAGCACGACGCAGTTGTATCCTCTCAAACACAAACAGTAGCGTACAATCTTATAACTTGAAGTTTTAATGGTCTTTCTAAAGGTTTAAGAACGTTATCTTAGTGCAAGAGAGAGAGCGAGTGAGTGAGAGAGAGCGAGCGAGCGACCAAATATGAGAGAGAGAGAGAGCAACGCAACGGTTCACTTTCATCAATACAAGTATGATGTTTAATATGTTTCTCTAAAGTTTATATGAATGAACACGAGGATTAATGCACTGCACGAGACAGAGTGAGCGAACAACGCGTATTCACTATCATACACAATAAGTTTCAAATGAATACGAGGAGTTACAAGACAGAGAGTGAGAGACTGACAGAAACGCGAATGTGGTCAATCATACACAATAAACTTAAACATGTCATTTGATCTGTTTCTCTAAAGTTTAAGCATTAAACGTGTTGTTTTATTACAGATCATCTAAATGTGCTTGTGTGGTTTGGTCAAAAAGTAAACTTCTGAGTGTTTGTGGAAGTGTATTTTATTGTACCATTGTGCCTGTTTAAAACACTGGCAGCATGGGACCTAAAAGTCTTTATTTTTATTCCACAATGTTCCCCATCTGCTGATAAACATGTATTTAGTATGCATAAAACAGATGATTGACTTTTAAACTTGTTCAAATATATAATGCTGAACATCGCTGAGAGAATCTCCCTCTTGATATAGCACGAGCGCTTGAGACTCCGCCCACCTGAGCAGCTCATTTGGATTTAAAGGGATACACACAAAAACGGTGCATTTTTGCTCAGACCCATAAAGTGGCTATTTTAACATGCCACAATAAATTACCTATACAGGGAGTGCAGAATTATTAGGCAAGTTGTATTTTTGAGGATTCATTTTATTATTGAACAACAACCATGTTCTCAATGAACCCAAAAAACTCATTAATATCAAAGCTGAATATATAATAGTATTTAGTTTAAGCTATTTTAGGGGGATATCTGTGTGTGCAGGTGACTATTACTGTGCGTAATTATTAGGCAACTTAACAAAAAACAAATAGCCATCTGCACTAAATGGCTAAACTAATATCTTGGCAGCTGCACGCTTGACTTTTCTCAGTTCACGGGCAGTTATTTTGCACCTTGGTTTTTCCACACGCTTCTTGCGACCCTGTTGACTATTTTGAATGAAACGCTTGATTGTTCGATGATCACGCTTCAGAAGCTTTGCAATTTTAAGACTGCTGCATCCCTCTGCAAGATATCTCACTATGTTTTACTTTTCTGAGCCTGTCAAGTCCTTCTTTTGACTCATTTTGCCAAAGGAAAGGAAGTTGCCTAATAATTATGCACACCTCATATAGTGTGTTGATGTCATTAGACCACACCCTTTCTCATTACAGAGATGCACATCACCTAATATGCTTAATTGGTAGTAGGCTTTCCAGCCTATACAGCTTGGAGTATGACATCATGCATAAAGAGGATGATGTGGTCAAAATACTCATTTGCCTAATAATTCTGCACTCCCTGTATATCCTCTGGGGACATCAAAGATTTATTTAATATCTTAAAAGCGTCTTCTGGAATGTTCCCTTTAAATCTTTTCTGCACAGTATTGCCTCAATATTTAGAGTATGTCACAAGTTTTCTCGTTTTTGTCACGCCTTGCATAAACCTAATATATTGTGCTCAGCTTGTCATAGATGCTATTGTTGTCTTTTAACTCATTCTCTGCCAGCCTTTTTTTAAGTTGCCGCCAGCATATTTTGTGATTTTCACAAAAGTTTTACAAAATGCCTTCCAGGAAAATGTTATTTTATAAATATATAAACATAAAAATATATCAAATGAAAGAACAGACCCTCTGCTTTCAAACAAACACTTAATTTGTTGAAATAAATTTTTTTAGCAAAAAGCTGAAATATTTGCATTTTTGTAAAGGATTACCGACTACCGTAAAAACTTGTCAGGAAAGCATCATTGGCAGGGAAATGTTTTTTGAGATAACTCGTCAATGGCGGGGAAATAGTTAATAGTAAGGTTTATGTTAAAATGCATCATATTATAACCATGATTCCATACTGAAGTGCAGTAATAAATTAGTAACAAGTGGCTGTGATCTTATCTCATGTAAACAGGTGTCTTATGTTATGTACAGGTGAGCTTAATGGATTCTTCATATGTAGTCAAAGAAGAGGAGGAGAACTCTATGCACAACACTGTCGTGATGTTCTCCACCTCTGACTCCTTCACACTTCAACAAGTAAGTAAATATCTGTTATCTTGAACCCTCCAACATGGTGCCCGTGGGGGGGGGGGGTTAAGTTTCCTGTCTGTGAGTTGCCCCTCAAAAAACATTGCCCCCAAAACACATAAATTTAAATATTTATTTATTACATGTATTTTTAAATTAGCTTGGCTTCTTTTATGTATGTTAACATTTTAAACAATATTAAAACATATCAACAAGTAAAATAAAATAAAGTCAAGTAAAACTCAAAATAAATGTTTTGAGTTGTGACTATCAAAAAAGTAGCCCTACACATTGTTTTATCCATTGTGGTAGACCTTGCTTAAAAAAAGGTTGGAGACCCGTGGTCTAATGGTTTAAGTGTCTGAACTGGGTTTATTCAAAGGTAGATAGAAAGAGTAGAACTAGAATGTGACATAAGCTAACATTATAACTGGTGTACAGCTGTTGGTCGGTTTTTGTTACGTCAGTTCTCTGTTGGACACATGGTCCAGCTCTTATTGGAAACTGTTTAAAACATGAGCCTTGAGCAGTACTGTATGTAAACTGTGCTCTTTATATTTGTGTGAAATGCATCTCATGGCTGGATGTATGCTCTGTCTGTGTGACTTCAGGACATGTGTGTGGTGTGTGGGAGTTTCGGGCAGGGTTCCGAAGGCAGACTGCTGGCCTGCTCCCAGTGTGGCCAATGTTACCATCCCTTCTGCGTCAATATCAAGGTAAGAGACCCCTCTGCCCCGTATAAGTCACAGCTTGGCCATGAGACATAATCGTGCGTTTCAGCCCAGCGTGACAGCCCAGTTTTTAGAAGGACCTGCAGTGTGAATTGGGTAAAAAGTTAAGAGGATTATAATGTAGACTATAAAGATTCTGTCTTATGCTGAGAATAAAGCATCGATTTTCATCAAGTAAGGTGCTTAAAAATGCATATTGTCAACAAGCAATGACAACATTAGTGCATGGTTACAGCACAGTTGCAAGAGTATTTAACAAAGACCATAAACAATATAAGGCTGTCTGTTCCTCAGCTGACAAAGTTTCCCAGCCTGTATAGTATTGTTGATCTGAACCCCAGACCCTGAATGTATAGACCCTCCTGTAAAGATGATCTGACATTTCGGACAGCAGTCAATAATTACTTGATGTTGACATTTTCATTGATCTTATTTTGTTGATGTCGTTTCACTGCTTTATTTTGTAACTGCTCATGTCATATGACTACTTGCTGTGTTAGTTCTGTGTGTACTCTGCTCGACCTCTGCTTTTACACCTGATTATTATTAAAATGAATTGATCCAATATGTGGCTAAACATATAGAAACACATATGAAGAGTTTGGTTCCAAAACGCGATAAATGCCATTTTTGAAAAAAATTAGTTACTGCCAAAATCAGTATTATATCAGGTCAGTAGTTGAAAGTAAATAATTAATTTTACCCAAAATCCAATACCCGCCGTGTTATTCTGTCATCTTTTCTCCCTTTTTTCCCAAAATGCGACAAACGCCACTACTCCTTTTTTACAGAACGCAATAAATCCATTTCTGATATTACAGCGGACCATTCACGCAATGTAAACAAACATGGCGGCGCGCTGAGTACACGGAATCCTAATTTTCCTCATCTACTTTTTACTTCGTGATCAACAAACAAAACAAAATAATACTTTAATAGCATTGCCAAACCTGTGATGGTTTTCTGTGACGGGAAAGAAACGTACGCCATCAACATCTAATAATTTCCGCGAGAGGCACTCGGTTGCTTGTTCTCCAGACAGCATCAAGCTTCTCATGCTAAAACATTGTGTTCTTAATATAACAAAGTAAGTGTTTTGGTTAATGCCATTAATGTTTATTTTTTAATCATTGTATACCACTAGTCAACTAAATAAATATAAAATGGTAAAGATGAATGCACATTTATACATTGATTTAATAGATTTATAGCATTTTGAAATAAAAAACTGTCATGGATTTATTGCATTTTGTGGAAAAAAGAATTCGTTTTTATAATAAATCTTTGAAAATCAAGTTATGGATTTGAATTTTTTATGTTTTTATAACCTAAAGATGCTATGTGAAAGTTTGTAACAGAAAATAGTGGTTTTCATCTTGTCACTTTCTTGGTAAAGAAAACACGTTTTTACCGAAATTTGTCAAAATGGATTTATTGCGTTTTGGAACCAATTCCAATTGGTTCCAATTATGTTTATATGCTGTGTGATTTAATGTGAAGTGGTAATTTATTACAGTTCAGTGCAATAAGACGATTATTTAGTACTAAAAAATATATATTTCATGTATCAACAACAAGGTTATAATTGTTAACGAAAACGTTCCGAAATGAAAACCAGAGCCGTTTATTGGGCGCTACAAATGTCTATCAAACATGTCTGTATGTAGCTCAAAGACAATCATTTCAATTATACCAGATGACGTGTGTAGAGCGACATACAGTAAATTCAAGTGTCAACAACTTTTATCGGGTACGTGTGCACACAGCTGAAAGTTGTGCAACTAAACCGGTAGCTGTATATTGATATTGTAAAGCAACACAACTTAGTGGCACTGTGACAACCACAGTAGGTAGGCTACAGACATAATGACAATATAATATTAATAAATACCACTTACCATTTATAAGTTAAATGGATTTTGTCGACGACAATGCCTAACAGGTTGGTCCTATAAAACTCTGTGGCTATCATGTCTTGCCATATCCAAACATCCTTCTTGGATATGAAATTGTTTAACGCCAAAAGTGGCTATTTTTTTAAAATAAACTTGCGTTCAAAACTGCTTAGAACACTATCTAATGCTGCATTGAAAAGTAACTTTGCGTCTGCTCCCGCGTTGGATAAACAAAACTGCTTCGGTGTGTCGCATAGACGTCGTCATCGTCTTGCTGCCCCCTCCCCGTTCTGTGATTGGTTCCCTATTTCAGGGGAAAAATTGGTCCATAGTTTCCATGCTAGACTTGCAGCATGAATAAATTTGCGTGCAAGGCAGCATGGGGAAACCCAGGCTATAGTAAAAAAAGTGTGCAAGTGTGCCGAGTGCACAATGTTTGAAAGCCAATGTTGATATTTGAAATCACCTAAACATACACGCCCTTACCTCAATAGAATCTGGACCTTCTTTTGATAGACCCGCCCCACACATACGCAATCCAGGCAACGATGTCGGTTAGTAGAAATGCCTCTTACTGCTGATTGGCTACAAGTCTGTTTTGGTACCCGACTCCCTTTTCAAAAGTTTTTCAAAAATGATGCACCCCGCCTTTAACAAAATGAGTAAGGCATTATGATATGAAAGTGATCAAAATCCTCTTAAAACAGATGCTTAGTTTGTGGTTCATAATATTTTTATGGAAACTCAAGTAGCTGGTTGAACGGCAGTATGTTAGTAGATAACGGCGCTGCTTAACACTGCCTACGTAAATTGATCTGTAAATACCAGCAGATCCCTTTGACAAATATCTCTGAGCCAAGAGATGTGTCACTGCACGATAACATATGTTCTCTTTGTACGTCTTATCCACCCAGATTATTGCCTTCTAAATGAATCACCTTTTTCCCTTGAGACAAGCTCCTGATGCTTGAACTCTGACCTCACGTGTGTATTTGTTTTAGATCACTAAGGTGGTGTTGAGTAAAGGTTGGCGCTGTCTGGAGTGTACGGTGTGTGAGGCTTGCGGGCAGGCAAGTGATCCTGGCCGTTTGCTTCTGTGTGACGACTGTGATATTAGTTACCACACATACTGTTTGGACCCACCACTGCAGAATGTACCCAAAGGCAGTTGGAAGTGCAAGTGGTATGTACACACACACACACACACACACACACACACACACACACACACACACACACACACGCAGGGTCCTCTTCAACATTAAACATTTCGCATAAAGTAAACTAAACCTACTTTTAGGACAAGTAAGTTTGTTACATTGTAGGGGTGCAACGGATCACAAAACTCACGGTTCAGATCACATTACGGTTTTTGAGGCATGGATCGGATAATTTTTCGGATCAGCAAAAAAAGTATGGGAAAAATCTAATAACAAATCAAGAAATAACAAACATTTATAAAAAAGAACAAAGTTGCACATTAAAGCAACACTATGTAGTTTCCATGTAAAAATGACTTACTGCTCCCCCATGTGGTTGAAAAGCGCAACAGTGCCTGGTATCAGACACTCTTCTGCAGGCAGGGGGAGGGGCAGGGCTGTGTGCTCTACCCTCCAGCGCCACTTTCAGAGTGTGCTTGTAGCAGCTAGGAGGCTGCTCAGGTTGCAGCAAAAGTACAATTTGGCCAGTTAAAAGTTGTTCTATCACTGAAATAATTTTAGAGGCATTATTTAAAGGTAAAAAAACTACATAGTGTTGCTTTAAGTAAGGTGTAAAATCATTAGGTACGAAAATCAAATGAATAATAACACTGCATTTATTGTATTAATTAAATGTAATTCTTATTTTTTAAAGGTTCAGAAGAGATTTTCTCTTTGTCTTGGGTTGTTTGATTAACATTAATGACAGAGACTTAAGTAGGTCAATTGAGCTTACGGTCTCTTTAAGACCAAATATGCACAGACTGCATCTCCGTGGGTGGACTACTCAGTGCCCTTAAACGCGCGCACTCACACGGACAGAGGGCGAATTACAAAAGGTGCAGCATAAACAGATGTCCGGCATAAAAACTTTACGTTGTTTTTCATTGCTCTATTAGCCAAATTTATTTTAATGCATTACAGTATGAGAGAGAGTAGCACAACTCTCTAAAGTTTACACATCAAGTGTTCTGATCTTTAAGATGATTACGTCTGACTCGAGCTGGACCCGACGCATTCAACCGCGTGTGTTTGTGTGTAAAGTAAACTGCTCACTTTAGTGCCTTTTTGCAGTTAAACTGTTTAAAATTACTTGAATGTTAACATTTGCAAACCTTTGAAACACGTACAAATGATAACTTTCCCTATTTAAATTTGCGTATTAATCCGCAAATCACATGCGTGCCAAACCGTGGGTCGTGATCCGTACGGATCCGTTGCAGCACTATTAAATTGTGATGTAGTCCTAACACAACGATTTCTGATTTCTTTCTGATTTTTTTTTTTTTTAATTTTGAGTAAAATATTATCAAAACATGATATTGACAGGATGTCACTTTCTCCTCATTTTTATTTTCTCCCAGTGGGTCCGTTAAATTTTTCTCTACCACCTCAGTGCTTCTGCATACTTTTTGTTATCCTTGCATCTTTCACTTTATCATCAATTCATTTTGCTTCCTTCTCACTCTGTCTGCCCTACTACACTATCTTGATCTTTTGCAGCTGTTTTCAAACAACATATGAAGAGTTTCGTTGCAAAACGAGATAACCACCATTTTTTTAATTGTTCAGAAATCTTGTTTTTTCGTTGTGCATTCCAATTAATTTCAATGCAACTGCAGTTGGTTTGTTTTGATTTAAACCTTCATAACTTAAAAATACAGCTAAGTATAACATAATAATAAACATGTTTTGACAAAAATGTTAAAAAATAGATTTATCTAGTTTTGCAACGAAACTCTTCATATTTTCTACGTATTTGCTGTAATGTTACTTTGTTATCCTCATTCAGACAGGGCTAGGTTTGTGTTGCATTGTGAAACATTCATGTTTGGCTTTACTTGGATTTAGTCTATTTAAATGTTTATTTTTAGGGCAGGACAGTCAATGTTAAGCCAAATGCAAATATGAGGTGTGTCCATTCACAGAATAACCACAAAATGTGTTTAAAGGGATAGTTCTAAACTGTATGTGTGCCCACTTGTGTTTTTATCACTGTTTAACTGGATTATTTCTCATTTAGGTGTGTGTTGTGTACTCATTGTGGTGCTACGTCACCCGGCCTGCGCTGTGAGTGGCAGAATAACTACACACAATGCGGCCCCTGTGCGAGTCTCTCTGTGTGTCCTGTTTGTTCACACTGTTATAGAGAAGAAGAGTTCATCATACAGTGCCGGCAGTGTGACAGGTGGGCGACACTCCAACATGCTGGATGGCCATTAAGGCAGGATAAATGAGTAACATGGAAAACTGCTCAGCACTAGATTAGTACATGAATAAATGGAAGTGTTGATGAAAAATATTTCACTGTTATATAATAGTTCCTGTTATATTTCTCTATTTGTGGATTGTTATTTTTTTGGCTGACCATTTGTTCTTGTTTCCCAACTGTGATGTATTCTTTATGGTTTTGGTTATAGGTGGGTTCATGCCACATGTCAGGGTCTGAACTCTGAAAAAGATGTTGAGAATGCAGCAGACGATGGCTTTGACTGCTCCCTGTGTAGAACACAAACCCCATCTACCCCTGGTAAGACTTAGTAATAGGAGTCAACCCAGAGCTGCAGAGATTTGTATCAATCAGCTCGTTTACATGCACACCAATAATGCGATTATTTCCAATAATGCGAGTAAGGTCTTAATCGCAGGAAGATGTTTACATGACTGGAGCTAACCTCTTCACTCCGGTTTACATGCTGTTTTTAATTTTCGGATTATTCACACATAGCCCAATGCAGAGCACAAATGATGAACTCACATATATGGTCCACTGTTTTAATTTACTTACGTTAAATGACAAACACGTTGTTATAGATGTATTTCATGATCCGGTGCCGTGATGAAGATATAAATATGACAGTGCCTGTAAAGGGCGTTCACATTAAAACGATATAAAAATATAGTTTTAAAAATTGTTTTATATTAAAGATAATAGCAGAGTTCACACAACAACTACAACGATAGCGATTTTGGCACATGATGAACGATAAACCATTGACAGCCAATCAAATCTATTTGAACTTGAAGTGCACGCGCACTTAAAATGCAGTAGAAAGCTCATTCATTGCTGAGGTCTATAACAAAAAATTACCTCAGGTATCCAGCGCTGATGCAGTTGCTGTGAAATTTTCCTACCACACTGACTACGCCAAAAGGAAAGATATTATTACACAAACTACTACATTCATTGTTTAACCCTAACCCTAACCCTAAACTAGTATTAAGAAAAACGTTCAGCTAAAATAAATATTAAAACTGGAAATTAAAAAAGAAAAAGGTAATGTTCTTACAATACTAACGAAAATTACTGAATCTGAACTTGTTTTTTTCCAGTAAATGTTGGATTGTCTGGACAATTTGTTAACTGTATGGTAGTCAATAAGAACTTTAAACCTGACCCCATTTTTAACTGGCCTCAGGTAGAGATGGGACGATTACCAGTTTCACAATTAACCACGATTAAGTGTCCTGACGATTAGTATTATCGTTTAAAATTTAATTATCATTACAACCGTGTTTGATTACCTTCATTTTGAAAACTCACGGTCAATCCTGTTCAGCCAGAATCAGTTTGATGCAGGGGCGCACATGCAACATAGTTCTTTGCACAAGAAGGCATTTAAGGGATAATGTATTGTATTCATTCACGTAAACTTATTAGACCGATTTTTTTTTCCACAGAAATAATTTCAGGGACATGAAATATTACATTTTGATTTTTAAAAATAAAACTTGTTCAAATGTATTAGTGTGTGTATCAGTTCTTTTGGAACATGTTCATCTCATTTGAACAAAACCATGATAATATTGATAACCGTGATAACTTTGGTCACTATAATCATGATATGAAATTTTCATACCGTCCCATCCCTAGCCTCAGGTGTGGTTTACGAGGTCTGAAAACCCTTCACACTAACTAAATGAGCTGGTTGATCTTTTTAGTGGCAAGTTAAAAGATTTCCTAAATTAAAGTCAATCCCTGATTTTATTAACAGCTAAATGTTTATTTAAAAAACAGATGGCCTGAATTTTAGTCAAGCTGCTAACCTGTTTGTGTGAATTAATCAGGAGTTAAAGTAATCTCCCTTAAGTTTCCTGTTGTGTTGCTACAGGATGCACAATGGCAAGGCTCCTGGACATCAGTGAGCCTCCGATGCAGATGCTAACAAAAGTCAAAGAAATTGGTATTTATATATTGCTTTGTTCTTAAAACGTTTTTGAAAGGATTTTATTCTTATTAACCATAGTACCCCAAGAGTCCCTTATGACTCACATATCAATTACCATTATTTTTGTGCTGTTTTCTGGCAGACTTCCAGCAGACATACACTCAGGATGGAGTTTGTTTAACAGAATCTGGCTTGTGTCAGCTCCAGAGTCTGCGTGTTCAGACCTCCCGCCGCAGACGACACAAACCCAAACTGAAGTTAAAGATCATTAATCAAAACAGTGTAGCTGTGCTGCAGACGCCTCCCGACCCCCAATCTGAACCTTTTAGGGATGGAGATGTTAATGACAGTAGAGGTAACGATTTTTGCGTGTTTGTGCTTCAAAGTAGGGCTGCACAATTAATTGTAAAACTAAGTGCAGTTACGATTAAAGGTGTGATGGTTATGTAATCGCCACCATTACAGCTGTCCATCTGCGCTCATATCTGTGTGTTTTGGCAGGTGTTTTGCACATTGAATACAGAGGTGAATCAGAAGCATTAATTAATGTAGGCTATATGTTAGTGTGTATTATAAGTTTAAATACAAACAGTGTTAAGGTTAGTAATTAAGTCAGGTCAAGTCAATTTTATTTATATAGCGCTTTTTTACAATTGTTTCAAAGCAGCTTTACATTTATAAAAGCAGGGGAAAACACAGAAAAAATAGGTGATCAACAAAAGTAGCAGAGCACAGATTAAACTGTACTAGCGAGCGTAGTAATAATGTAACGTATACAAGAGAGTTCCAAGTTAAAGGCAGGGTAGGCAGGAATTGTCTAAAAAAACTTTTTCCAAATTTTTTTAAATTGTCTTTATATACCAATACATAAGTAAAATGTAAATACTCTGAAAAAGAGAGTATAAAACGCGAGTGTCTGTAGACCTCTCACGACTGTTTTAAACACAGCTAATTATTTTCTTTCGGGATGAAACAAATTATTGGCTTGGGCGATTGTCACTTTCTCTAGCAACCATGGCTACCACCCCTGTTGCTACAGGATCTACCCACACCCGTTTGATTTATAGAGTGCAAGAGGCAAAATTACGCCAGAGAAAGAGTATTCAAAATTCACAGTAAGTTACCTGCATATGCAGTCAGCGAAGTCAAACAAGGCAAAAAAAGGAATAAACAAAGAAATCAAACAAAAGTAAATATCGGCATGGCTTTTCCTCAAGCCGACGATGCGGTACGTGTCTGCAGAGTGTAGTCCTCCAACAATGCTTTCATCATGGAAAATCTTACATGCAAAACATCGTATATGTTATGAATCTTACACGAAATTCAGCTTCGACACAGTGTAACTGATGGTAATGGAAAAGCGTGTATCAATGCAACCTGTTTTTAGCTTTGCCTTATAAATATAACTAGCTCGTTACCAAATCAAACAAAATATATTTTAAACGTTAAGCCTTTCATTGATAAAACTAAAGGGGGTGATCTCCGCAGTTTCATTTTGCGTAAGTGTGTAAAAGTTGCGCGATCTTATTTCATCAATTGAGCTGAAAATTAAGAGAAAGCTCTAACATATACATGTACAAAACACGGTGCAGCATGTTTATTTACAACACAAGCAGCGGACTCTGACATAATATTAGTTTGTGTCCATATAAACTCGTCATTACTCCCCCTCGCGTTTAAATGACAGCAGAAAGACTTGCCCACAGTATCCACAGACCACCCCCTCAAAGTATTCAGGACAGAAGCGGACAAAACAGACGGATTTAAATACCAGGTAAATGTGATGTGTATCTCTGCTTCACTTGTGAACCGATTGACGAAAACCCATCTTGATCAAATTAAAACCGATGATTCGTGAACTAATGACTCATTAGAACTGACGATTTTTAATGAACGATTGAACCTAAGGATTTTGCCAACACTGAACCCATGAGACGTTTGTCAGTCAGTCACTCAAAGTCAGGTAAAAAATTACAGCTTGCAAAAAGGCTAAGAAAATATGAAGGCGAGAGTGACAGTATCTGTGTCTGAAAAATGCATGCCATTGACCCTGAAAAAACCCTGTTTTAGTAATCTGAAAATGTATCTCGAGAAATCTGATCATGTGCTCCCACATAACATTGTTTTTGTTACCACATTTAATTTTGAAATAATATACAAATACTACCAGCCATTTGAGAGCAACTGTAATGTTGATGTGGCCTGGGATGAAAGAGTTTGACACCCTGTTCTAGAATTCGTTTTCAATGCTTTTATATCTTTGGCTTTGACATTAATGTGCACCTTGTCACAGTCATCACATTTGATGGCAACACAAAGAATTTCAGCCGGGCTGAAAATAAGACTTGTTTTTAAATGTAAGTACCATAAATGAGAGAAAGAGAGAGAGAGAGATCAACATGAAGGGGGGGCATGTAATGAATCTGACTTGGAGAAAGAAGAGGGGCTTCAAAAGTGGCAGTCAACAAATTATACTTGCCTTGGCACTTCAGTGATGAGAGGCTGGCCCGCTATAACTGAATTAGTGAGGGACCTATTAAAGAAATAAGCCCAAGAAGCAGTGGGTTACCAGTGCATTTTATAACAGCTAAGGGGCGTTGTTAGGCATGACGCGAAGCAGGGTTTATTGCGTTTATAAAACGGTTACTTCATATGCATAGCAGGGTTTCATAAAATTAAACACAAATAAGTTGTAATCATATTAGTACAAATATTACTCTTCCGCCAAACAAAGTAGTTCCTCAGAATCAAGTGTGCCTGCAACAGAGCGCAGTTCCCAACCAACACAGATGCAGCAAAGACACAATGAAAATATGATTTAAGACTGTGGTGTTTATTTTCCTAAATCAGTACGCAGCAACAGTGGCGCAGTGATACTTATGTGATGCGGTCTGAACCGTGGGTTTACCGGGGCATTTTATCAAGGCTTAGAACGTGTTTCAACCAATCAGAATGAAGAACCAGAATGGGCCGTTTTATAATTTCAGTTTTATTTCTTCTCTGAAGTTTTTTGTGCTTTTCACAATTTGCTTTGTTGCAAAGCATCTTTACAGAAAATACATATTGGTAAATACAGTAGAAAAAAACAACAAATCAGTAAATATGTCTAGAATACGTGGTATATATTTTTTTAAAGAGATGTACATTAATAATACTAACTGTGATGATAATTGTCTGTAGGTTATAGACCATAATAAATATAGAGCTATTGGGCAAATGCACACATACATTTTTTATAAACCACTTATGGTTGTTATTAATTTCATCTATTAGTGAGTCAAGGTAGCCTTGTTTTGTGTTTTATGAATCTGTATGTTGTTCAAAGAATATTCAAGTCAGCATCTAAAGTGATCTTCATTGTTTAACCGTCTACCAGAGGGCGACCCAATGGACTGTGATGGGAAATCTGATTCCAGCCCAGATCGTGAGACCTGTGACGACCATTTGAAATTGGCAGACGGCAACAAGAAGAGGAGGAGGAAGCCATACAGACCAGGTGAGAGAGCACGAGTGAAAGAGAGAGGTAGAGAAAGGTGCACTTATCGGAAGGGACAGCTTCATTGGACTGTGAAATTCAGAACCTTAAATAGCATCCCACAGTGCTTTGCTCTTTAAAGCTTCTGACCAGGAAAAGGTCAAGGAAAGAACATTTTCTCTCAGAGCGTTTTTTTACTTAAAAAGGACACTTCTGTAAAGAGATTACTTTCTAAGCACTGTTATACATTAAAATTTTTTGGAAACGCATATAGACGTATGTGTATTTCCACTGCTATTTCACCACGTAACTGAACATCTCTTCTCTGCATTATTCTTTAACGGACACAATTACTATTTAGTTTATAGTGTGTTTGCTCAGGCAAGCATTAGGGACTTTTGTTATACCTAGATACCTAGAAACCCTAACCTTAGATATGCTGTTTAAAAGCAATGTCTTTGCAAACAATTTTACTTTAGAAAATGTTGAAATCTGGTTTAATTGTTTGTTCTTAAAGGCACTTTTGTGAATAACAACATGGTTAATCACAATTACAGTAATTTCAGTAGATTCAGCTGGGGTGTTCAGTGTTTCCGCTATATACATTCTACCGTGGCACCCCGCCACACCTAAAACATCCCCACCACGCCTGCGGTTGTGGATAGAAGGGATACAGCAAACGAAATCTCGCCGGATGAGCACTGTTTTATCCTAATCCTTCAAACAAACCCAACTCTAAACACAACATTTCACACGATTGTAGGATGTATTTGTATCTCATTTAGCCAGAGCCGCTGTTTTCATCCTAATAATCCTACCTCCAAATCTAATCCTAAACTTTTCGACATTTGTTGGTCATCACGCGTATGATGTTCACCGGCGCATATCTACACCGACGCAGCGCAGGGCTGCGAGAAAAAAAAGGATTAAACTTTCGATTTAACATATTACGAGTTTTTTGGACATTCATTTGGAATCACTGTACTCAGCTGTCAATCTTCCGTTCTTTGACACTCACATTAAGTTTCACATTAAATGATAAGATATTTATCTAAAAACAAAAGGCTAAATACTGAATACTACTCATATGCGACTGCAAGACATTAATAGTCTAATCTGTTTGTAAGGAAACTTGCATTATTCCCGTGGGAAGAGAATGACATTGGTAATAAAAAGTTGAGGCAGACGGTGAGACTGTTTTATCTGTTTCAGACAGCAAGGTCGGGGTACCCGCGGGTGAACCGCATATATTTGATGTAACGAGTGTAATAATATTAACGTTTTATATGCGTTGTAGATGCAGGTCGGGACTCAATAGACAAGAGTAAAATGTGGGTCTAACATCCAAGACCAAAATTTGACTCGTTATTAAATGGCCCCGTGCTTATTTGTGTTTAAGATCTGTCTGAAGACCATTAAAGGTTTCTATTTAACTGCGCGATTTGCGGTGTGACTAGGTCGAGGTCACAGTCTTTATGTCAAACGGGTTGCGTGTGGAATAAAATTGCTTCTGATGTCGGATAACTGGTCGGGTGTTTGGTCAATCACAGCGGATTATCAAACAGGACTGTGCGTGCAGCAACAGGGAACTGTAACGCTAAACACGACCACGAACTTGCAATGCACACTACATTAAAACTACAATGAAATATCCGTACTACGTACGTAGCTATGTAACATTTTTTTTAAGAAAATATAGTTTAATTCAATTCAATTCAATTTTATTTATATAGCGCTTTTCACAATAGTTAATTGTTTCAAAGCAGCTTTACATTAATAGAAACAGTGAAAAGCACAGAAAAGCGACAGATAGCACAACATAATACACGATAGCATAAGCAGTTAAATTTGCTGCGGCTATGACTCAACGTTATAAGCGAGCGTATTACTAATGTAACGTCTAAAAGAGGAAGCTAAGTTAAGCCCAAGAAGGCTGCCTCCCCGGGTTAAAAACCCCCTAGGAGAAAAAAACCCCGGGCTTTTTAGCCGAGGAAATAAAAAAAGTCCTAGGAGGGAAAAACCCTTGGGAGATACAGTGGGGCAAAAAAGTATTTAGTCAACCACCAATTGTGCAAGTTCTCCCACTTAAAAAGATGAGAGAGGCCTGTAATTTTCATTATAGATACACTTCAACTATGAGAGACAAAATGAGGAAAAAAATCCAGAAAATCACATTGTCTGATTTTTTAAGAATTTATTTGCAATTTATGGTGGAAAATAAGTATTTGGTCAATAACAAAAAAGCAAGATTTCTTTCTCTCACAGACCTGTAACTTCTTCTTTAAGAGGATCCTCTGTCCTCCACTTGTTACCTGTATTAATGGCACCTGTTTGAACTTGTTAGCAGTATAAAAGACACCTGTCCACAACCTAAAACAGTCAGAATGCAAACTCAACTATGGCCAAGACCAAAGAGCTGTCAAAGGACACCAGAAACAACATTGTAGACCTGCACCAGGCTGGGAAGACTGAATCTGCAATAGGTAAGCAGCTTGGTGTGAAGAAATCAACTGTGAGAGCAATTATTAGAAAATGAAAGACATACAAGAACACTGATAATGTCCCTCGATCTGGGGCTCCACGCAAGATCTCATCCCGTAGGGTAAAAATTATCACCAGAATGGTGAGCAAAAATCCCAGAACCACATGGGGGGACCTAGTGAATGACCTGCAGAGAGCTGGGACCAAAGTAACAAAGGCTACCATCAGTAACACACTATGCAGCCAGGGACTCAATTCCTGCAGTGCCAGATGTGTCACCCTGCTTAAGCCAGTACATGTCCGGACCCGTCTGAAGTTTGCTAGAGAGCATTTGGATGATCCAGAAGAAGAGTGGGAGAATGACATATCGTCAGATGAAACCAAAACATAACTTTTAGGTAGAAACTCAACTTCTTGAGTTTGGATGAGCAAGAAGATGAGATGCATTCAAAGAACACCATACCTACTGTGAAGCATGGGGGTGGAAAACTCATGCTTTTGGTCTGTTTTTTTGCAAAGGGACCATTACAACTGATCCGAGTTTATGAAAGAATGAATGGGGCCATGTATCGTGAGATTTTGACTCAAAACCTCCTTTCGTCAGCAAGGGCATTGAAGATGAAACGTGGCTGGATCTTTCAGTATGGCAGTGATCCCAAACATACCGCCCGGGCAAAGAAGGAGTGGTTTCGTAAGAATAATTTCAAGGTCCTGGAGTGGCCTAGCCAGTCTCCAGATCTCAACCCCATAGAAAATCTTTGGAGGGAGTTGAAAATCTGAGTTGCCCAGCGACAGCCTTAAAACATCACTGCTCTAGAGGAGATCTGCATGGAGGAATGGGCCAAACTACCAGCAACAATATGTAAAAACCTTGTGGAGACTTACAGAAAACGTTTGATCTCTGTCATTGCCAACAAAGGGTATATAACAAAGTATTGACATAAACTTTTGTTATTGACCAAATACTTATTTTTCACCATAATTTACAAATACATTCTTAAAAAATCAGACAATGTGATTTTCTGGATTTTTTTTTTTCTCATTTTGTCTCTCATAGTTGACGTGTACCTTTGACAAAAATTACAGGCCTCTCTCATCTTTTTAAGTGTGAGAACTTGAACAATTGGTAGCTGACTAAATACTTTTTTGCCCCACTGTATATATATACACACATATAAACGGATAAGGTGATTAGCGTAGATTAAGTGGGTTCTGCCGGTGATCGTTGATCAGGCATCAGCTGGGCATCACGTTGAAGGATGGCCAGTAGATCAGAGGTGTGCCGACTTTCACATTTACCGGAACTGGGTCTGTTTGTCTCATTGTCCTCGGGGTCGAGGACGAGACAGGGAGAGAAAAACAAAATCATATTAGCGTAGGGGCTGTTTACATGTAATGCAAGTGTCACACAGTGATGTGGTTTAAATCAGCTTAGTTCCAGACAGACTAACTATTGCGGCATAATTATGTTATCCACAATTGAGGATTTAGCAAATTGGGTGCCCAATGCGAAGGTATATATGGTAACTAAGGGTCACCTTCCGATCTTAAAGAGAAAATGAAACCTGTCGACCCGTTTGACTAAGGCCTGAAGCCCCACTGTCGTCGTTAATGCAGGTTCAGTGGCAAACGAGTCTATATTGCATACTATTTACAAGACCACGAGAAAACGCCAACATCGCTACCTGACCATACGTGTCAACCCGTTTGACTAAGGCTGGAGGCCCCACTGTCGTCGTTAATGCAGGTTCAGTGGCAAATGGGTCTGTATGGCATACTATTCACAAGACACATGAAAGTGCCAAAATCGCAACCCGACCATACGTGCCAACCCGTTTGACTAAGGCCGGAAGCCCCACTGTCGTCGTTAATGCAGGTTCAGTGGCAAACGGGTCTGTATGGCATACTATTCGCAAGATACAAGAAAGCGCCAAAATCGCAACCCAACCATACGTGCCAACCCGTTTGACTAAGGCCGGAGGCCCCACTGTCGTCGTTAATGCAGGATCAGTGGCAAAACGGGTCTGTATGGCATACTATTCACAAAACACACGACTATTCACAAGACACACGAAAACGTGTTTAGATCAAACATAGAAAAGCAATATGCTATAAATATAAGGAAAAGTAAATGACAGCATGGAAATTATTTAAAAAAAAACATGCTAGTTTACTGTAGCCTATATTCTACATTTAAAAAATAATGTACATTTATAATCATCATGAGCGCCCCCTGCCGCCACAGCTGGAAAAAATCCTAGAGGAAACACTTAAAATTTTCTTAAAAGAAAATTACTGTTTAAATGTATACCAATAATATGACATATTACATGAACCATGAATTCTGCCGTCTACCAAAAAGGAGAATGTTTGGCCATCTGTTTGTGACTTCAAGCTGAAGTAAACTTGGGTTCTGCAGCAGGACAATGATCCAAAACACACCAGCAAGTCCACCTCTGAATGGCTGAAGAAAATCAAAATGAAGACTTTGTAATGGCCTAGTCAAAGTCCTGAACTCAATCCTATTGCTCTGACATGACCTTTAAAAAGGTGTCTCGAAAACCCTTTCAATTGTGGCTGAATTACAACAATTCTGCAAAGATGAGTGAACCAAAATTCCTCCACAGTGCTGTAACAGACATTGCAAGTTATTGCAAATGCTTGATTGCAGTTGTTGCTGCTAAGGGCCCAACCAGTTATTAGGTTTAGTTGGCAAACACTTTTACATAGGGCCATGCCGTTTTGGATTTTGTTTTCCCTTAATAATGAAAACTGCATGCTTTGGTCACCTGTGTTATCTTTGACTAATATTTAAATTTGCTTGGTGATCAGAAACATTAAAGTGTGACAAATATAAAAATAAAAATACTTTTTCACAGTATTTTTTGTAGATGTTTTACTGTCCATTGTTTTAATTAATTTACGTAAAATGGCAAACAGTTTCCTTTGGACATATTTTGTTAATTCAATGCCGTGATGATGTCTAATATTATGACAATGCCTGTAGCGGTTTTATATGTTGCTGTCGCATTCTTTGTACAGTTTCTGGATGAAGTCAAGACTGCTGACAGCAGTCATGTTGACAGAGTTCAGGGAAAACTTTCTAATGTCATATGCCACGTTTAAATATGATCATACTTGCTCTATACCCAAGTGTCTCTCCGCTGACCCTCTGACTCTTTTTGGAACACTCAGCATCAGGCTTGGTGTGGATGGTTGTTGGGATAGACTCCGCTGATGATGCCCAACCAAAAACCAAAAAAGACTTCTAATGGTTCCACTAGGAGTGTAACCAAGATTAATCACCCTGCTTCTGGCCCAGAGCTCCTACGTCATCCTGAACTATGGAGATTAGGGTTATGCCGATAGACGATAGTATCGTGTATCGACGATCTTCAGTCATATCGCCAATGGCAGGCTTTCATGGCAATAGTCATTACGACAGTTGGTGAATGATTATTATTATCATCATAGTTTTACATTAACATGCAAACATTGCATGCTTTTCCTCGCATGAGGGTTTGTGGGCTTCACTTTACGCAGAGAGCTTGTAGAGAGAGGATTCCTTCTTGCACACACCTGCACTTAATGTGCGCATCTTGGACTCCTTCTAACAGCGCTTCTTTCTGTCTCATGTGAACGGGCTCTCGCATCTGTCTGAAGTCTAAACATAAACTAAAGTAGTAATCCTTGTGTATTTGTTCAGTTTAATGCGTTTCATGCGAGCTGAGGCCAACTATCCCTTTTGCCGCCTCTCTCACTCTCGTGTACGTGCAGAGAGCTGCGCTCTGTCCGAAGTCAGATCACTAGGTAGTAATTCTGTTTATGATATGCATTTCAAGGAGTTGTAGCATTACATCTCTTGTGTTTAAAATATGATCGTGTTTAAAATATAATTGCTTTCTGCTGGACAAATGTTTTTAAAAAGGCACCTCTGAGAGCACCACTGCTTGACACGTGTAGCCTACTGCAACAACACTAAACAAATACATTGAATTGTGTGTGTCATGTTTGAGTGCACGTGCATGTTTTTACAGTCATTAAGTAATCACAATAAATAATCAGGATTATGATTTTTCTCATAATTGAGCAGCCCTAGCTCTGACATTTTCTTGCACTAAAGAGGTTGTTAGCTCGCAGAGGGTTAAAACCAGCGAGTGTGTTGTTCTCGCTTCCTTTCACACAGGAAATTTTAAAGCACCTGGGCTTTAATGACACGGTCTGATTAACGGCATCAGTTTTAAGAAGATTGCGGTCATGACAGTGTTGCTCTTGTTCTTGTTCTTTTTTGTCCACCAATCAAGTGACTTGTCATAATGAGTAAAAAAAGAGTAAACTACTGCCCCGCCCCCCGATACTATCGTGTAACGCCGATCTCACAGGCTGACGATAGGATGATCTCAAAATGGGGCATATTGCCCAACACTAATGGAGATGAATGTCAAGATTCTGCTGTCAGAATCACACATTATTAATTCCTGACTGCATCCATCACCCAGTTTAGAGGTCCAACTGTTTCTTTTTTTAAGTTCATGCTGTTAAAAACTGTGATTTTCTGCCCTGTTTTCATTATAGGTATTGGTGGGTTTATGGTGCGTCAGAGAAGCAAAGCAGGGCAAGGAAAATGCAAACGGTCCCTCAGTAGGAAGGAGTCCGCAAGCCCCCTGACAGAGAACCTTATGCTGAAGGAGGAAGGTAGAATATCTTTTATATTACAACATATTTATTCTAGTGTGTAATCTACACTAACCAAAATTACAATGCAACACTTTTGTTTGTCCCCCCATTTTTCATGAGCTGAACTCAAAGATCCTAACCGTGCGTACACACCGCCGCAGACTTGAGCTTCCAAAGTTACCGGAAGTCATTCATTTACAATGGAAGCTGGCTTTTCTCAGCTGCAAGGAGCGTCAAATCCATTGGCGTCGCATTTTGGGCATCTTGAGCGAACTGAGCGTCATTCAAAAAGTTGAAAGAAGCTCAACTTTATGGTAATGAGGTATGACGTGGTTCAGAGACAAGCATCGGCAAAATACCAGGAACCAATCGGAATATAGCCTAGAGGTTCTCTGCTGGCTGATTCCGGAGAAACGTACGATGTAAACTTTCGTTCCTATCGAAACATAAGTTCCGAGAAAATTATAATTGCTGTTGCTGGGTTTCCTATCATTTATGATATGACTTTATTTTCATATATGGACCAGTTAAGAACAAGGCATGGGATAAAATAGCTGGTATAGTTGGTGTCCTCAGTGAGTTTGTGAAGTGCGTGCTGATGATTTATAATATTTTACTGATAGATACTCAAATGTGTCTGTGTCTTGCCAGTAGGACTGCACAGTGTATCGTTTAAGTATTGATATCACGATGTACGAATCCATATAGTCACATCGCAGGAAGAATAGGTAGCTATCGTAGTTGATCCGTGATTCATATTTTACAGTAACACAGATTTAACCAATTGCACAGATGCAATAAAATAATGATAATAATAATATCTACGGCGGTGTGTACATAAAGTAAGACTTTTTCTGTGTACACAAAATGCCTATTTCTCTAAAATATTGTTCACAAATCTGTCTAAATCTATGTTAGTGAGCACTTTTCCTTTGCCAAGATAATCCATGCACCTTACAGTTGTGGCATATGAAGATGCTGATTAGACAGCATGATTATTGCACAGGTGTGCTGGCCACAATAAAAGGCCACTCTAAAATGTGCAATTTTACTGTATTAGGGGGTCTGGGGGGGGTCTGAAAACCAGTGTGTAGTGACCACAATTTGCCTGAAACAGTGCAACACACCTCCTTCCCATAGCATCATGGCATATCTGTGCATTCAAAATGCCATCAATAAAATGTACCTGTGCTTGTTGTCCATAACATACGACTGCCCATACCATAACCATGAAAAGATTCATCCGTGAAAAAGAACACCTCTCCAAAGTGCCAGACGCCATCGAATGTGAGCATGTGCCCACTCATGTCAGTTACGACGAACAAACTGCAGTCAGTTCAAGACCCTGATGAGGACTACAAGCATGCAGATGAGCTTTTCTAAGACAGTTTCTGACAGTTTGTGCAAATTCTTTGGTTATGCAAACCGATTGTTACAGCAGTCTCAAACAATCTTGGAGGTAAAGATGCTGGATGTGGAGGTCTTGGGCTGGTGTGGTTCCACGAGGTCTACGGTCGTGAGGCCGGTTGGATGTACTGCCAAGTTCTCTGAAACGCTATAGGAGACTGCTTATGGTAGAGAAATTAACTTTCAATTTATGGGCAACAGCTCTGCTGTACATTCCTGCAGTTTGCATGCCAATTGCATGCTCCTTCAAAACTTGCGACATCTGTGCATTGTGCTGTGTGATGAAACTGCACATTTTAGAGTGGCCTTTTATTGTGGCCAGCCTAAGGCACTTGATATGCCACACATGTGAGATAACAATTATCTTGGCAAAAGAGAAGTGCTCAACTAACACTGATTTAGACAGATTTTAAACAATATTTCAGAAAAAATTTTTATTTTGTGTACATAGAAAAAGTCTACAAAAGTGTTGAATTTGTAATTTTGTTCAGTGTAATTTGAGACCCCATTTTCAGAGTGTATCTTGTCACCAGGTTGGAATGAACCGGACACTCCCATGGACAAGACTCCACTCATAAATGAACCTCTGGAAAAAGTAAAAAAGAGATACAGGAAGAAGAAAACCAAACTTGAGGAAGCCTTCCCATCATACCTACAGGTCACTCCCAACAAAAATACATTAAAATTGGAAAATACATTTTCGATTGCCTTATCTTATTAAACAAACTAAATGGCTTTTTAGAAGCAAGCAAAGATATGCTGTATGTACAGCATCAGTGACATACTGACAGAAATTAGTATTCAGTAATTGCTAAGTTTGTAAAAATTACCATTCACATTTAGAATAAAAACTGTATGATTGGATCTCAGTCCCAGTAGTAAACAGAAGGTAATGCAACTATTCATAAAGGGTTGTTTCTGTTCAGCACACTCACCCACATGTAGAACTCTGCAAAAGTCTTAGGCCACCATGCTACCATTAGATGTGTTGTTTTTGTATAGTGATTATATATAATTATTTCTTATTCTCTTTATTAGAATACAACCAGAAAATACAGGAAATGTGTATGTAGTATTAAAAACTGTATAAAAGTATAAGCTGAATTGTCAAGTATTTTGGGTAAACTCCCCTTCCACTTGAGCAGTAGCAGGCAACTGCAGAATCTCCTAAACCTAAATGAAGTTGAATCCAAATTTGTAATTCTAATCAAATTACTTTAGGACTTCAGTCTTCTCAAAAACCTCAAGATGTGTTTCCTGCCAAAAGTGGTCGCACTTAATACTGACTGATGCCTGAAGAAGACATAGATGCCTGAAGAAGACATAGTTGTGTACATATTTCCTGTATTTTCTGTTTGTATCTTAATAAAAAGAGTGAAAAACAAATATGGATGGACTTTAAAGCTTTGCTAAAACAACAAAGCTGGTGGTGGTGGCTTAAGACTTTTGCACAGTGCTGGATATTTTTGTAAAGCTTAACGAAAAGTAAAACTGCCTATGACAGCACTCACACTCCTAAAAGTAATATTAAGACAACTTTACAATTAAATAGCATACAGCTTTAATACAAGCAGCACATTTATGTCTTAAACCCTCTGGTACGCTTTGTCATTATACTTTTGTTGTATATACAAAGTGCATGCACCTTAGAAGTCTCATTAGATCAGGGGTGTCCAGACTTTTTGTGTTTTAAAATGATATAGCAGATCTACCTGCTAAAAACACATGTGCAATTGTGTATGTACTAATAAAAAAATGAATTAAAATAGTATGTTACTTTTTAGTACAGTACATTACAATGTTGGGGACGCAAGTGGCATGCGTTTTGTAAAATGACTCCGAAACAGATTTAACAGATGTTAATTTACCAAGCAAAGATGGGAAAATTAATGCTTTACAACATTTCTCAATGTTGTTTTTTTATTAAAAACCTTGAAAACCTTAAACATTTCATTTCTGCAATGCAATACAGACCAAACATAAGAATAAATAGCAAGTGAAGTAATGTAGAATTAGAAATAATAAGCAGTACTAGAATGAATATATAAAAGTAAATACGTGTAAGGATATGAAATTACAAAATGAAATACAAACCAAATGTATGTCTGTACCCTTAAGTCCAAATTTCGCCTCTCAGATAAGAAACTTCTTATGATCCTTCAGAGACCTGGCACTTTTAACAATCATTTGGAGGACCCTAGAAACTCATAACTAGGAAACTACTCATCGTGGATAAAAGCCACTTAGAAATGTGCTAGCTTTAATGAAAACACCAAAGCAATCATTTAGCAACTTACCAGTTCAGTACAACCATAGGAACTGCATTCAAAAGACTTGGAAATCTGTATTACCTAAGGTTACACTAACTTATTTTATGTGTGTGTTACAGGAGGCATTCTTTGGTAAGGAACTATTGGATAAAAGCAAGCAGACCAAGCTGGCCACGGAAACAGGGCTTGTGGATGAAGACTCCAAACACACGGATCCCAAATCACATAACAGAAGCTTTCTAGGCTCGTTATCTGACCCGCTTCTGAGTACTACTTGCACTCCGGTCTCATCTAAAGCAGGGCCGCAACGTATGTTAAGATTCATCTTTATGTATTCTCTGTTGAAATAAATCTTCAGAAATGTAACTTCTATTTATCCATCTGTATTAGGGATGTAACTATATCAAAAAATATATATAATTTTAAACTTTAAACAACTCACTTACAATCAGTCAGGTTTTAAGAATTGAGTCACTTCCTCAATTGACTCAATTTTTATTATTATTATTAATGCTAATGCTTGGTAGGTACCTCTATAAAAGCAACAGTTGTAAATGAAGAATCAAGAAAAGAGGCTGGGTTTTAAGATGGGTCAATTCCTGAAAACAAAAAACAACCCAGTAAAAATTAAAATAGCAACCTACTTATTGCAGCTGGACCTAGAGCAGAGTTATGTCAGCTCACTTACTGATACAGGATGTCAATCGGAAGTCTGCAGCCTCCATAGGCCGCATTTGTAGGCTGCATACGTCATGAAGTCTTATTTCAGAATATTAAAATTTTTCAAGTTGACTATTATTCTTATTTAATCGAATTTTTTGTAATAAGCTCATGACTTGCGAATGTAATACTCATTTAACTTAAATAAACCAGGCTTAATGACTTATGCAGCCTGCATATGTGACCTAAGGAGGTTGCAGCCTTCCATTTGAGAAATGGCATACACACTCTCCTCATTCACAGATTCACTCACACTCGTTTTTTGTATGCCCGTCACCTTTTGTCCTTTCTCGTCACAGCAAACCCACATTTTTTCCACACATCCGATTTAAAATTCGTGTTTCTTTTCCTCTGCCACTAGCAGCATTCGCCATTGTCGCTCTACTTGTAGAGAGGCATCAGAGTGGCACAAATACGATTATGGGAATTGTAGTTCCTGCATCCCTCCGCTCGCTTCACTTGGCCCAAAAAAAACAAACTAACGTTTTATCGAATCATCTGACCACGATGATACCAGGAAAATTTGATACCGGAATACCGCGAAATGTATAATTCTGTTACATCCCTAATCTATATACATGTCAACATGAACCTATTTGCCAAAGGCATTAGGGCACACTCACACTATCCAAACCAAACCGTGCTCCAGCGCGATTGTCCCCCCTCCCTACTCCCCCCAGAAGCACACACTAACACTGTACTCACTTTTGCAAGCCGGCCAGGAAGTGATTAACCACAGAGCGATTACATTAGTCAATGAACCAAGCTTTGGAGATCAAACATGACCGGGCGCGGTTTGGTTTGGATAGTGTGAGTGCGCCCCTTAGACTGTGATTGAAAAATACACAAAAAGTGCTGCCCAAACATCTTTGAATTTTCTACGGCTACTGTGAAGTGCCTTTCTTTGTTCAGTGTTTTTCTCGCACTCAGACCCGTCAATCACATTTTATCCTCCTTCACTGGAGTAAATTCTGCTGAGAACTTCAATGCACATTATTGCTATATCTTTTATCTCAAAACCCAAATGCAGATTCTCACCATATAACTTCAGCGGGGGATGCCTTAGAGGCCGTCTGTTCATCTGTTTGCCAAACAATGTGCCACACCATAGTGAAAAAAGATGTTCAAGTGAACTTTTGCCCCTGTGTGGCAGTTTTGTGTCGTCTTCAGTTGTGTTTTGCATACAGGCTTTAGAGCTTTTTCAACTCATTTTTTCACCATTTCTCCTTATCCTTAGTTCAACCCTCATTTACACCCAGTCCAGCAGATCTCTGCCTGCAGTTAAACTTCAGATGTTTTAAACACTCAATTTACCAGCACTCTAATAAAGAGCTGTGTTGGTTTAAAGACCAGTCACAAAGCTATTTGAGGGCTTTCGGGGTCGCTTGTTTGTCCTTAAAGATTTTTATCTCCCATAGAGCAAAGGTTCTCTTTTAGCTCTGCTTTTATGCTTTTATTTAACCCCTTTGTTTTAATATATAAAGCTCCCGAAACTAAACAATACTTTTAAATGTGTTTCTAGAAGAAAATAAGTTGCCTGTTTGTGTGCAGAAACATTCTGTAATTATACAAATCTATCTATTCTTTTTGGTGTAATCTCCTTCAACTTCAACAGTCACAGGCTGTTGGGGATCCCCTGTCAATGTGATGTCACATTAATTACGTCCCACCCATGACCTCTCACAGACTCCGCCTTATGAGCGCATAGTTAAACCTTCTGCCAGAGACACATTTTGATGTAGTCCAAAGCACGCGTAAGCGCTCTACCCCCTACTTTGCATGCAGGGAGGGAAACAGAAGCATTCTTTGCATTTAAAGAAACGCATACAAAAACAGCATTTTTTTTGTTGCAGTCACAAATTTCCATGTTCAACATCGTATAATGAAAGATCCGTGGTGTATTTTGAGCTGAAACTTTACAGACTCTTTCTCTTGTATCCCCAGAATACAAATGTTTACATACTTATTAATAATTAATAATTATTATTTTAACATCAAGGAAGTCATCCACTCTTCTTTGTAATTCCTGCATGTTTTAAAACCAAAACCAGACACGCATGCTTTGTGTACTAGATTAAGCACTTAGGACGGTACACTTTTCAGGAAATGTACACATAAAGATCGTTTTAGATGTTTAACGACCATTTAGAGCATTGGATTTGCTAGACGAGAGCTTAATGTTCTTATTTTTATAAAAACCTCCAACTCATTTTGACAGCAATGGGTCACATTTACTGTCTAAGGCACATCAAGTGTGTCTCAATTTATCAAACTATTGGCTAGACAAAGGGTTAAACAGAAATTGTGTTGCGTTAATCACATGTTAATAAAATTAGTGGCGTTAAAATGAATTTGTGTTAACATGTTAATTTTGACATCCCTACTATAAATTGAATTTTGTTTTATATTATTACGTTTTATGTAATAATGCCTTAAATGTTTTTTATATTTTAAAGATTCTTCTTTTTAAAGTTACGTAAAGTTAAACAAAAATGTTAGCAGTAAGGCTCAGAAATCCTTATTTGAAGAGTTTCGTTGCAAAACGAGATAACTACCATTTTTTTAATTGTTCAGAAAACTTGTTTTTTGGTTGTGCATTCCAATTAATTTCAATTCAACTGCAGTTGGTTTGTTTTGATTTAAACCTTCTTAACTTTAAAAATACAGCTAAGTAGCACCATAAAACAAAATAATAACATGATAACATAATAATAAACATGTTTTGACAAAAATGTAAAAAAATGGATTTATCTCGTTTTGCAACGAAACTCTTCATTTTCTTGATCTTCAGCAAATGTGGATGACCCCTTAGCAGAGCTGGTTCTCCATTCAGATGATGATCTCCTGGGAATGCTGTCTGATGACATGGTCAAGCCAGGCCCTGAATCAGGTAGTCCTGAGATCTGTTCCTGACATAGTTTCCCTTTTTTCTTCTTTCTTCGCTCTGCACATGCTATAACAAACTAAGAAAGATCACCTCCAATTTGTGTTTAGTTTTTCACACTTGCATTTCACATCTCACATCATTTGTTTTTATTGTATCTTTGCATCCCTTATGTTTGCTTTTATGTTCTTTCTTTCACATTTCTGTTTTTTAATTTTTTGGTTTTATCTGGTTTGGGTTCCTGTAGGTCTTGATTTATGCCCATTCCAGGTGGACAGTCCCTCTCCGTTTGGTAAGAATCCAGTTGGCACAGTCTTCTTGGCTGTGGAAGTAGAGCTGCCCCCCTCTTTTTGCCTCTTCGCCCCTAAATGGGCCCTCAGACTTTATGTACTGAAGATTTCTGCATGTTCCCTTGCCTAACACACACACACTCCTCTTTGGCTTTTTGCTTTTCTCTTATTACTAATTACAAACAAACAATCTGCATGTTGTCTCACACACCTTTGTGTTGACACTAAGGTGAATGCTTGGTGTGGTCACTATTGTAACCTGTTAGGCAATTTTGATTATTTGCTACTGAGATTTGTTCGGTGGAACTTTATGTGCTATAGAGCAGTGTTTCTCAAACTTTTTCAGCCCATGGACCACTTTATCTTCCAATTTTTTTCTGAGGACCACCTAACAGAATCCCACTCTAACACGCCCCCCAAAAAACAACAAAGAAGGAAGGATGATCTAAATTTAAGTTTAATAATGCAACTCTTTCAGGTCAAAACCTAATTATTTAAACACAAATGCAATGATATGTTCAGTAATTATTATATGAATTTTATTGAAAAAGCAAATGTGAAATGAGTAACTGCAATTAAACATACTGTAACAGCCTAGGTCCCACTTAATGTCATTCCAAAGAGCCATTAGTTAAACCTGAGGTGGTGGGTATAGGAGGTCTATGGTTATAACTATGGTAACAATAAAATGTTGAAAAAATGTTCCCCTTCATTTCCAATATCACTGAAATTACAGGGATTTTACACATGACACAAAAACTAGTACATTACAAAACTAATAGATCTGTGGATTTTAGCTGCTTTTAGTTGACGCTTGAACTTTTCTTTTGACTCCTCTTTGGTTTAGCCACCGATCCTTTTTTTCGTTATTAAAACAAAATGGCAAGAACTGATATCACAGTTTTGCAAGAACTTTAAAAATCTACTTAAATAAGTGACGATTGTATAAACACTTGCCTAGTTTAGGTCATCTTTTTGCGGGCCACTGGGGGGGGGTTGGGACCACACTTTAAGAATGACTGCTATAGAGGAAGGAGTCCATATGCATCCAGTCTTTTTAGTTTGCAAGAACACATTCTTTTTATTCTTTGGACTGACCTTGGTATGTTAAACTTACTAGTTTGTTAGGGGTTTAACTGCATCATGGGAGATGTTTAAAAAAAGATTTTGAGTCTCCAAAAAATATTATTTATAAACATTTAATACATATTTAATTATGTATTTGGTTTAAGAATATGCCAGTGTGCTTTGTTTTAATGTGTACTTTTTATGGTCAGTTATTTCATTTAAAGCTGCACATAACTGGCTACATTTTAAATCTATCTTTAGCTCTTTTTCCCCCAGTGTTTTTAAAAAATGTTCCCAGTCAGCGCCAGCATTTTTCATGATTTTCATAAAAGTTTAATGCCTTCCAGAAAATGTTCTTCTTTAAATATATAAACAAACAATATATCAAATGAAAGAACAGACCCTCTGCTTTCAAACAAAAAACCTACCTTCAATAGTTCTATTTTTATCACTTTTTATCATCAAAATTTTGAGCAAAATTTGAGATAATTCCATTTTTGTGAAGGACTTGTAATAGAGATCTGATGCAGAGTGATCTTTAAAACATACACAGAGTTCTTTCTCTTTCACGCGAGGTTCTACTTCTGGGTTGTATAAATTGCGGAAGTTTATTATCCTGGTGGATAATAGCATTATTGCGGAAAGCCGGAAATTCTCGTCATTGGCAGGGAAGCGTTTTCTCTTAATTGACATGTCACATTGTCATGGACGCACCAGCCTGTGTTAGCATTTACATTACAAACTCATGGTCATGTGTATTTTTAGCTATGTGATCACACAATGTTTTAGACCATGTTTAATCCTGTATTTTACTTTGCCACTTTTGATAAATTTGCCAAAAGTGTCTATTTGTCAATAAACCAACCTTTTTACAGGTCCCTAATAACAAAAAAGCAAAAAATAATGAATAGTGTGAAATGCTCATTTTACCATGACATAAAATATCACTTTATCTTATAAAGCAGTCACATGTAGATTTTTATCAAATCAAATTGGAAAGAACTGTGGTTTTCTGCAGTTGCTTTCTGCATTTAAGTATGTAAAAGAGCTTTTCAGACTAGCAGTTTAACCTTTTGTGTCTCTCTTCCAGCTGGTCTGGACATTAGCACAATTTCAAATGATCAGTCGGCTGCTCCTCATCCTGCTAAAGGGTCTCAGACATTACAGGAAGAACCACTAAATGTAATTCTGAATCCTGAGCTGGACCAAATGGTTACTGATGGTAAGAGTTAACCACTTCATGTGCTTTGTAACAATCTTGTTACATTGGATATCTGACGTGACAGTATTTTTATGATTGTATCAATAAGAATTTTTCTCATCAAGTGAAATTTTGTGCAATTGCTGTCTTTTGATTCTGTTTTCTCATTTGCAGGGGCCATTCTCAAGCTCTACAAAATTCCAGGTTCGCCCCCTAAAATATTCTTCTACAACAGAGCAAAGGGTTTTATTTAAATGTTAATTTGGAGGGTTTTTTGTACCTCTTTAGATTTTTTTGTCATACTACCTGTTTAAAGTATGTATTTTAGTAACATTTATTCAAAATTATCTTGTGTCATATCTGTCTGACTTTTATTGACTTTGTTTAGAACTGGAAGGTAAGGATGTGGAGGATTTATTCACAGCAGTGCTCAGTCCAAGCACTAGTCAACCAACTCCGCTTCCTCACCCTCCCAACACTGCTCCCTGTGGACCAGTCAGTGCAGTGTCTATCCGAAATTTAGGTATTAACCAATTTTCTGTATTTTTTGCTTACACGAAATGTCAAATAATTCATAAACATATATTATGTTGTACTTGTTACTTAAGGATCACGTTGTTACTTTGTTTCTCTATGGTTTCGTTTGTAGTCGATGATGAAATTTTCCCACGCATGCCTATGACAAATGGTATGATGGGACAAAATACCCAATTTTTTCCAAACCAAATGATTTCTGGAGCTGGAGTATCTGGTACATTCTCTTCTATTCACCGTATGCCTTTCCCAGAAAATTTACGGTGAGTGATCTCCTAAAAACATGTGGTTATGGCATTTCTGTTTTTATAATCAGTTTTAATAAATTAAAATAGTTTTTTTTTGTTTGGAAAGTAAACTCATTAACTTCAGATTTCACAACAGAGAGAAGAAATTCAGTCAGATAGGTGAAGTTATGGGTCCCTGGACTTCTCCTGTGCCTGGATCAGTCCCTCAGCCAGAGGCGGAGACTGACACAATGTCCAATGCTCAGAGGAGCATGTTGAAATGGGAAAAAGAGGAAACACTGGGAGAAATGGCTACTGTGGCCCCTGTCCTTTACACCAATATGAATTTCCCTAACCTTCAAGATGAGTTTCCAGGTAAATGAATAGTTCTAAAATGTATATGTGAAAAAATGTGACACAGACAAAAACCAACCACATGTAATCTGATTTTTTCCCCACAGATTGGACAACTAGAGTGAAGCAAATTGCTAAGTTATGGAGGAAAGCTAGCTCTCAGGAAAGGGCACCATATGTGCTAAAGATTATGCTTCAATAAATTTCATATTGCTGGATGCAAAACATGATTTAATTTAGTTGTTTATGTTTCTAAATATTTTTTTACACTACTAGCAAAAGGCAAGAGACAACCGAGCAGCCCTTCGTATAAACAAAGTTCAGTTGTCTAACGACACAATGAAAAGACAGCAACATCAGCAGCCAGCTGATCCCTTTGATCCCAGCGTTCCCATGGACACAGAGCTGATCTTCAAGGACCCACTCAAGCACAAGGAGTCTGAGCATGAGCAAGAGTGGAAATTAAGACAGGTGATTGACAGTCCAGGGGACAGTTACATAGAATATTTTAAACTGTGAGGCTAAGTTTGGCAACCACTGGGCAGGGGTTTGTGCATATATGTATGCATGCATAATTTGAACAAAACAAGTGGGCTTTACAGCACAAACCTTTGACCAGGGGTTGGCAAACTCAATATCAGATTCTTTAATATATGAATTCCAGGATTATTAACACAGAAATCTTTACTTACTTTTTAATGCTGCTCAGGTGTGCATTGAATGGATTTACACAACAGCTAAATCATATTATAAAATGAATGTTATTTAAATGCTTAAAGATGATTATGAAAATTTTAAGGCTGATGCCTCTCTTTATTTACACAGAGGCAAAGTAGCAAGAGAAGTTATTGCTAATTATTAGGCAAATGCATTTTTACTTCAAAACACATGTGATTTTGTGGTTTCAGGTTGGGACCACTGCTTAATAGCATGTTTAATTTAATATAGTCAGCATCTGCTCTAGTTTTGTTCCCATTTTTTTTTATTAAATCACAAATGCCTGGGCCACATATGAAAATGTTTTGCATATCAGAGTTCCACTTTGAAACATTTAACAATATTCTGTGGCAGCTCATATTGGCTGATTAAACAAAATTCCAACATTCTAACACTTGTGAAATGTGCATATGCATTTTCTAAATGCTGAGTTTAATTAATCAGTTTTTTTTTGCGTTTTGTGTCCATGGCAGCAAATGAGACAAAAGAGCAAACAACAAGCCAAGATTGAAGCCACTCAAAAGTTAGAACAGGTTAAAAATGAGCAACAACAACTTCAAAAACAGCAGCAACAACAGAATTTCAGTGGGAACTCGGTTGGAGACACTCCTAATTGTGGAAGTCAGAGTCCGATTAAACCTCAGACCAGCAGTGGGGGTAATGCTTCTGCTTTGCAAGTGTTAACACCCAATGATTGCTATACAAAAAGCCAAACACCAGAAACACCAACATCATCTGCATTATCAGATGATGTATTTTTGCGTCCCCAACGTCCACCTCTTTCATCCACAGCAAAGACTCCTACCTCGGATGCCCAGTATCCTCAAGGCCCCTTATCTCAGCCTCAGTCTCCTCAAATGTTTTCACCCGAATCATCTAGTTCCCGTCCCTCTTCACCTTGGGATCCATATGGCAAAATGGTGGGAACCCCCCGGCCACCACCATCTGGGCCTAGCACACCTCGCAGAGGTTCCACATCTGACATGCCAGAGTGGAGTCGGCCCTCACCAGCCCAATCATATGGGTCTCCAACATCCACCAGCACTGACCCATATGCAAAGCCTCCAGACACACTTCAACCATCAGACCCATTTGTGAAACATCCAACCAGGTCCAACAAGGGTCCAACCAGACCCGGACCAGTTTCAGAGCAGCATCAACAACAAGGACGGAACTTGATCAGTAATGTCACATCAGGAGAAAATTTCCCCAGACCAGTACAAAGATCTGAATCATACCAACACATGACCAATAACCGAATGGTCCTCTCTGACCCCTACATTAGGCCTTTGTTAACACCTGTTCCAGGGAGTAATGAGTCTGGATCTTTGCCAGTGTTCAGAACACCTATGCATCCTTTCCAGTCACAACAAAACTCATCCAGCTCAACACAACAAGGTTTAAGAAGAGGATCATCTGAGGTACATCAGCCTCTCACACCTCATTCATCAATGGGGGATGGTTTTACTAATGAGAACAGAATAGTGCATCCAACACAAGGAAGTACTTTTGCCCAACCATTACCCATGAGGGATCCATTTTCACAGGCACCATCTACACCTAGACCAGATAATCCTCAGCAGATGCCTGATCCATATGCTCAGCCTCCCAGCACTCCACGACCCTATGATCCATATGCTCAGATGCCTGGTACCCCAAGGCCACACTCTGATCCATACCCGGTGCCAACATCCACAACTAAAACTGCAGCAATTAATCAGTTTTCTCAATCACAGTCTTGCACTCGCAGACAATCTCCATGTACTGCAGTTGATCCATATGCAGAAATGCCAGGTACCCCAAGGCCTTCCCTTGGAGAGAGATATTCTAAATCCCCAAGTAGTCAGACAATCCCAGATCACTACTTGCAGCCTCCTAGTCTTCATACTGAACAGTATTCCCAACCTACAGCTCCTTGCCCAGGGGCTGGATCAGAGGCCTTCCCCAGACCAAACCTCCATACAAACATCATGTGTAATCAAACAGACCCATTTGGCCATCAAACACAGAGCAAAATTCAGGACCAATTCCCTCGTCCATCTGCGACTTGTTCTCAAACCCCCAAACATTCTGGGATTTCAACTGAAGTTTTTTCTCTACCACAGACAAACCCTAGGCAGACACCTGTTCATGATCCATTTGAACAAGTTCCATTAACCCCATGCTCACAATCAGGGGAAAGATCATCACATGAATTTTCATCAAATACAGACAACACATCAGAAATAAAGAACATAATGCAACCACTGCTTGGAGACACTGAAGACAAAATTAAACAGGTCTGATTACTTACATAAAATATATGTATATTTTTAAGAGTAGTGAGCCTTTTATTTATTTATTTTTAAAGTTTTTTCTTTTATTAACAAGTTACTGATTGTATAATGTTATTGCTATTTTTAGCGCCAAAGACTACGACAATTGATTCTTAAACAGCAGAAGGAGAAAAGTGCCATTAGACAGGAAAAGGGACTCCAGGAAACAAGTGCTACAACTGCACATGGGACTTCACCGCACTGGTTACAAGATGATTCTGGACCTCAAAATGATATTTATGGTAGACCTCCACCCCCATATCCAGGAATTATGAGTTCTTCACCAGTGCAGACAGGACAAAGATTTCCTGGAACTTTCCTTAGTGATCAACGAGGGCCCTTACCTGATGAACCCCAGTGCTCCCGAGCACCAATCCCCAGGGATCTCAACAACATTAGAATGAGACACCAAGGACAAAGGTAAGTGTTTTTCTCCCCTTCTCATACATTGTGCTATTAACTGGTAGAAACACATTTTAATGTAAATCTTTTAAAATTTGTCCTAGGTTTGGATTCCCTCATGGACCTCCAAGCCAAGATCAGTTCTTCGGGCCCTCTAACAAGATGCAAAGTGGCCCGATGGCTGACAGTGTTCCACTACATATGAGAAGACCTCTGTCAGTTGATCTTGTAAGGTCAATGGGCAGTAATCATCAGATGGGTATTTCTCAGAATTTTCCACCACGTAGTCCTCAAATGCAGCAACACAATATAATGGGCCAACCATTCATTGAGCTTCGTCACAGAGCTCCAGAAAACAGAGTCAGACTACCTTTTGGGCCACCTAATGTTTTGGATCATACTAATTATTCTCAGAGACTTGGCTTCATGGGAGGCCAAAATATTACTTTTACTGGAAATCAAGGTCCCAGAATGATGGATCCAATGTCGGGTTACTCTCAACATGAACCTAACAGTCACTTGCAGACATCAACTAATACAGAAACGCGGCATCACCAGCCATGTACCTTAGTGAATACAACACAACTACAGATTCCAATAGCATCACCACATAATAGTTCTGTCAGTAGTGATTCAGTTGCTACATCTCAGCATGCACTTCTTCCTGTGAGAGCCTCAGGTCCAACAGAAGAAATAACATTACCTTGTAATGAGGGTATTGAAGGACAAATAGACACAGATGATTCTGCTGTGAAAGACCTTGATGACGTTGAGGTCAAAGACTTGGTTGATGAAGACCTGGACAACCTGAACCTTGATGCAGATGATGGCAAAGATTTAGACCTGGAAACAAATGACCTTCACCTTGATGATCTTTTGGAATCTGGTAAGTTTGATCTTATTGCTTACACAGATCCTGAACTGAACCTTGAAGACAAAAAAGATATGTTTAATGAAGATCTAGATCTGAGTGACCCAATAGAAGATGATCATAGGGAAACTTCAAATATTCAGAAGGATTTGTCTGAGAAAATAAGTGTGACACATGAAGATATTTCATCAGCCCAACTTAAATCAGTGGATGTACACAATTCTATGAATGTAAAACTAGAGGAGAACCTATCAAATGAGGTTCTTGATAACCCTGACGGAAATAATAAAACTAAGGGACATCAAGGGGTAATTTCCGTCCAGGAGCATTCTCTTACTGGAAGTTCAATGAATGAGAATCAATCCATGAGCAATAAAGGTGGTCAAGATGATGTCTCAAAGGTTTTAAAAGAGCCTTGTGCTGCCATAAGTTCTGGTTCTGCTCCAGTACTGTCTAACATGTTAACTGAGAAAATTGAAGACACTAGGTGTGGATCCATAGTTTCACCTCTACCAAATGACTCCACTGTCAAAACTAATCTTGGCCCAAGTGTACAGTCCAGCATGGGTATGGTGATGATACAAGGACAACCGCAAGGTCATGGTATAAGCCCTGGAGTGACAATGGTCAACAGGGGTGACCCAACTGTAACTCAAGGAGCACCGTTAGGTAACCCAAATATGATGCAGTCTGGAAACCAGCAGGTGCTTCTGCAGAGGTTTGGATCTTCACAAGGCCAAAAAGCGGAAGTGAACCTCACCGTGATTAGTGGTCAGCAGCCTGATCCTCATTCCTTAAACCATACTCAACAGGGCATGTTTACTTCTGGGGCTGCCGGGCAACAAGGTTGTCAAAGGCACCAGAATGAACACAGCAGGCCTCTACTGTTAGATGAACAGCCACTCCTTCTGCAAGATCTTCTGGATCAAGAAAGACAGGAGCAACAACAACAAAGGCAAATGCAGGACATGATTCAGCAACGGTCAAGTGACCCTTTTTTCCCTAACATTGGTAAGCCTATTTTTTGTGACTAATTGATAACTAATGTTGTACAATTCGAATAAAAGTTGTTGAATCCTGAACATTAAATGTTTTCCATACAGTTTGGTTATGCTGCTTCCAGTAATCTATTTTTATGTTGAAGCTTTTATCCAATTATATTTCAGCCATTGTGTGTTGCCATGGTCAAGGTATCTGCCTTAAGGACTACAGAATCACCAGTGCTCACTCTTGCAGCTTTAAATTTTCATATCTGTGAATTTTGATTGAAAAGCATTTATCCTTTACACAACATGTGAATAGTGTTATAAAGAAGACTCAGCAGCGTTTATTTCTTTTGAGGATTTTAATGTAAAGCAGAATATACTGACAACAGTGTATAGGTCACTTGTGGAACCTTCAATATTTAAATCTTTATTGAAAGTGGGTCGTATTTGTAGTTGAAATGTAACATAAATTTAGAATTTTGTTTGTATCTCCACAGACGTGCTGGCTCAGGTTTTTTGAATTTTAATTTAAATTTGAAATGAAGTGCAATGATGCTTAGGCTTTATCCATCAGATTTTGAGTTGGTCACTTCAGGCCATCAAGCAGGGGTAGAATGAAGTCAGCATTTTCTTGTCCTTTGATTGAATGGTCAAAGAGCGTACTTCCATTTAGGGCTGGGTACCGAACGTCGATACTTATATGGTATTGAACGAAAAACTCAGATACTATGAGTATTGAAAAATGATTTATCTTTCAGTGCCAAATTTCGGTTTCAAAAGCCAAGCGGCTGTGTCTGTGTGAGCCTGTATTTGCATGTAATGACCTAAAGAGCCGGCGATTGGCTGTCCACCACCACGTGACATGGAGGATTTCTGATACTCACAGTCCAACTCTCAATCACCCAACAAAAGTGTAGAAAGGATGCAATATGAGAAATATACAGAAAGGCTTTGTGACAGTCTAACCAATTGAGTGAGTGCAAGTATCGCCATGCTGTATTTGTGAAAGACACCAAAAACAAAAAACAAAAACAAAAGTCAACCAAAACGGCACTTCTCCTAAACTGACCAGGGGTTTCAATTTAAACACGCGTGCAGCCTGTGTCTCTCAAAGCTTGTTAGCGGCTGGTTCTGCATTGATTAGATAATCTTAAGAACATCTTAAAAAGTACTAAAGATGAATTTTTAGTATATTAAAGGCGGAGTGCACAATGTTTGAAAGGCAATGTTGATATTTGAAATCACCTAAACAAACACGCCCCTACCCCAATAGAATCTGGACCTTCATTTAATAGACCCGCCCCACACATACGCAACCCGGCAAGGATGTCGGTTAGTAGACACGCTCCTTACTGCTGATTGGCTATAAGTGTGTTTTGGTAGTCGGCCCGTCTCCTTTTCCAAAGCGTTTTTCAAACATTGTGCACTCCGCCTTTTAGTACAAAATTAGTGTGCGAAAATAAAACACCTTTAGTACACTATGGAAGTGTACTACTTTTTCACCTGGGGCAATGACCTGTTATACTGCGTTTCTGTATACTATTCAAGGTTTCAATAGCCATGGTGTCATGATGGTATGAGAGGTAGATTAAATCAGGAAGGACACCACTGAGGTCTAAGTGTAAAATGCACGGCCCGCCACTGGCTTTTTCTGTAAATACTGTAAATGTTTTGTATTTAAACTTACATTTGTATACCATAATTATTTTACAATTATGAAACATTTTAAACGGTTAAAATTGTGGAATGGGAATTCTATAATGCAAAATATCATGTGAAATATTAATATTACATTTGTTGGATTAGAATACAGTGATAGACAAATGACCAGATTTAAGATCTGTCTATGATCCTAATGCATATTTGGAAAATCCTGAGTAATTTAACCACCATATTAGAGAAGTTTTATTTATTTAAAGAAGATTGGTAAAGTAAACGTATGCACAACATTTGTGATTTTTTTTTTTAAGATTTTGACTCCATTATTGACCCAATCATGAAGGCAAAGATGGTGGCTCTAAAGGGGATCAACAAAGTCATGGTACAGAACAGTATGGGCATGAAACCCATAGTTATGAATAGGTAAAGTTTGTTTGGCTTTTCTGAGCAAAAAAAAGTTATTTTCCCACCTGCTTTATTTTTATTATCTCGGAACACTAACAAGGTTAATAAAATGATGGTCAATAGTTTTGTTTTACTCTTTATGTTTTTGGCAGAATGCAACAGGTACCTGGAACACATGGACAAGATCCATCTGGTTTCTCTCAACATTTTTTTGGACTGGTACATGATCAAGTTATATTTACTGTTTTTTTCCCCCCATGTAATGAACCTGTTTTAAAGATGTATATATGAAAAAAAATCTTTTTAGGATGGGAAGTTGCCACCACAAATTGTGAGGCCCAATCCCCCTAACTTTGGACCAGGGTTTGTCAGTAAGTGCATTTTTTTTGTTATCAAATGTTAGTATCACGTAGATACTGTTTGCCAGTGTAATTAAAAACAGTAAATCAGTAAATACATAAAATTTGTCCTCCAGACGATTCACAGAGGAAACAGTATGAGGAGTGGCTTCAAGAAACACAGCAGCTTCTTCAAATGCAGCAAAAGTTTCTAGAGGACCAGATTGGGTCCCACAGGAAATCTAAAAAGGCCCTCTCTGCAAAACAACGCACAGCAAAAAAAGCTGGGCGGGAGTTCTCAGAGGAGGATGCCGAACAACTAAAACATGTGACTGAACAGCAAAACATGGTTCAAAAGCAGCTGGAACAGATAATGCAGCTGTTTAGAGAAGAATATCTGCCAGTAATTATGCCACTGTAATACTTTATGCTATTTGAATGTAGGGGTGGGCGATATGACAAACATTTTCTATCACGGTAGGATTCATTTTATATCATGATAACTATATGTATCACGGTAGAGTTTTTTAATCTTTTAATAAGGTTTTTATGTTTTTAAAATATTTAATGCCTTTGAGTTTTCAAAATTCTTACATAATTCTCTTATACATGCATAAAAAAAAGATAAAACAAACAAAATTCTAGCTCACTGGAGATAAACAGTCAGTGATCAAAAAAATATAATAAATAATAATGTATATTATCTTATTAAAGGTAGAAAAGCAAAGATGGGAATTTTGTTGTTAAAAAGAGCATTATTCTGTCTATGTGGTGTAATGCAATGTGTTTGGGTGGTTTATGGTAAAAAACACATTCATTCCCACATATCATACATACTTTTTGCTCCCCTATGCCCTGCCTCTCTAAAAACGTGTTGATTTTGTACAAAGCTCATTGTTTTGAAAAGCATGGTGTGCTCCGATTGGCCAGCTATCCAGTGCGTTGTGATTGGCCAATACCTCAATCGTCTGCCGGAAATGTGATGCTCTTTACCATATTTGAAAGATCAGCTACCAATGCAATATTGACAGAAGTTGATATCATCTTTACTACCTTATCAATACAACCCTAAATCTGATCCAGAAAATTCAGATGACCAAGCTAAACGATCAACTTTGCCAGCGAGGCTTGAGCAGAATGTAACAGATTGGTAACCCAAGGATACTTAAACATAAAACCATTTTTTCCATTTGTGAAGCGCTACTCCAGGGGTCTTCAACGTTTTTTGGGTCGGGGACCCCTTAGATGAGAGAGGCACGGAGCAGGGACCCCCTGATACTAAATGTGTAAAACTGATATTTAAGTAATCAGTAAGGTGTTGACCTTTTCATATTAGGCACAACGCAAAGTGGAGTAAAGTACAACTAATTGAAGACGAGATAGTTGGCGCTGCGATAAACCATAATTCAACAAATTACAATAATCATACGTGATGATATGAAAGCATGAATCTCCAGGTCTTTAAAAGACAGAATAGATTTAAATTTAGAAATAATTCGGAGTTGATAAAACCCAGCCTTAACAACACTAGTTAAACTAACTATTAAACTATGGTTACTGCATTAAAAGTGTTTATTTTTATCATGATGCCACTATCAATGATAATTCTGTATTTGTTTCCTAAAAGCCTTGCAGGGGTGATACTTTTCAGTCATTTGTGATGTCACAGAGTTGAATGTCTTGATTTGCGGTGTACATTTGAAAATAATTCATGAAGCCATACTTCTGCAATTCTTTGATCGATTGTGCTTAGAAGTAAGACTGCAATCCTATGTGATCACAAATGTGATGGGAAAGAGGGAGCGCATCCTGGTAGAAAAGTGGAAACGCTCAAGGTCATATGAGCTCTTATAGGGCAAAACACTCGATAAAGCTATTACATAGTTATTATTAGGGTTGGGTATCGTTTGAATTTGAACGATTCCGATTCCAATTCCGATTCCTTGTTTCGATTCCGGTTCCTATCGATTATCGATTCCGATTCTTTTAAGAGGCAGGGTCAAAAATGTTTAGTATATTTTAAATGAGCTAGCTAACCAATGGTCTTTCTGAAGGAAATAGTATGACCTTCTCCGTCAATTTAAATTTTATAAACTTTTGACTTTTTATGCACTTTACTATTCATTTCTCACATGGCTGTTTTCAACTACAATATAAATATCAAATCTATGAACTTGAATATAAATATTATAAATTATGAATATATTTTTACAGGGGTACACTTTTCTCAAGAGAGCTTTATTTTTGAAAACCTCATGAAAACACATTTACACATGAGTGTATGATGCTGCTGCAGGTACTTGAACATGTTACCGTGATCCCATTGATGGGCTAACTAACATTCGCACTCTTAGCTCGTAAATTGTCTATGAAAAAATACATGGGCTAATTTGTTAGCTCAATGTTGGCGCAAGGCATTCTTTTCAGGGCTCGCAAAATCGCTAGCCCGACGTCCCGGGGCTATTGCGAATTCCTATCGGGTTACCAAAATGCATCTTCGCTCTGCCCGTCGGGCTATCATAGGAAAAATATTTTAATGTTTTTGCATTCTCTCAGATTTTGTTAGGTAGTATGTACGGCGTCGTCTTGTCAGTCATTACTATCCTCACGTAACAATAAGTGAAACTGAAAGCATAATTAAACCCATTATTCCTTTCGTGTTCACGTCTGAGATGCGCGCTCCTCTGCATCCCGGGTCCGCTTTTCACAAGTACGCGCTTGTTCTTGTGCTCAGCAAAAAGCGCGAACTCAAGTAATTTAAAAATAATAAGTCCTTTTGTTTTCAGAGACTAACATTGTTTTAGCGTTTCTTTTTTCTACCAGGGATTTTGAAATTTAGCGAGCCCTCATTGTATATGTATTGTTTTACTTACTTGATACGATCTGCAGTGCAGTCACTGCGGTGCCAAGCTGGGGGTCAGAGACAGAGGAAGAGGCAGCAGAGGACGGTCGGCGCAGCGCGTCAAAGACGGGGCACACATTTATTTCTACTCTATGAACGAGGTGCTTTATTACATTCGACGTGCCTATGCACGAAACAGACGCTTCTTCATTGGTGTTCAGCGGTTTCTTTTTCCGGTCGGCGGACTGTGAATCGAAACTAGGAATCAAAATTTAAACTTTTGAACGATTCCGGGAGAATCGCAAAGCTAGTCCCGGTTCCAATCGATTCTCGATTCTCGATTCCCAAACCTAGTTATTATACACATTTTCCAGGACGTTCTTGCGTCCCGGTGACAACTTGTCCTTGACCCGGTACTGGGTTAGGGGACCACTGTTCTATGGTATCACTGTGAAGAACCTTTACATTATATTTATGTTATTATATTTCTCACAGATGTTAATGGAAAATGTAACTGAGCTTTAAGACGTAAGCCAGAGAGAAAAATCATTTGACTATTTAATTGTTTTTAAATTTGGATCAGTTAAGTGAAAAATAGGTGAATGCATCTAGAGCCATTAAAAGGATGTTTGACATATTTCTTTGACAATATCTTATTTAACTCTTTACTGTATACATTTTTTTTAAGCACTGCCAAATACAACAAAAAAGAAGAGTAAATTCTCTCTATAGTGCTCTGGCTCACACACACACTTTTGTCTGTTTATTACACCTGCAGATACGAAAGCAGCAAAAGGAGCATGCAGAGCTTATTGAGGAATATCGTGTTAAACAGCAGCAACGTCTTCAACCTGGTGTAATGGCTCCAATCCAGGCCATTCCAGGAATCCAAGGACAGGCCCCTGGAATCATGCCTGGTAGACCTCCTGTGGGCCAGCCTATAGTAGGTTCCATGATTCCAATGCAACAACCCCATCTTGGTCAACCCAAACCTTCTCACATGCCAGGATGGCACCCAGGTGCTGGTGGCCCAATCGGCGGACCTAGGATGCTGCCTCAGATGCCGTTGTCTACCGCTACCCAGCCTCTCCAGGGGCAACCACCTCCCACAATTGTTCCAGGAGGTCAAACTGAACAGCCTAGTGCTGTATCTGGAGTAAATGGAGCCAGTAGCAGTGCCCCTCATGTAAAGTTTGATGATAATAATCCATTTAGCGAGGGTTTCCAGGAGCGGGAACGCAGAGAGCGCCTTAGAGAACAGCAAGAGAAACAACGGGTTCAACTTATGCAGGAAGTTGAAAGGCAAAGGGCCTTGCAGAGGCTAGAGCTGGAGCAGCAGGGCTTGGGAATTGGACCTGACAACAGCATGGGTGGCCTTTCCCAGATGCCCTTCTTTAATTTAGACATGTCACAAGAATTTACTCAGACACTAAGACCACAACAGCAACAACAACAGATGCGCCCAATATTTCCCCAGCAAGCAAACATGACTTTAGACTTTGTGGGTTCCGGTCCTGCCTTTCTTCACAGTGGAGAGTGTCAATCTATGTCTGGCCATTGCTCTTTCGGTCCAGATATAGGTCCAAATGTTCAACCTAAGAACCCTATGATGTGTGGTCTACAACCAGGTCAGTCTCGTCCAACTGGGTTTGGAAAGCCTGGAATGACACACTATGTTGGAGGTGAGGGTTCTTCATTTGGCATTGATACTACAACCCAATTACCTCCTAATTTCCCCAGCTCAGGACAGTCTCTGATCCAGCTCTACTCTAACATCATTCCTGAGGAGAAAGGCAAAAAGAAAAGGAATCGAAAGAAGAAACAGGATGCTGATGCAGATTTAAAAACACATACACCTCACCCTTACCTCACTGCCCCATTAACACCATCTGTATCTGAGACATCATCCACACCAACATGCAGTGCCGCTGTCTTGGGGGACCAGGACGCCTCTGAGTTTTCCAATCCCTTATGCTCTATTAACAGTCTATCATCATCTGCAGAGCAGGAAAGCAATCTCTCTAGAGGTACTCAGCTGCAACAACAATCAAGTGTGGGCTCTGAAGTTGAAAGAGGGCTTCTCCATGACATTAAGTTAGAAAAGGTAGAGACCAGTGAGTGCCAGAATACTGAGGGAGAGCCTGCACTCAGTCTGAGTACAGCAGAGGCTGGGATTGTAAAGACTGAAGAGGGTAATGCGGGAACTTCCCCAATTCCAACATCCCAGAATGGGGACTCTGGAAATGAGTTGCTTAAACACCTTCTGAAGAACAAATGCACACCTCCTCCTTCCTTTCTCACACATCAGCACTCTAATGACAGCATACAATCAGAGGATGAAAGCCTCACTGACAGCAAAAGCTCAGTAAGACTGGACAGTACAAATTCTTTGGTAAGACCTGGCATTTTTTAACACATGTTCAAGCTTTATAAAAACTGAGGAAAAGTGTTGATTATTTAGCATATTAATGAATTATGTAATTAAATAATTTACTAAATATCTATCTATCTATCTATATATATATATATATATATATATGAAGAGTTTGGTTCCAAAACGCAATAAATCCATTTTGACAAATTTTGGTAAAAACGTGTTTTCTATACCAAGAAAGTGACAAGATGAAAACCACTATTTTCTGTTACAAACTTTCACATAGCATCTTTAGGTTATAAAAACATAAAAAATTCAAATCCATAACTTAATTTTCAAAGATTTATTATAAAAACTGATTATTTTTTCCACAAAATGCAATAAATCCATGACAAGTTTTTATTAAAAATGCTATAAATCTATTGAATCAATCGCCTATATAAATGTGCATTCATCTTTGCCATGTTATATTCATTTAGTTGACTAGTTGAACACACTAATTAAAAATATAAACATTATTGTCATTAATCAAAACACTTACTTTGTGATATTAAGAAGTCATCGGTTATACTTGACGTCCTCGCTTAACGTTTTTCAAAGCGATCAGCTGTAAAATGTTTTGGTCCTGCTCGATTTTCGTTGACTTTGAGTAAAATTATGGAAAGTTTTTCATAAGATCCCCTGGGGTCAATGTGTTATCATGACAGTAACTTAATGCTGTCAGCCCGGCCAAACAAGCACCGGTCTCCCGAGTTCCTCTGCGTAAATTATTAGATGTTGATGGCTTACGTTTCTTTCGCGTCACAGAAAACCATCACAGGTTTATCAATGCTATTAAAGTATTATTTTGTTTTTGTTTGTTTGGTGATCACGAAGTACAAAGTAGATGAGGAAAACTAGGATTCCGCGTACTCAGCGCGCCGCCATTCTTTGTTTACATTGCGTGAATGGTGCGCTGTAATCTGAGGAGGAGTGGATTTATGGCATTCTGTAGAAAAGGGGGAGTGGCGTTTATTGCATTTTGGGAAAAAAGGGAGAAAAGATGACAGAATAACACTGCGGAAATTGGATTTTGCATAAAATTAAGAATTTACTTTATAATACTGACCTGATATAATACTGATTCTGGCAGTAACTCATTTTTTTCAAAAATGGCGTTTATTGCGTTTTGGAACCAAACTCTTCATATATATATATACAGGGAGTGCAGAATTATTGGGCGGGTTGTGTTTTTGAGGATTACTTTTGTTGTTGTACAACTACAGTGCTCTTGGTCAATTAAAAATGTTAACAAACCCTCAAACCTGAACATTTAAGTAGTAAAAGTGAAATGTTGGCTTTATTAAGAGAATATTTCTATGTACATCACCACTAGGCAACCACCAGTGTGCAGAACCACTAGGCAACCAAATGAAAAACAAAAATTCCACCATCTCACCTGCTTTTTTTTTCAACTGTTAAAGTGAGAACAACAAACAAACTCCACATTCACAAAAAAAACAATAAAACAATAAAAAACAAAAAAATATATAGACTCAGTGACCAACACAGCCACCCTTCTTTTCGACAACAGTCACAAGCCCTCCATTCACAGATTCAGTCAGTTTCTTGATCTGGTCTGAACCAACATTTTGTGCAGCCACAACCACAGCCTCCCAGACACTGTTCAGAGAGGTGTACTGTTTGCCTTCACTGTGGATGTCCTGCTTGAGAAGGGCTCGGATGTTCTCAATGGGGTTTGGGTCGGGTGAAGGAGGGGCCATGTCATTGGTTTTTCACCTCTGAGGCCTTTGCTGGCCAGTCATGCAGTGGAGTGCTTGTGGTGTATGTGATGGAGCGTTGTCTTACAAAATAATCAGTCTTCCTGAAAGATGCAAACTTTTTCCTGTACCACTGCTTGAGGAAAGTGTCTTCTACATTACAGGCAGGCAGGCACAGACAGGTATTGTTAAAGATGAGCTTGTTGGACCTTTTTGGGTTGAAAATGGAAATAAAAAACAACTCTCAGACCTACTGCCAATTTTTAGAGGACACTTTCTTCAAGCAGCGGCACAGGAAAAAATCTGCATCTTTCAAGAAGACTTTTTTATGCGGGACAACGCTTCAGCACATGCATCAAGGTGCTCGGCTGAGTGGCTGGCCGGTAGAGGCCTTGGAGGTGAGGAACAAATGCCATGGCCCCTTCTTCACCTGACTTAAACCCTATTGAGACCTTTTGATCCCTTCTTAAGCAGGACATTTACAGTGAAGGTAAACAGTACACCTCTCTGAACAGTGTCTGGGAGGCTGTGGTTGCGTCTGCACAAAACGCTGGCTCAGAACAGATCAAGAAACTGACCGAATCCGTGAATGGAAGGCTTGTGACTGTTATCGAAAAGAAGGGTGGCTATATTGGTCACTGAGTCTAATATTTTTTTAATTTTTATTGTTTTATAATTTTTTTTTGTAAATGTAGAGTTTGTTTATTATTCTCACTTTAACAGGTGAAAAAAAAAACAAGTGAGATGGTAAAATCTTTGTTTTTCATTTAGTTGCCTAATAATTCCGCACACCAACAGTTGCCCAACAATGATGTACATAGAAATATTCTCTCAAGAAAGCCAAAATTTCACTTTTACTACTTAAATGTTCAGGTTTGAGGGTTTGTTAACATTTTGAATTGACCAAGAGCACTGTAGTTGTACAATAACAAAAGTAATCCTCAAAAATACAACTTGCCTAATAATTCTGCACTCCCTGTATATCTATATATATATATATATATATATATATATATATACTTAACACACCTATAAATAGTACATTAAGGGGCGGTTTCCCGGACCAGGATTAGCTTAATCCAGGACTAGGCTTTAGTTTAATTAGGAAATATAACTAGTTTTAACAAACATGCCTTACTAAAAACATTACTTGTGTGCATTTTGAGAAAACAAAGGGCACTGATGTATTTTAAGATATGTCAGTGCAAGTTATTTTCAGTTTGGAGAGCTTTTAAAAGTGTTTAAGTCTAGGACTAGTCTAATCCCTGTCCGGGAAACCGCCCCTTAGAAAAGTTATAAAAAATCTTGAAGTGGTCTCTTAAGTTTTTCTGTGGGTATATAATTAGTATATTAAATATACTGTATATTGTTCTAATTATATTCTTAATATTAATTCATTTTGTTCATAGATATTAATATACTATATTCTAAAATGAATAGTTATTTATTAATATTAATATTAGGGCCGGTTTAAGATTAATTAATTACACAAAAAATAACATGTTAAACATTTTAACACATTTTATTCACACTTATTTTTGCACTGCGGAACATTTCTCATTGGATGAGTTTCGGCGGACCGATTATACTGGAGCACCAACTAGCTTTCATGACTTCAGACAACAACAAACCACAGTGAACATGAACGAAGAAGCTGATGAGATCGCTTTGGTTGGCCCCATGGATGGGAATTTTTTTAATAAAAAACGAACGTATGGAAGCGTCGATAAGAGCATGGTTGTGTGTAAACTATGCAACAAGGAATTCACATATCACCGCAGCACATCGAGCCTCAAGTATCATCTCAATGCAAAACATATAGCAGCTAGCGTGGACGTTAGCCAAACTCCGGGTACAACGACTTGGTTGAACAAAAATAAACAATATTTTGTTGTTTAAGCTTATGTATTCAGTCATTATTCGTGGTATAGTAAAAATCCATGTGAAAAAATAACTTCTCAATGTTCTCAGGTCAAATATTTCTATGTGATTAAAATTTGATTAATTTCGATTAATTAATTACAAAGCCTCTAATTAATTAGATTAATTTTTTTAATCAAGTCCCGGCCCTAATTAATATATGAATACATATGTAACATTTAAAAACACAATAAACACAATAAAAATGGTTGGTTATGTGATTTTAACTCTTTCCTCGCCAGTGTTTTTTTTATAAGTTGCCAGTCAGTGCCAGCATTTTTTATGATTTTCACAAAAGTTTAAGGCCTTCCAGAAAATGTTCTTCTTTAAATATATAAACATAAAATATATCAAATGAAAAAACAGAGTCTAATAAGAAATGCTTATTAACAAGAAATCAAGCCAGACGCACTTTGCAGGTTTTGCATCTGAACTCATTATATGTTTAATGTCTACAGAATAAAAACAGACACTTAATGGGAAATGCTGATCTTGACACAACTGTAGCCGATCTGTGTAAGAGAAAACAGCGCAACAAAAGGACATCTAAGACTGAAGCTGAGAAACCTCCATCACGCTGGAAAAAGAGGAAAAATGAAGATGAAGAGAGGCAGGCACTGTACACCAATACAGACCTGCTGATGACACAACTCAAACAGGTAAATACTCTAAATCTAATTCAAGATCAACTTATGATATTTTTTTCTGAAACATTGTGTAGTCCTAAAGCCATATTTAGCTGTCATAATGAAGCGACATTGCACACAGATTACAATTTACAATAGAGTCAGTTTACAGTTTACAATAGTCTGTTTTATTTCCTAATGCCATTGCTATATTAATGGCAACGACTGGTTAATCTACACATATTTTGGGGAAGGACAGTTTGGCATATTTAGTTCAACTAACCTGCATGTCTTTGGATTGTTAGAGGTAACCAGAGTTCCGAGAGTAAACAGATGCTGACAAACATGAACAAGAACATGAAATCTCCAGAGGGGCTCTAAACTTTGAGATGTGGCCAGGGACTTAATTTGGTAGCACCAGAGTTTTTAATTCCAGCCAACACAGACCTGCCAACCTTGGAAATTTTATTTGAGTACAGTAGCATCAGCCAAAAGGACAGAACACAGGTTTTTTGAACATATAATTTAACACATGCACGCGCACATGCACGGACACACACACATACACACATCTCTTGGTAACTTTCAAGGTAACATGCTGCACATTGCACTCACTTTTTTCCCATCCTGCCATAATCTGCTTTAAAAATAATTATATTTTTTCGTAAGCACTAATTTATAAATGATGCTCATTTACAAATCAGAAGTAATGTTAGCGCATCTTGCGTACCTTAGAGGTCAGACATCTTGACTCTCCGTTTAAAAAAATTGTCAGAAACTGCGGGTGGAGGAAGGAGATCACGCAAGATTTTGTGGTTCCGTCGATAGCAGACTCTTGTTACTGATTGGCAATACGACTTGTCAATCATCCCTACTTTCTATTTGGTGAATGAGCCCAGTGCTATGATTGGACATATTTTTATTTTTGCTGTTGCTTGTTTTGAGTACTTCACTCGGCAGAGGCGTCACCAAGTTTTTGTGTAGTTTAGAGTGACAAATCGAACCACCGTACTTTGAGGTCAAAATGAGATCTGCCAACCTGATATAGTAAATAATAGGACTATACAACAACGTAATTATTAGGGCTGTGTATCGCCAACAGTTTCCCGATTCGATACGTATCCCGATACAAGGGCCCAGATACGATGCGCATCACGATACAAGACTATTACATTTTTGTTCAGAATTAAGTAACATTATTACTATTATTGTTTAATGTACATTGAATAAGCAGTGTTGTAACAGTTGTCTTTTTGCCATTCATTATTAGCTTTTGGTGTAACTCATAGAAATTCTTAAAATCTCAGAGTTAATACTTATGTTTTTTTTAAACAGTTTTACAAAGAAAAAGTGTCTTACTCTAGGCATTATATTTGTCTCTCATTTCATTATTCTATATCTATTTATATATGTGTAAACATGCAGTCAGACTTATTACTATTTAATAGAAATCAGATTATTAATGTGACAGCTATAGTTTGAAGTAGCTCTGTATCTCTTCTCTAGATGTACACTTTTCACATGCAAATCTTTGTCGTGTTTCTTCTCTAATGCGTTAGTACTGTTTTATAAGAGAGCAACTAATAAGTATAGGCTAAGATACTTTAAAAAGTGCATCCGAATCGATACGGAAGATGCTGTATCGATGCGCGCATCGTCAGGCGTCTATGACGATGTATCGTCGTATCGATATTTTGAACACAGCACTAGTAATTATATTAGAGATACTGACCAGCGGTTATGACTCTTAATTCAATTAATAGTTCAATTAATATATCCATATAAAAACAAAACAATCAATAAAAACCATTGCATACATGGGGCCCGTTTCAATAAGGAGGTTCAACCAACTAGTTTAAACTTGAACTGAGTTGACTTACTCTGAGATAGGAAACTCTGAGTTTTCAGTTACAGAACAGCTGATGTGAGTTAGTTCAATCGACTCAATTGAGTAGGTTGTCTCTGACTTAAGCGCGTGCACAGCCACAATGAAAAGCCATCATCAATTGAGCTCAGATTAAAGCAATAAACCCCAAGAAGCAGTGGGTTACCAGTGCATTTTATAACAGCTAAGGGGTGTTGTTTGGCACGACGCGAAGAGGAAAATATGATTAAAGACTGTGGTGCTTATTTATATATATATCAACATTCATCTAAAATATACATTAACATTTATATTGTGCAACTGTTGAAGTGATGATCAAATATGCTTGGAAGCATGCTTAACTCTTAACTCTTTCCCCGTCAGCGTTTTTTTTTTTAAGTTGCCACCCAGTTTTAGTTTAATGCCTTACAGAAAAATTATCTTCTTTAAATAAACATAAAATATCAAATGAAAGAACAGTCCATCCGCTTTCCAACAACAACAAAAAAAGTTTCATCCTACCTTCATGTGTTCTCTTATCAGTTATCACCTCTCAAATTTTCAGCTAAAAGCGGAGATAATTCCATTTTTGTGAAGAACTTTTGTAAGAGATCAGATTCAATGCTGCCTGTTGTGTCGAGTGGATGCGTCAGTGTTTAAGTTGGGTAAGATTGCCATCTAGTGGATAATAGTGGAAATATCAATAAGACAAATACAACTCAGAGAACGTTTTCTCTTTATTGACGAAATGACTTTTTTAAAAATATTTATTGACATTTATCTGGATATCGCCATAATTGTGCAAAGGTAGAAAAATAAAAAAAATGATTAAAGACTGTGATGTTTATTTTCATAAATCAGTACACAGCAACAGTGGCGCAGTGTTACTTGTGATGCGGTCTGAACCGTGGGTTTACCGGGGTATTTTATCACGGCTTAGAACGTGTTTCAACCAATCAGAATGAAGAACCAGAACGAGCCGTTTTATAAATTACGATTTACCATGGCAACAGCAAGTGACAAAGAGGTCTTAATCCTTTTTACTACTAAAACTGAAAGTGTTACTGCAAGTGTACAGTAACTACGAGCATATATTTTAAAGAAAAGAGTTGTTTTTGGAAATTGCTACTCTAGGAAATGTATACATTTAATTTTTCTTATCACGTTAAAATATCAGAAGTTAAAAAACTAAGGACTGTACGTTATTATATTCATTTCCGTGTAGATGCAATCCCATGAACAAAAATATGACAGCAACTCAGCTAAAAATGAAATTAAGCATAATACTTTGGCATATAAGGCTACGAACTTTACAAATGTTTGTCATGAATAAAACAGAAATTCGCCAAGCCGGGATTCGAACTCAGATCGCCGACAGTACATCTGCCCTAACCACTGCGCACAGCACTAACCACTAGACCAGCGATAATGACGAGTAAACACATAAGAAATGTCAAGGCAACTGTTTAGATGGAACAATAAAAAATAATAATAATTCAGCTCACATAAATGGATTCTACACTTTCCACGTTTGTATTCTGCATCCAGCCTTCCCAAGTGGTGTGCTGTGGCAGGTTTGACTGGTCATGCCCGACATGACCATGGGTTCGTAACGTCCCTGTATGTTCGGCGGTGCCCACCCCACATGCCTGTGTTAAGCTGCGGTGTTGTAAGGTAGTCTTTAAAATTAAAACTGAAGTTTCTTAAAGGTGATTTAATTTCTTGTCAGGGCATGCTCCAAACAGTGTAACCAGGTTCCATCGCCAAGCTTTATGAAAGTAAGACAACAGGGATAAGGGAACAGCGTCTGACTTTAAACCCCCAAAAAGTGATTTTTTTACAGAAGTAGTCCACATGCCTCCAAAGGGTTAATAAATGTCTTCTGCGTGTAATCAGAATGATTTTGTAAGAAAAATATCCATATACATTTGATTCAGCTAAGGCTTATACCAGGGAACGTCTTGCTGTAAGGCAACAGGCTATGATAATACTAAAACAACTGTTCTAATTCTTAACTCTTTCCAAACCAGTGTTTTCCCAGTACCAGCAACTAAGTTGCCAGCCAGTGGCAGCATTTTTTGAGACTTTCACAAAAGTTTAATGCCTTCCAGAAAACGTTCTTCTTTAGATATACAATTTATCAAATGAAAGAAAACACCCTCTGCTCATAAAAAAGTTTTATCCTCATCATCTTCATTTGTTCTTTTTTATCACCTGTCAAATATGGGTAGGTTTCTTCAAAAATTCCAAATTTTGAGCAAAAAGCTGAGATTATTGCATTTTTGTGAAGGACTTTTGATAGAGATCAGTTTCAGAGCAATAATCAAAACAAACACAGAGTTCTTACTGTTTGCCCTAAGAAGTTGCTTCTGGGTTTTTAAAGGCAGGTAAGAGCCCACCTGGTAGATAATAGCGGAAATACAGATTGCCGGAAAAACTTGTCATTGGCAGGGAAGCAATTTCTCTTAAAGGGGACATATCACGAAAATCTGACTTTTTATATGTTTAAGTGCTATAATTGGGTCTCCAGTGCTTCTATCAACCTAGAAAATGTGAAAAAGATCAACCCATGTAACTTAGTTTTGGTAAACCATTCTCTGCAAGCATGTAAAAAATAGGTCATTGAAATTTGTCTCCCCTTATGATGTGAGAAGGGAATTTAACTAATACCGCCCCTTAATCTGCACTATCCAAACTGACACTGCCATTTAGTGCAGAGATCAGCTCATTTGAATTTAAAAGGACACACCCAAAACAGCACATTTTTGCTCACACCTACAAAGTGGCAATTTGAACATGAAATTATCTGTGGGGTATTTTGAGCTAGACCTTCAGATATATACTCTGGGGACACCAAAGACTGACTTGGCATCTTAAAAATCTTGTGAAATATCTCCTTTAATTAATGGTGGGGAAAGAGTTAAGAAATGTTATCACATTACTGGTATATACCATACATACCATAAAGATTGAGATACATTATGTTTTTTCGTGTATTACAGCAATTTGTGGAAATTTAATTAAGGTTATTTACAATGTTGCCCAAATGGATGTAGAATCTATTAGATAATAAAAAGAGCTTTAATGTCACCTTAATGTCAGTTTAACAAGTAGCATTAATTGCGTCTCTACCATTATGTAATACAATTATCATATGCATGTATAAAAAATGCAGTTGCTATGTTTCACTCAAGCCATCTATCATCCACTGTTTTTCTCACAGCAGCTCACTATGCTGCCATTGATGGAGCCCATGATTGGGGTTAACTTTGCACACTTTCCCCCATATGGCAGCGGGCAGTTTAATGGAGAGAATAGACTGTCGGGATCTTTTGGAAGTGCGTATCTGGATGGGTTATCTGACTACTACTCACAGCTCATCTATAAGGTATTACATTTAAAGTCAATTTCCTCCTTTAGATGATATGGTTTCTTGAGGGTCCTTGAGGTGTTTTTCAAGTTGTTATAAGGGGCCCGAGCACCAAGGAACAGGCCAGAATGGTGGTATAGGCATCAAAAGTGGGTGTTAAGAAATGGCTTGATAGAGCCACCTACACAATTTCAAGTGAACACCCCCCCCCCCCCCCCCCCCCCCCGACTGCAAAGCTCTAAACCCCACAGAAAGTCAGCCATTTTGAACTTTCGCTGTGATTTCTGTGCAAATTTTCGCTCCTCATAGAGATTTTATCAGATCATCATCTGTGGCGGCCTGACAGATTTCTGCGTTTCGCCCAACATGATCTTACAAAGTTCCGTGGGATAGTCACAGAATTTTTTGTTCATTTTTCCGTGGCATTCTCACGGATTGGTTACTCAACTGCTTTTTCCTATTTTCAAACCATTGTCGCTTCGGTTTAGGGTTAGATTTGGTGTTTGCGTAAGTATGTCACTTTAAGTATTGGTTTATACTATGTATTCTTTTATATTTTCTAAACTTTAATCAATTGTCGCCTGGTGTTGGGGTTAGAGTTGGGTTTGGGTAGGGATGTCATTTTATGTAAATCTAACCCTAAACCGAAGCGACAATGGTAAGAAAATAGGACAAAACAGTTGAGTAACCAATCTGTGAGAATGCCACGGAAAAGAAAGTCCGTGGCAGGACCACAGAAATATGCGGAGATCCGTGAGAATGCCATGGAAAAATGAGCAAAAATTCTGTGACTATGCCACGGAAATTCGTGAGATCAGGTTGGTTTTGCCATGAAACAGGAAGTTGTTCTAACTCAGGCTTAAAATGCTCAATCTGACCCACACTTCTCATGTTTGATAAGTGTCCTGTCCTGAAGACATTTTCATGCCAATATTCAGCTACAGCTACCTAGAGGCAGCAGGAAATGTCATGTTTTACACTGTGATTTACTGCTGATAGAGATTTAATCAGAACTTAAGTATCACATTTGGTCAGACTGATCTTGACTTTTCGTTGAAGGGCGTGTCCGTGGCGGCCTGGCAAAGTGTGATGTTTCGCCATGAAACAGGAATCTGTTGTAGTTCAGGCATACAATGTCCTACCTGTCCCAGACTTGACATGAAGTGTTCTGTTCTAAACACATTAACATGGCATTATTCAGATACAGTCATAGCACCACCTACAGGCAGCAGAAAATGGCATGTTTTACACTGAGATTTACTTATTTACTCCTCTTACAGTTTTTGTCAAATCATCATCATATTTGGTGAGTGTCATCTTAAGGTCTTTTTGATGCTGAATTGTGAAGGATTTGACTCTACATAAAATTTTGTGTCAGTTCTGATTTGCTATAAAACCGGAAGTTGCTGGAACTCAGTGTCCGATCTGTCCCAAACTTTACATGATTGATATGAGTCTTGACCTGAACAAATCTATATGCCAATAGACAATTATGGGTAATGGGGCCACCAGCTGGCATCAGGAATTGACATATTTTACTCTGATTATGCAATGTATGATGTGTCTGAAACATGATTGATAAGAGTCCTGGACTGAACAAATTTAGATGCCAATAGTCACTTATGGTCATAGCACCACCAGCTGGCAACAGGAGTTAACATATTTTACTCTGATTATGCAATGTCTGATGTGTCTCAAACATGATTGATAATAGTCCTGGACTGAACAAATTTAGATGCCAATAGTCACTTATGGTCATAGCACCACCAGCTGGCAACAGGAGTTAACATATTTTACACTGATTATGCAATGTCTGATGTGTCTCAAACATGATTGATAAGAGTCCTGGACAAATTTAGATGCCAATATTCAGTTACAGTCATAGCACCACCTGCTGGCATTATGAACAGACATGTTTTACATTAGCTTAAACATACAGTACCCTCAATTTTGTTTAATAAGATTTTAGGACTGAAGGCATTTATGTACGCTATTTGGTTTTAGTTATTGTGCCACCTACTGCCAACAGGAGGTTTAGCAAATCAAAATACCATTGCCATTGTCCTCATATATTTACCCACTTAAATGCATATTGCCCACTGTTCAATGCTTTCCTAAAGCCATCGGCTGGTGGTGGCCATGGGTGCGAGGGCCCTTTAATCACAGCTTGCAACTTTGATGTGTTTTAATTTTGGCTGATGTTCAGTAAGGGTGTCACGAAATCGATCGAAATTAAGTCACAACTTCGAATTAAAAATGGAATTGTCGATGCTGCCATGCCCCAGAATGGCGTCTGTGCCAGGACCGGTCGTTTCTCTGAACTGAGATCTGTTTAAGTTTCACAACAACTTATTTCAGCTGCTTAAGAGTTTTGAAAACAGCATTTAAACATGACTTATTGGGGTATAGTCTCACAATCTCGTCTGACGGTAATAAAAGCTTGTTTTTAAGGTGCAAAGTACTGACAGGAATGTTCATCTGTATGTGCGTGTACCATATTTTTCCACTGGCAGCACGACTAACATGGCAGGGCATCTCTGTGTTCAAGGTCAGATATTATATTTCATAAATGTCTAGTCTAAAAATGGCATAGCATTTTTTTTGTGCTTTCAAAAAAAAGGTAAAAACAGAGAGTTGAAACGAATCGTGACCTAAGGCTTAGAATTGAAAATGTAATAGAATTGAGGATTTGGAGAATCGTGACACCCCTAAAGTTCCATGAAAAACTTTATTTGCCTTTATTTATGTTACCTGTTTTGTAATTTGGTAAGAAATGCTCGTTAGGCTACATGCTACATGATATTTTATAGAAAATTAAGTTGCTTCTTTCTCTAAGGCTTTTTTGTGTTTGTTTGGGCTTGTAGCAGAACAATCTTAGCAATCCTCCAACACCACCTGCTTCACTTCCACCCACACCACCTCCTGTGGCAAGGCAGAAGTTGTTAAATGGCTTTGTAACTGCAGAGGAACTGGCAAGGAAGACTGATGTTATGGGTGAGCATGAGGGCATGAAATCTTTGACTGACTAAAATTTGGTTTATGCTTTTGATATATCATACAATTAGTACAAAGTGTGTGTCATAGCCATATTAAACTGCGTTAGGGGAGCTAGCTTAAAATTGTATCTGTTTTTGAACATCATTTGTTTTGTGACTGTTTGTCAGTTTCTAAAAGCTTGGGTCAGAAGCAGCTCACTGCCACATTTAAAGGTGAAGATGAACTGCTGGGTCACACAATTACTCAGGGTCCTAAGACTGTTGACGTTCCTGCATCCCTACCAACTCCACCTCACAACAACCAGGAGGAAATTCGGGGTCTTTGAGGGCCCCAACAGTGCTCACTGGAACATTCAGAAGCTTAGAAATGCGCCTATAACCAATGCCATTATTATGTTTTGCAACAATTAGATTGCGAAGGTCTTGAGACAGCTTTTTGCTTTTACCCATCATGAGCTGTGTCTTGTGTGACACTTTGGCAATAAGACCTTTTTGTAGGCCATCAGTTGAGACCGAACTAGCTGATATTAATTTGCACTGACAGGGGGCTGGATTGCTTTATAATTACTGATTATAATTAGCTTTTGTCTTGGCTTTCCATGCCTTTTTGCATCTCCCTTTCTGCATGTGTTCAATCTATTTTCCCTGTGTCATTTTACGTTATTACACAACATAATTTCTGAACTTATTTGTTTTGGTTTCTTTGCATGTATGGATTACTTAGATTGTTTTTTAACATCTGGTAAAATTTCTTCAATAGCACCTTTGAAAATATATTTACTGAGAAAAATGGTGATGTGTTCAATACTTATTTCACCCGTTGTATGGGTATAATTAAATTCCTAGTAAAGAGGGTACAGTATGAATTGATGTCACTTTTCCATGTGACCACGCCGGGAATTGCCCTGTTGAGTGGCAAAACATTTAACAAAATAGCGACTGCTGTGAAAACGTCAGTAAAACTCAGCTTAAATTGAATTTAGTTGGCCTTAACAGTGACCCTAACAACTTGCCAAACAACCAGTACTCTGTGGATATTGGCATATGGCCAGACATTGCTTTTCCTGACATATATGTGTAGTAAACAGTGTACAACAAAGCATTCCAGACCCCTCCCAACTGCTACATTTGAAATAGATTTTGGTGGGTTAACATAAACTGGTGTCCAGTTCGATCAGATAAGACCACTGACCAACATCTTTTATGGCAGACCTCCGTGCCAAAGCGGAAAAGAGGAGGACGTTTTGATTGGCTCACATCATTTCTGCTTCTCATCCTTTCAAACCCCCCTTCGCCATCTCATGAAGGCAGGGTGATCATAAACACTCCTTATTGACTATTGACTTGTTGGCTTGTTTAAAGACACTACCATTCTGAATTACAACTTTATGTTATAAAACTGTTCAAATAATCACAGTTATTAACAAACGAACTAATGAATGAATGAATGAATGAATGAATGAATGAATGAATGAATGAATGAATGCATGTATTATATAGTAACATGTTGCTGTCATGTTTATACTTTTTACACTCAGGACAAGGTCATGGTATTTTGGAAATGGTTTGGTAAGTGGAAAATGCATAGATGTAATTCTAAAGACAAAGTTTAACTCTGTACTTTATGCTATGCAAATAAGTTCTCATCCACATTCTGTGGGCTTTCTCTGACATCAACAGCCAATCAAGGGTCTGCATCAGGAAAGCGCCAAAATGCAAACTCCTCCTTATCTAAAATGTTATAAAAGTTCCTTTTTTCCAGACATTCCTTGTTCTAAGTTTCCGGTTGAGTGCTAGAGACTGAAACAGAACACGACCAAATCCTAAGCTCTAAATCTTATGGGGCGGCAGTGGTTTACGTAGGTTGTCTACAAACTGGAAGGTTGGTGATTCAATCCCCGGCTCCACTGGACCAAGTGTCGAGCAAGACACCTAAACCCAGTTGCTCCCCACGAGCTGGCTTGCGCCTTGCATGGCTGACACCGCTGTCGGTGTATGAATGTGGGAGTGAATGGGTGAATGTGAGGCAAATTGTAAAGCGCTTTGGATGGCCATAGGTCTGTTAAAAGCACTATATAAATGCAGTCCATTTACCATTTATTTAAAACCTCCTTGAAAAGAGAGACATTAACAGAGTATACCCAAAACTTCAAGTTTTGAGTCTCCTGCTTGTGTGCTAGAGACTGAAACAGAGCACCCAACTTCTTGACTCCCACTGAGAGAGACAATAACAGATCATCGAAAAACGAACCAAGTTTTTGAATCTCTTCTTAAGATTTTACAGCCCCTCGTTCTGAGTTAGACAACAGAGACTGAACCAGATGACCACAAGTTCTGAGTCTCTGGCCTGTGCGTGAGTGAGCCTCACGTCCAAAAAGGCAATAACCTACGTCTGCAACAAGGTTAAGCTCAGAAGAGCAAACCTACACTCCAAGGGACTTTCATCTGCGTGTTCCAGATTTGTTCTACAAGCTGGTCCAAATCTCACAAAATCCTTCAGATAAATTAGATGACAAACTAAACCTCTAGTGTCCTTTGTGTGGCATACTAACCAATGGTAGCCCATGTGAAAATCACTTAATTAATTTGTGCCCATGTCAAAATCACTACATATGTTTGTCTTGCCTAACACTAAACCATCCCACCTTTGTAAAACACAAGGCTCATCATAATTGATGTTTTTAATGAAGGCTCACTGATAAAACTTTGCAATTACACAGAATAAGAGTATTCATTGGTGTATTTTTAACATACCTGACATATGGCTTATGCTACTGATTTACTTCTCTTTTGAGTTGCAAACATTCAACAAAATGGCTGGCTGTTCTAGCGGCGGCCACGAAAATGTCAGTATAATTATCAGCAAAAATGTAATTTAGTTTAACTTGATAGTAACCCTAGCAACTTGTCAACCCACCTGAGGTCAGTGGACAGTGGCATGGACAATCCATTTACTTCTTCTTTCTGTGTTTCTTGGCAGTCTGTAACACAAATTCTTGTTAAATCTGTTAGTACAGTCTATCGCACAACAGCTTTTTCCAATTTAGCGGCATTTTCCCCGTGTTAGAAATGTAGTACTCGAGTTCGGTCTCGAGACAGATTTCTGCTTTCTCGGACTTGTTCCTTCAAAGACTCGGTCTTGACTCGGTCTTGACCACAGTGGGAGGAGAAGGACTCGTAGTCCTCGAGACCAACGCATTTGTTTAATGTTCATATAAAAAAAACACACACAGCCTATAACAATAATAATAAAATGCAATGTTGACTGGCATAATTTGAAAATGACATCCCATGGTACAATGCAAAGATACTACCATCAGAGCCGTTTACTTATCTCTAGAAAACATAATGCTTGGAATCTCTACTTTTAAATGATGTAAGTGAATCAAAAGCAAATATTCTCACTTTGTGGAATTACATGTGTGAGAGAAGGAGAGGTACAGTCTTTGGGGCTGATCTTGCACTGCTATTATTTGATTCAACTTCAGCCACTCAGAGCACTCCTGCAAATACGTGTGGCGTGACGGGCAGCAAAAATGTGAGGCAATTGCGTGGCTTCTGCCCCACAGTCAAGGGATAGTCAATGCCTCATCTAGTTTCTGCATTCAGTGCTGTGAATGCGTGTTGTTTTACCTTGATTTCGACTGCAGCCGACTCACGTAAACGACTAAACACACGGCCACAGGCCTCCCCAAACACGTGGCCACGCGTCTCCCCAAACATAAGAGGCATATATTTGGCATGCTTTGTGCTATTCTTATGAATGACGCTACTTATATTGCATCAGCAAACCAGACATTTAAAACCTTGTTTATTCACGCCTGTCTCCCCTTTTTTTCTAAATGTTGAATTCTTCATAAATCTTAAAGTATTTATTTTTTTATGGATCACCCAGTGACTTCCTTTAACTTAATTTTATTTTAAATAAAACTCTACTCTTCACATACATTTTTATAATATAGTACTCAATATAGTATATCCTCTATAGAATCAGCTATGTTTGGCTCTCTTGCAAAGGGTTTTTTTCTGCCAAGGACTTTTACCATATGGTTTTTCTCCTAAGATTTTTTTAACCGCTTGAAAGTCAGCTGACATTAGATTAACATTAGATTAACGTTACATATACGTTGTGTTATTACTCCACTCACTAGTAAGAATTAATTTTAGCCACTGTACTTTGCTACTTTGTTGTCCTATGATTTTTCTGTTTTTTTATTTTTATTTATGTAAAATTGCTTTGGAACAGTTAAACAATTGTGAAAAGCACTGTATAAATAAAATTGAATTGATTTGCAGTGGAAGTTCATTGCACACACGGTTGCACACCTGATGGAGTATTTGCATCTGATAAAAACCCAAAGTATTGATAAGTTGACTACTCTCACCCCTTATAAAATTTACCATGATTATACTATAGTATTTGTAGCTAATCCACAGTAACCACAATTTTACTATTGGCACATTACAGAAACCAGTTTAATCGTGATATTTCTATGAAGCATATGGTAATACAAATTGAATTAAGCCAAAAACATGGTTGTTATACTTTTTCTATAGTAAAACCATGGTTTCTATCCACCTTATTTTTTACGTAAAAGTGGGCGTCGCCATCTTTATGCACCTTTGTGTAAGACTTCCGGTGAGCAACTAAAGCTAATGGTAGTCGTATTGCAAGGGACACGAGTGTGCCATTTTGACTGACTTTTTTAATGTTTAATACGAAATCCAGTAATTATGTAATTATATTTTCATAAAACGAAAACAATACTAAATACATAGAATAGTAGTTTAATATACGTCTTATGGTTTGTTAAAAAAAGTACAATGTGTTGAATGAAAAGATGCCGTTGACTGTCAGAACGCAATGATGCTTTATGTGTCGCCATAAAAACTCAAACAAGTCAATTAAAAATTGCTGTTTAAAAAAACTCACACCAAAGGGACAGTTGTGACAATTGTAAACCATCGCCTGAAAAGGTTAAAAACACGGAGTCTTGGTCTATTCCATGTACAAACCTATGGTACAAACACTCGACTGACTTTCCCATTGTAAAGATACTGGTATGTCTCTATGCTTTTATATTTGCGCATTGAAGACTCGTCACCCCCAAGCAACAACACAAAATGATTTAATACATCTTCATATGATATAGCAGGCCACTTCTCAATTTCATTCTCACACTGGTTCATACATAGCCTGGCTCTGCCCTCCTACGTTCTTCCGCTTAATTTTCATTTCGCTTCAGAAGAACGTCTGGGACTGCTGTGTAGAGTTTCATTTTCTCCGGCAAAAATCTGCAGGACCAATCAGCGAACAGCGGGGAGTGGCTAAGAACGCAGACATTGAAGTCGTGCGCCAGACTGAGTGACATACGTCACTACCAATTGTTAGCGATTGGTTATGGCAGATTCAGAGTGACTCTGGGCAGATCCAATAGTTTTAAACTTCAACAGAGGACCCTCCTTAACGGAAGTAACCCGTTGCAATGGAGCGTGGCCAGACTCTCTGTACAAATGAAATGAATGTACAAGAGTCTGGTTGCACCAGGTTAGTTCATACATGGCAGGTGTAGTAAATATTACCCGTAACTGTTTAAATCATATTTTATGCATGCTCTCACTGCACGGATGTCTCGCACAAAGAAGGGAAATACCTCACATCACTTTGCTTTCGAAAATAAGGTGGATACGGTATACTTTATATATTATAACAAATTATTTGAATAGAAGATCAAACTTTTTTGTCAAAAATACAACATACACGTTGCTCACATATTATTGTAGCCCAGTTTGTGTTGAACACAGTGTTATGAGACCTGCCATTATTATTTTTTAAGCAACTGATAAAAACACAATTCTCAATGCAGGTCAAAACTTCTCCAGGGCCTCAAAACCCCCTTAGACTTCAGAGGGATAAAATTGTTTTATGTTTTCTTTCCAAGGGGTCAGGAACATTGTGTCGACAGGGACACTCCAAACAGCTTTGTCCCATCATCTTCTCCTGAAAGCGTAGTTGGCATGGAAATCAGCCGTTACCCAGATCTCTCTAGAGTTAAAGAAGAGCCACCATCTCCGGCTGTTTCTCCAGTCATCCCCATGCTGCCCAGTGCAAGTAAAGGTAATCTAAAGAAATATTTGTCTGTTCCAGAATTTAGTGAGTTCCTCCACCACACCTGCACCAACCTTGCAATTTAATTTCTACAAACTACCCTTTGCAAATAGGCTCTTCAAACCGAAAGAAGTAGATTTTTAAAACTTAGTAGCATTAAGATTAAATACAGATGTAGACTGTGTGTAGAAAACATCCCAAACAAGCAAATATTGCAGTTACGCAAGTCACTTGATTTACGCATATGCTTATTAATAAGTGAGTGTTTTATTAAAAATGTTGTGGTTTTGTGAAAAAACCTGCTTTATATAACGGTGATTTAACGTTAAATGTGTTTCTTGTGTTAAATGTGTGTTTTTAACACATGCAGTCTTTACTGGTAAATTGCAGTAAAGAGATCAGATGATCTCTTTACTGCAATTTACCAGTAAAGACTGCATGTGTTAAAAACACACATTTAACCATTTTTTTTTTTTTTAAATGTTCCTGTTCACAGATGTGAACAGGAACGTTTTTAAAAAAACTGGTAAATTGGAAGGACCGGTTTACGGCACTGTTTCTCTCTGCTGCTTGAAGTCAAACACACGTAAAGTGCTAAATCAACCTAATCGCTTCACCAGAGTTGTTTAAAACAGTTTACTATCTATTTGGCGAATTACCCAAGTCTTTTGCACACTTTCTGTGAAGCCTTATGTTTAGACATTACTGTCTAATGTTTAAGATGCAGGTGTGCAGATCGAGCAACTTTGCTCGACTATCAGCATCTTGTCATAACGCACACCATTGTTTACAACACAACACCGACCTCGCTGTGCGCTGGTTTAGAGGAAACATCTTCTCTCTTACAGAGTTTGCCGGTATTTTGGTACTAATGTGTGAATTATGCAGCTCACTACGTTTTTTACAACATTTTCAAGCTTTTACAACATTTTCAACTAATATTCATATAATATAATCATGTTATGACATGCTGGTTTTCCCTCTAGACTCTGATGCCAGGCTGTTGGAAGTCAAGAAAGAGCCAGCATGCAATTTTTTCGGTTCGCATCTGGGACAGCTGTCCATTTGCTCAAAGACTGACCTGGTGTCAGTAGCCATTACTCTAGACACAGTAGCTGCATGGGTCAGTTTCTGAAATTGCATTTTATTGTTTTATAGCAGTAATGCTTATAAGATTGTTATGCTTAAGCAAGAATGAATGGATTTAAAATTTGTTTATGTGTCTGCCTATATCCCAGAACATTCAAGGGGTGGTGTCAACGCTGGCAAACATGCTGTGTGTGTCTATCCCAGACAGTTATGACGTGATTCGTTCTTCAGGAGCAGAGCAGGTCCCTCCTCACACGACTCTGTTCCACCAGCAACCTGCTATGAAGCTACTTAGGCCACCAGTTGCCCCAGTACATCCCCAAACATTGAACTTTGGTAAGTACACATGTACTGACTAGGGATGCAGTGATTAACCGGTTTCACTATTAACTTCGCTTTAAAATGTCATCGCGTTTTTTTGTTTCATGCATGCACACACAAACCAGATCCACGAACCACCAAGAGGCGAGTGTGTCATGATGCAGACTGGTTGGCGCACTGTATGACAAAGCAGATAGAAGAATATGTGCATGTGACACGTCTCTTGGTTGTTTATGCATCTGGTGTATGTGTGCCTGCATGCGTACGTGAAAGAGCCACACTCCAATCGGTCGTTGCAGCATTTAAAAAAACTGCTCGTGTTGTGGTTTTCTTTTTCCTCAAATGAAACAATCTTCAGTCTTAGGTTTTGATTTCAAGAGATAGACTTTTATTTTCCGGTCAAATAAGAAGCCGAGACTGCCCTGGTGAATCCTCCCAGAACCAGAGTGAAGTCCTGGGAGGATCCTCCAAAACCAGTCTGACCCTCTGAGCCAGGGCTTGGTAAATATATAGGTCTTTGTTCCCTCCCCTCCCTGGTTCAACAATATGTTTCTGTTCAGGCTTGTAACTTGAAGAACCACATGACAGTCCTCAGACCAGTGTCTCCTTTCCATGACCTATTTGACCCTTGGCTATTCCCTATACAAAAACCCTTTGTGCCCGACATGAATACACACATCTGTTCTTAAATTGACACAGATGGCTTTTAAACTCCTAACACATAAGGCATAGTTGGATTATAATGGTAAACTCATGATGCACATTTAAAGATTAAAATAAACTACTTCACTCGCGGATCAAACCCGGGCGGTTTGCTGGTGGTCAAACCCAGGCGGGCGCTCCTGGTTAATGCTGTTAATGCTGCCAGCCCTAATATTTATATTTGATTTTTGTGTAATATTAAGCTACACCAGTCAAAATGACTCGCAGTACCTGCTCCAGACCCTGTGTTATTATTCGTTTTGAGAGGCTCTTATCATTTTTAGTAAATACTTAACCCTCTGGGGTCCGACCATTTTTGGACACTCTCAGAGGTTCTGACATGCTCTTACATATGGTCTTTTTTCAGTTGCTTTAAAACAAAATAATGGCAAGTGTCTCATAACACTGCGTTCAGCACAAACTGGGCTAAAATATTATATGAGCTACATGTATGTACATGTTTGTATTTTTGAGAGAAAAATGTTTATGCGTGGTTTTTAAAAAAGCAAAATTTTTAAGTCACTGATATAAGTCCACAAAACCCATACTAAACATGTTTTAACAACACTTTCCTAAACAGAATCTAGTAGTCTAGAGTTTTTTCTTTAAAATGATGTGACAATCACCATGCCTAATTATTCACATAAAACAATGTATTGATTTAGAAATTGTAAGACACTTTTTGTTTAGAGGGGCCGTATGCGAGAAGGATTGATTGACAGCTAGCAAACAAAGGCTCGCATAATGAGCTGCATAATGAGGCAGGAATGTGAGAATGAACTACAGTAAAGAATGTGAGGACAAATGTATACATGTTTGTTTGAGGTTTATTAAGTTAACAATATAATCAAAATAGAAATGATGGTTAGTAGGACATTTTAAGTTTATTTGGAAACAAACCTTATTTAAAAACTTTGTATAAACTAAGAAACTGATACACAACAGAGCTGTGAACTTCATGTGGCTCATGTTACCATATAACTTTATGTCCAAAAAGTGTTTTTCCACTTCATAGTTTTGTACTGATGAGAGAGATGCAGACCTCTAAGAGAGTTATAAACAGCTGTTAGCATAAATTGTCCACAGAAATACCCTTACTTATATAACTGATGGGTAAATGTCACTGATATTAAGTTACATTATACTTGTACATAAACTTAATCTCAGATAAACATCTGCAGCAATTAATATAAAAAGCTGTTTTCAGATGACTGTTTTCAGATGCCCATCCCCTTATCGTCTAGCGTCGGTTTTAAACGTGTTTCTGTAAGCGCGTATGAACTTTAAAAACACATTGCATATGGCACGTCCATGTGCGCGAGCTCGCGTCTCCGTGTAACGCAGCGCTCATAAAAACGGTGTTGCGTGTAAAGCGCAATGTATGGAATTGCCTTGCATGTAAACAATATAGAATCATTTTACAGCAAATCCCGCAGCGCAGCATTACTCAAAGTTGCCATGAAGGATACGAAAGTGAATATTAACTGTGTCTAACACTGTATAGCATGTAACAGATATCCGCCATTACGGGAGGTCACGCGGATTTGTTTGTAAATAAGCATGTAAACATGGAATCATTATTACAGCACACACTTAAAAGATACAGCAGTTCAGGCTTACTGAAAGTTTCCATGAAGGATATTCAATTCAATTAAATTAAATTTTATTTATATAGCGCTTTTCACAATACTAAATTGTTTCAAAGCAGCTTTACATTAATAGAAGCAGTAAAAGCAAAGAAAAACGACAGATAGCATAACATAATACACAATAGCATAAGCAGTCAAATTTGCTGCGGCTCTGACGCGACATTATGAGCGAGCTTATTACTAATGTAACGTCTAGAAGAGGAAGCTAAGTTAAGCCAAAGCAGGCTACCTCCCCGGGGTAAAAAACCCCCTAGGAGAAAAAAAACAAAAACCCGGGGTTGTTTAGCCGAGGAAATAAAAATAAAAGTCCTAGGAGGGAAAAACCCTTGGGAGATATACATGTATATACACACATATAAACGGATAAGGAGCTTAAGCGGAGATTAAGCGAAGATTAAGCAGAGATTAAGCGGATATTAAGCGGGTCCTGCCGGTGGTCGTTGGTCAGGCATCAGCTGGGCATCACATTGAAGGACGACCAGTAGATCAGAGGTGTGCCGACTTTCACATCTACCGGAACTGGGTCTGTTTGTCCCATTGTCCTCAGGGTCAATGGGACCCAGGGACGAGACAGGGAGAGAAAAACAAAATCATATTAGCGTAGGGGCCATTCACATGTAATGCAAGTGTCACACAGTGATGTGGTTTAATCAGCTTAGTTTCAGACAGACTAACTATTGAGGCATAATTGTTTTATCCACAGTTGAGGATTTTGCAAATTGGGGGCCCACTGCGACGGTATATATGGTAACTAAGGGTCACCTTCCGATTTTTAAGAGAAAATGAAACCTGTCGACCCGTTTGACTAAGGCCTGTAACCCCACTGTCGTCGTTAATGCAGGTTCAGTGGCAAACGGGTCTATATTGCATACTATTTACAAGATCACGAGAAAAACGCCAACATCGCAACCTGACCATACGTGTCAACCCGTTTGACTAAGGCTGGAGGCCCCACTGTCGTTGTTAATGCAGGTTCAGTGGCAAACGGGTCTGTATGGCATACTATTCACAAGACACAAGAAAGCGCCAAAATCGCAACCCGACCATACGTGCCAACCCGTTTGACTAAGGCCGGAAGCCCCACTGTCGTCGTTAATGCAGGTTCAGTGGCAAACGGGTCTGTATGGCATACTATTTGCAATACAAAGAAAGCGCTAAAATCACAACCCAACCATACGTGCCAACCCGTTTGACTAAGGCTGGAGGCCTCACTGTCGTCGTTAATGCAGGTTCAGTGGCAAACGGGTTTGTATGGCATACTATTCACAAGAACACGAAAGTTCCAAAATCGCAATCCGACTATAGGTTAAGATAAGGTTTTTATTTATTTATTTGGTTGGTCTGTGTTATGACCGCGAGTGCTTTGTTCCGTACAGATAACTATTTCGAGTTAAGTACTTTTACTAGACAAATTATGCGAATGCTTTGTTGAAGAGAAAAGTTTTAAGTCTAGATTTAAAATTATCGACTGTGTCTGATTCTCGGACATCGGTTGGTAAATCATTCCAGAGCTTAGGGGCTAAGTAGGAAAATGACCTTCCACTTTTAGACACTTTTGATAGTCTAGGGATAATCAAGAGACCAGAATTTTGCGACCGTAGTGTGCGTGATGGATTGTATTCTGATAGTAATTCTCTAAGATATGAGGGTGCTAGGCCATTTAAAGCTTTGTAGGTGATTAGTGATATTTTAAATTGTATGCGATATTTAACTGGTAGCCAGTGTAAAGATGCCAGAATTGGGCTTATGTGGTCATACTTTTTAGATCGGGTAAGTACCCTTGCGGAAGCGTTTTGAACTAGCTGAAGCTTGTTTACTTGATTTGCATGGCATCCCCCGAGTAACGAGTTACAATAGTCTATTCTAGAGGTCATAAAAGCATGGATAAGCTTCTCTGCGTCAGATGTAGACAGTATATGGCGTATTTTCAAGATATTTCTAAGATGGAAGAATGCTGTGCGGCAGACGTTGGCTATATGACTATCGAAGGATAAGTTGCTGTCGAACATCACACCTAAGTTCCTAACCGTGGAAGATGGCACCACAGTGCAGCCATCTATGTGCAACTTGTAATCTGACATATTATGTTTGTAGCGATTCGGTTCAATAATAAGTATCTCTGTCTTATTGGAGTTCTGCTTAAGAAAGTTATGTGCCATCCAGTCACTAACATCGCTAAGGCAGTCTGTTAGCTTAGAAAACGTGTGTGTTTCGCTGGGATGTGAGGAGATGTAAAGCTGGGTATCATCTGCATAGCAGTGAAAACTTATGTTATGTTTCCTGATAATGTCTCCTAGAGGTAACATGTATAACGAGAACAGGATAGGACCTAAAACCGAACCCTGCGGTACACCGTATTTAACCAGGGAGTGATATGACTCTTCCTCGTTTACATAAGCAAAGTGATAGCGATTGGTTAGGTACGACCTAAACCAGGCTAGCGTCTGATATAAGTGAATAACTGTGTTTAACACTGTTACAGCATGCAACAGTGAAATCCGCCATTACGTGAGATCGCGCCGTTTGTAAACAATGCGAAAGTTTTTCAATCCGAAGCGTGCAGTCTGCTAAGGTTGCTTAACGTTACTGTATGTAGGCTGAACTGCACAAGCCATGAGCATATTAAGTTACATGATAGCAAATATAAATGGTATAAATTAACTGTTAACGTTACTTACTTCTAATCCAGCTCCAGTGCGTTCTCCATTGTTATTCTTAGGTAACGTTAAAGATAAATGCTTCTCTTCCTCAATGTCCAGACATAAATGAAGATATTCCTCACGTGTGTGTAAAGTTTACCTCCCAAACATGCGGTAAAGTCTTTAAATCTGATCAAACTTTACGCTTTGCTTGTTATGGTTGAACAGCTCGTGTCTTCATTACCATGTCAACAGCTGTGGGCGTGACCAAATTAAAGATAATGAAGTCAGCCAGGAAAAACTGTACTCTCTTTACTTCAATGCAGATTACATAAACAGGCAATATTGTTTTCGATTATATTTAGCTTGTTTAAAAGTAGACATTTCAGGCTTTCTTTGGATATGTGTATCATGCTTGTGTGACGAGTATTCGCGGAGTTTCAATTGATTTTTGTAACGTGTTTTGAGATACAGCTGGTGGAGACAGAAATGTCTGGATGCACACCCTGTTTATTTTCTTTATTTGACAAAAACACAAAGATCTGTTGTTATTGTGAATGAACACATATTAAAGAAGACCCTTTACCGTTTCAGATGATGTCAAACACGTAAGTGTATGATTATTAATGATGGAGTATTTTAAGTTGATTCTGCCAAGATAAGGAAAAAACACGTCAAAACGCGGCGTTGCGGTCGGCAACTTATTTGATCATATTTTTTGATCATATTCACTGAAACCAACACTATGCTCCAATAGAACAACATAAATTAGACTGTTTAAGAAAAAACCCGCGCTTCTAGCTCCACCTGGAGCCTGTTATTTGATTTGCAAAAATCCACCGCTCTCGGTTCATTTGGTCCAATCAGCGCAGGCTGGTTCATTTGGTCCAATCAGCCCAGGGCTGTGTAAAATCTGCCTGTCAATCACAGTACCTGCACGCGCCACAGATCCCCATCCCCCTCGCGCGCGTTACAATATCACTTGCATCCGCCTGAATTCATAGGTGTTTTGGTTTGAACAGCGTGATGGCGGAGAGAACTTTCAGTAACAAACTTCCGATTTCTCGGTTAACAACTAGAGCTAGGAAAACAACCAATGAAAAGAAGGAAACAAAGATAGAAAGCGACTGTAACCGTAATAAAACTAGGATCAATATCGGACCGGCATTTGAAAGGAATCTACGAGATTTCAAGCTGAATGCAGAGCTTGCCACATTTCTTCTCAACAGGTAATTGTGCTTTATCAACCATTGATTGTATTTCGGAGTGTTATGTAAGTAATCTAAGTATTCTTGCTAAGTATGCGTTCACAATAGTACTTTTGCACACGCGCTGACGAGAACGAGCTCTGAGGGAAGTTGCTCGGAGGTAGTGGGGGAGGGACATGAAATTGTAAACATTTGGAAACTGCTCAATCCTCCAGAGTTGCCGACGGCAGCTTTAAGTCAAAAGCCAGCTAGGTTATTATTATTTATCCATGAATTGTAGAAAAAATATACAAACTGAAAATACGAAAGAATTTAGCAATTGTTCAAAAATTTGTTAATGTGATTTTATTAGGGCTGTCAAAATTAACGCGTTAATTACGCGTTAACGCAAATTCATTTTAACGCCACTAATTTCATTAACGGAGATTAACGCAACGCGCAATTTCTGTTTGACCCTTGGTCCAGCCCATAGTTGAATGAACAGAGACGCAGACAAATGTGACTCTCTCTAAATGAGTAAAAGGTTTTCATAGAAATAAGAACATTAAGCAAATTGTCTACCAAATCCAATGCTCTAAATGCTCGTTGGACATCTGATATGATCTTTATTTATACGTCTGAGAGGTGTAACGTTACCGTCCTCCGGCTAATGCTTAATCTAATACAAAGATGCGTCTCAATTCATTTTGGTTTCGCTTTTATGCATGACTTAGAAAATAGACTGCAGGACTTGCTTGATGTTAAAAGAGTCATTAAGAGAGATAAAGTTCGGTACCTGATTAATGTTAAAGAGTTATTAAGAGCGACAAGACTCAAAAGCGATCCCCTCACGCTGACTGACTGATATCTGAAGCGCGTGCACACAGACGCGCGAGTGCGCGACCCTGATATATAGACATCTACACAAAATTACAGTTTTACAAATATCTGTTTTGATAAGAATTCACGCAGGTAGGCTCTATAATCTGTTATGTTTTAAGTAAATGTTTGGTTAACTGTTGGGTAAAACTATCTGATGTGTAACATTATATTAGATCACTTAGATTTTAAGCAGTCTGTCTCAATGTCAATCAAACAAAAGGAAAAAAAGTTGAACATACATTGATGATGTTTTTGCTTTGTGTGTGCTAAATCTATTAGTTTTACCAGTGATTTTAAGGTATTGATGTGGTAATATAATGTATGGATGTGGAAATGTTTGTGGTAATTTGACTCTTTCAACTTCAAACACGTGTAGTTCTGTCATATTTTGTTATATTTCAACAAATCATGCATTGTTCTATGTTTTAATAGAAAATGTCAAAATATGAACAACTATTTTTTTTAAATTTGCTAATTCCGACTCAACTTGCCAGCACAGGTCACAAATGATGCAGCAGCAAACAAAAATGGAGAAAGAAAAATCTTCTGAAAGGAAAATTCATATACAAAACAATGGCTGGTGATTCTGTTAAAATGTAAACAGGCTGTTGTTAACATACATTTGCATAGAGCATCTATATATGTATATATGATTAGAATATTAAAAACCTGAAAAGTATTAAATTAGGGTAAATTTAGAATGGATAAAAATGTGCGATTAATTTGCGATTAATCGCAGTTAACTCATGAAATCATGCGATTAATCTAGATTAATTTTTTTAATCTATTGACAGCCCTAGATTTTATACATTAATGTTGTAAAATAAATAAATCCATAATAACCATAATAACCGTACATCCGTGATTATTTATTAGACTATAACCATACCATCAAAATCTATAATCGTTGCATTCTGAGAAAGTAAAGACGAAAGCAGAACAGCTTGCTGTTTATAGCTTACACTCTCCAGTCAGGCTAATTAACCAGTTATAATGTTGACCACCAAACAGAAAATGCTCTTCACTACTTCTGTAGACGAGAAATGGCATAGGGAGACCATAACAACTTTATTCATTGTGTTCTCAAAAATGATTACCTTTGCACTGCTAATGCAATATTTTACCAGTTGAGGTAAAGGAATTTTTTTTTGTTCCAGGTTCTGTTATGGTGAGACCAGGCTACCAAATGGGTGGAAACAGCCCAGGACCTAGACCACAGTGTTGTTCTAATTGCAAAGTGGTGGTTCTTGGGAATGGTGTCTGCAAATCTACCAAAGACCTACCAATAAATAAACAGGTATAAAACACAAAATTGACGAAGATGATTCTGGATCAAAGATGCTCCAATTACCATTTTCTTTTGGATGCATATACCACATTTATAGCACTAAAACATTAACAAATACAGTTTAACCCATTTCAGGTCATTAAAATCATAGCATAACTTTGATGTCTCTCACCCTTTTCCCCTCCACTCCCCTTAATATTATGCAAATGTAAGGTTTCCTTATGGCATCATAAAAGGTCTGAAACGTATGCAAGCTTCTGCCTAGGGTTAACCTGCTTTTACAAATGTCCTTTTCACAGGACCGTGGAGGATCTGAGAGGAGTCTTGTCTTCTGCAGCCATAACTGCTGTGTTCTTTACTCAGCATCCATGCAGACTATGTCAGCAAATAACAAAGTGAGTAGTGCAGTGATTTAGGTTAAATGTTTCTAGGATCTCACCTTACAGTCTATGCTATCAATGCCAAAATAATAATGACACTTTTTGTGCACTTAATAGAAAATTATGTTTTTTCAACTAACTAACCAAGTAGGGATGTTGCGGTGGCAGAATTTTCCCATCTGTTATTTACTTTCACTTTTGAATTAGAAGCAGTTGTTTTAAGTAAAGCACTTGCCTACACCGTTTTAAATCCCTTATGAATCCGTGTGCGATGCGAGGTCAATAATTGTTTTTAGGAATGTTCCGATAAATCGGCCAATGATGCTTGCAATGCTTCTTAATGAATTACAGTGCAATGCCGCTACATACAAAAGCCGCAAGATAGACCGCAGAAGAACCATTTACACTCGCAGCTCCAGGAAATGGTTTAAGCATATTTTTATATTACTGTTCTTCAAACCTTTTCAGATGTTTTCATAATAATAACGAATATGTATGATGCTTATATTTGACGAGTGTTGCTTTTTGAAGGCACGTTATAAACGACTCAAACTAAACGTGATTACAGATTGATAAAGACTTGCTGATCAAAAGCAGTAGTACATGAAATAGCTGTGCATAGTATCAGCTTTGCGATTTAGAATCGTTATCGGCCAGGTATTATTAGTGAATATTGGTATTAATTAATCCCTAATTGTTTTAAATAAGTGCTTGAGCCAGTGTGCACAGGTACTTCTGGCGGAAGCCCGCCAGTCCCAAGCTGAGAAACTGTCTCTTCCTCCATTTAAAGTGCTGCTTGAATGATGGGTTTATTATTTTTCTTAATGAAAAACACAACAACAAAATAGTAGGTCATCATTGTCAGTCAGCTCCCCTCACACACTCTGACAGTAGTAAATAAAAATCCTGCTGCTCTGTATTGTGACGTACTTTCAGCTTACGCTGAATTCAGGCAACAGACACTTCAGTTTTTAGTGTCTGCTCTCTCTAACGTAACTAAATGATTTAATTACAAGAAAAAATCTAACAACGGTGGAAGAAGTTGCCGCGGTGTGCAAGTGATCTAATCCTGAGAGGCTAAAACACTGTTTATACCTGTTACATTGACTATCGCAACATGCCTATATCCCAGTTAACTAACCAAATTAATTTAAAATTACATTTATTTTTTACATTCATAACAGATGTTAAATGCTTTCAAGAAGCTTTTGATTTAAGAACATTATTATAAAAAAATATATGTATTTTCAGCATTTTATGATATTAATGTTTTACATTTTTATGAATACATAAACTGTGTATTAAGATTTTTTACTAAGCACACAAAATGTGTAAGCAGTATTTTTATGGCACCCAGGGTATGAAACAAGTTGTTTATTTTTGTAGCTTAATGTGTAAAAAGACCATAAAGTTTGGAACAAATGTGTATTTTTTTTCTCTTGCTCTCATAGCCAAATATGTCTTTACTGTCTAACTCTGAGGACAAGCAAAGTCCAGCTAAGGTGCTCCATAAGTACAGTAACAACATATCTGATCTTGATGTACATTGTCTGGCTCAGCTACAGCCTAAGCAGTCTCCACCAACCCCTCCACTCAGAGGAGATAAGTCTGATACTCTTAAGGTCACAGTCAAACTAAAGCCTCGGCCCCAAACGTTGCACAATGGAGGGGATGAACTTCGCTATTTGTCAGGGAAGCGCTTTAAGGCTCTGCGTTGGAAGAAATGGAGCATTCAAATTGTGGTGCCTAAGGGCAATTACCACCTATCTGGGGAGCACGAGGTTGATGAGCTGCTGAAGAGACTGGGGACCTCTCTTAGACCTGATCCAATGCCCAAAGACATGCGCCGCTGCTGTTTCTGCCATGAAGAAGGAGATGGACTCACTGACGGGCCAGCCCGCCTTCTCAACCTTGATCTGGACTTGTGGGTGCACCTCAACTGTGCCCTGTGGTCAACTGAAGTGTATGAGACCCAGGCCGGAGCTCTCATTAATGTAGAACTGGCCCTGAGGAGAGGCCTGTCAGTTCGTTGTGCATACTGCCAGCAGACAGGCGCCACGAGCGGTTGCCACCGTTTGCGCTGCACTAACGCATACCATTTTACTTGTGCCGTTAAAGCACAGTGTACCTTTTTCAAAGACAAGACCATGTTGTGTCACATGCACCGACCCAGGGGAACCAGCGCGTTTGGAGGTGTGCTGTCAGGGACAGAGCATGAACTCCGCTGCTTTGCCGTGTTCCGCCGGGTCTATGTGCAAAGGGACGAGGCGCGACAGATTGCCAGCATTATTCAGAGGGGTGAGCGGGAACACACCTTCCGTGTAGGCAGTCTGGTTTTTCATTCTGTTGGTCAGCTGCTTCCCCAGCAAATGCAGGCCTTCCACTCGATGTCTGCTATCTTTCCTGTGGGCTATGAGGCCAGCCGTATCTACTGGAGTATGCGCTGCGGGAATCGTCGATGCCACTATGTGTGTTCCATCGATGAGAATGACGGTGAACCTGAGTTTATCATTCGTGTGGTGGAGAGGGGTTATGATGACTTGATACTTACTGGATCCTCACCAAAAGGTAAACGAGAGCGAAAATATTTAAAGGATAAAAGGCACTTTTAAATGTGTAATCCATATCTAAACACTTAATTTTTTGTCATCTGTTACATTAAGTCAGAAAACATCACTTGTGTGACTCAATAGAGCTTTTCACACTGCACTTAACCCTGGGTTAACTCTGTTCTAAACCCTGCTTTTAACCCTAGGTTAAGAAGCGTTTCACACTTATAATTTAGAAGCAGGGTAATCTTTATACAGAAAATGTACCGGAATTGGAGTAAAAAGACATCCCAGGAGGCTTAAAACAGTCATGAAGGATTTACATTGCGACATGTTCTGTCACTAATGTGGAAGTGTGAGACAGCGGCAGCGAACTATTTTAATTCAGTCAGTTTGACATCGCTTTTTATCTAGTCATGACTGTTGACACAGCACATTTGCAAATAAAAACTTTAACCTAGGTTTTGGGAATGTACCTCTGTGTTCCTGTATAGCTCAGTGGTAGAGCATTGCATTAGCAGTGCAAAAGGTCATGGGTTTAAACCAAGGGAACACACATACAGATGTGGCCTTTAAAAATGCGCATCTCAGAGAGCAGAATGCCGCGAGCAATTCCAAAATTCTGCGGGATCCTGCAGAAGGGGGTTCGGTGTGGGACGCAGTAAATACAAAATCCTGTAGATGGCAGTGGTGTTTCATGTAGGGCAGGCCATATGTATGCTGGACTTTATGCTGAGCATACTGTATGATATTAAAGTAACATGACAGGGATTCTCATTGTTTTGGCAGTACTTTTATGTCACACGTAAGCTTTTTGGTATACTTTTGGTTGGTGAAGTTTTTTTTGCCAATTATATAAACAGTCACGTATTCTTCATAAAAATCTGACTCAAACGCACATCATTTGTCTTTTTTTTGTGTACTTACAGTAGAAGAGATGTGATGCATGATAACATAAAAATGATAATATAAAAATAGAAAGTTAGTTATAGTTCAGGTTAGGGGTAAAACTTAAATTTTTTTTTAAGTTGGTGTTAAATACAAATAATATTAATTTGAAATAAGCAATTATTACAGTTTAAAAAACTTAAATATATAACTCTGACCTTCTCATTATATATTACTACACATCAGTCGCGTAGCTATGGGTGGGCCTGGGTGGGCCTTGGACCACCCACCTGTCAGCTAGGCCCACCCACCTCCCTATCCAGTAAAGCCTATTAGTTATCCTAATGAGTAAATTATGTTGCAATTATCACTATACTTGACCTATAAAATATTTTTTTTAAACTCTTGTTTGCTATTATAATGAGGAATTAAAGCTGCAAGCAGCAATGGAAGGGCCCTCGCACGCATGTGCACCGCCACCCTATGGCCTTAGTAAAGCAGTGAACCAGGGGTTTTTAAATTTAAGTGGGTAAATATAGGTGGATATTCAAAAGAACTTTGATGTGTAACACTGTGTAAAACCTGACATTTCCTGCTTTGGCCAGCTGACAGTCTTGCCTGGGCCCGGGACAAGATAATCTTGGAGGGCCCCTCGGCCCCCCTACTTTTTACTAGTAACAAGACATTTGGCATTATCATATTCATGACCCACGAATATTGCATTATTATACATTGTATTCAACATTTATATAGTAAATAAATGTAGTACTGACACTATATACTTACACAAAATAACTTTTATTTATATAACGTCAACCCCCTCTTTTGAAAACCTCTTTTTTCTTCTTCTCTTTTCTTTTCTGAGCACCGGACTTGTGCTGAGTCTGACCAGATATTTTGAGCGTACTGAACTTCAAATCAAATGACATCATAAAATTTTGATCAGTGGCCAAACCATTTTTGTGTTGGCAGGGGGGTTTCTTGACCACTATTTTAAGTATAGGAAGAAAACAAATAAACGTTTTTTTTATGTATCTCAAATACAGTCACCTCCATAAATATTGGAACAGAAGCACATTTTGTGTTATTTTAGCTGTTTACCAAAATGTATTCCAGTTACAGTCATATTATGAATATTGGCTTACAGTGCACACTCACATCCATAATGGCTGAAGGATTTAGGAATTACAGCTATTTAATATGTAGCTCCCCCTTTTTAAAGGGGTCAAAAGTAATGGGACAGTTGACTTAAAAACTGTTTTATGGACAGGTATTGTCTATTTGTTAAATAATTTCCACATGAATGACAGATGTTAAAGGTCTGGAGTTGATTTTAAGTGTGGTATTTGCATTTGGAAGCTGTGGCTGTGAACCCAAATCATTTGATTCAGGGACATCTCCATGCAAGTGATACAGACCATAATTAGGTTTCAAAAACACAACAAATCCATCAGAGAGATGGCAGGAACATTAAGAGTGGCCACATCAACAATTTGGCACATCCAGATAAAAAACAACACAGTGGTGAGCTTAGCAACATTAAAATCCTGTATGTCTAAATGGGATAACAGTGGTGGATGATCGCACTATCCTCTCCATTATAAAGAAAAACCATCATAACTGTGGCTGGAGTACATTTTGGTAGACAGCTAAAATAACACAAAATGTGCTTCTGTTCCAATGTTTATGGAGGTGACTGAATTAGATTTTTTTCCACAAATATGCCTATTTTCTTTATTATTTAACAATTGCAGTGTTTCCCACAGGATTTTGAGAGACTGTGGCGGTCACATGCCGATTAGCATATATGTGGCGGCATTGCGTCGTGTTTTACTCTTTAATCTGTCACATTATATTGCATTTTAACACAACTGAATGCTATTTTTACATATTATTTGTTCTGTTGTCTATCAAATAGTGACTAAACAGGACCCAGTAACGACCCAGTGACTCAGGTGTGTTAATGTCAATGTAAATCCAATCAGCTCTTTCTTGAACTGCTGCTAAAAACGCACCCTCATCTGACAAAATCATCATACATTTACATTGAGGCTGTACTGATGTTGCTCTTCTCATCAGTGTTGTTGCGTTATGAGCGCTTTTTATTTTAAACACGAGTGGTAGTTTTATTGTATATCAACGCGTATAGCGCAGACAATTTGTTGCAAATTCAGAATATGAGAGAATACACGGTTAGTGTTACTACAGAACACGTGGACGAGCATACCGCATCATAGGTAGGGAGAGAGCTCGGACACAGACTCACACCAGAACAGGTATGTGTGGAAATGCTGACCTTTTGTTAAGTCACTCATGATGAACTCGATCAGCCATCTTCTATATCAGTGACATCCGTGACTGTTGACGTTTACAAGAAAAAGAAAGTAAAAGGAACACGGAGTTAAAATACTTTTGACTGTAGAGAGAGCCGCGCTGCTTGTAACAGGAGAGAGAGGGGAAGGGCGCACGCTGTTGAGGCGCTGCATGCAACGAGAGAGGGAGGCGCGCTGAGCGCTCACTACAATGAATATAGTAAAATAGAAATGTAAATGGTAATCGTGAAATCTATTTGTGGCGGCCAGTGTTGATTCTATGGCAGATAAATCAATGTATGGAAAACACTGAATTATTCCATATCCAGTTCTGGGCCCCCCCTCATCCTGGGCCCGGGACAACAGACCCGTTTGTCCCCCCCTGTCGGCGGGCAGTGGATGGCGCTATGACTGTATGTGAATTATTCCATGTTGATGTGTTCAAGCCAGGGCACTTATCAAACATGTGAAGTGTGGGTCAGATTAGAAATTGTAAGCCTGAGTTATAACAACTTCCTGTTTTATGGCGAAAAGACGAAATTTGGCAGGCTGCCACGGACACACGCTCCAACAAAAACTCAAGATCTTCGCAATTTAGCATTGCAGAGGCCTTTAGATGACACAGACCATATATGGTTTTAATCTAATGAAATCTGTAGGAGGAGTTCATTAAAGTACGAAGCCCAGAAATGGCAAAATTTGCACTCAAATTACAGAGAAAACTCAAAATGGCCGACTTCCTGTGGGGTTTACAGCTTGGTTCCATGACACTTTTTTGTAGGTCTTGGAGTGATACATGAACCTACCACATTTCGTATCTGTACGTTTACCATAGCGGGGGGGGGGGGGGTCTGCTCTTTTAAACTTTTGTAGGTGGTGCTATAGAGCCATTTTTACACCCCCAGTTCTGAAGCCTATATCAAGTGAAAATGTTTACCCCATTTGACATGTGTGCAACGTTTCATGGCTTTTTAAGGTTGTTTAGGCTGTCAAAAATGGAATTCATTTAGCGATATTTTGCGAGACCGCCACGGACACGCCTTTTAACGAAAAGTCAAGGTCGTCGCTATTTGTCATCACACAAGGTCTTGAGATTAGACGGATATATGATGTTGATATGGTTAAATCTCTAAGAGTTGTAAGTCACAGCGTAAAACATGGTATTTCCTGCTGCCTCTAGGTGGCGCACTGGCGCTATGACTGTTACTGAATTATGCCATGTTGATGTGTTCAGGCCTGGACACTTATCAAACGTGTGAAGTCAGGGGCAGATCGAACAATGTATGCCTGAATAACATCCGCTTCCTGTTTCATGGCGAAACATCACACTTTGCCAGGCCGCCACGGACACGCCCTCTAACGAAAAGACAAAAGCTCTTCAATTTAGCATCGCAAAGGCCTTTAGATGATACTGACCAAATATGATGATGATCAGATTAGATCTCTAGGACGAGTTCGTTAAAGTATGACACTTGGAAATGTCAAAAAATTACAGACAAAATTAAAAATGGCTGACTTCCTGTGGGGTTTAGAGCTTAGCTCCAAGAGACTTTTTTGTAGGTCTTGGAGTAATAGATGATCCCACCAAATTTCATATCTGTAAGTTTTTCATAGTGGGGGGGGGGGGCTGTTCTCTTGAAATTTTGCAAGTGGCGCTATCGAGCCATTTTTACACGCCCACTTCTGACGCCTATACTACATGTAAATTTTCGCCACTTCTGACGCGTGTGCAAATCTCCATGAGTTTTCGAGTATGTTTAGGCCCTCAAAAATGCGATCCATTTCGGAGAAGAAGAAGAAGAAAAATAATTACAAACGGAGCAAAAACAATAGGGTCGTCACACCCCGGTGTGCTCGGGCCCTAATAAGTTAATTTTGTAAATAGTATTGCAATAAATAGCGCATTTTGAACAGCCTCCTCGCCCCTCCTACACCCCACATCATAGAAATGAACACCCGGTTTAAGGCTGACACGTAGGAATAATGAGAGCTGTGCTGCTTCATTGTCTTAGAATGAAGGTCACGAAGACCTTCGGTGAGAAGACTTTATTACAGCTTGATGGTGCACCCTTTAACATTACCATTGAGGATTCTGAACATAAGGTGTTGGTTCAGCAGCTAAAAAAAGAAAACTCTTTGCAGATAACATTTGCGCCCACTTTTGCACCCATGAGCCTTCTGGTCTGAAAATGAGGTGTGTTCAGGCGCATTGTTAGTGCGTTGCTATTTTGAAGCAAATAAAATAGACTACGCCACTGACCAACTAAAACCTGCTCTTAAGTCAATGGAGCAATATTGCTTTTGTTATTTAATGAGCGCGTTAGTAATATGCGCCTACGGGACGACAACGCGCATTTGCTTATCACATGGATGCGCAGCAGCACACAAACGTTTAAAATATGAAAAAAAATCTAAGGATTAAAATGTTTAAAAAGATTATTATTGAGTGCCTTGGACATAAATGAGGACCGAGTATGAGACGTTAGAAGGCGTATAAAGCTGCTTCACCTGTAGCCTGGTGGTAAGTAATTAAATGTTTTGCTTTAAATAAGTGCATTTTTTTATTGCATTTATTTAGAATTTTTTTAATGCTACCCCACAGATTTATTATATATGATGACTTTGTACCTGTGGATATGATGAGATGAGAACCGTTTTTATGTTATGCTTTAATTTCAAAACACCCGGCGCTGTTCTATTGCTGAAACGGCACGTTTGTAAATTATTTATCTCCTGTTCGTTACAAATAAACTATTTTAAAGTACAAACCTTTTCTTGCATATTTGTAAATTATTCTTTGAGATTACACCGATCATGCTATCCATACATTTACAACAATTAAAAGCCTGCTATTTTTACTTCCATGAATGAAAAAAAGTTTAAATGAAGAATTTCGTTGCAAAACAATATAACTCCGTTTTTAACATTTTTGTCAAATTATTATTATGTTATCAGGTTATTATTTTGTTTTATAGTGCTACTTAGCTGTATTTTCTAAGTTATGAATGTTTAAATCAAAACAAATCAACTGCAGTTGAATTGATATTAATTGGAATGCACAACCAAAAAACAAGATTTCTGAAAAAAAAACGGAATTATCTCTTTTTGCAACAAAACTCTTCAAATACCAACAAATTAGGATACTATTTAAAGTATTTTTAAAGTACAAAGCTTTTCTTGCATATTTGTAAAATATTCTTTGAGATAACACTGATCGTCTGGGCTGTCAATACATTTACAGCAATGAAATTACAGAAATGAACCTGCTATTTTTACTTCCATGACTGAAAGAAAACAACTTTTAAAGGTTTTAATACCAAAAACTTACAATTTCATTACAAATAAAAACAACTCAATTTTTTAATATCAATCCTAATTCTGCCAAAATATGGAATCGGGATGGCGCCACCAACTGGCTTTTAAAGGGGATGAGAGATGAGACTCTTATTGGTTTATTGCGCTTAGATTGTTAAAATAGGGCCCATACAGGCTTTTGTTATTAATAAACGGTGATATATTGAAGCTGGTGTAGTTGTGTGTTTGTATATTTTGATAACAGATGCATTTTGGGTTAAGGCCCACCTGATTTTCTCTGGGCCCACCCACATTGTGAATCCTGGCTACGCTAGTGCTACACATATAAAACACATAACTGACATAAAGAGATTTTATTAAGTTACTTCAATCATTTATTTTAGAGATATTTACAAAGCCACTGAATTATTTTTTTACAGTCTGTACATTATGATCTTATAGTATTATTAAATGCATATAAATAAAAATGTGTAAAACTAAATAAAGATGTCATACACGGACTGTATGTAAGCAGAGAAGATGTGATGTATAACTGAGTCTTATAACAAACCGAAGACCTTTGAAGAGACCGAGAGCAGTTGCGCAATATCATTAACTAATTTATCTAATTTTACATTTAGTTCCTTTTTGTATCGGAACATTTTTTAATAGCTTTAACATGGTTGTAATGTGCCTTTCGTCATTGCTGTACTTTTAATATTGGTATGAAACACGACATAAAATTCGCACTGGTGTTTCACTGGGAATTTGTATGTTATACTTTTAACTAGGTAATAAGTAAATAAAATCTATTGCTTTTATTATCCACCATATATTTTTAGATTATTAAATAACAAATATGGCCGTTTTAACACAAATTAAGTATTTATTTATTGGTAAATCCAGAACAACGAGTAGCAATGAGGTGTAAGTTTGACGGTTTCACATTTAGACTTCTTTTACTCTGTCAATCTGAGGCGCGCTGCTTGTTGCATGTAAAAACCATCAAAGTCTATTCATTCTGATTTGTGAACTCATGTTATGCTCGTCCCAATGCCAAATATTCTGTTGTATTATTATTTATTCCCTTTTTATCTTAAACCGAGTATAACTCCCAAAGCTGACCACCCCCAAACCTGAAACTACACTTGTTTTGTCCAGATTTATTTGGAAATTTTTTCACAGTACTGTTTTTCACTTAAGCCGTTTAATGCAGAAGATGGCAATTACACATTATTTTTTTTAAAATTTAACCGCTGTTTTCGAATAACACGCATTCACAAATCATGTGAATTTACTGGAATTTACAGACCTGTTGGCCTGTGACATCACACTACCACGAGATTTATTCAAAAGCATACTGAGTCATTTACTGTCTTGGGGTGCTAAGACGTCACATGCCGATCAGTCTGCACAGCGCCGCAAGAAGCCCAACGAGCACTGACCATTGAGTCAAATAAGACAAGCATCAGAAAATTACTGAGATTTGGATGGCCATGTCAGTACCATTTGTTTTGCCTCAAAATGCAGAAAAATTATGTTTTTAGTAAGGCATGTTTGTTAAAACTATTTTTTTCCTGTTTAAACTAAGGCTTCGTCCTGGCTTAAGTTTATAAAGACCCCTCAAAAACCCTGCTACAGCTCCGAAGGGGGTGCTGTTACTATTCACATGTAAATAAAATTAGTAGAAACCGTTTTTTCTGGTTCTTATCGCAGGACTGTGCGGGGGGAGGGCATTTTTTTTCATGAGGAGACACTTAACAAACACATTTGAAATACACAAAGTTCCATATTACAACAAAAAAACACATCACATTTGTTTTTTTAGGAGCAGTGCATGTACTGATTTGAGTATAATGATAGAGTAAGTATTGTCTTGGACACTATTTTGGATAACAAATTGTTCTTTTCTCCAGACAAATAAAACACTGATGTGCATGTTCTATAGATCTTATCATTTTCACTTTTGTGTTGGTTTAACTCCCTAAATGCGATAATCAAGAATTGAGAGTCTTGAGAGGAAAAAAATAGAATGTCTTTATTGTCACTGTACAGAATGTAATTAGGTCTCTTATTTAAAGTGCACATGCATACAAAAACATAATACTACACTGTAAAAAGGTATGAAATTCAATTTTAATTTAACAAAAGCAATAGATGTCCTCATGCCTTTGTCTCTGTCTGGAGAATGGTCAGTTGGCTGTTCTCCAAGAGGCAGTGATATCTGTTAAATAGAGAAGTCATACATCTGATCAAATACGCATTTGTTTACTATTTAAATGGTAAAGTTTTTAATTGAAGTGTATTAAACATCGTTCTTTGCCCAGGTTGCAGGAACAACATTCAGTGTTGACAAAGTTTGGTACATGACTTCTGCAAAGAAAACAGAAATACAAACTATTAAACTTAATATTGTATAAAGGTAAAATAAAAGATTAAAACAAACACTTAATACAAAATGTATGACTCTTGGCTATTAAATTCCTTTAATTCTTTCGCCGCCAGCGTTTAAAAAAAAGTTGCCAGCCAGCGTTTTTCATGATTTTCACAAAAGTTTAATGCCTTTCAGAAAATGTTCTTCTTTAAATATATAAACATACAATATATCAAATGAAAGAACAGACCCAGAACAGAAAAAAAAAACGTTTCATCCTACCTTCAGTAGTTCTTTTGTAATCAGCTTTTGAATATGGGTAGGTTTCTGCAAAAACACCACATTTTGAGCAAAAAGCAGAGGGAATTTCATTTTTGTGACGGACTTTTCATAGAGTTCCCATTCAGAGCGATCTTTAAAACAGACACGGACATGCAGCTGCTTTCCATAGGGCAATACTACCGGGTTTAAAAAGTTGAGGAAGGGCCACCTGGTGGATAATAGCGGTAGTGTGGAAAGACGGAAATACTCGTCATTGGCGGGGAAGTGTTTTCTTTTGATTGACGAGATATCTCGTCAATGGGGGCGAAAGAGTTAAAAAAGCTTGTTACACCACAGGCTTGTGCACAATTCAGAATTTCAGAATTAGCCTCCATTCAATTCATGAATTGGAATTTGAATTGAATTGACTCTACAGGAAGTTGAATTTGAATTGGAATTGGAATGACAGGAAGTGGAATTAAATTCATGGCAATTCAAAGAAATTCCACAGTTACACAACAGAAAGAATCTCACATTCAGTGTTAGGAAAGTTACTTTGGAAAATTGTTTGGTAACCATTTTCAATACTTGGTTAAAGTAAAGCATTCTGTCAAATGAAGTCATGTTCCATCATGTTCCACAAAATTACAATAAAAAAACTTTATTTGTTATGTGACTAGAGTTTTTAACATTAATTGCTGGGGGAAAACATTTCCTGTTAATGTAATCTGTACAAGTAATTCAAACTAATATAATTTTTAGAATATGTAATGCAATCATATCTGACATATACTGAAAGCTTCATTTTTAACACTTCACTTACTGTATAATATGTATATTAATTTCTTAGAATTTCTATTGAATTGCAATTCTGCTTCCTTTAATTCAAATTCGATTTTTAATTCTAGATCCTGTTTTTGACATCAATTCAAATTCAATTCAAATTCAAGAATTGAATTGGAATTTAGGAGTCATTCTCAATTCAATTCTGAATTGTGCACAAGCCTGTTACACCATAAAAAAAGCAAGTAATTCTGGTATTTTAACAACACAATCTTGTAAACTACAAAGCACTGACCAGGACGGAAGAGATCAAAGTAAAACCATCTATATTAAGCTAAAAATTGAAAAACATTGTTTAACTAAAATACCTTTGCTATGTGTTATGATTTCCCATAAATGCTGATTTGTTTTGTACACAAAACATCTCATCTTTAGTTGGCTTCTTTGTGGGCTCAGCATTAAAGATTCAAACTTCTTATTGATTCTTTTAACAGTTCTTTTATGCACGTTGCTTCTCTCACTGTAAAAGCATGCTTGTTTAACGTTATATATACTTAAAATGGCGACTAAGGATAAAATACTTGCTCTTATAACATACAGAAATACATCACAGAAAAGAATAACAAACAAAAAGAAAAACTGGGTATAGTGATGTAGAACAATGAGTTCAATCTACGTGGATTTAAAAGAAAAGTATCTTAACTCTTTCACCGCCAGCGTTTTTTTAAAAAGTTGCCAGCCAGCACCAGCGTTTTTCATGATCCCCACAAAAGTTCAACGCCTTCCAGAAAATGCTCCTCCCCAAATACACAAACATACAACATACCACATGAAAGAACAGACCCTCTGCTTTCAAACAAAAAAAAAACGTTTCATCCTACCTTCAGTAGTTCTTTTGTAATCAGCTTTTGAATATGGGTAGGTTTCTGCAAAAACACCACATTTTGAGCAAAAAGCAGAGATAATTCCATTTTTGACACGGACATGCAGCAGCTTGCCATAGGGCAATACTTCCGGTTTTAAAAAGTTGAGGAAGGGCCACCTGGTGGATAATAGCGGTATTGCGGAAAGACGGAAATACTCGTCAATGGCGGGGAAAGAGTTAATAACTTGCCTTACTTTGTTATATAAAACTCCACATCTTAGACTCAGGAGAGAGTATTAGCATAGTGTACGCACTTTTCTTAGTGACGTATGACAAATTCGGAGGGCGGGGGACAGAGCAGCAACAGAGAAACCGCTGTATGCTGCGTAAGCGCTCATCCTGAATGCGGATGGCTCTAAAATGGCGGCGCTACCGGAAGGTAGCCAACAAAGCCAATAACATTTCAAATATGGATATCTCTACAACAACACCGCACGGACCACCCTCAGAAGACCTTTGTTTATCATCCTGGAGCCGTTTGGATTTAATTTGTGAAGGATGGACGCACTTTTTTTGGACTTGAAGGTCGTGGACTATTGCTGGACCCCGTAACATTACATTTAATCAACAGAAAGATCTAAAATATTTTCTAAAATATCCGAAAATGTGTTTGTCTGAAAAACGATGGACATATGCAACTCGGACAGCTTGGGGGTGAGTAAATCATGGGTTTAATATCGTTTTTGGCCGAACTATCCCTTTAAGGGAGAGTAAGCCCCCCCTCGAAAGCACTTGCAGAATTCTGCAAGACTCTGCATGCCGAATGCCGCGGGAGAAAACGCGCTTTTTTAAAGGCCACATCTGTACTGATAAAAATGTAGACCTAATAATGCACTGTAAATTGCTTTGAATAAAAGCGTCTGCCAAATGTGTACATTTAAATGATTAAGTATGAACAGTGTGAAACGTGAAACAGATAACCTGGAATTTCGTTAACCTAGGGTTTAGAATAATGCAGGGTTAACTCTTTCCAGAGCAATATATGCAATTATTATGTATTGATTTAGTTGTTGAAGTCCATCACTTCTGCATGGAGTCATTTTTCTTATGTAGTCATGAATCATATTTTATATAGTTAGCTGTATGGAAATCCAAGCACTTTAAAGGAAAGATAAAAGTGCTTCCAATATCAGCGTGACCATCTGGAAAAACATTTGTTTACTTTCACGAACCACAGTTTAATAAAACCTTGCAGTGCAAATGCAGCCATTGTATGAGAAATCTGTTGTTTTAGTAGTAAGTTCTACAGTCATGTTTTATTTCAGTAACAGCAGAAGAATTCCCTCATGTTGTGCAGGTGTTTGGGATAAGGTTTTGGAGCCAGTGGCGAAGAGAAGGAATGAGACTGGATCTCTAAAACTCTTCCCAGTCTACCTGAAGGGAGAGGACCTGTTTGGACTGACTGTATCTGCTGTTACCAGGATTGTGGAATCTGTAAGTGAAAATCAAATCATGCTTTTATAAGTGCGTATAATTCAGTGAAAGCTTTGAGCTATAGAGTTGGATGTTGCAAATTATACATTTTGTGTAACAATTAGATATATGAAATTAATACAGATAGGATTTCTGAAAACACACATGGACCTTCTCACTAGTGCATTTTTCAGTGGCATGATAGAGCATTACTTTGACATTTTTTTCTCTGTCCTTGTGACCCACCACAAAAATTGTAATGGATTCACAGTTTTTATTGATGCTGGATACATTGTTAATACACCTGTTAGGTGCGTTTTTCGGTTGCCAATTTAGGTTATCGTAGCCTTCTGCCTGCAGCGGATTTACTCAGGTGGTACCCAACCTTCCTTGAGTGTTTTGACTCTCTCCATCTTACTCCATATCCAGCATGAAGCTTGTTCAGCCTCCTGACCCATCCTATGAGTCATATGCTTCTTACTCCTCTCATCCATGCCTAAAGCTGACAGCAACTGCCATGCTGATTTGGCAGGAAAACCTCTACAACCTATTTCCACAGGAAGCAGCCATGCCTGACACCCCTTGTTTTTTTGCGTTTCAGGGAGTCCTGATCTGTCGATTTTCTTCAACCACTCATTAGTCTGCTTCACAGCATCTGCAACACTGGCGTCTTTCAGAGATGCATCAAACCACTTACCCAGACATTTTATAGGGCTGTCCTCGATGGATGGAATGACTTCTCCCTGGATTTGGAGGCAAAACTTACTTGTGACTCTACCCTTTCTTATCACCAACCTTCTGGACTTCCTGTCCTTAAATGACAACCTTGCCCAAGTAGCTACGTTATCCATGGTTTCCAATATGCATCTTGCTTGGACATGCGTCACAGTTGTTATTGTTAGGTCGTCCATGAAACCCTGCATCACTGGCTGCAATGATGCCTGATTCCAGGATGTGGCCATGGGTTACACCTTTTGCTGCTGTTATTAAAAGGTTCATGCCCATAATAAAAAGAAAAGGCAGATGGTACAACCCGTTGGAATTCCCTTCTGGAGATTCTGCCACGTGATTATCCACTGGTCTGATATAAACCTCAGTTTAATCCCTAATAGATAACTGCTATAATTTCTTGAATACCAATAGGGATGTGGTAATGATCGAGTCCGAGATGTATGAGATTGTGTGGGATAGATCCATGAGCCTTTCCTAGATCTAACCATACCACTGTTAAATCACCTTTCTTCTCTTTGGCTTCTTTGATCAACTGGCTAATCATTGATGTATGTTCCAGACAGCCTGAGAAGCCTGGGATGCCACCTTTCTGAATGGAAGTATTGATGTAATTATTCTACATCAAATAGGTGCTCAGCCTTCTTGCAAGTACTGAGAAGAAAACTTTGCATTCCACGCTCAGGAGGGAAATTGTCCTGAATTGGGCGAATGTGGAGGAACCTTCTTTTTTTGGAATAAAACATCCCTCTTCAAGCTTGCTGGAATTGATCCCTTAGAGCCCTGTGAGCTTTTTGAAGGAACTCCCTACTTCCTCCCTCGAGCTGGTTAATCTGCCGTACTTGGCCTCACCAAAAAGAATACTTGTGAAGCCATACAGGTCTTTAACAAACTGTGCTTGCCACTTCTATTTCTTTTTTCTTTGCTATCGAAAGTATTCTGCTCTTCGAAGCCTGCATAGCTGTTCCCGTGCTTGCTTGTTAGATGTTTTATACCTTCTTTTTCAGTAGGTGAGCTGGTTTTTAACTGTTTGTTTCAGCTTTCTCATAATCATATTTCCTGTCCTAGCCATTACCAAATTGTCTGTCCCACTTGGTCTCTCATCCCCCCTCTCACGAGACTCTGGGGGTATTGCTCATCTTGATTATTCGTAGCTTGAGTGGTGCCCTCTTGCGAGTGCTGCACACAAAGATGCTAGCCTGGTGTGCCCACGCCAGTCTTTCCTGGAGGTCAGCTGTCTCTCCAGCATCACAGATCTTTCTCGGTTGTTACCCAGTCTTTCCTGAATGCCACTGGTGAACCAAACTTTACATTGTTAATACACCTGTTAGGTGCTTTCTTCGATTGCCAAATTAGGTAACCTTAGCCTTCTGCCAGCACCAGATGTCATCAGGTGGTACCCAACATTCTTTGAGTGTTTCAACCCCTAACCACAACACTCAACCTTACCCAGTTGGTGGGTCGGCAGTGGTGGCCAAATCACTGCCCATCTGCCCCTGGTATCCAGCTTTCTTTCTCCCTCTTACTCCATATCCAGCATGAAGCTTGTCCAGCCTCCTGACCCATCCTATGTTTCGCATGTTTCTTACTCCTCTCATCCATGCCTAAAGCTGATTTGGCAGGAAAACCTCTACAACCTATTTCCACAGGTAACAGACATTTCTGCCACCCCTTGCTTTTGCACAAAGGTATTGTGTACTAGATGAAGTCTATTGTCTTTACAAAGCTCATTTACAAAGCTTTACCAATCACCTGTGATATTTATTGTGAATGTTTTTGTCAGATCCGTCGCATTAATTACATTTACCTGTGAATATTTTATATGCCAGTAAGCCTTTTTTCTTAAGTAATATAATTAAGTAATGTTGATCTTACGCTTATCATCTTAGCTTCCTGGAGTGGAGGCATGTGAGCGGTACAATTTCCGTTATGGTCGTAATCCACTAATGCAGCTACCCTTGGCTGTTAATCCATCTGGATGTGCCCGCTCTGAACCTAAAGGATGCACACATGTCAAGAGGTTTGTATTAAGGTATTCTGTATACTTTAAATCTTCTTCGTGTTTGTTTTGGGTTTCCTATTTTTTCTGTGAAGTTTAAGTGAGCACGGTTTGGGTAATCTTTTAACTGTTTTTATTAATCAGCTATCTTGCACCTCCATATTATTTTGATTTTTTTACATTTCATGTTGCATGATTTTTCTATTTGTTAGTTGGGATGGCAGTCATGAGGAATTTAATGGCTATGGTTCCAGTTAGGGTTGTGCCGATAGACGATAGTATCGTGTATCGACGATCTTCAGACATATCGCCAATGGCAGGCTTTCATGGCGATAGTTGGTGAATGGTTATTATTATTATTATCATCATAGTTTTACATTAACATCCAAATCCTTCTTGCACGTACCTGTACTTAATGCGCGCGTCTTGGACTCCTTCTAGCACTAAATCCAGCTGCGCTTCTCTCTGTCTCACGTGCACGCGCTCTCGCATCTGTCCGAAGTCTAAACATAAACTAAAGTAGTAATCCTTATATATTTGTTCAGTTTAATGCGTTTCTTGCGAGCTGAGATAAACTTTACTTTTTGTTTAAATTATGACCTGCTGCATATTGGCACCTCTCTCACTCTCGCATACGTGCAGAGAGCTGCGCTCTGTCCGAAGTCAGATCACTAGGTATTTATCCTGTTTATGATATGCATTTCAATTAGTTGTAGCAACACGCCCCATGTTTAAAATATGATTGTGTTTAAAATATGATTGCGTTTCGCTGGACCAATGTGTTTAAAATGGCACATCTGAGGGCACCACTGCTTGACACGTGTAGCGTTCTGCAACAGCACTAAACAAATGCATTGAATTGTTTGTATGTGCGCGCACCTGTGTGTGTGCGCAGATGCATGTTTTTACAGTTATTAAGTAATCATGGTTAGGGTTTTAATGACGCGCTCGCATTAATGGCATCAGTTTTAAGAAGGTTGCTGTCATTACAGTGTTGCTCTTGTTCTTTTTTGTCCACTAATCAAGGGGTTTTTTTCCATGAAGAAAAGGTCTCGAGGCTAGTTCATAATGATCTGACAAATACCAACAAACTCATGAAGAGTTAACTAAACCAAACACGTTTATACTGTAGATAAGCGTTCCTCAGTTAGTTTTCACCACTCATGGTCTGCATGCATAATAAACATGTTGGTTTTTAGCGTTGTGGTGGTCAGGCAAAATTAAACAAAACTGTTCAGTCCACTCAGACTTAAATTGGCTATTTTCTCTGATTACCTTTACGAAAATAGAATTTTCTCAAAACATTATAAAGTCTTGAGCTCATAATGTAATAAAAAAGGATTACATTAGCTTTATCCCAATTCGAAGACTGCAACCTTCTAAGGACGTTTTCTAAGACTGATTGCATCACAACAGCGCGACTTAAGGCTAGAAAGGCCGTCCCAATTTGGAGAATGCTTAAAATGAAGCCTCAAAATGCTTCCTGATTTCTCTGCGCTGTTAAGGACAGAACGAATGGATCCTTTATAGCCTAGTAGGCTATCCCAAGATTCATTACACGCCTGTAACAGCTGCATATAATGGCTGAATATTCTAAAATAAACAATTAAAACATTTATTAAATAATGTGTATTTGGCAGAAAAAAGGCACTCAAAAATTTTTACGTTTTTTCCGCGTTTTCTGGAGCATCGCTGCTGCAGTAGACATAAATGAAGCTGGCGATGCCTCTTTTAGTGTCTTTTCTCCTTCGCTTGCCACGCAAAACGGTCCACGCCACACACAAACAAACATGTCACACACACAAACAAATGCACACACCAACACGTGAGGAGGAACTGTGAGGTTGGCAACAGATGCATACTATGAGTTGATTGGACAGGTACTCTCACGTAAACACATGCAGAGCTTAACACACGCAGAATGCTAGTGTCTTTAAACCAGTATGAAGTGAATTGGTGATGGTTTTATGTCCATTTTGTTGGTGAAAGAATGTAGAGATTTGTTCCTTAGTAAGTACTTTGCAAATCCATGCTGTTTCCTTAAAGATTTTTTTACGACCAATCAAAACATCATCTTCTTCTCAGGTTTGGCACTGATGTAAGCCATAAAAGAGTTGTTCGAGCAGCCTTATCTGATTGGATACTTGTTAGGGGGGGCTGAAATGCTTGTTATCTGCTGTTCCTACACCAGTGGAGCCGGTTCCTTGATTGGTAGTAAATTGCCATCACCTGCTTTCGGATGGAATGACATTTGATGCACAGAGCCGTGGTTCACTGGGGAGCTAGGCAGTATTCCATTTATTATCACATGTGATTTGTCCATGATTATGAATGGGATATTGCCTGGCTTGTCGGTGGGCTGCGGCTCTGTGTATTAACTGCTGTTCCATCTGGGGGCGGGTTATGGCGATTTGCGGCTAATCAAGGAACCAGCTTTACTGACAAGATGTGCAAGACTATCCCGCAGCCCTAGTACATACTAGCATGGTAATACCATCCTCTTCTAATTTGCTACGCTTCATAGACAGAGTATGGCAGGGCATAATTGATAAGCGTTTACCTTCTCGTGAGGGGTTAATCATGCCAATCACATAACATTTGGTTATGACGTTAAAACTATTCCACCAGACAGCCCTAACCATAATGTAAATAAACTAAATCTTCCTACCTTATTTTCTGGTTAATCAGGAACGATACCAAAGAATGATTGCGCATGGGTCCTCCACCATTAACTGTGAACAATGAAATTCCCCTCCATGATCTCTCGGTCATTGCCCACGACAAGCTGTGCAGCACACAGACCAAGTTTTGCTGCCTCCTCCATGAGAGCAACCAAGGGGGACACAATCACAACTATCGCCTATACAGTTTCTCGCTGACGATCGGTAGTAGTTGATTAAATGAACATCTCACAAAACCTGTCGGGAGTAGGGCAACAGCATGTCCATTCTGTTTAACAAACACTCTTCTTGTTCGGGCTTCAGTTGGCAAATGATAGGAAAATATTCCTATCATTTGCCAACTGAAGCCCAAACAAGAAGAGTGTTTGTGGTTTACAGCAGACATGTAGGGACAGAATGCTATTCGCTGTGTTGTGGAGAATATTCCACAACACAGCGAATAGCATTCTGTCCCTACATGTCTGCTGTAAACTCCAACCTTACATTTGGCGCTTAGCGTCTACGTCATGGCTCTCAGCCCGCCCTCTGTTCAGTGATTGGGCCGGCGGTTTTGAGGCCAGAGGAAAATGGTTAAATTAGTACAGAAGCGTAATGAAATTTAGCAGAAGTACAAAGTCTGACTTAGTCAGGCACATGTACATAATAGGGCTGGGGCAGAATGTTTGGTTATTTGAATATTCGTTCATTGGGTTTCCACCAACTGCCACCAAACCCCACAAGAAAAAAAATGATAAGCTACCTTATTATAAGTAAGGCTCTTAACAGTCTGTGTTTTTTATATCACTAGTGCAGTGTCCGTTCTCTGAGCATAAAAGCCCTGCCCGCGTAAAAGTTTATTTTGAACATGTTCATATTGCACCAAAATGCGAAACTGCACTCCCTTTGCTCCGCAGTAACACACGCAAATGCCTGAACAGTTCTCAACATAATGAAAATGGAAATAGAGAGATACACAGGTATCCCTGCATTTATTAGAGATAATATGTTTAGCCCCCTCCAAATTAAGCTTTGAATATTCTGTGTTGTTTACTACCAAAGCTTATAAACTGGTATTCAGACCAGTACATACCCTCAGTTAAAGTGACATTTTGCAGTCTTTTGACTACAATAATGTCTCTCAAATGATTTCTTCTAGCGGCTACAACTAGACTCTGTAAGCTGCGTGGCCGGGTAGGAGCACACAGCCTCGCTACTTACAGCCCTACAGGCTACTTTACCTGGCCGGTTGACATGGTTTTCAAATTACTTTCTGCATTCACAGATCCTGTCAACAAATTCTGTAGCTTTTGATTCCAAATCATTTGATTTTAAATTAAGCAGATTTGTTTGTGTCTCTCATGCAGGCCTCATACCCTGACCAGCACCAGCTCTTCAAAGACTCTGCAGAGCTCTGGAAACCCAGCCGAGATTGGTGTTGCCCCATACAGCAAACAATTTGTCCACTCCAAGTCCTCACAGTACCGTCGCATGAAGGCTGAGTGGAAGTCCAATGTCTACCTGGCTCGCTCACGCATACAGGTAGAAAGATTATGGCTTAGTCTTACAGACAATTATCTCTGTTTCAAGGATTTTAGCAGAAACATAAAATAACATTACCAGTAAAATTACTGTGTAATAATGCTTACTGTTTAACTTACTATTTAAAAAACAGAATGCAGCATACAGTGTCTTCAGAAAGTAGTAAAGCTGTTATTCAGATACAAACATTTTCATACTGATTTCAATGAGATTCACTTAAAAATGCTTAAAAAATGGTCAAGAAGCTTTAATAATGATGCTTTTTCCTTTTTTAATGCAGGGTTTAGGATTATATGCAGCCAGAGACATTGAAAAGTACACCATGGTGATTGAATATATTGGGACCATCATTCGCAATGAGGTGGCAAATAGAAAGGAGAAGATGTATGAGGCACAGGTATGCATTATTTTTAGATTGAATTTAAACTATCTAAAATTCATGCTGAACATTATACATGTTCTTTCTAAGTGTTTTATAATTTTTTTCCAGAATCGTGGAGTCTACATGTTTCGCATTGATAGTGAGCATGTCATTGATGCTACCATTTCAGGAGGACCTGCAAGGTTAGAAGATAAAGTTTGTGAAAGTATTTTTATCCACTGAAACTGCTTAACTGCTTAGGCTTTGAATGTATATTTTTACGTACACTAAGTGCTTTATATTTATCTACACAAACAAATGCTTGACCAACACATTGTAAGTTTGCAGTCGCTCTGGGGGAAACACATTTCAGTTACTATCAAATGTTTTTTTTCGCCTGCTGTAGTGCCCCTTGTGACAAAGAGACATGCTTGCGTTGCATTATAAATTGTGGTCTGGCACACTGTCGAATCCAACAACAAAATGTGTATGTTAAACCATAACCTTATGTTCCTTTTAATCTACCAGGTACATCAACCACTCCTGCACACCCAACTGCATTGCTGAGGTTGTGTCCTTTGAAAGAGGTCACAGAATCATCATCAGTTCAAACCGCAGAATCCAGCGTGGTGAAGAGGTAAAATAGTATAATTCCCTACAAATCTAAAAGGCTAACTTTTCCAACATTTGTCTTTGATCTGACTACATTAACACTATATTTTGCTCAGACTATATATATACTTAAGTGTCCTTTATTCTTTTGTAGTTGTGTTACGACTACAAATTTGATCTGGAGGATGATCAACACAAAATCCCGTGTCACTGTGCTGCAGTTAACTGCCGGAAGTGGATGAACTAAAGAAAAATGATGGACAGTTCAATGTTTATGCATTCCTTGTTTGTTTTATACAATTTATGACAACCGGCACGATTTAGACCGCAGAACTGTAATGCTTTTTGTAGACATGGTTTTCATAAATGTAACCTGACTCGAGTGGTCTGTCTTGAATTCATGCTAGGAGAGTTGGTAAGGTAAAAACAGGCTGCACACCGGTTACTCTATATTGCAAAGACAATGTAAATGTATTTTTTTCCACATGAGAGACAAAATGAAGAGTCCTGGCAGACGGAGAGCAAGTTTTTAGGTGAGCTTGGGCTTGAGTGCTGGCCACAGCCTTATTTAGATATTAAGAGGCTGGTCCTCTGGGTAAAGAAATATAAATTTACAAATATTTACAAATAGCAATGTAGACACCACTGAATAAGGAATGTACTGAGAATACTTCCTTTGGGATAAAGCTAAGGGAATTATTAACTTGCACTAAAACAGAAAGATACCGTAAAACTACTTGATTCCATGAGTCAGTTTATTTTTCCTTTGTTTTAATTTCTGTAAATTAAGAGACAGCTTTTGTATTTATTATTGATTGAAGCTATTTTTAAAAAAAATGTGGAAAAGCAGTGTGTCGTGCTGCCGATAGGACAGAAGATGTTACTTTATATGATGTGTAAATATTCATCTATAAATGAAAAATTTTAAATACTCGACCAAATGTTACCTTAACTTTATCCTAGGTGACCTTTTGTTTTCAGTAAAGCAAATAAATGTATTTAAGAAGGATGTCAAGATATCATTTTGAGAGTATATGTGTTGTGTAAAATTGTACAGAATCTGTAAAAATTGAAGAATTCAGAGTATTTTTGTTGTATTTTGAATGTAGAAACTATTGTCTAAAATGGTCTGACCACTTAAAGAAAATTATTTTCTTTCATTGTTTTTCTTTTGCCATTTTATCTGTTGTTTACAATCAAAATGATCACCAGTCATGCAAGATGATTGTGACATCCTAACTGTTTATCAGAATAGTGTGCACTGTGAATTTCTATTAGAATCAACCCATAAATCCATCTCATAGTTTTACCATAGTGAGCACAGGCTGCTTCACACCACTCACATTGAGAACTTCAGAAATGAGATTCAGAAAACTTATTTCTTAGATTAATGAAATATGCTAGGTTCATGTTTACATTAAAAAGAGTTTTTTGGTGTTTTTCAAAAATCATAATATGTTTTCACAAATTTAACATGATAAATAACCCAAAACCTGGTAATGTCATTTTGCAAACCAGTTTGAGATGAACTTGGACTACAACTTAAACAATCCTGAATACATGGCATGTTTTTTTTTTTTTTAAGATAGAGTTGTACATGTTTTCTGAATGACTAGCTGTAATGAAATTTGTTTCTTTACATTTTCTTTGTACAATATTCAGACATTTTACAGTATTTGTAATTTTTTGTCCTCTAAAGTAGTACCCAAGTTTAAAGCTTTTTTAAGTATACTACGTGTTGGGTTTGGAGTTTGTGGAATCAGATTTAGGAACATTTACAAAAGCAAAATAAAATATTTTACATCACATTCTCTTTCTCCTGTGTCTACTGTAGTTTACTGTTGTATTTCAACCTATAAGATTTTCTTAGTCAAGCTGGTTCTGTGTGGTCTTTATTAAAACATTCAAAACTATAAATAAACTGTATTTTACTTGTGAACATTTATTGTTTTAATATATTGAACCACAACGCACCTTACTCTGATACACATTGAATACACAATATGAATTACAGGTCTTTTCAAAAAAATGAATAATGTGAACTTACTTCTTGTAATAAAGTAGTATACACAAGTTGCATACACACCAATAATACTACTTAAAGTAGAAGTAAAGATACATTTCATGATATTGTGTATTTACAGTACATATAAATTTAATGGGAGTGAAGTCTGCAAATACACTAGGAACAGAAAATTGTTCAATCATGACCACCTTTATGACAAGGTATGAGTGCAGTGGCAATAGTAGAAGCATTAAAATGCCCATTTCTACCATCAGGGCAATAATTACATTTCACAAGATTTTAAATATTAAATAAACCTTTGGTGTCCCCAGAGTGTATATGTAAAATTATCTCAAAATACTACATAGATAATTTATTATAGCATGTTTAAAAATGCAAATTTGTAGGTGTGAGCAAAAATGTGTTGTTTTTGGATGTGTCTTTTTTAATGCAAATAAAATTAAATGCAAACACTAATCGCCCAGTTCTATCTGAATCCTATTTAAATAGGATTGGGTTCTTTTAGCTTTTTGGCAATAAACACCAGAGGTGAGTTTGGGGCACACAGAGAAATAGTCATACAGTATGATATGATATCCATTGCCCACAGTGAAATGTCATGGTTCAATTGAACATGGTTGCTCCAACATCTTTTTAGGCAAGCATCTTTCTAATACTTAAGATGAACAAGGATCCATTAGATCCAAGTTCATATAGACCTTTTGGATGTAGACAATAAAATACTAGTGTAAGGCCACCCACCGGACCAACGACGGAACACCATTGCAGTTGGTGAAGAGATCTTGTGTTCTTTCCTTATTTAGCACTTCTATAAGAATAATTCCCTTTATTAGGTTTCAATTTAGTTTACCTCTGTGGTTAAATTATAATCGGACTCCAATTTATAAATTATCAATATTATTCTGATGCTGATCACAATTTATATTTATCATTGGTATATTTCATTTTCTTAATTATTTAGAATTAATTACATTCACATAGAGAATGAGATTCTGAAAGTGCTTAGGCAGTTCCATACGGCTGGGCATAGAGGTGTTAGATCTGGTCTCCACACCACAGACAAAATAAAAAACGATCCAGCCCTGGACACCAGATCATGTCAGCAAATATAAGTTTAATTGTTTAACAGGCATCTGTCAGTTAAAAGGTTGATCAATCGTTGCAAGAGGAGAGCATAAACAGAGGGCTGAGACGAAGGTTTAGATGATAAAAATAGAACAGAGTTTTAGTTTACAGCTTCAGTTTCAGTTGCATGTGTCTCAATATTCAAACCTTGTGTACCCCATGATTACAGCATGCACTGTTATATCAAAATTGCTCAGCTGCAACATCCCTTAGACCTTGGGCTTCCATTAACATTCTCTTTATCTATCTCTGTTTACACACAGACAGAAAAGCTCTTGAAACTTAACAAATGTGAGATTGAACCACCATACATGAAATTATTAATAAGAGAATAATAGCATATAACATATAAAAAACCAATAGAAAACCAATAGAAACCAATAGAAAACCAATAAATAAATGAATAATGAATAAATTATTAATAATGTAATAATAAAAATGCTAATAATAAAATTGATAATGATAAAATAATATTAAATAATCAAATAGACAATTACATTATATATAACTAATGATTATAAAATGATTATGTAAATAAATGATTAGAAATAAACTAAAAAACACAATAATAAAAATATTCTGCACTCCCCCCTCTTAATCATATATGACAAAATTAAATGATTATAGATAGCAAACTTTCATAATCTTTATCAAAACACATCTTTAAAAAGCTTAGATGGCCAGTCCTCACTTTTCCTTTCTACATGCTCTTAAAAGAACAGGTAATTTCTGTCATTCTGCGTACCAGCGTCGGTTGGGGGAGTGTGTCTTATACTGGATAATGGCCTTGATGGGCCTGTGACAGCAGTCAAGTGTCTAATAAGATAAATCAACACTCTTATGGCAATGTACAAGAGCAAGATGATAAACACTTCTAAAACTGCGACTACCAAAGGTGCTTTTAAATGATTCCAAAGTGGTCGTAATATTGATGTATCCCAGTCAGATGAGAAAAGACCATGGCTTTTATTTAGCTTAGTTATTCGTTCGTGCAAATCTTTAGCCAGATTATGAACCACTTTCCCTAAATCTTCAACTTTGAGTGGTGCACCCCAGTTGATGGTTTACACAGTTGATGGTTTTGGTTAACCCCAGTTGATGGTTTTGGTATCAGAGTGTTTAAAGATGGAATAGAGGTGTCAATTATCAAATCAATTAGAATTTTACAAATGTTACCCATGTTCCTTTGTTCAATGATGGAGATTAAATCAGACAGCGGTAATGGACGTACATACAGATGTAGATTTTTGAAGAAAAGATTGACATACCCAACAATTGGAAATATTAAGGATCTTAGCGTATGTATGAGCTAGAGTTTCTGCCGAATTAAGATTGCTGTGATGTTCTAACCATGGATGGATCTGAATTCTGAATCAGAATAGATATCAACACAGCAAATAAAATTGTGTTATTGTGTTTGTGTTAATTTGGCTCATACACTTCAATGTCATAATTAAAAATGATCCATTGGCCTGGTTTTAATCTGGGTAAATCTTGTGGCTTAAATTTCAAAACAAAACTCCTGTACATATGTTAATTGATGGGCAATACAAATACTGAGTGCATACAGTTAGAGTGAATCCATGAATCATTCTGAACAGATGTGAAACACACATCACATCTAATACATCTCTGACTCTGTGTCATGTCAAGACAACACTTGCAACCGTGTCAGTTGTCATTCCTGAAACTCAGAATGTCTTTGTTTATGGAATGAAGACACCCAACCGGAATCCACGAAGTCTCGCCAGTCTGTCCTTCCGGCAGAATCTCGAACCTGGAAAAACAGCGATGTTCCATTTATTCTGTTGCCTGAGGTTGGCGCCAATGAGAGTCTTCAGCATGATAAGGCTTAATTTTTCAGCAAATTTCTTGAAGGCGCCGTCATATATCTCTGTGAAAACACAAAAACAAAAAAGAGGAAAACAAGAGAGCTCTATGGCCAAAAAACCACTTTGTTTAAACAGATTTGTTAGGAAATATCTTGTTTTGACTATTGCTAGGAAATAACTAGTTTTGACTCCCTAGAATCTCACTAGAATCTCCCTTTGGGTGGGCTTTTACCGCAACCTGTTCCCGGACATCTCAGGAAACCTCTCTGCTGCGGAAACCTGCTATAGAGTTATGCACAGCTCCCCAGGCATAACAAAAAATTAAATATAAATGTTAGCTGTTTTGTTATTAGCCAATTCACATGTTTTTTGTGATTTTGCCTTTCATTTCCCTTTTGTCCACAAAAGATAAACATCATTGTAACAATCAAATTGGAATTTTTAAGTGGCAAATTGTCTAAGAACACATAATGTTTGTATAATCTCGTCACAGTCATGGCTGTTTGGAATTGCTTCAGACAGACCAAGTAATGTAGCTGGATTTGATTGTGTGCCTTCTTCAATGTCATTGAGCAGCTCTCCCTAGAGATAATAAAGCATAAACAGAATAAGGCAAATAATGGTTATCTTTTGACCAAACAAGGTCAAATACACTGCCTGAATTGCCCGTAATCACGGCCCCAGCTTTGTAAAACAAAATCAAGTTGTTGTGAATAATACCCATACAGGCTTATTTCAATCTTCTTGTGAATGTCACAGATGTCAGATGTCCTTTGTTCGTTTACATAGAATGTAAAAGACTTTCTGTGATCAATCATGCCAAGTGCAGGAGCTTCGCATAAGGCTTCTTTCAATCCCTCAAAAGCTATTTTAACTCCAGGAGTCCAGTTAACTGAGTTGACTGTAGCATAAACCCAAAAAAGAGATCTCAGCTCTTGAATAGTTGTTAAACGGCTTAGAATGCTCCTGTAAGCATTTTAAGCAGAGTTGGGCACTTTTGCATGAAAAGTCACATTTCAGCCTGAAACGTTGATTTTTCACTCTAAACTGCTTTTCTGAGCTGGAAATCACTTTAAACGGCTTAGAATGCTCCTGTAAGCATTTTAAGCAGAGTTGGGCACTTTTGCATGAAAAGTCACATTTCAGCCTGAAACGTAGATTTTTCACTCTAAACTGCTTTTCTGAGCTGGAAATCACTTTAAACGGCTTAGAATGCTCCTGTAAGCATTTTAAGCAGAGTTGTGCACTTTTGCATGAAAAGTCATATTTCAGCCTGAAACGTTGATTTTTCACTCTAAACTGCTTTTCTGAGCTGGAAATCACTTTAAACGGCTTAGAATGCTCCTGTAAGCATTTTAAGCAGAGTTGGGCACTTTTGCATGAAAAGTCACATTTCAGCCTGAAACGTTGATTTTTCACTCTAAACTGCTTTTCTGAGCTGGAAATCACTTTAAACGGCTTAGAATGCTCCTGTAAGCATTTTAAGCAGAGTTGGGCACTTTTGCATGAAAAGTCACATTTCAGCCTGAAACGTTGATTTTTCACTCTAAACTGCTTTTCTGAGCTGGAAATCACTTTAAACGGCTTAGAATGCTCCTGTAAGCATTTTAAGCAGAGTTGTGCACTTTTGCATGAAAAGTCATATTTCAGCCTGAAACGTTGATTTTTCACTCTAAACTGCTTTTCTGAGCTGGAAATCACTTTAAACGGCTTAGAATGCTCCTGTAAGCATTTTAAGCAGAGTTGGGCACTTTTGCATGAAAAGTCACATTTCAGCCTGAAACGTTGATTTTTCACTCTAAACTGCTTTTCTGAGCTGGAAATCACTTTAAACGGCTTAGAATGCTCCTATAAGCATTTTAAGCAGAGTTGTGCACTTTTGCATGAAAAGTCATATTTCAGCCTGAAACGTTGATTTTTCACTCTAAACTGCTTTTCTGAGCTGGAAATCACTTTAAACGGCTTAGAATGCTCCTGTAAGCATTTTAAGCAGAGTTGGGCACTTTTGCATGAAAAGTCACATTTCAGCCTGAAACGTTGATTTTTGCCTCTAAACTGCTTTTCTGAGCTGGAAATCACTTTAAACGGCTTGTTTCATCGTTAGAATGCTCCTGTAAGCTCTTTAAGCAGAGTTGTGCACTTTTGCATGAAAAGTCATATTTCAGCCTGAAACGTTGATTTTTCACTCTAAACTGCTTTTCTGAGCTGGAAATCACTTTAAACGGCTTAGAATGCTCCTGTAAGCATTTTAAGCAGAGTTGTGCACTTTTGCATGAAAAGTCATATTTCAGCCTGAAACGTTGATTTTTCACTCTAAACTGCTTTTCTGAGCTGGAAATCACTTTAAACGGCTTGTTTCATCGTTAGAATGCTCCTGTAAGCATTTTAAGCAGAGTTGTGCACTTTTGCATGAAAAGTCATATTTCAGCCTGAAACGTTGATTTTTCACTCTAAACTGCTTTTCTGAGCTGGATATCACTTTAAACGGCTTAGAATGCTCCTGTAAGCATTTTAAGCAGAGTTGTGCACTTTTGCATGAAAAGTCACTTTTCAGCCTGAAACGTTGATTTTTCACTCTAAACTGCTTTTCTGAGCTGGAAATCACTTTAAACGGCTTAAAATGCTCCAGTAAGCATTTTAAGCAGAGTTGGGCACTTTTGCATGAAAAGTCACATTTCAGCCTGAAACGTTGATTTTTCACTCTAAACTGCTTTTCTGAGCTGGAAATCACTTTAAACGGCTTAGAATGCTCCTGTAAGCATTTTAAGCAGAGTTGGGCACTTTTGCATGAAAAGTCACATTTCAGCCTGAAACGTTGATTTTTCACTCTAAACTGCTTTTCTGAGCTGGAAATCACTTTAAACGGCTTAGAATGCTCCTGTAAGCATTTTAAGCAGAGTTGGGCACTTTTGCATGAAAAGTCACATTTCAGTCTGAAACGTTGATTTTTCACTCTAAACTGCTTTTCTGAGCTGGAAATCACTTTAAACGGCTTAGAATGCTCCTGTAAGCATTTTAAGCAGAGTTGTGCACTTTTGCATGAAAAGTCATATTTCAGCCTGAAACGTTGATTTTTCACTCTAAACTGCTTTTCTGAGCTGGAAATCACTTTAAACGGCTTAGAATGCTCCTGTAAGCATTTTAAGCAGAGTTGGGCACTTTTGCATGAAAAGTCACATTTCAGCCTGAAACGTTGATTTTTCACTCTAAACTGCTTTTCTGAGCTGGAAATCACTTTAAACGGCTTAGAATGCTCCTGTTAGCATTTTAAGCAGAGTTGTGCACTTTTGCATAAAAAGTCATATTTCAGCCTGAAACGTTGATTTTTCACTCTAAACTGCTTTTCTGAGCTGGAAATCACTTTAAACGGCTTAGAATGCTCCTGTAAGCATTTTAAGCAGAGTTGTGCACTTTTGCATGAAAAGTCATATTTCAGCCTGAAACGTTGATTTTTCACTCTAAACTGCTTTTCTGAGCTGGAAATCACTTTAAACGGCTTAGAATGCTCCTGTAAGCATTTTAAGCAGAGTTGGGCACTTTTGCATGAAAAGTCACATTTCAGTCTGAAACGTTGATTTTTCACTCTAAACTGCTTTTCTGAGCTGGAAATCACTTCAAACGGCTTAGAATGCTCCTGTAAGCATTTTAAGCAGAGTTGTGCACTTTTGCATGAAAAGTCATATTTCAGCCTGAAACGTTGATTTTTCACTCTAAACTGCTTTTCTGAGCTGGAAATCACTTTAAACGGCTTAGAATGCTCCTGTAAGCATTTTAAGCAGAGTTGGGCACTTTTGCATGAAAAGTCATATTTCAGCCTGAAACGTTGATTTTTCACTCTAAACTGCTTTTCTGAGCTGGAAATCACTTTAAACGGCTTAGAATGCTCCTGTAAGCATTTTAAGCAGAGTTGTGCACTTTTGCATGAAAAGTCATATTTCAGCCTGAAACGTTGATTTTTCACTCTAAACTGCTTTTCTGAGCTGGAAATCACTTTAAACGGCTTAGAATGCTCCTGTAAGCATTTTAAGCAGAGTTGTGCACTTTTGCATGAAAAGTCACTTTTCAGCCTGAAACGTTGATTTTTCACTCTAAACTGCTTTTCTGAGCTGGAAATCACTTTAAACGGCTTAGAATGCTCCAGTAAGCATTTTAAGCAGAGTTGTGCACTTTTGCATGAAAAGTCACATTTCAGCCTGAAACGTTGATTTTTCACTCTAAACTGCTTTTCTGAGCTGGAAATCACTTTAAACGGCTTGGAATGCTCCTGTAAGCATTTTAAGCAGAGTTGGGCACTTTTGCATGAAAAGTCACATTTCAGCCTAAAACGTTGATTTTTCACTCTAAACTGCTTTTCTGAGCTGGAAATCACTTTAAACGGCTTAGAATGCTCCTGTAAGCATTTTAAGCAGAGTTGGGCACTTTTGCATGAAAAGTCATATTTCAGCCTGAAACGTTGATTTTTCACTCTAAACTGCTTTTCTGAGCTGGAAATCACTTTAAACGGCTTAGAATGCTCCTGTAAGCATTTTAAGCAGAGTTGTGCACTTTTGCATGAAAAGTCATATTTCAGCCTGAAACGTTGATTTTTCACTCTAAACTGCTTTTCTGAGCTGGAAATCACTTTAAACGGCTTAGAATGCTCCTGTAAGCATTTTAAGCAGAGTTGGGCACTTTTGCATGAAAAGTCACATTTCAGCCTGAAACGTTGATTTTTCACTCTAAACTGCTTTTCTGAGCTGGAAATCACTTTAAACGGCTTAGAATGCTCCTGTAAGCATTTTAAGCAGAGTTGTGCACTTTTGCATGAAAAGTCACATTTCAGCCTAAAACGTTGATTTTTCACTCTAAACTGCTTTTCTGAGCTGGAAATCACTTTAAACGGCTTAGAATGCTCCTGTAAGCATTTTAAGCAGAGTTGTGCACTTTTGCATGAAAAGTCACATTTCAGCCTGAAACGTTGATTTTTCACTCTAAACTGCTTTTCTGAGCTGGAAATCACTTTAAACGGCTTAGAATGCTCCTGTAAGCATTTTAAGCAGAGTTGGGAACTTTTGCATGAAAAGTCACATTTCAGCCTGAAAAGTTGATTTTTGCCTCTAAACTGCTTTTCTGAGCTGGAAATCACTTTAAACGACTTGTTTCATCGTTAGAATGCTCCTGTAAGCATTTTAAGCAGAGTTGTGCACTTTTGCATGAAAAGTCATATTTCAGCCTGAAACGTTGATTTTTCACTCTAAACTGCTTTTCTGAGCTGGAAATCACTTTAAACGGCTTAGAATGCTCCTGTAAGCATTTTAAGCAGAGTTGGGCACTTTTGCATGAAAAGTCACATTTCAGCCTGAAACGTTGATTTTTTCACTCTAAACTGCTTTTCTGAGCTGGAAATCACTTTAAACGGCTTAGAATGCTCCTGTAAGCATTTTAAGCAGAGTTGTGCACTTTTGCATGAAAAGTCACTTTTCAGCCTGAAACGTTGATTTTTCACTCTAAACTGCTTTTCTGAGCTGGAAATCACTTTAAACGGCTTAGAATGCTCCAGTAAGCATTTTAAGCAGAGTTGGGCACTTTTGCATGAAAAGTCACATTTCAGCCTGAAACGTTGATTTTTCACTCTAAACTGCTTTTCTGAGCTGGAAATCACTTTAAACGGCTTAGAATGCTCCTGTAAGCATTTTAAGCAGAGTTGTGCACTTTTGCATGAAAAGTCATATTTCAGCCTGAAACGTTGATTTTTCACTCTAAACTGCTTTTCTGAGCTGGAAATCACTTTAAACGGCTTAGAATGCTCCTGTAAGCATTTTAAGCAGAGTTGGGCACTTTTGCATGAAAAGTCACATTTCAGCCTGAAACGTTGATTTTTCACTCTAAACTGCTTTTCTGAGCTGGAAATCACTTTAAACGGCTTAGAATGCTCCTGTAAGCATTTTAAGCAGAGTTGGGCACTTTTGCATGAAAAGTCATATTTCAGCCTGAAACGTTGATTTTTCACTCTAAACTGCTTTTCTGAGCTGGAAATCACTTTAAACGGCTTAGAATGCTCCTGTAAGCATTTTAAGCAGAGTTGTGCACTTTTGCATGAAAAGTCATATTTCAGCCTGAAACGTTGATTTTTCACTCTAAACTGCTTTTCTGAGCTGGAAATCACTTTAAACGGCTTAGAATGCTCCTGTAAGCATTTTAAGCAGAGTTGTGCACTTTTGCATGAAAAGTCATATTTCAGCCTGAAACGTTGATTTTTCACTCTAAACTGCTTTTCTGAGCTGGAAATCACTTTAAACGGCTTAGAATGCTCCTGTAAGCATTTTAAGCAGAGTTGGGCACTTTTGCATGAAAAGTCACATTTCAGCCTGAAACGTTGATTTTTCACTCTAAACTGCTTTTCTGAGCTGGAAATCACTTTAAACGGCTTAGAATGCTCCTGTAAGCATTTTAAGCAGAGTTGTGCACTTTTGCATGAAAAGTCACATTTCAGCCTGAAACGTTGATTTTTCACTCTAAACTGCTTTTCTGAGCTGGAAATCACTTTAAACGGCTTAGAATGCTCCTGTAAGCATTTTAAGCAGAGTTGTGCACTTTTGCATGAAAAGTCATATTTCAGCCTGAAACGTTGATTTTTCACTCTAAACTGCTTTTCTGAGCTGGAAATCACTTTAAACGGCTTAGAATGCTCCTGTAAGCATTTTAAGCAGAGTTGGGCAACTTTTGCATGAAAAGTCACATTTCAGCCTGAAACGTTGATTTTTGCCTCTAAACTGCTTTTCTGAGCTGGAAATCACTTTAAACGACTTGTTTCATCGTTAGAATGCTCCTGTAAGCATTTTAAGCAGAGTTGTGCACTTTTGCATGAAAAGTCATATTTCAGCCTGAAACGTTGATTTTTCACTCTAAACTGCTTTTCTGAGCTGGAAATCACTTTAAACGGCTTAGAATGCTCCTGTAAGCATTTTAAGCAGAGTTGGGCACTTTTGCATGAAAAGTCACATTTCAGCCTGAAACGTTGATTTTTTCACTCTAAACTGCTTTTCTGAGCTGGAAATCACTTTAAATGGCTTAGATTGCTCCTGTAAGCATTTTAAGCAGAGTTGTGCACTTTTGCATGAAAAGTCACTTTTCAGCCTGAAACGTTGATTTTTCACTCTAAACTGCTTTTCTGAGCTGGAAATCACTTTAAACGGCTTAGAATGCTCCAGTAAGCATTTTAAGCAGAGTTGGGCACTTTTGCATGAAAAGTCACATTTCAGCCTGAAACGTTGATTTTTCACTCTAAACTGCTTTTCTGAGCTGGAAATCACTTTAAACGGCTTAGAATGCTCCTGTAAGCATTTTAAGCAGAGTTGTGCACTTTTGCATGAAAAGTCACTTTTCAGCCTGAAACGTTGATTTTTCACTCTAAACTGCTTTTCTGAGCTGGAAATCACTTTAAACGGCTTAGAATGCTCCTGTAAGCATTTTAAGCAGAGTTGGGCACTTTTGCATGAAAAGTCACATTTCAGCCTGAAACGTTGATTTTTCACTCTAAACTGCTTTTCTGAGCTGGAAATCACTTTAAACGGCTTAGAATGCTCCTGTAAGCATTTTAAGCAGAGTTGGGCACTTTTGCATGAAAAGTCATATTTCAGCCTGAAACGTTGATTTTTCACTCTAAACTGCTTTTCTGAGCTGGAAATCACTTTAAACGGCTTAGAATGCTCCTGTAAGCATTTTAAGCAGAGTTGTGCACTTTTGCATGAAAAGTCATATTTCAGCCTGAAACGTTGATTTTTCACTCTAAACTGCTTTTCTGAGCTGGAAATCACTTTAAACGGCTTGTTTCATCGTTAGAATGCTCCTGTAAGCATTTTAAGCAGAGTTGTGCACTTTTGCATGAAAAGTCATATTTCAGCCTGAAACGTTGATTTTTCACTCTAAACTGCTTTTCTGAGCTGGAAATCACTTTAAACGGCTTAGAATGCTCCTGTAAGCATTTTAAGCAGAGTTGTGCACTTTTGCATGAAAAGTCATATTTCAGCCTGAAACGTTGATTTTTCACTCTAAACTGCTTTTCTGAGCTGGAAATCACTTTAAACGGCTTGTTTCATCGTTAGAATGCTCCTGTAAGCATTTTAAGCAGAGTTGTGCACTTTTGCATGAAAAGTCATATTTCAGCCTGAAACGTTGATTTTTCACTCTAAACTGCTTTTCTGAGCTGGAAATCACTTTAAACGGCTTAGAATGCTCCTGTAAGCATTTTAAGCAGAGTTGTGCACTTTTGCATGAAAAGTCACTTTTCAGCCTGAAACGTTGATTTTTCACTCTAAACTGCTTTTCTGAGCTGGAAATCACTTTAAACGGCTTAGAATGCTCCAGTAAGCATTTTAAGCAGAGTTGTGCACTTTTGCATGAAAAGTCACATTTCAGCCTGAAACGTTGATTTTTCACTCTAAACTGCTTTTCTGAGCTGGAAATCACTTTAAACGGCTTAGAATGCTCCTGTAAGCATTTTAAGCAGAGTTGGGCACTTTTGCATGAAAAGTCATATTTCAGCCTGAAACGTTGATTTTTCACTCTAAACTGCTTTTCTGAGCTGGAAATCACTTTAAACGGCTTAGAATGCTCCTGTAAGCATTTTAAGCAGAGTTGTGCACTTTTGCATGAAAAGTCATATTTCAGCCTGAAACGTTGATTTTTCACTCTAAACTGCTTTTCTGAGCTGGAAATCACTTTAAACGGCTTAGAATGCTCCTGTAAGCATTTTAAGCAGAGTTGTGCACTTTTGCATGAAAAGTCATATTTCAGCCTGAAACGTTGATTTTTCACTCTAAACTGCTTTTCTGAGCTGGAAATCACTTTAAACGGCTTAGAATGCTCCTGTAAGCATTTTAAGCAGAGTTGGGCACTTTTGCATGAAAAGTCACATTTCAGCCTGAAACGTTGATTTTTCACTCTAAACTGCTTTTCTGAGCTGGAAATCACTTTAAACGGCTTAGAATGCTCCTGTAAGCATTTTAAGCAGAGTTGTGCACTTTTGCATGAAAAGTCATATTTCAGCCTGAAACGTTGATTTTTCACTCTAAACTGCTTTTCTGAGCTGGAAATCACTTTAAACGGCTTAGAATGCTCCTGTAAGCATTTTAAGCAGAGTTGTGCACTTTTGCATGAAAAGTCATATTTCAGCCTGAAACGTTGATTTTTCACTCTAAACTGCTTTTCTGAGCTGGAAATCACTTTAAACGGCTTAGAATGCTCCTGTAAGCATTTTAAGCAGAGTTGTGCACTTTTGCATGAAAAGTCATATTTCAGCCTGAAACGTTGATTTTTCACTCTAAACTGCTTTTCTGAGCTGGAAATCACTTTAAACGGCTTAGAATGCTCCTGTAAGCATTTTAAGCAGAGTTGGGCACTTTTGCATGAAAAGTCACATTTCAGCCTGAAACGTTGATTTTTCACTCTAAACTGCTTTTCTGAGCTGGAAATCACTTTAAACGGCTTAGAATGCTCCTGTAAGCATTTTAAGCAGAGTTGTGCACTTTTGCATGAAAAGTCATATTTCAGCCTGAAACGTTGATTTTTCACTCTAAACTGCTTTTCTGAGCTGGAAATCACTTTAAACGGCTTAGAATGCTCCTGTAAGCATTTTAAGCAGAGTTGTGCACTTTTGCATGAAAAGTCACATTTCAGCCTGAAACGTTGATTTTTCACTCTAAACTGCTTTTCTGAGCTGGAAATCACTTTAAACGGCTTAGAATGCTCCTGTAAGCATTTTAAGCAGAGTTGTGCACTTTTGCATGAAAAGTCATATTTCAGCCTGAAACGTTGATTTTTCACTCTAAACTGCTTTTCTGAGCTGGAAATCACTTTAAACGGCTTAGAATGCTCCTGTAAGCATTTTAAGCAGAGTTGTGCACTTTTGCATGAAAAGTCACTTTTCAGCCTGAAACGTTGATTTTTCACTCTAAACTGCTTTTCTGAGCTGGAAATCACTTTAAACGGCTTAGAATGCTCCTGTAAGCATTTTAAGCAGAGTTGTGCACTTTTGCATGAAAAGTCATATTTCAGCCTGAAACGTTGATTTTTCACTCTAAACTGCTTTTCTGAGCTGGAAATCACTTTAAACGGCTTAGAATGCTCCTGTAAGCATTTTAAGCAGAGTTGGGCACTTTTGCATGAAAAGTCACATTTCAGCCTGAAACGTTGATTTTTCACTCTAAACTGCTTTTCTGAGCTGGAAATCACTTTAAACGGCTTAGAATGCTCCTGTAAGCATTTTAAGCAGAGTTGTGCACTTTTGCATGAAAAGTCATATTTCAGCCTGAAACGTTGATTTTTCACTCTAAACTGCTTTTCTGAGCTGGAAATCACTTTAAACGGCTTAGAATGCTCCTGTAAGCATTTTAAGCAGAGTTGTGCACTTTTGCATGAAAAGTCATATTTCAGCCTGAAACGTTGATTTTTCACTCTAAACTGCTTTTCTGAGCTGGAAATCACTTTAAACGGCTTAGAATGCTCCTGTAAGCATTTTAAGCAGAGTTGTGCACTTTTGCATGAAAAGTCATATTTCAGCCTGAAACGTTGATTTTTCACTCTAAACTGCTTTTCTGAGCTGGAAATCACTTTAAACGGCTTAGAATGCTCCTGTAAGCATTTTAAGCAGAGTTGTGCACTTTTGCATGAAAAGTCATATTTCAGCCTGAAACGTTGATTTTTCACTCTAAACTGCTTTTCTGAGCTGGAAATCACTTTAAACGGCTTAGAATGCTCCTGTAAGCATTTTAAGCAGAGTTGTGCACTTTTGCATGAAAAGTCATATTTCAGCCTGAAACGTTGATTTTTCACTCTAAACTGCTTTTCTGAGCTGGAAATCACTTTAAACGGCTTAGAATGCTCCTGTAAGCATTTTAAGCAGAGTTGTGCACTTTTGCATGAAAAGTCACATTTCAGCCTGAAACGTTGATTTTTCACTCTAAACTGCTTTTCTGAGCTGGAAATCACTTTAAACGGCTTAGAATGCTCCTGTAAGCATTTTAAGCAGAGTTGTGCACTTTTGCATGAAAAGTCATATTTCAGCCTGAAACGTTGATTTTTCACTCTAAACTGCTTTTCTGAGCTGGAAATCACTTTAAACGGCTTAGAATGCTCCTGTAAGCATTTTAAGCAGAGTTGTGCACTTTTGCATGAAAAGTCATATTTCAGCCTGAAACGTTGATTTTTCACTCTAAACTGCTTTTCTGAGCTGGAAATCACTTTAAACGGCTTAGAATGCTCCTGTAAGCATTTTAAGCAGAGTTGTGCACTTTTGCATGAAAAGTCATATTTCAGCCTGAAACGTTGATTTTTCACTCTAAACTGCTTTTCTGAGCTGGAAATCACTTTAAACGGCTTAGAATGCTCCTGTAAGCATTTTAAGCAGAGTTGTGCACTTTTGCATGAAAAGTCATATTTCAGCCTGAAACGTTGATTTTTCACTCTAAACTGCTTTTCTGAGCTGGAAATCACTTTAAACGGCTTAGAATGCTCCTGTAAGCATTTTAAGCAGAGTTGTGCACTTTTGCATGAAAAGTCACATTTCAGCCTGAAACGTTGATTTTTCACTCTAAACTGCTTTTCTGAGCTGGAAATCACTTTAAACGGCTTAGAATGCTCCTGTAAGCATTTTAAGCAGAGTTGTGCACTTTTGCATGAAAAGTCACATTTCAGCCTGAAACGTTGATTTTTCACTCTAAACTGCTTTTCTGAGCTGGAAATCACTTTAAACGGCTTAGAATGCTCCTGTAAGCATTTTAAGCAGAGTTGTGCACTTTTGCATGAAAAGTCATATTTCAGCCTGAAACGTTGATTTTTCACTCTAAACTGCTTTTCTGAGCTGGAAATCACTTTAAACGGCTTAGAATGCTCCTGTAAGCATTTTAAGCAGAGTTGTGCACTTTTGCATGAAAAGTCACATTTCAGCCTGAAACGTTGATTTTTCACTCTAAACTGCTTTTCTGAGCTGGAAATCACTTTAAACGGCTTAGAATGCTCCTGTAAGCATTTTAAGCAGAGTTGTGCACTTTTGCATGAAAAGTCATATTTCAGCCTGAAACGTTGATTTTTCACTCTAAACTGCTTTTCTGAGCTGGAAATCACTTTAAACGGCTTAGAATGCTCCTGTAAGCATTTTAAGCAGAGTTGTGCACTTTTGCATGAAAAGTCATATTTCAGCCTGAAACGTTGATTTTTCACTCTAAACTGCTTTTCTGAGCTGGAAATCACTTTAAACGGCTTAGAATGCTCCTGTAAGCATTTTAAGCAGAGTTGTGCACTTTTGCATGAAAAGTCATATTTCAGCCTGAAACGTTGATTTTTCACTCTAAACTGCTTTTCTGAGCTGGAAATCACTTTAAACGGCTTAGAATGCTCCTGTAAGCATTTTAAGCAGAGTTGTGCACTTTTGCATGAAAAGTCATATTTCAGCCTGAAACGTTGATTTTTCACTCTAAACTGCTTTTCTGAGCTGGAAATCACTTTAAACGGCTTAGAATGCTCCTGTAAGCATTTTAAGCAGAGTTGTGCACTTTTGCATGAAAAGTCATATTTCAGCCTGAAACGTTGATTTTTCACTCTAAACTGCTTTTCTGAGCTGGAAATCACTTTAAACGGCTTAGAATGCTCCTGTAAGCATTTTAAGCAGAGTTGTGCACTTTTGCATGAAAAGTCATATTTCAGCCTGAAACGTTGATTTTTCACTCTAAACTGCTTTTCTGAGCTGGAAATCACTTTAAACGGCTTAGAATGCTCCTGTAAGCATTTTAAGCAGAGTTGTGCACTTTTGCATGAAAAGTCATATTTCAGCCTGAAACGTTGATTTTTCACTCTAAACTGCTTTTCTGAGCTGGAAATCACTTTAAACGGCTTAGAATGCTCCTGTAAGCATTTTAAGCAGAGTTGTGCACTTTTGCATGAAAAGTCATATTTCAGCCTGAAACGTTGATTTTTCACTCTAAACTGCTTTTCTGAGCTGGAAATCACTTTAAACGGCTTAGAATGCTCCTGTAAGCATTTTAAGCAGAGTTGTGCACTTTTGCATGAAAAGTCATATTTCAGCCTGAAACGTTGATTTTTCACTCTAAACTGCTTTTCTGAGCTGGAAATCACTTTAAACGGCTTAGAATGCTCCTGTAAGCATTTTAAGCAGAGTTGTGCACTTTTGCATGAAAAGTCATATTTCAGCCTGAAACGTTGATTTTTCACTCTAAACTGCTTTTCTGAGCTGGAAATCACTTTAAACGGCTTAGAATGCTCCTGTAAGCATTTTAAGCAGAGTTGTGCACTTTTGCATGAAAAGTCATATTTCAGCCTGAAACGTTGATTTTTCACTCTAAACTGCTTTTCTGAGCTGGAAATCACTTTAAACGGCTTAGAATGCTCCTGTAAGCATTTTAAGCAGAGTTGTGCACTTTTGCATGAAAAGTCACATTTCAGCCTGAAACGTTGATTTTTCACTCTAAACTGCTTTTCTGAGCTGGAAATCACTTTAAACGGCTTAGAATGCTCCTGTAAGCATTTTAAGCAGAGTTGTGCACTTTTGCATGAAAAGTCATATTTCAGCCTGAAACGTTGATTTTTCACTCTAAACTGCTTTTCTGAGCTGGAAATCACTTTAAACGGCTTAGAATGCTCCTGTAAGCATTTTAAGCAGAGTTGTGCACTTTTGCATGAAAAGTCATATTTCAGCCTGAAACGTTGATTTTTCACTCTAAACTGCTTTTCTGAGCTGGAAATCACTTTAAACGGCTTAGAATGCTCCTGTAAGCATTTTAAGCAGAGTTGTGCACTTTTGCATGAAAAGTCATATTTCAGCCTGAAACGTTGATTTTTCACTCTAAACTGCTTTTCTGAGCTGGAAATCACTTTAAACGGCTTAGAATGCTCCTGTAAGCATTTTAAGCAGAGTTGTGCACTTTTGCATGAAAAGTCACATTTCAGCCTGAAACGTTGATTTTTCACTCTAAACTGCTTTTCTGAGCTGGAAATCACTTTAAACGGCTTAGAATGCTCCTGTAAGCATTTTAAGCAGAGTTGTGCACTTTTGCATGAAAAGTCATATTTCAGCCTGAAACGTTGATTTTTCACTCTAAACTGCTTTTCTGAGCTGGAAATCACTTTAAACGGCTTAGAATGCTCCTGTAAGCATTTTAAGCAGAGTTGGGCACTTTTGCATGAAAAGTCACATTTCAGCCTGAAACGTTGATTTTTCACTCTAAACTGCTTTTCTGAGCTGGAAATCACTTTAAACGGCTTAGAATGCTCCTGTAAGCATTTTAAGCAGAGTTGTGCACTTTTGCATGAAAAGTCATATTTCAGCCTGAAACGTTGATTTTTCACTCTAAACTGCTTTTCTGAGCTGGAAATCACTTTAAACGGCTTAGAATGCTCCTGTAAGCATTTTAAGCAGAGTTGTGCACTTTTGCATGAAAAGTCACATTTCAGCCTGAAACGTTGATTTTTCACTCTAAACTGCTTTTCTGAGCTGGAAATCACTTTAAACGGCTTAGAATGCTCCTGTAAGCATTTTAAGCAGAGTTGTGCACTTTTGCATGAAAAGTCATATTTCAGCCTGAAACGTTGATTTTTCACTCTAAACTGCTTTTCTGAGCTGGAAATCACTTTAAACGGCTTAGAATGCTCCTGTAAGCATTTTAAGCAGAGTTGTGCACTTTTGCATGAAAAGTCATATTTCAGCCTGAAACGTTGATTTTTCACTCTAAACTGCTTTTCTGAGCTGGAAATCACTTTAAACGGCTTAGAATGCTCCTGTAAGCATTTTAAGCAGAGTTGTGCACTTTTGCATGAAAAGTCATATTTCAGCCTGAAACGTTGATTTTTCACTCTAAACTGCTTTTCTGAGCTGGAAATCACTTTAAACGGCTTAGAATGCTCCTGTAAGCATTTTAAGCAGAGTTGTGCACTTTTGCATGAAAAGTCATATTTCAGCCTGAAACGTTGATTTTTCACTCTAAACTGCTTTTCTGAGCTGGAAATCACTTTAAACGGCTTAGAATGCTCCTGTAAGCATTTTAAGCAGAGTTGTGCACTTTTGCATGAAAAGTCATATTTCAGCCTGAAACGTTGATTTTTCACTCTAAACTGCTTTTCTGAGCTGGAAATCACTTTAAACGGCTTAGAATGCTCCTGTAAGCATTTTAAGCAGAGTTGTGCACTTTTGCATGAAAAGTCATATTTCAGCCTGAAACGTTGATTTTTCACTCTAAACTGCTTTTCTGAGCTGGAAATCACTTTAAACGGCTTAGAATGCTCCTGTAAGCATTTTAAGCAGAGTTGTGCACTTTTGCATGAAAAGTCACATTTCAGCCTGAAACGTTGATTTTTCACTCTAAACTGCTTTTCTGAGCTGGAAATCACTTTAAACGGCTTAGAATGCTCCTGTAAGCATTTTAAGCAGAGTTGTGCACTTTTGCATGAAAAGTCATATTTCAGCCTGAAACGTTGATTTTTCACTCTAAACTGCTTTTCTGAGCTGGAAATCACTTTAAACGGCTTAGAATGCTCCTGTAAGCATTTTAAGCAGAGTTGTGCACTTTTGCATGAAAAGTCACATTTCAGCCTGAAACGTTGATTTTTCACTCTAAACTGCTTTTCTGAGCTGGAAATCACTTTAAACGGCTTAGAATGCTCCTGTAAGCATTTTAAGCAGAGTTGTGCACTTTTGCATGAAAAGTCATATTTCAGCCTGAAACGTTGATTTTTCACTCTAAACTGCTTTTCTGAGCTGGAAATCACTTTAAACGGCTTAGAATGCTCCTGTAAGCATTTTAAGCAGAGTTGTGCACTTTTGCATGAAAAGTCATATTTCAGCCTGAAACGTTGATTTTTCACTCTAAACTGCTTTTCTGAGCTGGAAATCACTTTAAACGGCTTAGAATGCTCCTGTAAGCATTTTAAGCAGAGTTGTGCACTTTTGCATGAAAAGTCACATTTCAGCCTGAAACGTTGATTTTTCACTCTAAACTGCTTTTCTGAGCTGGAAATCACTTTAAACGGCTTAGAATGCTCCTGTAAGCATTTTAAGCAGAGTTGTGCACTTTTGCATGAAAAGTCATATTTCAGCCTGAAACGTTGATTTTTCACTCTAAACTGCTTTTCTGAGCTGGAAATCACTTTAAACGGCTTAGAATGCTCCTGTAAGCATTTTAAGCAGAGTTGTGCACTTTTGCATGAAAAGTCACATTTCAGCCTGAAACGTTGATTTTTCACTCTAAACTGCTTTTCTGAGCTGGAAATCACTTTAAACGGCTTAGAATGCTCCTGTAAGCATTTTAAGCAGAGTTGTGCACTTTTGCATGAAAAGTCATATTTCAGCCTGAAACGTTGATTTTTCACTCTAAACTGCTTTTCTGAGCTGGAAATCACTTTAAACGGCTTAGAATGCTCCTGTAAGCATTTTAAGCAGAGTTGTGCACTTTTGCATGAAAAGTCACATTTCAGCCTGAAACGTTGATTTTTCACTCTAAACTGCTTTTCTGAGCTGGAAATCACTTTAAACGGCTTAGAATGCTCCTGTAAGCATTTTAAGCAGAGTTGTGCACTTTTGCATGAAAAGTCACATTTCAGCCTGAAACGTTGATTTTTCACTCTAAACTGCTTTTCTGAGCTGGAAATCACTTTAAACGGCTTAGAATGCTCCTGTAAGCATTTTAAGCAGAGTTGTGCACTTTTGCATGAAAAGTCACATTTCAGCCTGAAACGTTGATTTTTCACTCTAAACTGCTTTTCTGAGCTGGAAATCACTTTAAACGGCTTAGAATGCTCCTGTAAGCATTTTAAGCAGAGTTGTGCACTTTTGCATGAAAAGTCATATTTCAGCCTGAAACGTTGATTTTTCACTCTAAACTGCTTTTCTGAGCTGGAAATCACTTTAAACGGCTTAGAATGCTCCTGTAAGCATTTTAAGCAGAGTTGTGCACTTTTGCATGAAAAGTCACATTTCAGCCTGAAACGTTGATTTTTCACTCTAAACTGCTTTTCTGAGCTGGAAATCACTTTAAACGGCTTAGAATGCTCCTGTAAGCATTTTAAGCAGAGTTGTGCACTTTTGCATGAAAAGTCATATTTCAGCCTGAAACGTTGATTTTTCACTCTAAACTGCTTTTCTGAGCTGGAAATCACTTTAAACGGCTTAGAATGCTCCTGTAAGCATTTTAAGCAGAGTTGTGCACTTTTGCATGAAAAGTCACATTTCAGCCTGAAACGTTGATTTTTCACTCTAAACTGCTTTTCTGAGCTGGAAATCACTTTAAACGGCTTAGAATGCTCCTGTAAGCATTTTAAGCAGAGTTGTGCACTTTTGCATGAAAAGTCATATTTCAGCCTGAAACGTTGATTTTTCACTCTAAACTGCTTTTCTGAGCTGGAAATCACTTTAAACGGCTTAGAATGCTCCTGTAAGCATTTTAAGCAGAGTTGTGCACTTTTGCATGAAAAGTCATATTTCAGCCTGAAACGTTGATTTTTCACTCTAAACTGCTTTTCTGAGCTGGAAATCACTTTAAACGGCTTAGAATGCTCCTGTAAGCATTTTAAGCAGAGTTGTGCACTTTTGCATGAAAAGTCATATTTCAGCCTGAAACGTTGATTTTTCACTCTAAACTGCTTTTCTGAGCTGGAAATCACTTTAAACGGCTTAGAATGCTCCTGTAAGCATTTTAAGCAGAGTTGTGCACTTTTGCATGAAAAGTCACATTTCAGCCTGAAACGTTGATTTTTCACTCTAAACTGCTTTTCTGAGCTGGAAATCACTTTAAACGGCTTAGAATGCTCCTGTAAGCATTTTAAGCAGAGTTGTGCACTTTTGCATGAAAAGTCACATTTCAGCCTGAAACGTTGATTTTTCACTCTAAACTGCTTTTCTGAGCTGGAAATCACTTTAAACGGCTTAGAATGCTCCTGTAAGCATTTTAAGCAGAGTTGTGCACTTTTGCATGAAAAGTCATATTTCAGCCTGAAACGTTGATTTTTCACTCTAAACTGCTTTTCTGAGCTGGAAATCACTTTAAACGGCTTAGAATGCTCCTGTAAGCATTTTAAGCAGAGTTGGGCACTTTTGCATGAAAAGTCACATTTCAGCCTGAAACGTTGATTTTTCACTCTAAACTGCTTTTCTGAGCTGGAAATCACTTTAAACGGCTTAGAATGCTCCTGTAAGCATTTTAAGCAGAGTTGTGCACTTTTGCATGAAAAGTCATATTTCAGCCTGAAACGTTGATTTTTCACTCTAAACTGCTTTTCTGAGCTGGAAATCACTTTAAACGGCTTAGAATGCTCCTGTAAGCATTTTAAGCAGAGTTGTGCACTTTTGCATGAAAAGTCACATTTCAGCCTGAAACGTTGATTTTTCACTCTAAACTGCTTTTCTGAGCTGGAAATCACTTTAAACGGCTTAGAATGCTCCTGTAAGCATTTTAAGCAGAGTTGTGCACTTTTGCATGAAAAGTCATATTTCAGCCTGAAACGTTGATTTTTCACTCTAAACTGCTTTTCTGAGCTGGAAATCACTTTAAACGGCTTAGAATGCTCCTGTAAGCATTTTAAGCAGAGTTGTGCACTTTTGCATGAAAAGTCATATTTCAGCCTGAAACGTTGATTTTTCACTCTAAACTGCTTTTCTGAGCTGGAAATCACTTTAAACGGCTTAGAATGCTCCTGTAAGCATTTTAAGCAGAGTTGTGCACTTTTGCATGAAAAGTCATATTTCAGCCTGAAACGTTGATTTTTCACTCTAAACTGCTTTTCTGAGCTGGAAATCACTTTAAACGGCTTAGAATGCTCCTGTAAGCATTTTAAGCAGAGTTGTGCACTTTTGCATGAAAAGTCATATTTCAGCCTGAAACGTTGATTTTTCACTCTAAACTGCTTTTCTGAGCTGGAAATCACTTTAAACGGCTTAGAATGCTCCTGTAAGCATTTTAAGCAGAGTTGTGCACTTTTGCATGAAAAGTCATATTTCAGCCTGAAACGTTGATTTTTCACTCTAAACTGCTTTTCTGAGCTGGAAATCACTTTAAACGGCTTAGAATGCTCCTGTAAGCATTTTAAGCAGAGTTGTGCACTTTTGCATGAAAAGTCATATTTCAGCCTGAAACGTTGATTTTTCACTCTAAACTGCTTTTCTGAGCTGGAAATCACTTTAAACGGCTTAGAATGCTCCTGTAAGCATTTTAAGCAGAGTTGTGCACTTTTGCATGAAAAGTCATATTTCAGCCTGAAACGTTGATTTTTCACTCTAAACTGCTTTTCTGAGCTGGAAATCACTTTAAACGGCTTAGAATGCTCCTGTAAGCATTTTAAGCAGAGTTGTGCACTTTTGCATGAAAAGTCACATTTCAGCCTGAAACGTTGATTTTTCACTCTAAACTGCTTTTCTGAGCTGGAAATCACTTTAAACGGCTTAGAATGCTCCTGTAAGCATTTTAAGCAGAGTTGTGCACTTTTGCATGAAAAGTCATATTTCAGCCTGAAACGTTGATTTTTCACTCTAAACTGCTTTTCTGAGCTGGAAATCACTTTAAACGGCTTAGAATGCTCCTGTAAGCATTTTAAGCAGAGTTGTGCACTTTTGCATGAAAAGTCATATTTCAGCCTGAAACGTTGATTTTTCACTCTAAACTGCTTTTCTGAGCTGGAAATCACTTTAAACGGCTTAGAATGCTCCTGTAAGCATTTTAAGCAGAGTTGTGCACTTTTGCATGAAAAGTCACATTTCAGCCTGAAACGTTGATTTTTCACTCTAAACTGCTTTTCTGAGCTGGAAATCACTTTAAACGGCTTAGAATGCTCCTGTAAGCATTTTAAGCAGAGTTGTGCACTTTTGCATGAAAAGTCATATTTCAGCCTGAAACGTTGATTTTTCACTCTAAACTGCTTTTCTGAGCTGGAAATCACTTTAAACGGCTTAGAATGCTCCTGTAAGCATTTTAAGCAGAGTTGGGCACTTTTGCATGAAAAGTCACATTTCAGCCTGAAACGTTGATTTTTCACTCTAAACTGCTTTTCTGAGCTGGAAATCACTTTAAACGGCTTAGAATGCTCCTGTAAGCATTTTAAGCAGAGTTGTGCACTTTTGCATGAAAAGTCATATTTCAGCCTGAAACGTTGATTTTTCACTCTAAACTGCTTTTCTGAGCTGGAAATCACTTTAAACGGCTTAGAATGCTCCTGTAAGCATTTTAAGCAGAGTTGGGCACTTTTGCATGAAAAGTCACATTTCAGCCTGAAACGTTGATTTTTCACTCTAAACTGCTTTTCTGAGCTGGAAATCACTTTAAACGGCTTAGAATGCTCCTGTAAGCATTTTAAGCAGAGTTGTGCACTTTTGCATGAAAAGTCATATTTCAGCCTGAAACGTTGATTTTTCACTCTAAACTGCTTTTCTGAGCTGGAAATCACTTTAAACGGCTTAGAATGCTCCTGTAAGCATTTTAAGCAGAGTTGTGCACTTTTGCATGAAAAGTCATATTTCAGCCTGAAACGTTGATTTTTCACTCTAAACTGCTTTTCTGAGCTGGAAATCACTTTAAACGGCTTAGAATGCTCCTGTAAGCATTTTAAGCAGAGTTGTGCACTTTTGCATGAAAAGTCATATTTCAGCCTGAAACGTTGATTTTTCACTCTAAACTGCTTTTCTGAGCTGGAAATCACTTTAAACGGCTTAGAATGCTCCTGTAAGCATTTTAAGCAGAGTTGTGCACTTTTGCATGAAAAGTCATATTTCAGCCTGAAACGTTGATTTTTCACTCTAAACTGCTTTTCTGAGCTGGAAATCACTTTAAACGGCTTAGAATGCTCCTGTAAGCATTTTAAGCAGAGTTGTGCACTTTTGCATGAAAAGTCACATTTCAGCCTGAAACGTTGATTTTTCACTCTAAACTGCTTTTCTGAGCTGGAAATCACTTTAAACGGCTTAGAATGCTCCTGTAAGCATTTTAAGCAGAGTTGTGCACTTTTGCATGAAAAGTCATATTTCAGCCTGAAACGTTGATTTTTCACTCTAAACTGCTTTTCTGAGCTGGAAATCACTTTAAACGGCTTAGAATGCTCCTGTAAGCATTTTAAGCAGAGTTGTGCACTTTTGCATGAAAAGTCATATTTCAGCCTGAAACGTTGATTTTTCACTCTAAACTGCTTTTCTGAGCTGGAAATCACTTTAAACGGCTTAGAATGCTCCTGTAAGCATTTTAAGCAGAGTTGTGCACTTTTGCATGAAAAGTCATATTTCAGCCTGAAACGTTGATTTTTCACTCTAAACTGCTTTTCTGAGCTGGAAATCACTTTAAACGGCTTAGAATGCTCCTGTAAGCATTTTAAGCAGAGTTGTGCACTTTTGCATGAAAAGTCATATTTCAGCCTGAAACGTTGATTTTTCACTCTAAACTGCTTTTCTGAGCTGGAAATCACTTTAAACGGCTTAGAATGCTCCTGTAAGCATTTTAAGCAGAGTTGTGCACTTTTGCATGAAAAGTCACATTTCAGCCTGAAACGTTGATTTTTCACTCTAAACTGCTTTTCTGAGCTGGAAATCACTTTAAACGGCTTAGAATGCTCCTGTAAGCATTTTAAGCAGAGTTGTGCACTTTTGCATGAAAAGTCATATTTCAGCCTGAAACGTTGATTTTTCACTCTAAACTGCTTTTCTGAGCTGGAAATCACTTTAAACGGCTTAGAATGCTCCTGTAAGCATTTTAAGCAGAGTTGTGCACTTTTGCATGAAAAGTCACATTTCAGCCTGAAACGTTGATTTTTCACTCTAAACTGCTTTTCTGAGCTGGAAATCACTTTAAACGGCTTAGAATGCTCCTGTAAGCATTTTAAGCAGAGTTGTGCACTTTTGCATGAAAAGTCATATTTCAGCCTGAAACGTTGATTTTTCACTCTAAACTGCTTTTCTGAGCTGGAAATCACTTTAAACGGCTTAGAATGCTCCTGTAAGCATTTTAAGCAGAGTTGTGCACTTTTGCATGAAAAGTCACATTTCAGCCTGAAACGTTGATTTTTCACTCTAAACTGCTTTTCTGAGCTGGAAATCACTTTAAACGGCTTAGAATGCTCCTGTAAGCATTTTAAGCAGAGTTGTGCACTTTTGCATGAAAAGTCATATTTCAGCCTGAAACGTTGATTTTTCACTCTAAACTGCTTTTCTGAGCTGGAAATCACTTTAAACGGCTTAGAATGCTCCTGTAAGCATTTTAAGCAGAGTTGGGCACTTTTGCATGAAAAGTCACATTTCAGCCTGAAACGTTGATTTTTGCCTCTAAACTGCTTTTCTGAGCTGGAAATCACTTTAAACGGCTTGTTTCATCGTTAGAATGCTCCTGTAAGCATTTTAAGCAGAGTTGTGCACTTTTGCATGAAAAGTCATATTTCAGCCTGAAACGTTGATTTTTCACTCTAAACTGCTTTTCTGAGCTGGAAATCACTTTAAACGGCTTAGAATGCTCCTGTAAGCATTTTAAGCAGAGTTGTGCACTTTTGCATGAAAAGTCATATTTCAGCCTGAAACGTTGATTTTTCACTCTAAACTGCTTTTCTGAGCTGGAAATCACTTTAAACGGCTTAGAATGCTCCTGTAAGCATTTTAAGCAGAGTTGTGCACTTTTGCATGAAAAGTCATATTTCAGCCTGAAACGTTGATTTTTCACTCTAAACTGCTTTTCTGAGCTGGAAATCACTTTAAACGGCTTAGAATGCTCCTGTAAGCATTTTAAGCAGAGTTGTGCACTTTTGCATGAAAAGTCATATTTCAGCCTGAAACGTTGATTTTTCACTCTAAACTGCTTTTCTGAGCTGGAAATCACTTTAAACGGCTTAGAATGCTCCTGTAAGCATTTTAAGCAGAGTTGGGCACTTTTGCATGAAAAGTCATATTTCAGCCTGAAACGTTGATTTTTCACTCTAAACTGCTTTTCTGAGCTGGAAATCACTTTAAACGGCTTAGAATGCTCCTGTAAGCATTTTAAGCAGAGTTGTGCACTTTTGCATGAAAAGTCACATTTCAGCCTGAAACGTTGATTTTTCACTCTAAACTGCTTTTCTGAGCTGGAAATCACTTTAAACGGCTTAGAATGCTCCTGTAAGCATTTTAAGCAGAGTTGTGCACTTTTGCATGAAAAGTCACATTTCAGCCTGAAACGTTGATTTTTCACTCTAAACTGCTTTTCTGAGCTGGAAATCACTTTAAACGGCTTAGAATGCTCCTGTAAGCATTTTAAGCAGAGTTGTGCACTTTTGCATGAAAAGTCACATTTCAGCCTGAAACGTTGATTTTTCACTCTAAACTGCTTTTCTGAGCTGGAAATCACTTTAAACGGCTTAGAATGCTCCTGTAAGCATTTTAAGCAGAGTTGTGCACTTTTGCATGAAAAGTCATATTTCAGCCTGAAACGTTGATTTTTCACTCTAAACTGCTTTTCTGAGCTGGAAATCACTTTAAACGGCTTAGAATGCTCCTGTAAGCATTTTAAGCAGAGTTGTGCACTTTTGCATGAAAAGTCATATTTCAGCCTGAAACGTTGATTTTTCACTCTAAACTGCTTTTCTGAGCTGGAAATCACTTTAAACGGCTTAGAATGCTCCTGTAAGCATTTTAAGCAGAGTTGTGCACTTTTGCATGAAAAGTCATATTTCAGCCTGAAACGTTGATTTTTCACTCTAAACTGCTTTTCTGAGCTGGAAATCACTTTAAACGGCTTAGAATGCTCCTGTAAGCATTTTAAGCAGAGTTGTGCACTTTTGCATGAAAAGTCACATTTCAGCCTGAAACGTTGATTTTTCACTCTAAACTGCTTTTCTGAGCTGGAAATCACTTTAAACGGCTTAGAATGCTCCTGTAAGCATTTTAAGCAGAGTTGTGCACTTTTGCATGAAAAGTCATATTTCAGCCTGAAACGTTGATTTTTCACTCTAAACTGCTTTTCTGAGCTGGAAATCACTTTAAACGGCTTAGAATGCTCCTGTAAGCATTTTAAGCAGAGTTGTGCACTTTTGCATGAAAAGTCATATTTCAGCCTGAAACGTTGATTTTTCACTCTAAACTGCTTTTCTGAGCTGGAAATCACTTTAAACGGCTTAGAATGCTCCTGTAAGCATTTTAAGCAGAGTTGTGCACTTTTGCATGAAAAGTCATATTTCAGCCTGAAACGTTGATTTTTCACTCTAAACTGCTTTTCTGAGCTGGAAATCACTTTAAACGGCTTAGAATGCTCCTGTAAGCATTTTAAGCAGAGTTGTGCACTTTTGCATGAAAAGTCATATTTCAGCCTGAAACGTTGATTTTTCACTCTAAACTGCTTTTCTGAGCTGGAAATCACTTTAAACGGCTTAGAATGCTCCTGTAAGCATTTTAAGCAGAGTTGTGCACTTTTGCATGAAAAGTCATATTTCAGCCTGAAACGTTGATTTTTCACTCTAAACTGCTTTTCTGAGCTGGAAATCACTTTAAACGGCTTAGAATGCTCCTGTAAGCATTTTAAGCAGAGTTGTGCACTTTTGCATGAAAAGTCACATTTCAGCCTGAAACGTTGATTTTTCACTCTAAACTGCTTTTCTGAGCTGGAAATCACTTTAAACGGCTTAGAATGCTCCTGTAAGCATTTTAAGCAGAGTTGTGCACTTTTGCATGAAAAGTCATATTTCAGCCTGAAACGTTGATTTTTCACTCTAAACTGCTTTTCTGAGCTGGAAATCACTTTAAACGGCTTAGAATGCTCCTGTAAGCATTTTAAGCAGAGTTGTGCACTTTTGCATGAAAAGTCACATTTCAGCCTGAAACGTTGATTTTTCACTCTAAACTGCTTTTCTGAGCTGGAAATCACTTTAAACGGCTTAGAATGCTCCTGTAAGCATTTTAAGCAGAGTTGTGCACTTTTGCATGAAAAGTCATATTTCAGCCTGAAACGTTGATTTTTCACTCTAAACTGCTTTTCTGAGCTGGAAATCACTTTAAACGGCTTAGAATGCTCCTGTAAGCATTTTAAGCAGAGTTGGGCACTTTTGCATGAAAAGTCACATTTCAGCCTGAAACGTTGATTTTTCACTCTAAACTGCTTTTCTGAGCTGGAAATCACTTTAAACGGCTTAGAATGCTCCTGTAAGCATTTTAAGCAGAGTTGTGCACTTTTGCATGAAAAGTCATATTTCAGCCTGAAACGTTGATTTTTCACTCTAAACTGCTTTTCTGAGCTGGAAATCACTTTAAACGGCTTAGAATGCTCCTGTAAGCATTTTAAGCAGAGTTGTGCACTTTTGCATGAAAAGTCACATTTCAGCCTGAAACGTTGATTTTTCACTCTAAACTGCTTTTCTGAGCTGGAAATCACTTTAAACGGCTTAGAATGCTCCTGTAAGCATTTTAAGCAGAGTTGTGCACTTTTGCATGAAAAGTCACATTTCAGCCTGAAACGTTGATTTTTCACTCTAAACTGCTTTTCTGAGCTGGAAATCACTTTAAACGGCTTAGAATGCTCCTGTAAGCATTTTAAGCAGAGTTGTGCACTTTTGCATGAAAAGTCACATTTCAGCCTAAAACGTTGATTTTTCACTCTAAACTGCTTTTCTGAGCTGGAAATCACTTTAAACGGCTTAGAATGCTCCTGTAAGCATTTTAAGCAGAGTTGTGCACTTTTGCATGAAAAGTCATATTTCAGCCTGAAACGTTGATTTTTCACTCTAAACTGCTTTTCTGAGCTGGAAATCACTTTAAACGGCTTAGAATGCTCCTGTAAGCATTTTAAGCAGAGTTGTGCACTTTTGCATGAAAAGTCACATTTCAGCCTGAAACGTTGATTTTTCACTCTAAACTGCTTTTCTGAGCTGGAAATCACTTTAAACGGCTTAGAATGCTCCTGTAAGCATTTTAAGCAGAGTTGTGCACTTTTGCATGAAAAGTCATATTTCAGCCTGAAACGTTGATTTTTCACTCTAAACTGCTTTTCTGAGCTGGAAATCACTTTAAACGGCTTAGAATGCTCCTGTAAGCATTTTAAGCAGAGTTGTGCACTTTTGCATGAAAAGTCATATTTCAGCCTGAAACGTTGATTTTTCACTCTAAACTGCTTTTCTGAGCTGGAAATCACTTTAAACGGCTTAGAATGCTCCTGTAAGCATTTTAAGCAGAGTTGTGCACTTTTGCATGAAAAGTCATATTTCAGCCTGAAACGTTGATTTTTCACTCTAAACTGCTTTTCTGAGCTGGAAATCACTTTAAACGGCTTAGAATGCTCCTGTAAGCATTTTAAGCAGAGTTGTGCACTTTTGCATGAAAAGTCATATTTCAGCCTGAAACGTTGATTTTTCACTCTAAACTGCTTTTCTGAGCTGGAAATCACTTTAAACGGCTTAGAATGCTCCTGTAAGCATTTTAAGCAGAGTTGGGCACTTTTGCATGAAAAGTCATATTTCAGCCTGAAACGTTGATTTTTCACTCTAAACTGCTTTTCTGAGCTGGAAATCACTTTAAACGGCTTAGAATGCTCCTGTAAGCATTTTAAGCAGAGTTGTGCACTTTTGCATGAAAAGTCACATTTCAGCCTGAAACGTTGATTTTTCACTCTAAACTGCTTTTCTGAGCTGGAAATCACTTTAAACGGCTTAGAATGCTCCTGTAAGCATTTTAAGCAGAGTTGTGCACTTTTGCATGAAAAGTCATATTTCAGCCTGAAACGTTGATTTTTCACTCTAAACTGCTTTTCTGAGCTGGAAATCACTTTAAACGGCTTAGAATGCTCCTGTAAGCATTTTAAGCAGAGTTGTGCACTTTTGCATGAAAAGTCATATTTCAGCCTGAAACGTTGATTTTTCACTCTAAACTGCTTTTCTGAGCTGGAAATCACTTTAAACGGCTTAGAATGCTCCTGTAAGCATTTTAAGCAGAGTTGTGCACTTTTGCATGAAAAGTCATATTTCAGCCTGAAACGTTGATTTTTCACTCTAAACTGCTTTTCTGAGCTGGAAATCACTTTAAACGGCTTAGAATGCTCCTGTAAGCATTTTAAGCAGAGTTGTGCACTTTTGCATGAAAAGTCATATTTCAGCCTGAAACGTTGATTTTTCACTCTAAACTGCTTTTCTGAGCTGGAAATCACTTTAAACGGCTTAGAATGCTCCTGTAAGCATTTTAAGCAGAGTTGTGCACTTTTGCATGAAAAGTCATATTTCAGCCTGAAACGTTGATTTTTCACTCTAAACTGCTTTTCTGAGCTGGAAATCACTTTAAACGGCTTAGAATGCTCCTGTAAGCATTTTAAGCAGAGTTGGGCACTTTTGCATGAAAAGTCACATTTCAGCCTGAAACGTTGATTTTTCACTCTAAACTGCTTTTCTGAGCTGGAAATCACTTTAAACGGCTTAGAATGCTCCTGTAAGCATTTTAAGCAGAGTTGTGCACTTTTGCATGAAAAGTCATATTTCAGCCTGAAACGTTGATTTTTCACTCTAAACTGCTTTTCTGAGCTGGAAATCACTTTAAACGGCTTAGAATGCTCCTGTAAGCATTTTAAGCAGAGTTGTGCACTTTTGCATGAAAAGTCATATTTCAGCCTGAAACGTTGATTTTTCACTCTAAACTGCTTTTCTGAGCTGGAAATCACTTTAAACGGCTTAGAATGCTCCTGTAAGCATTTTAAGCAGAGTTGTGCACTTTTGCATGAAAAGTCATATTTCAGCCTGAAACGTTGATTTTTCACTCTAAACTGCTTTTCTGAGCTGGAAATCACTTTAAACGGCTTAGAATGCTCCTGTAAGCATTTTAAGCAGAGTTGTGCACTTTTGCATGAAAAGTCATATTTCAGCCTGAAACGTTGATTTTTCACTCTAAACTGCTTTTCTGAGCTGGAAATCACTTTAAACGGCTTAGAATGCTCCTGTAAGCATTTTAAGCAGAGTTGTGCACTTTTGCATGAAAAGTCATATTTCAGCCTGAAACGTTGATTTTTCACTCTAAACTGCTTTTCTGAGCTGGAAATCACTTTAAACGGCTTAGAATGCTCCTGTAAGCATTTTAAGCAGAGTTGTGCACTTTTGCATGAAAAGTCACATTTCAGCCTGAAACGTTGATTTTTCACTCTAAACTGCTTTTCTGAGCTGGAAATCACTTTAAACGGCTTAGAATGCTCCTGTAAGCATTTTAAGCAGAGTTGGGCACTTTTGCATGAAAAGTCACATTTCAGCCTGAAACGTTGATTTTTCACTCTAAACTGCTTTTCTGAGCTGGAAATCACTTTAAACGGCTTAGAATGCTCCTGTAAGCATTTTAAGCAGAGTTGTGCACTTTTGCATGAAAAGTCACATTTCAGCCTGAAACGTTGATTTTTCACTCTAAACTGCTTTTCTGAGCTGGAAATCACTTTAAACGGCTTAGAATGCTCCTGTAAGCATTTTAAGCAGAGTTGTGCACTTTTGCATGAAAAGTCATATTTCAGCCTGAAACGTTGATTTTTCACTCTAAACTGCTTTTCTGAGCTGGAAATCACTTTAAACGGCTTAGAATGCTCCTGTAAGCATTTTAAGCAGAGTTGGGCACTTTTGCATGAAAAGTCACATTTCAGCCTGAAACGTTGATTTTTGCCTCTAAACTGCTTTTCTGAGCTGGAAATCACTTTAAACGGCTTAGAATGCTCCTGTAAGCATTTTAAGCAGAGTTGTGCACTTTTGCATGAAAAGTCATATTTCAGCCTGAAACGTTGATTTTTCACTCTAAACTGCTTTTCTGAGCTGGAAATCACTTTAAACGGCTTAGAATGCTCCTGTAAGCATTTTAAGCAGAGTTGTGCACTTTTGCATGAAAAGTCATATTTCAGCCTGAAACGTTGATTTTTCACTCTAAACTGCTTTTCTGAGCTGGAAATCACTTTAAACGGCTTAGAATGCTCCTGTTAGCATTTTAAGCAGAGTTGTGCACTTTTGCATGAAAAGTCATATTTCAGCCTGAAACGTTGATTTTTCACTCTAAACTGCTTTTCTGAGCTGGAAATCACTTTAAACGGCTTAGAATGCTCCTGTAAGCATTTTAAGCAGAGTTGTGCACTTTTGCATGAAAAGTCATATTTCAGCCTGAAACGTTGATTTTTCACTCTAAACTGCTTTTCTGAGCTGGAAATCACTTTAAACGGCTTAGAATGCTCCTGTAAGCATTTTAAGCAGAGTTGGGCACTTTTGCATGAAAAGTCACATTTCAGCCTGAAACGTTGATTTTTCACTCTAAACTGCTTTTCTGAGCTGGAAATCACTTTAAACGGCTTAGAATGCTCCTGTAAGCATTTTAAGCAGAGTTGTGCACTTTTGCATGAAAAGTCATATTTCAGCCTGAAACGTTGATTTTTCACTCTAAACTGCTTTTCTGAGCTGGAAATCACTTTAAACGGCTTAGAATGCTCCTGTAAGCATTTTAAGCAGAGTTGTGCACTTTTGCATGAAAAGTCATATTTCAGCCTGAAACGTTGATTTTTCACTCTAAACTGCTTTTCTGAGCTGGAAATCACTTTAAACGGCTTAGAATGCTCCTGTAAGCATTTTAAGCAGAGTTGTGCACTTTTGCATGAAAAGTCACATTTCAGCCTGAAACGTTGATTTTTCACTCTAAACTGCTTTTCTGAGCTGGAAATCACTTTAAACGGCTTAGAATGCTCCTGTAAGCATTTTAAGCAGAGTTGTGCACTTTTGCATGAAAAGTCATATTTCAGCCTGAAACGTTGATTTTTCACTCTAAACTGCTTTTCTGAGCTGGAAATCACTTTAAACGGCTTAGAATGCTCCTGTAAGCATTTTAAGCAGAGTTGGGCACTTTTGCATGAAAAGTCACATTTCAGCCTGAAACGTTGATTTTTCACTCTAAACTGCTTTTCTGAGCTGGAAATCACTTTAAACGGCTTAGAATGCTCCTGTAAGCATTTTAAGCAGAGTTGTGCACTTTTGCATGAAAAGTCATATTTCAGCCTGAAACGTTGATTTTTCACTCTAAACTGCTTTTCTGAGCTGGAAATCACTTTAAACGGCTTAGAATGCTCCTGTAAGCATTTTAAGCAGAGTTGTGCACTTTTGCATGAAAAGTCATATTTCAGCCTGAAACGTTGATTTTTCACTCTAAACTGCTTTTCTGAGCTGGAAATCACTTTAAACGGCTTAGAATGCTCCTGTAAGCATTTTAAGCAGAGTTGTGCACTTTTGCATGAAAAGTCACATTTCAGCCTGAAACGTTGATTTTTCACTCTAAACTGCTTTTCTGAGCTGGAAATCACTTTAAACGGCTTAGAATGCTCCTGTAAGCATTTTAAGCAGAGTTGTGCACTTTTGCATGAAAAGTCATATTTCAGCCTGAAACGTTGATTTTTCACTCTAAACTGCTTTTCTGAGCTGGAAATCACTTTAAACGGCTTAGAATGCTCCTGTAAGCATTTTAAGCAGAGTTGTGCACTTTTGCATGAAAAGTCATATTTCAGCCTGAAACGTTGATTTTTCACTCTAAACTGCTTTTCTGAGCTGGAAATCACTTTAAACGGCTTAGAATGCTCCTGTAAGCATTTTAAGCAGAGTTGTGCACTTTTGCATGAAAAGTCACATTTCAGCCTGAAACGTTGATTTTTCACTCTAAACTGCTTTTCTGAGCTGGAAATCACTTTAAACGGCTTAGAATGCTCCTGTAAGCATTTTAAGCAGAGTTGTGCACTTTTGCATGAAAAGTCATATTTCAGCCTGAAACGTTGATTTTTCACTCTAAACTGCTTTTCTGAGCTGGAAATCACTTTAAACGGCTTAGAATGCTCCTGTAAGCATTTTAAGCAGAGTTGTGCACTTTTGCATGAAAAGTCATATTTCAGCCTGAAACGTTGATTTTTCACTCTAAACTGCTTTTCTGAGCTGGAAATCACTTTAAACGGCTTAGAATGCTCCTGTAAGCATTTTAAGCAGAGTTGTGCACTTTTGCATGAAAAGTCATATTTCAGCCTGAAACGTTGATTTTTCACTCTAAACTGCTTTTCTGAGCTGGAAATCACTTTAAACGGCTTAGAATGCTCCTGTAAGCATTTTAAGCAGAGTTGTGCACTTTTGCATGAAAAGTCACATTTCAGCCTGAAACGTTGATTTTTGCCTCTAAACTGCTTTTTTAGAATGCTCCTGTAAGCATTTTAAGCAGAGTTGGGAACTTTTGCATGAAAAGTCACATTTCAGCCTGAAAAGTTGATTTTTGCCTCTAAACTGCTTTTCTGAGCTGGAAATCACTTTAAACGACTTAGAATGCTCCTGTAAGCATTTTAAGCAGAGTTGGGAACTTTTGCATGAAAAGTCACATTTCAGCCTGAAACGTTGATTTTTCACTCTAAACTGCTTTTCTGAGCTGGAAATCACTTTAAACGGCTTAGAATGCTCCTGTAAGCATTTTAAGCAGAGTTGTGCACTTTTGCATGAAAAGTCATATTTCAGCCTGAAACGTTGATTTTTCACTCTAAACTGCTTTTCTGAGCTGGAAATCACTTTAAACGGCTTAGAATGCTCCTGTAAGCATTTTAAGCAGAGTTGGGAACTTTTGCATGAAAAGTCACATTTCAGCCTGAAACGTTGATTTTTCACTCTAAACTGCTTTTCTGAGCTGGAAATCACTTTAAACGGCTTAGAATGCTCCTGTAAGCATTTTAAGCAGAGTTGTGCACTTTTGCATGAAAAGTCATATTTCAGCCTGAAACGTTGATTTTTCACTCTAAACTGCTTTTCTGAGCTGGAAATCACTTTAAACGGCTTAGAATGCTCCTGTAAGCATTTTAAGCAGAGTTGGGAACTTTTGCATGAAAAGTCACATTTCAGCCTGAAAAGTTGATTTTTGCCTCTAAACTGCTTTTCTGAGCTGGAAATCACTTTAAACGACTTGTTTCATCGTTAGAATGCTCCTGTAAGCATTTTAAGCAGAGTTGTGCACTTTTGCATGAAAAGTTACATTTCAGCCTGAAACGTTGATTTTTCACTCTAAACTGCTTTTCTGAGCTGGAAATCACTTTAAACGGCTTAGAATGCTCCTGTAAGCATTTTAAGCAGAGTTGTGCACTTTTGCATGAAAAGTCATATTTCAGCCTGAAACGTTGATTTTTCACTCTAAACTGCTTTTCTGAGCTGGAAATCACTTTAAACGGCTTAGAATGCTCCTGTTAGCATTTTAAGCAGAGTTGTGCACTTTTGCATGAAAAGTCATATTTCAGCCTGAAACGTTGATTTTTCACTCTAAACTGCTTTTCTGAGCTGGAAATCACTTTAAACGGCTTAGAATGCTCCTGTAAGCATTTTAAGCAGAGTTGTGCACTTTTGCATGAAAAGTCATATTTCAGCCTGAAACGTTGATTTTTCACTCTAAACTGCTTTTCTGAGCTGGAAATCACTTTAAACGGCTTAGAATGCTCCTGTAAGCATTTTAAGCAGAGTTGGGCACTTTTGCATGAAAAGTCACATTTCAGCCTGAAACGTTGATTTTTGCCTCTAAACTGCTTTTCTGAGCTGGAAATCACTTTAAACGGCTTAGAATGCTCCAGTAAGCATTTTAAGCAGAGTTGGGCACTTTTGCATGAAAAGTCACATTTCAGCCTGAAACGTTGATTTTTCACTCTAAACTGCTTTTCTGAGCTGGAAATCACTTTAAACGGCTTAGAATGCTCCTGTAAGCATTTTAAGCAGAGTTGGGCACTTTTGCATGAAAAGTCACATTTCAGCCTGAAACGTTGATTTTTCACTCTAAACTGCTTTTCTGAGCTGGAAATCACTTTAAACGGCTTAGAATGCTCCTGTAAGCATTTTAAGCAGAGTTGGGCACTTTTGCATGAAAAGTCACATTTCAGCCTGAAACGTTGATTTTTCACTCTAAACTGCTTTTCTGAGCTGGAAATCACTTTAAACGGCTTAGAATGCTCCTGTAAGCATTTTAAGCAGAGTTGTGCACTTTTGCATGAAAAGTCATATTTCAGCCTGAAACGTTGATTTTTCACTCTAAACTGCTTTTCTGAGCTGGAAATCACTTTAAACGGCTTAGAATGCTCCTGTAAACATTTTAAGCAGAGTTGTGCACTTTTGCATGAAAAGTCATATTTCAGCCTGAAACGTTGATTTTTCACTCTAAACTGCTTTTCTGAGCTGGAAATCACTTTAAACGGCTTAGAATGCTCCTATAAGCATTTTAAGCAGAGTTGTGCACTTTTGCATGAAAAGTCATATTTCAGCCTGAAACGTTGATTTTTCACTCTAAACTGCTTTTCTGAGCTGGAAATCACTTTAAACGGCTTAGAATGCTCCTGTAAGCATTTTAAGCAGAGTTGTGCACTTTTGCATGAAAAGTCATATTTCAGCTTGAAACGTTGATTTTTCACTCTAAACTGCTTTTCTGAGCTGGAAATCACTTTAAACGGCTTGTTTCATCGTTAGAATGCTCCTGTAAGCATTTTAAGCAGAGTTGTGCACTTTTGCATGAAAAGTCATATTTCAGCCTGAAACGTTGATTTTTCACTCTAAACTGCTTTTCTGAGCTGGAAATCACTTTAAACGGCTTAGAATGCTCCTGTAAGCATTTTAAGCAGAGTTGTGCACTTTTGCATGAAAAGTCACTTTTCAGCCTGAAACGTTGATTTTTCACTTTAAACTGCTTTTCTGAGCTGGAAATCACTTTAAACGGCTTAGAATGCTCCAGTAAGCATTTTAAGCAGAGTTGGGCACTTTTGCATGAAAAGTCACATTTCAGCCTGAAACGTTGATTTTTCACTCTAAACTGCTTTTCTGAGCTGGAAATCACTTTAAACGGCTTAGAATGCTCCTGTAAGCATTTTAAGCAGAGTTGGGCACTTTTGCATGAAAAGTCACATTTCAGCCTGAAACGTTGATTTTTCACTCTAAACTGCTTTTCTGAGCTGGAAATCACTTTAAACGGCTTAGAATGCTCCTATAAGCATTTTAAGCAGAGTTGTGCACTTTTGCATGAAAAGTCATATTTCAGCCTGAAACGTTGATTTTTCACTCTAAACTGCTTTTCTGAGTTTGAAATCACTTTAAACGGCTTAGAATGCTCCTGTAAGCATTTTAAGCAGAGTTGGGCACTTTTGCATGAAAAGTCACATTTCAGCCTGAAACGTTGATTTTTGCCTCTAAACTGCTTTTCTGAGCTGGAAATCACTTTAAACGGCTTAGAATGCTCCAGTAAGCATTTTAAGCAGAGTTGGGCACTTTTGCATGAAAAGTCACATTTCAGCCTGAAACGTTGATTTTTCACTCTAAACTGCTTTTCTGAGCTGGAAATCACTTTAAACGGCTTAGAATGCTCCTGTAAGCATTTTAAGCAGAGTTGGGCACTTTTGCATGAAAAGTCACATTTCAGCCTGAAACGTTGATTTTTGCCTCTAAACTGCTTTTCTGAGCTGGAAATCACTTTAAACGGCTTAGAATGCTCCTGTAAGCATTTTAAGCAGAGTTGTGCACTTTTGCATGAAAAGTCATATTTCAGCCTGAAACGTTGATTTTTCACTCTAAACTGCTTTTCTGAGCTGGAAATCACTTTAAACGGCTTGTTTCATCGTTAGAATGCTCCTGTAAGCATTTTAAGCAGAGTTGTGCACTTTTGCATGAAAAGTCATATTTCAGCCTGAAACGTTGATTTTTCACTCTAAACTGCTTTTCTGAGCTGGAAATCACTTTAAACGGCTTAGAATGCTCCTGTAAGCATTTTAAGCAGAGTTGTGCACTTTTGCATGAAAAGTCACTTTTCAGCCTGAAACGTTGATTTTTCACTTTAAACTGCTTTTCTGAGCTGGAAATCACTTTAAACGGCTTAGAATGCTCCAGTAAGCATTTTAAGCAGAGTTGGGCACTTTTGCATGAAAAGTCACATTTCAGCCTGAAACGTTGATTTTTCACTCTAAACTGCTTTTCTGAGCTGGAAATCACTTTAAACGGCTTAGAATGCTCCTGTAAGCATTTTAAGCAGAGTTGGGCACTTTTGCATGAAAAGTCATATTTCAGCCTGAAACGTTGATTTTTCACTCTAAACTGCTTTTCTGAGCTGGAAATCACTTTAAACGGCTTAGAATGCTCCTGTAAGCATTTTAAGCAGAGTTGTGCACTTTTGCATGAAAAGTCACTTTTCAGCCTGAAACGTTGATTTTTCACTTTAAACTGCTTTTCTGAGCTGGAAATCACTTTAAACGGCTTAGAATGCTCCAGTAAGCATTTTAAGCAGAGTTGGGCACTTTTGCATGAAAAGTCACATTTCAGCCTGAAACGTTGATTTTTCACTCTAAACTGCTTTTCTGAGCTGGAAATCACTTTAAACGGCTTAGAATGCTCCTGTAAGCATTTTAAGCAGAGTTGTGCACTTTTGCATGAAAAGTCATATTTCAGCCTGAAACGTTGATTTTTCACTCTAAACTGCTTTTCTGAGTTTGAAATCACTTTAAACGGCTTAGAATGCTCCTGTAAGCATTTTAAGCAGAGTTGGGCACTTTTGCATGAAAAGTCACATTTCAGCCTGAAACGTTGATTTTTCACTCTAAACTGCTTTTCTGAGCTGGAAATCACTTTAAACGGCTTAGAATGCTCCTGTAAGCATTTTAAGCAGAGTTGGGCACTTTTGCATGAAAAGTCACATTTCAGCCTGAAACGTTGATTTTTCACTCTAAACTGCTTTTCTGAGCTGGAAATCACTTTAAACGGCTTAGAATGCTCCTGTAAGCATTTTAAGCAGAGTTGTGCACTTTTGCATGAAAAGTCATATTTCAGCCTGAAACGTTGATTTTTCACTCTAAACTGCTTTTCTGAGCTGGAAATCACTTTAAACGGCTTGTTTCATCGTTAGAATGCTCCTGTAAGCATTTTAAGCAGAGTTGTGCACTTTTGCATGAAAAGTCATATTTCAGCCTGAAACGTTGATTTTTCACTCTAAACTGCTTTTCTGAGCTGGAAATCACTTTAAACGGCTTAGAATGCTCCTGTAAGCATTTTAAGCAGAGTTGTGCACTTTTGCATGAAAAGTCACTTTTCAGCCTGAAACGTTGATTTTTCACTTTAAACTGCTTTTCTGAGCTGGAAATCACTTTAAACGGCTTAGAATGCTCCAGTAAGCATTTTAAGCAGAGTTGGGCACTTTTGCATGAAAAGTCACATTTCAGCCTGAAACGTTGATTTTTCACTCTAAACTGCTTTTCTGAGCTGGAAATCACTTTAAACGGCTTAGAATGCTCCTGTAAGCATTTTAAGCAGAGTTGGGCACTTTTGCATGAAAAGTCACATTTCAGCCTGAAACGTTGATTTTTCACTCTAAACTGCTTTTCTGAGCTGGAAATCACTTTAAACGGCTTAGAATGCTCCTATAAGCATTTTAAGCAGAGTTGTGCACTTTTGCATGAAAAGTCATATTTCAGCCTGAAACGTTGATTTTTCACTCTAAACTGCTTTTCTGAGTTTGAAATCACTTTAAACGGCTTAGAATGCTCCTGTAAGCATTTTAAGCAGAGTTGGGCACTTTTGCATGAAAAGTCACATTTCAGCCTGAAACGTTGATTTTGCCTCTAAACTGCTTTTCTGAGCTGGAAATCACTTTAAACGGCTTGTTTGCTCCTGTAAGCATTTTAAGCAGAGTTGTGCACTTTTGCATGAAAAAACATATTTCAGCCTGAAACGTTGATTTTTCACTCTAAACTGCTTTTCTGAGCTGGAAATCACTTTAAACGGCTTAGAATGCTCCTGCAAGCATTTTAAGCAGAGTTGGGCACTTTTGCATGAAAAGTCACATTTCAGCCTGAAACGTTGATTTTTCACTCTAAACTGCTTTTCTGAGCTGGAAATCACTTTAAACGGCTTAGAATGCTCCTGTAAGCATTTTAAGCAGAGTTGTGCACTTTTGCATGAAAAGTCATATTTCAGCCTGAAACGTTGATTTTTCACTCTAAACTGCTTTTCTGAGCTGGAAATCACTTTAAACGGCTTAGAATGCTCCTGTAAGCATTTTAAGCAGAGTTGGGCACTTTTGCATGAAAAGTCACATTTCAGCCTGAAACGTTGATTTTTGCCTCTAAACTGCTTTTCTGAGCTGGAAATCACTTTAAACGGCTTAGAATCAGCAAGGATAAGTTGCTGATGTTCGACAGCAACTTATCCTTCGATAGTCATATCGCCAACGTCTGCCGTACAGCTTTCTTCCACCTTAGAAATATCTCGAAAATACGCCATATACTGTCTACATCTGACGCAGAGAAGCTTATCCATGCTTTTATGACCTCTAGAATAGACTATTGTAACTCGCTACTCGGGGGATGCCATGCAAATCAAGTAAACAAGCTTCAGCTAGTTCAAAACGCTTCCGCAAGGGTACTTACTCGATCTAAAAAGTACGACCACATAAGCCCAATTCTGGCATCTTTACACTGGCTACCAGTTAAATATCGCATACAATTTAAAATATCACTACTCACCTACAAAGCTTTAAATGGCCTAGCACCCTCATACCTTAGAGAATTACTATCAGAATACAATCCATCACGCACACTACGGTCACAAAATTCTGGTCTCTTGATTATCCCTAGACTATCAAAAGTGTCTAAAAGTGGAAGGTCATTTTCCTACTTAGCCCCTAAGCTCTGGAATGATTTACCAACCGATGTCCGAGAATCAGACACAGTCGATAATTTTAAATCTAGACTTAAAACTTTTCTCTTCAACAAAGCATTCGCATAATTTGTCTAGTAAAAGTACTTAACTCGAAATAGTTATTTGTACCGAACAAAGCACTCGCGGTCATAAAACAGACCAACCAAATAAATAAATAAAAACCTTATCTTAACGTATAGTCGGATTGCGATTTTGGAACTTTCGTGTTCTTGTGAATAGTATGCCATACAAACCCGTTTGCCACTGAACCTGCATTAACGACGACAGTGGGGCATCCGGCCTTAGTCAAACGGGTTGGCACGTAAGGTCGGGTTGCGATTTTGGAACTTTCGTGTGTCTTGTGAATAGTATGCCATACAGACCCGTTTGCCACTGAACCTGCATTAACGACGACAGTGGGGCCTCCAGCCTTAGTCAAACGGGTTGGCACGTATGGTCAGGTTGCGATGTTGGCGTTTTCTCATGATCTTGTAAATAGCATGCAATATAGACCCGTTTGCCACTGAACCTGCATTAACGACGACAGTGGGGTTACAGGCCTTAGTCAAACGGGTCGACAGGTTTCATTTTCTCTTTCTCTTAAAAATCAGAAGGTGACCCTTAGTTACCATATATACCGTCGCAGTGGGCCCCCAATTTGCAAAATCCTCAACTGTGGATAATATAATTATGCCGCAATAGTTAGTCTGTCTGAAACTAAGCTGATTAAACCACATCACTGTGTGACACTTGCATTACATGTGAACGGCCCCTACGCTAATATGATTTTGTTTTTCTCTCCCTGTCCTGTCCTCGACCCTGAGGACAATGGGACAAACAGACCCAGTTCCGGTAGATGTGAAAGTCGACTCACCTCTGATCTACTGGTCGTCCATCACTGTGATGCCCAGCTGATGCCTGACCAACGACCACCGGCAGAACCCGCTTAAACCCCGCTTAATCCCCGCTTAATCTCCTTATCCGTTTATATGTGTTTATATACATATATATCTCCCAAGGGTTTTTCCCTCCTAGGACTTTTTATTTTTTTTTTCCTCGGCTCAACAACCCGGGGTTTTTGTTTTTTTTTCTCCTAGGGGGTTTTTTACCCCGGGGAGGTAGCCTGCTTGGGCTTAATTTAGCTTCTTCTCCTAGACGTTACATTAGTAATACGCTCGTTCATAATGTCGAGTCATAGCCTCATCAAATTTGACAGCTTATGCTATTGTGTATTATGTTGTGCTATCTGTCATTTTTCTGTGCTTTTACTGCTTCTATTAATGTAAAGCTGCTTTGAAACAATTGAGTATTGTGAAAAGCGCTATATAAATAAAATTGAATTGAATTGAATTGAATAGAATGCTCCAGTAAGCATTTTAAGCAGAGTTGGGCACTTTTGCATGAAAAGTCACATTTCAGCCTGAAACGTTGATTTTTCACTCTAAACTGCTTTTCTGAGCTGGAAATCACTTTAAACGGCTTAGAATGCTCCTGTAAGCATTTTAAGCAGAGTTGGGCACTTTTGCATGAAAAGTCACATTTCAGCCTGAAACGTTGATTTTTCACTCTAAACTGCTTTTCTGAGCTGGAAATCACTTTAAACGGCTTAGAATGCTCCTGTAAGCATTTTAAGCAGAGTTGGGCACTTTTGCATGAAAAGTCACATTTCAGCCTAAAACGTTGATTTTTCACTCTAAACTGCTTTTCTGAGCTGGAAATCACTTTAAACGGCTTAGAATGCTCCTGTAAGCATTTTAAGCAGAGTTGTGCACTTTTGCATGAAAAGTCATATATCAGCCTGAAACGTTAATTTTTCACTCTAAACTGCTTTTCTGAGCTGGAAATCACTTTAAACGGCTTAGAATGCTCCTGTTAGCATTTTAAACAGAGTTGTGCACTTTTGCATGAAAAGTCACATTTCAGCCTAAAACGTTGCTTTTTCACTCTAAACTGCTTTTCTGAGCTGGAAATCACTTTAAACGGCTTAGAATGCTCCTGTAAGCATTTTAAGCAGAGTTGTGCACTTTTGCATGAAAAGTCATATTTCAGCCTGAAACGTTGATTTTTCACTCTAAATTGCTTTTCTGAGCTGGAAATCACTTTAAACGGCTTAGAATGCTCCTGTAAGCATTTTAAGCAGAGTTGTGCACTTTTGCATGAAAAGTCACTTTTCAGCCTGAAACGTTGATTTTTCACTCTAAACTGCTTTTCTGAGCTGGAAATCACTTTAAACGGCTTAGAATGCTCCAGTAAGCATTTTAAGCAGAGTTGTGCACTTTTGCATGAAAAGTCACATTTCAGCCTAAAACGTTGATTTTTCACTCTAAACTGCTTTTCTGAGCTGGAAATCACTTTAAACGGCTTAGAATGCTCCTGTAAGCATTTTAAGCAGAGTTGTGCACTTTTGCATGAAAAGTCACATTTCAGCCTGAAACGTTGATTTTTCACTCTAAACTGCTTTTCTGAGCTGGAAATCACTTTAAACGGCTTAGAATGCTCCTGTAAGCATTTTAAGCAGAGTTGTGCACTTTTGCATGAAAAGTCATATTTCAGCCTGAAATGTTGATTTTTCACTCTAAACTGCTTTTCTGAGCTGGAAATCACTTTAAACGGCTTAGAATGCTCCTGTAAGCATTTTAAGCAGAGTTGTGCACTTTTGCATGAAAAGTCACATTTCAGCCTGAAACGTTGATTTTTCACTCTAAACTGCTTTTCTGAGCTGGAAATCACTTTAAACGGCTTAGAATGCTCCTGTAAGCATTTTAAGCAGAGTTGTGCACTTTTGCATGAAAAGTCATATTTCAGCCTGAAACGTTGATTTTTCACTCTAAACTGCTTTTCTGAGCTGGAAATCACTTTAAACGGCTTAGAATGCTCCTGTAAGCATTTTAAGCAGAGTTGGGCACTTTTGAATGAAAAGTCACATTTCAGCCTGAAACGTTGATTTTTGCCTCTAAACTGCTTTTCTGAGCTGGAAATCACTTTAAACGGCTTGTTTCATCGTTAGAATGCTCCTGTAAGCATTTTAAGCAGAGTTGTGCACTTTTGCATGAAAAGTCATATTTCAGCCTGAAACGTTGATTTTTCACTCTAAACTGCTTTTCTGAGCTGGAAATCACTTTAAACGGCTTAGAATGCTCCTGTAAGCATTTTAAGCAGAGTTGTGCACTTTTGCATGAAAAGTCATATTTCAGCCTGAAACGTTGATTTTTCACTCTAAACTGCTTTTCTGAGCTGGAAATCACTTTAAACGGCTTAGAATGCTCCTATAAGCATTTTAAGCAGAGTTGTGCACTTTTGCATGAAAAGTCATATTTCAGCCTGAAACGTTGATTTTTCACTCTAAACTGCTTTTCTGAGCTGGAAATCACTTTAAACGGCTTAGAATGCTCCTGTAAGCATTTTAAGCAGAGTTGTGCACTTTTGCATGAAAAGTCATATTTCAGCCTGAAACGTTGATTTTTCACTCTAAACTGCTTTTCTGAGCTGGAAATCACTTTAAACGGCTTAGAATGCTCCTGTAAGCATTTTAAGCAGAGTTGTGCACTTTTGCATGAAAAGTCATATTTCAGCCTGAAACGTTGATTTTTCACTCTAAACTGCTTTTCTGAGCTGGAAATCACTTTAAACGGCTTAGAATGCTCCTGTAAGCATTTTAAGCAGAGTTGGGCACTTTTGCATGAAAAGTCACATTTCAGCCTGAAACGTTGATTTTTGCCTCTAAACTGCTTTTCTGAGCTGGAAATCACTTTAAACGGCTTGTTTCATCGTTAGAATGCTCCTGTAAGCATTTTAAGCAGAGTTGTGCACTTTTGCATGAAAAGTCATATTTCAGCCTGAAACGTTGATTTTTCACTCTAAACTGCTTTTCTGAGCTGGAAATCACTTTAAACGGCTTAGAATGCTCCTGTAAGCATTTTAAGCAGAGTTGTGCACTTTTGCATGAAAAGTCATATTTCAGCCTGAAACGTTGATTTTTCACTCTAAACTGCTTTTCTGAGCTGGAAATCACTTTAAACGGCTTGTTTCATCGTTAGAATGCTCCTGTAAGCATTTTAAGCAGAGTTGTGCACTTTTGCATGAAAAGTCATATTTCAGCCTGAAACGTTGATTTTTCACTCTAAACTGCTTTTCTGAGCTGGAAATCACTTTAAACGGCTTAGAATGCTCCTGTAAGCATTTTAAGCAGAGTTGTGCACTTTTGCATGAAAAGTCACTTTTCAGCCTGAAACGTTGATTTTTCACTTTAAACTGCTTTTCTGAGCTGGAAATCACTTTAAACGGCTTAGAATGCTCCAGTAAGCATTTTAAGCAGAGTTGGGCACTTTTGCATGAAAAGTCACATTTCAGCCTGAAACGTTGATTTTTCACTCTAAACTGCTTTTCTGAGCTGGAAATCACTTTAAACGGCTTAGAATGCTCCTGTAAGCATTTTAAGCAGAGTTGGGCACTTTTGCATGAAAAGTCACATTTCAGCCTGAAACGTTGATTTTTCACTCTAAACTGCTTTTCTGAGCTGGAAATCACTTTAAACGGCTTAGAATGCTCCTATAAGCATTTTAAGCAGAGTTGTGCACTTTTGCATGAAAAGTCATATTTCAGCCTGAAACGTTGATTTTTCACTCTAAACTGCTTTTCTGAGCTGGAAATCACTTTAAACGGCTTAGAATGCTCCTGTAAGCATTTTAAGCAGAGTTGGGCACTTTTGCATGAAAAGTCACATTTCAGCCTGAAACGTTGATTTTTGCCTCTAAACTGCTTTTCTGAGCTGGAAATCACTTTAAACGGCTTAGAATGCTCCTGTAAGCATTTTAAGCAGAGTTGTGCACTTTTGCATGAAAAGTCACATTTCAGCCTGAAACGTTGATTTTTCACTCTAAACTGCTTTTCTGAGCTGGAAATCACTTTAAACGGCTTAGAATGCTCCTGTAAGCATTTTAAGCAGAGTTGGGCACTTTTGCATGAAAAGTCACATTTCAGCCTGAAACGTTGATTTTTCACTCTAAACTGCTTTTCTGAGCTGGAAATCACTTTAAACGGCTTAGAATGCTCCTGTAAGCATTTTAAGCAGAGTTGTGCACTTTTGCATGAAAAGTCATATTTCAGCCTGAAACGTTGATTTTTCACTCTAAACTGCTTTTCTGAGCTGGAAATCACTTTAAACGGCTTAGAATGCTCCTGTAAGCATTTTAAGCAGAGTTGGGCACTTTTGCATGAAAAGTCACATTTCAGCCTGAAACGTTGATTTTTGCCTCTAAACTGCTTTTCTGAGCTGGAAATCACTTTAAACGGCTTAGAATGCTCCTGTAAGCATTTTAAGCAGAGTTGGGCACTTTTGCATGAAAAGTCACATTTCAGCCTGAAACGTTGATTTTTCACTCTAAACTGCTTTTCTGAGCTGGAAATCACTTTAAACGGCTTAGAATGCTCCTGTAAGCATTTTAAGCAGAGTTGGGCACTTTTGCATGAAAAGTCACATTTCAGCCTGAAACGTTGATTTTTCACTCTAAACTGCTTTTCTGAGCTGGAAATCACTTTAAACGGCTTAGAATGCTCCTGTAAGCATTTTAAGCAGAGTTGGGCACTTTTGCATGAAAAGTCACATTTCAGCCTGAAACGTTGATTTTTCACTCTAAACTGCTTTTCTGAGCTGGAAATCACTTTAAACGGCTTAGAATGCTCCTGTAAGCATTTTAAGCAGAGTTGTGCACTTTTGCATGAAAAGTCATATATCAGCCTGAAACGTTGATTTTTCACTCTAAACTGCTTTTCTGAGCTGGAAATCACTTTAAACGGCTTAGAATGCTCCTGTAAGCATTTTAAGCAGAGTTGTGCACTTTTGCATGAAAAGTCACATTTCAGCCTAAAACGTTGATTTTTCACTCTAAACTGCTTTTCTGAGCTGGAAATCACTTTAAACGGCTTAGAATGCTCCTGTAAGCATTTTAAGCAGAGTTGTGCACTTTTGCATGAAAAGTCACATTTCAGCCTGAAACGTTGATTTTTCACTCTAAACTGCTTTTCTGAGCTGGAAATCACTTTAAACGGCTTAGAATGCTCCTGTAAGCATTTTAAGCAGAGTTGTGCACTTTTGCATGAAAAGTCACTTTTCAGCCTGAAACGTTGATTTTTCACTCTAAACTGCTTTTCTGAGCTGGAAATCACTTTAAACGGCTTAGAATGCTCCAGTAAGCATTTTAAGCAGAGTTGTGCACTTTTGCATGAAAAGTCACATTTCAGCCTGAAACGTTGATTTTTCACTCTAAACTGCTTTTCTGAGCTGGAAATCACTTTAAACGGCTTAGAATGCTCCTGTAAGCATTTTAAGCAGAGTTGTGCACTTTTGCATGAAAAGTCACATTTCAGCCTGAAACGTTGATTTTTCACTCTAAACTGCTTTTCTGAGCTGGAAATCACTTTAAACGGCTTAGAATGCTCCTGTAAGCATTTTAAGCAGAGTTGTGCACTTTTGCATGAAAAGTCATATTTCAGCCTGAAACGTTGATTTTTCACTCTCAACTGCTTTTCTGAGCTGGAAATCACTTTAAACGGCTTAGAATGCTCCTGTAAGCATTTTAAGCAGAGTTGGGCACTTTTGCATGAAAAGTCACATTTCAGCCTGAAACGTTGATTTTTGCCTCTAAACTGCTTTTCTGAGCTGGAAATCACTTTAAACGGCTTGTTTCATCGTTAGAATGCTCCTGTAAGCATTTTAAGCAGAGTTGTGCACTTTTGCATGAAAAGTCATATTTCAGCCTGAAACGTTGATTTTTCACTCTAAACTGCTTTTCTGAGCTGGAAATCACTTTAAACGGCTTAGAATGCTCCTGTAAGCATTTTAAGCAGAGTTGTGCACTTTTGCATGAAAAGTCATATTTCAGCCTGAAACGTTGATTTTTCACTCTAAACTGCTTTTCTGAGCTGGAAATCACTTTAAACGGCTTAGAATGCTCCTGTAAGCATTTTAAGCAGAGTTGTGCACTTTTGCATGAAAAGTCACATTTCAGCCTAAAACGTTGATTTTTCACTCTAAACTGCTTTTCTGAGCTGGAAATCACTTTAAACGGCTTAGAATGCTCCTGTAAGCATTTTAAGCAGAGTTGTGCACTTTTGCATGAAAAGTCATATTTCAGCCTGAAACGTTGATTTTTCACTCTAAACTGCTTTTCTGAGCTGGAAATCACTTTAAACGGCTTAGAATGCTCCTGTAAGCATTTTAAGCAGAGTTGTGCACTTTTGCATGAAAAGTCACATTTCAGCCTGAAACGTTGATTTTTCACTCTAAACTGCTTTTCTGAGCTGGAAATCACTTTAAACGGCTTAGAATGCTCCTGTAAGCATTTTAAGCAGAGTTGTGCACTTTTGCATGAAAAGTCATATTTCAGCCTGAAACGTTGATTTTTCACTCTAAACTGCTTTTCTGAGCTGGAAATCACTTTAAACGGCTTAGAATGCTCCTGTAAGCATTTTAAGCAGAGTTGTGCACTTTTGCATGAAAAGTCACTTTTCAGCCTGAAACGTTGATTTTTCACTCTAAACTGCTTTTCTGAGCTGGAAATCACTTTAAACGGCTTAGAATGCTCCTGTAAGCATTTTAAGCAGAGTTGTGCACTTTTGCATGAAAAGTCACATTTCAGCCTAAAACGTTGATTTTTCACTCTAAACTGCTTTTCTGAGCTGGAAATCACTTTAAACGGCTTAGAATGCTCCTGTAAGCATTTTAAGCAGAGTTGTGCACTTTTGCATGAAAAGTCACATTTCAGCCTGAAACGTTGATTTTTCACTCTAAACTGCTTTTCTGAGCTGGAAATCACTTTAAACGGCTTAGAATGCTCCTGTAAGCATTTTAAGCAGAGTTGGGCACTTTTGCATGAAAAGTCACATTTCAGCCTGAAACGTTGATTTTTCACTCTAAACTGCTTTTCTGAGCTGGAAATCACTTTAAACGGCTTAGAATGCTCCTGTAAGCATTTTAAGCAGAGTTGGGCACTTTTGCATGAAAAGTCATATTTCAGCCTGAAACGTTGATTTTTCACTCTAAACTGCTTTTCTGAGCTGGAAATCACTTTAAACGGCTTAGAATGCTCCTGTAAGCATTTTAAGCAGAGTTGTGCACTTTTGCATGAAAAGTCACATTTCAGCCTGAAACGTTGATTTTTCACTCTAAACTGCTTTTCTGAGCTGGAAATCACTTTAAACGGCTTAGAATGCTCCTATAAGCATTTTAAGCAGAGTTGTGCACTTTTGCATGAAAAGTCATATTTTAGCCTGAAACGTTGATTTTTCACTCTAAACTGCTTTTCTGAGCTGGAAATCACTTTAAACGGCTTAGAATGCTCCTGTAAGCATTTTAAGCAGAGTTGGGCACTTTTGCATGAAAAGTCACATTTCAGCCTGAAACGTTGATTTTTGCCTCTAAACTGCTTTTCTGAGCTGGAAATCACTTTAAACGGCTTGTTTCATCGTTAGAATGCTCCTGTAAGCATTTTAAGCAGAGTTGTGCACTTTTGCATGAAAAGTCATATTTCAGCCTGAAACGTTGATTTTTCACTCTAAACTGCTTTTCTGAGCTGGAAATCACTTTAAACGGCTTAGAATGCTCCTGTAAGCATTTTAAGCAGAGTTGTGCACTTTTGCATGAAAAGTCATATTTCAGCCTGAAACGTTGATTTTTCACTCTAAACTGCTTTTCTGAGCTGGAAATCACTTTAAACGGCTTAGAATGCTCCTGTAAGCATTTTAAGCAGAGTTGTGCACTTTTGCATGAAAAGTCATATTTCAGCCTGAAACGTTGATTTTTCACTCTAAACTGCTTTTCTGAGCTGGAAATCACTTTTAACGGCTTAGAATGCTCCTGTAAGCATTTTAAGCAGAGTTGGGCACTTTTGCATGAAAAGTCACATTTCAGCCTGAAACGTTGATTTTTCACTCTAAACTGCTTTTCTGAGCTGGAAATCACTTTAAACGGCTTAGAATGCTCCTTTAAGCATTTTAAGCAGAGTTGTGCACTTTTGCATGAAAAGTCACATTTCAGCCTAAAACGTTGATTTTTCACTCTAAACTGCTTTTCTGAGCTGGAAATCACTTTAAACGGCTTAGAATGCTCCTGTAAGCATTTTAAGCAGAGTTGTGCACTTTTGCATGAAAAGTCATATTTCAGCCTGAAACGTTGATTTTTCACTCTAAACTGCTTTTCTGAGCTGGAAATCACTTTAAACGGCTTAGAAATGCTCCTGTAAGCATTTTAAGCAGAGTTGTGCACTTTTGCATGAAAAGTCACATTTCAGCCTGAAACGTTGATTTTTCACTCTAAACTGCTTTTCTGAGCTGGAAATCACTTTAAACGGCTTAGAATGCTCCTGTAAGCATTTTAAGCAGAGTTGGGCACTTTTGCATGAAAAGTCATATTTCAGCCTGAAACGTTGATTTTTCACTCTAAACTGCTTTTCTGAGCTGGAAATCACTTTAAACGGCTTAGAATGCTCCTGTAAGCATTTTAAGCAGAGTTGTGCACTTTTGCATGAAAAGTCATATTTCAGCCTGAAACGTTGATTTTTCACTCTAAACTGCTTTTCTGAGCTGGAAATCACTTTAAACGGCTTAGAATGCTCCTGTAAGCATTTTAAGCAGAGTTGGGCACTTTTGCATGAAAAGTCACATTTCAGCCTGAAACGTTGATTTTTGCCTCTAAACTGCTTTTCTGAGCTGGAAATCACTTTAAACGGCTTAGAATGCTCCTGTAAGCATTTTAAGCAGAGTTGGGCACTTTTGCATGAAAAGTCACATTTCAGCCTGAAACGTTGATTTTTCACTCTAAACTGCTTTTCTGAGCTGGAAATCACTTTAAACGGCTTAGAATGCTCCTGTAAGCATTTTAAGCAGAGTTGTGCACTTTTGCATGAAAAGTCACATTTCAGCCTGAAACGTTGATTTTTCACTCTAAACTGCTTTTCTGAGCTGGAAATCACTTTAAACGGCTTAGAATGCTCCTGTAAGCATTTTAAGCAGAGTTGGGCACTTTTGCATGAAAAGTCACATTTCAGCCTGAAACGTTGATTTTTCACTCTAAACTGCTTTTCTGAGCTGGAAATCACTTTAAACGGCTTAGAATGCTCCTGTAAGCATTTTAAGCAGAGTTGTGCACTTTTGCATGAAAAGTCACATTTCAGCCTAAAACGTTGATTTTTCACTCTAAACTGCTTTTCTGAGCTGGAAATCACTTTAAACGCCTTAGAATGCTCCTGTAAGCATTTTAAGCAGAGTTGAGCACTTTTGCATGAAAAGTCACATTTCAGCCTGAAACGTTGATTTTTCACTCTAAACTGCTTTTCTGAGCTGGAAATCACTTTAAACGGCTTAGAATGCTCCTGTAAGCATTTTAAGCAGAGTTGGGCACTTTTGCATGAAAAGTCACATTTCAGCCTGAAACGTTGATTTTTCACTCTAAACTGCTTTTCTGAGCTGGAAATCACTTTAAACGGCTTGTTTCATCGTTAGAATGCTCCTGTAAGCATTTTAAGCAGAGTTGTGCACTTTTGCATGAAAAGTCATATTTCAGCCTGAAACGTTGATTTTTCACTCTAAACTGCTTTTCTGAGCTGGAAATCACTTTAAACGGCTTAGAATGCTCCTGTAAGCATTTTAAGCAGAGTTGGGCACTTTTGCATGAAAAGTCACATTTCAGCCTGAAACGTTGATTTTTGCCTCTAAACTGCTTTTCTGAGCTGGAAATCACTTTAAACGGCTTGTTTCATCGTTAGAATGCTCCTGTAAGCATTTTAAGCAGAGTTGTGCACTTTTGCATGAAAAGTCATATTTCAGCCTGAAACGTTGATTTTTCACTCTAAACTGCTTTTCTGAGCTGGAAATCACTTTAAACGGCTTAGAATGCTCCTGTAAGCATTTTAAGCAGAGTTGTGCACTTTTGCATGAAAAGTCATATTTCAGCCTGAAACGTTGATTTTTCACTCTAAACTGCTTTTCTGAGCTGGAAATCACTTTAAACGGCTTGTTTCATCGTTAGAATGCTCCTGTAAGCATTTTAAGCAGAGTTGTGCACTTTTGCATGAAAAGTCATATTTCAGCCTGAAACGTTGATTTTTCACTCTAAACTGCTTTTCTGAGCTGGAAATCACTTTAAACGGCTTAGAATGCTCCTGTAAGCATTTTAAGCAGAGTTGTGCACTTTTGCATGAAAAGTCACTTTTCAGCCTGAAACGTTGATTTTTCACTCTAAACTGCTTTTCTGAGCTGGAAATCACTTTAAACGGCTTAGAATGCTCCAGTAAGCATTTTAAGCAGAGTTGGGCACTTTTGCATGAAAAGTCACATTTCAGCCTGAAACGTTGATTTTTCACTCTAAACTGCTTTTCTGAGCTGGAAATCACTTTAAACGGCTTAGAATGCTCCTGTAAGCATTTTAAGCAGAGTTGGGCACTTTTGCATGAAAAGTCACATTTCAGCCTGAAACGTTGATTTTTCACTCTAAACTGCTTTTCTGAGCTGGAAATCACTTTAAACGGCTTAGAATGCTCCTGTAAGCATTTTAAGCAGAGTTGTGCACTTTTGCATGAAAAGTCATATTTCAGCCTGAAACGTTGATTTTTCACTCTAAACTGCTTTTCTGAGCTGGAAATCACTTTAAACGGCTTAGAATGCTCCTGTAAGCATTTTAAGCAGAGTTGGGCACTTTTGCATGAAAAGTCACATTTCAGCCTGAAACGTTGATTTTTGCCTCTAAACTGCTTTTCTGAGCTGGAAATCACTTTAAACGGCTTAGAATGCTCCTGTAAGCATTTTAAGCAGAGTTGTGCACTTTTGCATGAAAAGTCACATTTCAGCCTGAAACGTTGATTTTTCACTCTAAACTGCTTTTCTGAGCTGGAAATCACTTTAAACGGCTTAGAATGCTCCTGTAAGCATTTTAAGCAGAGTTGGGCACTTTTGCATGAAAAGTCACATTTCAGCCTGAAACGTTGATTTTTCACTCTAAACTGCTTTTCTGAGCTGGAAATCACTTTAAACGGCTTAGAATGCTCCTGTAAGCATTTTAAGCAGAGTTGTGCACTTTTGCATGAAAAGTCATATTTCAGCCTGAAACGTTGATTTTTCACTCTAAACTGCTTTTCTGAGCTGGAAATCACTTTAAACGGCTTAGAATGCTCCTGTAAGCATTTTAAGCAGAGTTGGGCACTTTTGCATGAAAAGTCACATTTCAGCCTGAAACGTTGATTTTTCACTCTAAACTGCTTTTCTGAGCTGGAAATCACTTTAAACGGCTTAGAATGCTCCTGTAAGCATTTTAAGCAGAGTTGGGCACTTTTGCATGAAAAGTCACATTTCAGCCTGAAACGTTGATTTTTCACTCTAAACTGCTTTTCTGAGCTGGAAATCACTTTAAACGGCTTAGAATGCTCCTGTAAGCATTTTAAGCAGAGTTGTGCACTTTTGCATGAAAAGTCACATTTCAGCCTGAAACGTTGATTTTTCACTCTAAACTGCTTTTCTGAGCTGGAAATCACTTTAAACGGCTTAGAATGCTCCTGTAAGCATTTTAAGCAGAGTTGTGCACTTTTGCATGAAAAGTCATATATCAGCCTGAAACGTTGATTTTTCACTCTAAACTGCTTTTCTGAGCTGGAAATCACTTTAAACGGCTTAGAATGCTCCTGTAAGCATTTTAAGCAGAGTTGTGCACTTTTGCATGAAAAGTCACATTTCAGCCTGAAACGTTGCATTTTCACTCTAAACTGCTTTTCTGAGCTGGAAATCACTTTAAACGGCTTAGAATGCTCCTGTAAGCATTTTAAGCAGAGTTGTGCACTTTTGCATGAAAAGTCACATTTCAGCCTGAAACGTTGATTTTTCACTCTAAACTGCTTTTCTGAGCTGGAAATCACTTTAAACGGCTTAGAATGCTCCTGTAAGCATTTTAAGCAGAGTTGTGCACTTTTGCATGAAAAGTCACTTTTCAGCCTGAAACGTTGATTTTTCCCCTTACGAAAAAGAAGTATACTTCAAGTTCATTTTATTAAGTATACTTAAGTAATGTTGGAGTATAGTTTTAAGTATACTTTATGTAGTAAGTGTACTAACATTTATGTTCTAGTAGTATACTTGTAAGTGTACTGCTTGAATACTGCTTGGGACTAAATTGGCCCACTTTTAGTATATAAAAGTATACTTCTAAGTGTACTATAAGTGTAAGAGTAGTCAACTTTAAGTGTACAATTAGTGCACAATTAGTTCTTCATTTGTACTGCAAGTGAACTCATTAGTATACTAGTAGTTTTCTAGACTTATACTTCAAGTGTACATGCAAATGTTCTGTTAGTGTACTCTTAGTAAACTAGTAGGTTACTAATTTTGTGCTGCAGGTATACTTCCAAGTGTTCTTTTAATGTATTTTTAGTTAACTAGTAGTTTACTAGTCATATACTTCAAGTGTACATGCAAGTGTTCTGTTAGTGTACTCTTAGTAAACTAGTAGGTTACTAATTTTGTGCTGCAGGTATACTTCCAAGTGTTCTTTTAATTTATTTTTAGTTAACTAGTAGTTTACTAGTCATATACTGAAAGTGTACATGCAAGTGTTCTGTTAGTGTACTCTTAGTAAACTAGTAGGTTACTGAAAGTGTACATGCAAGTTGTCTGTTAGTGTAACTAGTAGGTTACTTATTGTATGCTGCTTGTGTAACAAAGCACTTTGACACTGAGGATCCATCTGCAGGTTTTTATTAAACACTCATATTCCAACAGGCAAGGTCAAACAACAGCAATGTCAGGCAGGCAAACCGCTCAGCAATGACAGCCGGTACAAATCAAGACTTTGCACTAACTGAATGTTTCCAGAGAGTTTATATAGGCTGTCCAATGAGCTTCAGGTGGCAGAGTAATCAGTCCAGGTATGAGGGATTATGGGAAATGGAGTCCAGAACGAAAGTAAATATTCAGGGGATTCAGCCATATATATATATATAGATACATATACAACCTCAAAACAGAAAAAGTTGGGACACTGTAGAAATTGTGAGTAAAAAAGGAATGGAATAATTTATAAATCTCATAAACTTATATTTTATTCACAATAAAATATAGATAACATATCAAATGTTGAAAGTGAGACATTTTGAAATGTCATGCCAAATATTGGCTCAATTTGGATTTTATGAGAGCTACACATTCCAAAAAAGTTGGGACAGGTAGCAATAAGAGGCCGGAAAAGTTAAATGTACATATAAGGAACAGCTGGAGGAGGACCAATGTTTAGGAATAGGAATGGTGTCCCATTCTTGTCTAATACAGGCTTCTAGTTGCTCCACTGTCTTAGGTCTTATTTGTCGCATCTTCCTTTTTATGATGCACCAAATATTTTCTATGGGTGAAAGATCTGGACTGCAGGCTGGCCATTTCAGTACTCAGATACTTCTTCTACGCAGTCATGATGTTGTAATTGATGCAGTATGTGGTCTGGCATTGTCATGTTGGAAAATGCAAGGTCTTCCCCGAAAGAGACAACGTCTGAATGGGAGCATATGTGGTTATAGAACTTGGATAAACCTTTCAGCATTGATGGTGCCTTTCCAGATGTGTAAGCTGCCCATGCCACACGCACTCATGCAACCCCAAACCATCAGAGATGCAGGCTTCTGAACTGAGCGCTAATAACAACTTGGGTTGTCCTTGTCCTCTTTAGTCCGGATGAAATGGCGTCCCAGTTTTCCAAAAAGAACTTCAGATTTTGATTCGTTGGACCACAGAACAGTTTTCCACTTTGCCAAAGTCCATTTTAAATGACCCTTGCCCAGGGAAAATGTCTGTGCTTCTGGATCATGTTTAGATATGGCTTCTTTTTTGACCTATAGCGTTTTAGCTGGCAACGGCGAATGGCACAGTGGATTGTGTCCCCTGACAATGTTTTCTGGAGCCCATGTTATGATTTCCATTACAGTAGCATTCCTGTATGTGATGCAGTGCCGTCCCAAAGATCCAAAATGATCCAATATTTGGCATTTTTTTATTTATTATTTTTGTTTGATTAGCTCACTGATAGCATACGAAAGATTTAGCTTCAAATTGAAAGTACAATTAAAAGGTATATGTCAAGTATAAAAATTAATACACAGGTACATATTGTACTTTAAGTGCAATGTATATATATTTATAGTATGATGTTAAGTTCACTTAAAGTAGTAAAGTAGTATAGTAAAAGAATACTTGCAAGTATACCTGCAGCACACAATTAGTAACTTACTAGTTTACTAAGAGTACACTAACAGAACACTTGCATGTACACTTTCAGTGTGACTGGTACACTGCTATTTAACTAAAGGTATGGTAGACGAATACTTGCAAGTATACCTGCAGCGCACAGTTAGTGACTTACTAGTTTAATAAGAGTACACTAACAGAACAATTGTATGTACACTTCAAGTATGACTAGTACACTACTAGTTAACTAAAAGTATAGTAAAAGAATACTTGCAAGTATACCTGCAGCAAACAATTAGTAACTTACTAGTTTAATAAGAGTACACTAACAGAACAATTGCATGTACACTTTCAGTATGACTAGTACACTACTAGTTAACTAAAAGTATAGTAAAAGAATACTTGCAAGTGTGCCTGCGGCACACAATTGGTAGCTTGCTGGTTTGGTAGGAGTGCACTAACAGAACAATTGCATGTTCACTTTCAGTATGAGTACTAGTTAACTAAAAGTATAGTAAAAGAATACTTGCAAGTATACCTGCAGCAGTAAATTAATAACCTAGTTTACTAACACTAAAGATTCTCCATAAAGATAATATACATTTGTACACTACATATACTTTCAAAATGTACTTAAAATATACTGTTTCTAAAGGATGCTAGATAATGTATTTTATAAATATGCTGTTAGTGCATTATTATAATGATAACTTTAACAGATAAAGTATACCTAAAGTAAACTTTAAAATAAGTTCAAATTATTATACTTTAAAAATTGCACAGAACTTTATCTCCAAGTATATTTTTTAAAGTATACTTTTAGAAAATATACTAAATTATAATTATTTTGAAATATGTTAAAAGTTTAATTGTAAGCAAATATGTTGTAAGCATACTTTCAATATATTCAAAGTAGTACATTTCTTTCTAAGTATATTTGTAATGTACTATTGCAAAGTTAAATATAGTTGAAATACAATAAAGTATATTTATTTTTCACCAGGGCTATTCATTCATTCATTACTTTATACTATATAAGTATATGTCAGTAAACAAGTATAGGCCAAATATACTTAGACATTTCTGTCAGTATAGGTCAAGTATACTTTATTACAATTTAAGTATATTTCTGAGAAAGACCTAAAGTACATTTTAGAAAAGTACATAAAAAGTAAACTGAAAGTATACTTTCTTATTTTAAGTTTAAAAGAAGTATACTTTAAGCACACTTGAATAAACTTCTTTTTCGTAAGGGTCACTCTAAACTGCTTTTCTGAGCTGGAAATCACTTTAAACGGCTTAGAATGCTCCAGTAAGCATTTTAAGCAGAGTTGTGCACTTTTGCATGAAAAGTCACATTTCAGCCTAAAACGTTGATTTTTCACTCTAAACTGCTTTTCTGAGCTGGAAATCACTTTAAACGGCTTAGAATGCTCCTGTAAGCATTTTAAGCAGAGTTGTGCACTTTTGCATGAAAAGTCACATTTCAGCCTGAAACGTTGATTTTTCACTCTAAACTGCTTTTCTGAGCTGGAAATCACTTTAAACGGCTTAGAATGCTCCTGTAAGCATTTTAAGCAGAGTTGTGCACTTTTGCATGAAAAGTCATATTTCAGCCTGAAACGTTGATTTTTCACTCTCAACTGCTTTTCTGAGCTGGAAATCACTTTAAACGGCTTAGAATGCTCCTGTAAGCATTTTAAGCAGAGTTGGGCACTTTTGAATGAAAAGTCACATTTCAGCCTGAAACGTTGATTTTTGCCTCTAAACTGCTTTTCTGAGCTGGAAATCACTTTAAACGGCTTGTTTCATCGTTAGAATGCTCCTGTAAGCATTTTAAGCAGAGTTGTGCACTTTTGCATGAAAAGTCATATTTCAGCCTGAAACGTTGATTTTTCACTCTAAACTGCTTTTCTGAGCTGGAAATCACTTTAAACGGCTTAGAATGCTCCTGTAAGCATTTTAAGCAGAGTTGTGCACTTTTGCATGAAAAGTCATATTTCAGCCTGAAACGTTGATTTTTCACTCTAAACTGCTTTTCTGAGCTGGAAATCACTTTAAACGGCTTAGAATGCTCCTGTAAGCATTTTAAGCAGAGTTGTGCACTTTTGCATGAAAAGTCACATTTCAGCCTAAAACGTTGATTTTTCACTCTAAACTGCTTTTCTGAGCTGGAAATCACTTTAAACGGCTTAGAATGCTCCTGTAAGCATTTTAAGCAGAGTTGTGCACTTTTGCATGAAAAGTCATATATCAGCCTGAAACGTTAATTTTTCACTCTAAACTGCTTTTCTGAGCTGGAAATCACTTTAAACGGCTTAGAATGCTCCTGTTAGCATTTTAAGCAGAGTTGTGCACTTTTGCATGAAAAGTCACATTTCAGCCTAAAACGTTGCTTTTTCACTCTAAACTGCTTTTCTGAGCTGGAAATCACTTTAAACGGCTTAGAATGCTCCTGTAAGCATTTTAAGCAGAGTTGTGCACTTTTGCATGAAAAGTCATATTTCAGCCTGAAACGTTGATTTTTCACTCTAAACTGCTTTTCTGAGCTGGAAATCACTTTAAACGGCTTAGAATGCTCCTGTAAGCATTTTAAGCAGAGTTGTGCACTTTTGCATGAAAAGTCACTTTTCAGCCTGAAACGTTGATTTTTCACTCTAAACTGCTTTTCTGAGCTGGAAATCACTTTAAACGGCTTAGAATGCTCCAGTAAGCATTTTAAGCAGAGTTGTGCACTTTTGCATGAAAAGTCACATTTCAGCCTAAAACGTTGATTTTTCACTCTAAACTGCTTTTCTGAGCTGGAAATCACTTTAAACGGCTTAGAATGCTCCTGTAAGCATTTTAAGCAGAGTTGTGCACTTTTGCATGAAAAGTCACATTTCAGCCTGAAACGTTGATTTTTCACTCTAAACTGCTTTTCTGAGCTGGAAATCACTTTAAACGGCTTAGAATGCTCCTGTAAGCATTTTAAGCAGAGTTGGGCACTTTTGCATGAAAAGTCACATTTCAGCCTGAAACGTTGATTTTTCACTCTAAACTGCTTTTCTGAGCTGGAAATCACTTTAAACGGCTTAGAATGCTCCTGTAAGCATTTTAAGCAGAGTTGGGCACTTTTGCATGAAAAGTCATATTTCAGCCTGAAACGTTGATTTTTCACTCTAAACTGCTTTTCTGAGCTGGAAATCACTTTAAACGGCTTAGAATGCTCCTGTAAGCATTTTAAGCAGAGTTGGGCACTTTTGCATGAAAAGTCACATTTCAGCCTGAAACGTTGATTTTTCACTCTAAACTGCTTTTCTGAGCTGGAAATCACTTTAAACGGCTTAGAATGCTCCTATAAGCATTTTAAGCAGAGTTGTGCACTTTTGCATGAAAAGTCATATTTTAGCCTGAAACGTTGATTTTTCACTCTAAACTGCTTTTCTGAGCTGGAAATCACTTTAAACGGCTTAGAATGCTCCTGTAAGCATTTTAAGCAGAGTTGGGCACTTTTGCATGAAAAGTCACATTTCAGCCTGAAACGTTGATTTTTGCCTCTAAACTGCTTTTCTGAGCTGGAAATCACTTTAAACGGCTTGTTTCATCGTTAGAATGCTCCTGTAAGCATTTTAAGCAGAGTTGTGCACTTTTGCATGAAAAGTCATATTTCAGCCTGAAACGTTGATTTTTCACTCTAAACTGCTTTTCTGAGCTGGAAATCACTTTAAACGGCTTAGAATGCTCCTGTAAGCATTTTAAGCAGAGTTGTGCACTTTTGCATGAAAAGTCATATTTCAGCCTGAAACGTTGATTTTTCACTCTAAACTGCTTTTCTGAGCTGGAAATCACTTTAAACGGCTTAGAATGCTCCTGTTAGCATTTTAAGCAGAGTTGTGCACTTTTGCATGAAAAGTCATATTTCAGCCTGAAACGTTGATTCTTCACTCTAAACTGCTTTTCTGAGCTGGAAATCACTTTTAACGGCTTAGAATGCTCCTGTAAGCATTTTAAGCAGAGTTGGGCACTTTTGCATGAAAAGTCACATTTCAGCCTGAAACGTTGATTTTTCACTCTAAACTGCTTTTCTGAGCTGGAAATCACTTTAAACGGCTTAGAATGCTCCTTTAAGCATTTTAAGCAGAGTTGTGCACTTTTGCATGAAAAGTCACATTTCAGCCTAAAACGTTGATTTTTCACTCTAAACTGCTTTTCTGAGCTGGAAATCACTTTAAACGGCTTAGAATGCTCCTGTAAGCATTTTAAGCAGAGTTGTGCACTTTTGCATGAAAAGTCATATTTCAGCCTGAAACGTTGATTTTTCACTCTAAACTGCTTTTCTGAGCTGGAAATTACTTTAAACGGCTTAAAATGCTCCTGTTAGCATTTTAAGCAGAGTTGTGCACTTTTGCATGAAAAGTCACATTTCAGCCTAAAACGTTGATTTTTCACTCTAAACTGCTTTTCTGAGCTGGAAATCACTTTAAACGGCTTAGAATGCTCCTGTAAGCATTTTAAGCAGAGTTGGGCACTTTTGCATGAAAAGTCATATTTCAGCCTGAAACGTTGATTTTTCACTCTAAACTGCTTTTCTGAGCTGGAAATCACTTTAAACGGCTTAGAATGCTCCTGTAAGCATTTTAAGCAGAGTTGTGCACTTTTGCATGAAAAGTCATATTTCAGCCTGAAACGTTGATTTTTCACTCTAAACTGCTTTTCTGAGCTGGAAATCACTTTAAACGGCTTAGAATGCTCCTGCAAGCATTTTAAGCAGAGTTGGGCACTTTTGCATGAAAAGTCACATTTCAGCCTGAAACGTTGATTTTTGCCTCTAAACTGCTTTTCTGAGCTGGAAATCACTTTAAACGGCTTAGAATGCTCCAGTAAGCATTTTAAGCAGAGTTGGGCACTTTTGCATGAAAAGTCACATTTCAGCCTGAAACGTTGATTTTTCACTCTAAACTGCTTTTCTGAGCTGGAAATCACTTTAAACGGCTTAGAATGCTCCTGTAAGCATTTTAAGCAGAGTTGGGCACGTTTGCATGAAAAGTCACATTTCAGCCTGAAACGTTGATTTTTCACTCTAAACTGCTTTTCTGAGCTGGAAATCACTTTAAACGGCTTAGAATGCTCCTGTAAGCATTTTAAGCAGAGTTGGGCACTTTTGCATGAAAAGTCACATTTCAGCCTGAAACGTTGATTTTTCACTCTAAACTGCTTTTCTGAGCTGGAAATCACTTTAAACGGCTTAGAATGCTCCTGTAAGCATTTTAAGCAGAGTTGTGCACTTTTGCATGAAAAGTCACATTTCAGCCTAAAACGTTGATTTTTCACTCTAAACTGCTTTTCTGAGCTGGAAATCACTTTAAACGCCTTAGAATGCTCCTGTAAGCATTTTAAGCAGAGTTGAGCACTTTTGCATGAAAAGTCACATTTCAGCCTGAAACGTTGATTTTTCACTCTAAACTGCTTTTCTGAGCTGGAAATCACTTTAAACGGCTTAGAATGCTCCTGTAAGCATTTTAAGCAGAGTTGGGCACTTTTGCATGAAAAGTCACATTTCAGCCTGAAACGTTGATTTTTCACTCTAAACTGCTTTTCTGAGCTGGAAATCACTTTAAACGGCTTGTTTCATCGTTAGAATGCTCCTGTAAGCATTTTAAGCAGAGTTGTGCACTTTTGCATGAAAAGTCATATTTCAGCCTGAAACGTTGATTTTTCACTCTAAACTGCTTTTCTGAGCTGGAAATCACTTTAAACGGCTTAGAATGCTCCTGTAAGCATTTTAAGCAGAGTTGTGCACTTTTGCATGAAAAGTCATATTTCAGCCTGAAACGTTGATTTTTCACTCTAAAGTGCTTTTCTGAGCTGGAAATCACTTTAAATGGCTTAGAATGCTCCTGTTAGCATTTTAAGCAGAGTTGTGCACTTTTGCATGAAAAGTCATATTTCAGCCTGAAACGTTGATTTTTCACTCTAAACTGCTTTTCTGAGCTGGAAATCACTTTAAACGGCTTAGAATGCTCCTGTAAGCATTTTAAGCAGAGTTGTGCACTTTTGCATGAAAAATCACATTTCAGCCTGAAACGTTGATTTTTCACTCTAAACTGCTTTTCTGAGCTGGAAATCACTTTAAACGGCTTAGAATGCTCCTGTAAGCATTTTATGCAGAGTTGGGCACTTTTGCATGAAAAGTCACATTTCAGTCTGAAACGTTGATTTTTCACTCTAAACTGCTTTTCTGAGCTGGAAATCACTTTAAACGGAAACGTTGATTTTTCACTCTAAACTGCTTCTCTGAGCTGAAAATCACTTTAAACGGCTTGTTTCATCGTTAGAATGCCCCTGTAAGCATTTTAAGCAGAGATGTGCACTTTTGCATGAAAAGTCACATTTCAGCCTGAAACGTGGATTTTTCAGTCTAAACTGCTTTTCTGAGCTGGAAATCACTTTAAACGGCTTGTTTCATCGTTAGAATGCTCCTGTAAGCATTTTAAGCAGAGTTGGGCACTTTTGCATGAAAAGTCACATTTCAGCCTGAAACGTTGATTTTTCACTCTAAACTGCTTCTCTGAGCTGAAAATCACTTTAAACGGCTTGTTTCATCGTTAGAATGCCCCTGTAAGCATTTTAAGCAGAGTTGTGCACTTTTGCATGAAAAATCACATTTCAGCCTGAAACGTTGATTTTTCACTCTAAACTGCTTTTCTGAGCTGGAAATCACTTTAAACGGCTTGTTTCATCGTTAGAATGCTCCTGTAAGCATTTTAAGCAGAGTTGGGCACTTTTGCATGAAAAGTCACATTTCAGCCTGAAACGTTGATTTTTCACTCTAAACTGCTTTTCTGAGCTGGAAATCACTGTAAACGGCTTAGAATGCTCCTGTAAGCATTTTAAGCAGAGTTGGGCACTTTTGCATGAAAAGTCACATTTCAGCCTAAAACGTTGATTTTTCACTCTAAACTGCTTTTCTGTGCTGGAAATCACTTTAAACGGCTTAGAATGCTCCTGTAAGCATTTTAAGCAGAGTCGGGCACTTTTGCATGAAAAGTCACATTTCAGCCTGAAACGTTGATTTTTCACTCTAAACTGCTTTTCTGAGCTGGAAATCACTTTAAACGGCTTGTTTCATCGTTAGAATGCTCCTGTAAGCATTTTAAGCAGAGTTGGGCACTTTTGCATGAAAAGTCACATTTCAGCCTGAAACGTTGATTTTTCACTCTAAACTGCTTCTCTGAGCTGAAAATCACTTTAAACGGCTTGTTTCATCGTTAGAATGCCCCTGTAAGCATTTTAAGCAGAGTTGTGCACTTTTGCATGAAAAATCACATTTCAGCCTGAAACGTTGATTTTTCACTCTAAACTGCTTTTCTGAGCTGGAAATCACTTTAAACGGCTTGTTTCATCGTTAGAATGCTCCTGTAAGCATTTTAAGCAGAGTTGGGCACTTTTGCATGAAAAGTCACATTTCAGCCTGAAACGTTGATTTTTCACTCTAAACTGCTTTTCTGAGCTGGAAATCACTTTAAACGGCTTAGAATGCTCCTGTAAGCATTTTAAGCAGAGTTGGGCACTTTTGCATGAAAAGTCACATTTCAGCCTGAAACGTTGATTTTTCACTCTAAACTGCTTTTCTGAGCTGGAAATCACTTTAAACGGCTTAGAATGCTCCTGTAAGCATTTTAAGCAGAGTTGGGCACTTTTGCATGAAAAGTCATATTTCAGCCTAAAACGTTGATTTTTCACTCTAAACTGCTTTTCTGAGCTGGAAATCACTTTAAACGGCTTAGAATGCTCCTGTAAGCATTTTAAGCAGAGTTGGGAACTTTTGCATGAAAAGTCACATTTCAGCCTGAAAAGTTGATTTTTGCCTCTAAACTGCTTTTCTGAGCTGGAAATCACTTTAAACGACTTGTTTCATCGTTAGAATATTCCTGTAAGCATTTTAAGCAGAGTTGTGCACTTTTGCATGAAAAGTCATATTTCAGCCTGAAACGTTGATTTTTCACTCTAAACTGCTTTTCTGAGCTGGAAATCACTTTAAACGGCTTAGAATGCTCCTGTAAGCATTTTAAGCAGAGTTGGGCACTTTTGCATGAAAAGTCACATTTCAGCCTGAAACGTTGATTTTTCACTCTAAACTGCTTTTCTGAGCTGGAAATCACTTTAAACGGCTTAGAATGCTCCTGTAAGCATTTTAAGCAGAGTTGTGCACTTTTGCATGAAAAGTCACATTTCAGCCTGAAAAGTTGATTTTTGCCTCTAAACTGCTTTTCTGAGCTGGAAATCACTTTAAACGACTTGTTTCATCGTTAGAATATTCCTGTAAGCATTTTAAGCAGAGTTGTGCACTTTTGCATGAAAAGTCACATTTCAGCCTGAAACGTTGATTTTTCAGTCTAAACTGCTTTTCTGAGCTGGAAATCACTTTAAACGGCTTAGAATGCTCCTGTAAGCATTTTAAGCAGAGTTGTGCACTTTTGCATGAAAAGTCACATTTCAGCCTGAAACGTTGATTTTTCACTCTAAATTGCTTTTCTGAGCTGGAAATCACTTTAAACGGCTTAGAATGCTCCTGTAAGCATTTTAAGCAGAGTTGGGCACTTTTGCATGAAAAGTCACATTTCAGCCTGAAACGTTGATTTTTCACTCTAAACTGCTTTTCTGAGCTGGAAATCACTTTAAACGGCTTAGAATGCTCCTGTAAGCATTTTAAGCAGAGTTGGGCACTTTTGCATGAAAAGTCACATTTCAGCCTGAAACGTTGATTTTTCACTCTAAACTGCTTCTCTGAGCTGAAAATCACTTTAAACGGCTTGTTTCATCGTTAGAATGCCCCTGTAAGCATTTTAAGCAGAGTTGTGCACTTTTGCATGAAAAGTCACATTTCAGCCTGAAACGTGGATTTTTCAGTCTAAACTGCTTTTCTGAGCTGGAAATCACTTTAAACGGCTTGTTTCATCGTTAGAATGCTCCTGTAAGCATTTTAAGCAGAGTTGGGCACTTTTGCATGAAAAGTCACATTTCAGCCTGAAACGTTGATTTTTCACTCTAAACTGCTTCTCTGAGCTGAAAATCACTTTAAACGGCTTGTTTCATCGTTAGAATGCCCCTGTAAGCATTTTAAGCAGAGTTGTGCACTTTTGCATGAAAAATCACATTTCAGCCTGAAACGTTGATTTTTCACTCTAAACTGCTTTTCTGAGCTGGAAATCACTTTAAACGGCTTGTTTCATCGTTAGAATGCTCCTGTAAGCATTTTAAGCAGAGTTGGGCACTTTTGCATGAAAAGTCACATTTCAGCCTGAAACGTTGATTTTTCACTCTAAACTGCTTTTCTGAGCTGGAAATCACTGTAAACGGCTTAGAATGCTCCTGTAAGCATTTTAAGCAGAGTTGGGCACTTATGCATGAAAAGTCACATTTCAGCCTGAAATGTTGATTTTTCACTCTAAACTGCTTTTCTGTGCTGGAAATCACTTTAAACGGCTTAGAATGCTCCTGTAAGCATTTTAAGCAGAGTCGGGCACTTTTGCATGAAAAGTCACATTTCAGCCTGAAACGTTGATTTTTCACTCTAAACTGCTTTTCTGAGCTGGAAATCACTTTAAACGGCTTGTTTCATCGTTAGAATGCTCCTGTAAGCATTTTAAGCAGAGTTGGGCACTTTTGCATGAAAAGTCACATTTCAGCCTGAAACGTTGATTTTTCAGTCTAAACTGCTTTTCTGAGCTGGAAATCACTTTAAACGGCTTAGAATGCTCCTGTAAGCATTTTAAGCAGAGTTGTGCACTTTTGCATGAAAAGTCACATTTCAGCCTGAAACGTTGATTTTTCACTCTAAACTGCTTTTCTGAGCTGGAAATCACTTTAAACGGCTTAGAATGCTCCTGTTAGCATTTTAAGCAGAGTTGTGCACTTTTGCATGAAAAGTCACATTTCAGCCTGAAACGTTGATTTTTCACTCTAAATTGCTTTTCTGAGCTGGAAATCACTTTAAACGGCTTAGAATGCTCCTGTAAGCATTTTAAGCAGAGTTGGGCACTTTTGCATGAAAAGTCACATTTCAGCCTGAAACGTTGATTTTTCACTCTAAACTGCTTTTCTGAGCTGGAAATCACTTTAAACGGCTTAGAATGCTCCTGTAAGCATTTTAAGCAGAGTTGGGCACTTTTGCATGAAAAGTCACATTTCAGCCTGAAACGTTGATTTTTCACTCTAAACTGCTTCTCTGAGCTGAAAATCACTTATCCAAGATGGCGCCGCGGATGGCTGCCTCGGTGTTGAGCTCTCCAGTAGTTACACTGTTTTTGCTAGTTTGTCCTGTTTTATGTTTGTCATACGCTATCAGTTATACTAGGGACGAACTGCTGAACATTCGGCGGAACACTCCACAAAGTCTGTTACCTGATTTCATTTATTCGGACGTTTTGCTGAACGTTGTAGCTGGCGGAGCAGCGGCGCTGTTCAAGCGCTTCAAGACGCGCAGACGTGGTAAGCGAGCCGGTGCGCTCGCGAAGCTCAGACAGCGCGGATTCAGAACGGCGCTGCCTAGCATCCATCTAGCGAATGTCCGCTCTCTTTCTAACAAAATGGACGAACTCATCCTGCTCTCCCGGACAAACAGAGACTTTTCACGCTCAGCTGCTCTGTGTTTCACGGAAACCTGGCTGAATGACGCGACCCCGGACAACGCGTTAAGTCTTCCAGGCTTTCAGCTGTTTAGGGCAGACCGCGACGAAATATCAACGGGGAAATCGCGTGGCGGAGGAACATGTTTCTACATCAACGAAAGGTGGTGTACAGACATAAAAGTGTTAAAGAGGACGTGTTGTTCAGATCTAGAAACACTCATCATTAACTGCAAACCCTTCTACTCACCGCGGGAGTTTTGTTCATTCATTCTCGTGAGTGTTTACATTCATCCGCAAGCGCACGTGAGCTCAGCTCTACAGAAACTTGCTGATTTAATCACAGACACGGAACAACAACACCCAGACTCTGTTATTATCATTCTAGGCGACTTCAATAAAGCAAATCTCTCACGTGAGCTGCCTAAATTCAAACAGCACATTACATGCCCCACCAGAGGCAATAATATTTTGGACCATTGCTACACCACAACAAAGGATGCATATCGCTCTGTCGCCAGAGCAGCTCTAGGACTTTCCGATCACTGCCTGGTTCATCTTCTACCAACTTACAGACAAAAACTAAAAACTGCCAAACCTGCAGTAAAGATGGTTAAGAGATGGACTAACAAAACAGAGCGGGCATTACAAGCTTGTTTCGACCTCACTGACTGGAGTGTTTTTGAAGCTGCTGCCAGCGATCTGGACGAGCTCACAGAGACTGTAACATCATACATCAGTTTCTGTGAGGACTTATGCATCCCTACCAGGACTTATTTATCATTCAACAATGATAAACCATGGTTCACACCAAGACTCAGACAGCTCCGTCAGGCCAAAGAAGATGCCTACAGGAAAGGAGACAGAGTCTTGTACAATCAGGCCAGAAACACACTAAATAAGGAGATTAGAATGGCTAAGAGGAACTACGCTAAGAAGCTAGAACACCAGTTTTCCTCCAACGACCCTGCATCAGTGTGGAAAGGTCTAAAAGCCATTACCAACTACAAGACACCTCCCCCAGTCACTGAGGCCAATCTGCAGCTTGCTGAAGACCTGAATGAGTTCTACTGTAGATTTGAAACTCCCAGGCTAACACCACACACCCGCTCCGATCATCTCTCCACACAACCACTAACACCTCCAGCAACCCCCCTCTCCCCCACACCTGCACATCAGATCTGTGAAGAAGCTGTGCGCCTAGCCTTCAGGAAGAACAAAAGAAGGAAGGCACCAGGCCCAGACGGTGTAACACCATCCTGTCTGAAAGCTTGTGCTGACCAGCTGGCCCCCATCTTCACACAGATCTTTAATAGATCACTAGAGCTATGCAAAGTCCCCTCATGCTTTAAACGCTCTACCATCATCCCTGTCCCAAAGAAATCCAAAATTAATGGACTTAATGACTATAGACCTGTCGCTTTAACATCTGTGGTCATGAAGTCTTTTGAGAGGTTGGTTTTGGCTTTTCTGAAGGACATCACTGGACCCATACTAGACCCCCTGCAGTTTGCTTACAGAGCTAACAGGTCGGTAGACGATGCAGTCAACATGGGGCTGCACTTCATCCTGCAACACTTAGACAGACCAGGTACATACGTGAGGATCCTGTTTGTGGACTTTAGTTCCGCTTTTAACACCATCATCCCTACACTCCTCCAAACCAAACTAACCAACCTCTCTGTCCCTAGTTCTATCTGTCAGTGGATCACCAGCTTTCTGACAGATAGGCAACAGGTGGTGAGAATTGGAAAATTCACATCCAACATCTGCACTATCAGCACTGGTGCCCCACAGGGTTGCGTCCTCTCCCCACTGCTCTTCTCCCTGTACACCAATGATTGCACATCTAAAGACCCCTCTATCAAATTCCTCAAGTTTGCGGATGACACTACAATCATCAGCCTCATTCAGGACGGTGATGAGTCTGCTTACAGACAGGAAGTTAAAGAGCTAGCAGTCTGGTGCAATTATAACAACCTTGAGCTGAACACGATCAAAACAGTGGAGATGATTGTGGACTTCAGGAGAAACCCCCCTGCACTCCCTCCACTCACCATCATGGACAGCACTGTGACTGCAGTAGAGGCATTCAGGTTCCTGGGCACCACCATCTCTCATGATCTGAAGTGGGACACTCACATAGACTCTATTGTAAAGAAAGCCCAACAGAGACTGTACTTCCTACGTCAGCTGAGGAAATTCAACCTGCCACAGGAGTTGCTCATACAGTTCTACTCAGCTGTCATTGAGTCTGTTCTTTGCACTTCAATAACTGTATGGTTTGGGTCAACTACAAAATTACATATCAAAAGACTACAAAGGACAATTCGGTCTGCTGAAAGGATTATTAATGCCCCCCTGCCATCCCTCCAAGAACTGTACATATCCAGGGTGAGAAAAAGGGCTCAGAAAATCACTCGAGACCCCTCTCACCCTTGCCATCTGCTTTTTGAACTCTTGCCATCTGGTCGACGCTACAGAGCACTAAAAACCAGGACAGTCAGGCACAAGAACAGTTTCTTTCCCGAAGCAATCTACCTCATGAACAGTTAAATGTTCTCTACTGTGCAATAATATTAATATGTGCAATAACCTTACAGAGTATGTATATAATATGTGTATTTTATGTTCATATATTGCTTTATTATTTTATTATTTTTATTTCTATTCATATTTTTATCTTTATGTATCTGTGTGTCGTTTGTTGTCTCTGTCCACTGGAAGCTGTGACACAAAACAAATTCCTGATATGTGCAAACATAACTGGCAATAAAACCTCTTTCTGATTCTGATTCTGATTCTGAAACGGCTTGTTTCATCGTTAGAATGCCCCTGTAAGCATTTTAAGCAGAGTTGTGCACTTTTGCATGAAAAGTCACATTTCAGCCTGAAACGTGGATTTTTCAGTCTAAACTGCTTTTCTGAGCTGGAAATCACTTTAAACGGCTTGTTTCATCGTTAGAATGCTCCTGTAAGCATTTTAAGCAGAGTTGGGCACTTTTGCATGAAAAGTCACATTTCAGCCTGAAACGTTGATTTTTCACTCTAAACTGCTTCTCTGAGCTGAAAATCACTTTAAACGGCTTGTTTCATCGTTAGAATGCCCCTGTAAGCATTTTAAGCAGAGTTGTGCACTTTTGCATGAAAAATCACATTTCAGCCTGAAACGTTGATTTTTCACTCTAAACTGCTTTTCTGAGCTGGAAATCACTTTAAACGGCTTGTTTCATCGTTAGAATGCTCCTGTAAGCATTTTAAGCAGAGTTGGGCACTTTTGCATGAAAAGTCACATTTCAGCCTGAAACGTTGATTTTTCACTCTAAACTGCTTTTCTGAGCTGGAAATCACTGTAAACGGCTTAGAATGCTCCTGTAAGCATTTTAAGCAGAGTTGGGCACTTTTGCATGAAAAGTCACATTTCAGCCTGAAATGTTGATTTTTCACTCTAAACTGCTTTTCTGTGCTGGAAATCACTTTAAACGGCTTAGAATGCTCCTGTAAGCATTTTAAGCAGAGTCGGGCACTTTTGCATGAAAAGTCACATTTCAGCCTGAAACGTTGATTTTTCACTCTAAACTGCTTTTCTGAGCTGGAAATCACTTTAAACGGCTTGTTTCATCGTTAGAATGCTCCTGTAAGCATTTTAAGCAGAGTTGTGCACTTTTGCATGAAAAGTCACATTTCAGCCTGAAACGTTGATTTTTCAGTCTAAACTGCTTTTCTGAGCTGGAAATCACTTTAAACGGCTTAGAATGCTCCTGTAAGCATTTTAAGCAGAGTTGTGCACTTTTGCATGAAAAGTCACAATTCAGCCTGAAACGTTGATTTTTCACTCTAAACTGCTTTTCTGAGCTGGAAATCACTTTAAACGGCTTAGAATGCTCCTGTTAGCATTTTAAGCAGAGTTGTGCACTTTTGCATGAAAAGTCATATTTCAGCCTGAAACGTTGATTTTTCACTCTAAACTGCTTTTCTGAGCTGGAAATCACTTTAAACGGCTTAGAATGCTCCTGTTAGCATTTTAAGCAGAGTTGTGCACTTTTGCATGAAAAGTCATATTTCAGCCTGAAACGTTGATTTTTCACTCTAAACTGCTTTTCTGAGCTGGAAATCACTTTAAACGGCTTAGAATGCTCCTGTAAGCATTTTAAGCAGAGTTGGGCACTTTTGCAAGAAAAGTCACATTTCAGCCTGAAACGTGGATTTTTCAGTCTAAACTGCTTTTCTGAGCTGGAAATCACTTTAAACGGCTTGTTTCATCGTTAGAATGCTCCTGTAAGCATTTTAAGCAGAGTTGTGCACTTTTGCATGAAAAGTCACATTTCAGCCTGAAACGTTGATTTTTCACTCTAAACTGCTTTTCTGAGCTGGAAATCACTTTAAACGGCTTAGAATGCTCCTGTAAGCATTTTAAGCAGAGTTGTGCACTTTTGCATGAAAAGTCACATTTCAGCCTGAAACGTTGATTTTTCACTCTAAACTGCTTTTCTGAGCTGGAAATCACTTTAAACGGCTTAGAATGCTCCTGTAAGCATTTTAAGCAGAGTTGGGCACTTTTGCATGAAAAGTCACATTTCAGCCTGAAACGTTGGTTTTTCACTCTAAACTGCTTTTCTGAGCTGGAAATCACTTTAAACGGCTTAGAATGCTCCTGTAAGCATTTTAAGCAGAGTTGGGCACTTTTGCATGAAAAGTCACATTTCAGCCTGAAACGTTGATTTTTCACTCTAAACTGCTTCTCTGAGCTGAAAATCACTTTAAACGGCTTGTTTCATCGTTAGAATGCCCCTGTAAGCATTTTAAGCAGAGTTGTGCACTTTTGCATGAAAAGTCACATTTCAGCCTGAAACGTGGATTTTTCAGTCTAAACTGCTTTTCTGAGCTGGAAATCACTTTAAACGGCTTGTTTCATCGTTAGAATGCTCCTGTAAGCATTTTAAGCAGAGTTGGGCACTTTTGCATGAAAAGTCACATTTCAGCCTGAAACGTTGATTTTTCACTCTAAACTGCTTCTCTGAGCTGAAAATCACTTTAAACGGCTTGTTTCATCGTTAGAATGCCCCTGTAAGCATTTTAAGCAGAGTTGTGCACTTTTGCATGAAAAGTCACATTTCAGCCTGAAACGTTGATTTTTCACTCTAAACTGCTTTTCTGAGCTGGAAATCACTTTAAACGGCTTGTTTCATCGTTAGAATGCTCCTGTAAGCATTTTAAGCAGAGTTGGGCACTTTTGCATGAAAAGTCACATTTCAGCCTGAAACGTTGATTTTTCACTCTAAACTGCTTTTCTGAGCTGGAAATCACTGTAAACGGCTTAGAATGCTCCTGTAAGCATTTTAAGCAGAGTTGGGCACTTTTGCATGAAAAGTCACATTTCAGCCTGAAATGTTGATTTTTCACTCTAAACTGCTTTTCTGTGCTGGAAATCACTTTAAACGGCTTAGAATGCTCCTGTAAGCATTTTAAGCAGAGTCGGGCACTTTTGCATGAAAAGTCACATTTCAGCCTGAAACGTTGATTTTTCACTCTAAACTGCTTTTCTGAGCTGGAAATCACTTTAAACGGCTTGTTTCATCGTTAGAATGCTCCTGTAAGCATTTTAAGCAGAGTTGTGCACTTTTGCATGAAAAGTCACATTTCAGCCTGAAACGTTGATTTTTCAGTCTAAACTGCTTTTCTGAGCTGGAAATCACTTTAAACGGCTTAGAATGCTCCTGTAAGCATTTTAAGCAGAGTCGGGCACTTTTGCATGAAAAGTCACATTTCAGCCTGAAACGTTGATTTTTCACTCTAAACTGCTTTTCTGAGCTGGAAATCACTTTAAACGGCTTAGAATGCTCCTGTTAGCATTTTAAGCAGAGTTGTGCACTTTTGCATGAAAAGTCACATTTCAGCCTGAAACGTTGATTTTTCACTCTAAACTGCTTTTCTGAGCTGGAAATCACTTTAAACGGCTTAGAATGCTCCTGTAAGCATTTTAAGCAGAGTTGGGCACTTTTGCATGAAAAGTCACATTTCAGCCTGAAACGTTGATTTTTCACTCTAAACTGCTTTTCTGAGCTGGAAATCACTTTAAACGGCTTAGAATGCTCCTGTAAGCATTTTAAGCAGAGTTGGGCACTTTTGCATGAAAAGTCACATTTCAGCCTGAAACGTTGATTTTTCACTCTAAACTGCTTCTCTGAGCTGAAAATCACTTTAAACGGCTTGTTTCATCGTTAGAATGCCCCTGTAAGCATTTTAAGCAGAGTTGTGCACTTTTGCATGAAAAGTCACATTTCAGCCTGAAACGTGGATTTTTCAGTCTAAACTGCTTTTCTGAGCTGGAAATCACTTTAAACGGCTTGTTTCATCGTTAGAATGCTCCTGTAAGCATTTTAAGCAGAGTTGGGCACTTTTGCATGAAAAGTCACATTTCAGCCTGAAACGTTGATTTTTCACTCTAAACTGCTTCTCTGAGCTGAAAATCACTTTAAACGGCTTGTTTCATCGTTAGAATGCCCCTGTAAGCATTTTAAGCAGAGTTGTGCACTTTTGCATGAAAAATCACATTTCAGCCTGAAACGTTGATTTTTCACTCTAAACTGCTTTTCTGAGCTGGAAATCACTTTAAACGGCTTGTTTCATCGTTAGAATGCTCCTGTAAGCATTTTAAGCAGAGTTGGGCACTTTTGCATGAAAAGTCACATTTCAGCCTGAAACGTTGATTTTTCACTCTAAACTGCTTTTCTGAGCTGGAAATCACTTTAAACGGCTTAGAATGCTCCTGTTAGCATTTTAAGCAGAGTTGTGCACTTTTGCATGAAAAGTCATATTTCAGCCTGAAACGTTGATTTTTCACTCTAAACTGCTTTTCTGAGCTGGAAATCACTTTAAACGGCTTAGAATGCTCCTGTTAGCATTTTAAGCAGAGTTGTGCACTTTTGCATGAAAAGTCATATTTCAGCCTGAAACGTTGATTTTTCACTCTAAACTGCTTTTCTGAGCTGGAAATCACTTTAAACGGCTTAGAATGCTCCTGTTAGCATTTTAAGCAGAGTTGTGCACTTTTGCATGAAAAGTCATATTTCAGCCTGAAACGTTGATTTTTCACTCTAAACTGCTTTTCTGAGCTGGAAATCACTTTAAACGGCTTAGAATGCTCCTGTAAGCATTTTAAGCAGAGTTGGGCACTTTTGCAAGAAAAGTCACATTTCAGCCTGAAACGTTGATTTTTCACTCTAAACTGCTTTTCTGAGCTGGAAATCACTTTAAACGGCTTGTTTCATCGTTAGAATGCTCCTGTAAGCATTTTAAGCAGAGTTGTGCACTTTTGCATGAAAAGTCACATTTCAGCCTGAAACGTGGATTTTTCAGTCTAAACTGCTTTTCTGAGCTGGAAATCACTTTAAACGGCTTGTTTCATCGTTAGAATGCTCCTGTAAGCATTTTAAGCAGAGTTGGGCACTTTTGCATGAAAAGTCACATTTCAGCCTGAAACGTTGATTTTTCACTCTAAACTGCTTTTCTGAGCTGGAAATCACTCTAAACGGCTTAGAATGCTCCTGTAAGCATTTTAAGCAGAGTTGTGCACTTTTGCATGAAAAATCACATTTCAGCCTGAAACGTTGATTTTTCACTCTAAATTGCTTTTCTGAGCTGGAAATCACTTTAAACGGCTTAGAAAGCTCCTGTAAGCATTTTAAGCAGAGTTGTGCACTTTTGCATGAAAAGTCACATTTCAGCCTGAAACGTTGATTTTTCACTCTAAACTGCTTTTCTGAGCTGGAAATCACTTTAAACGGCTTGTTTCATCGTTAGAATGCTCCTGTAAGCATTTTAAGCAGAGTTGTGCACTTTTGCATGAAAAGTCATATTTCAGCCTGAAACGTTGATTTTTCACTCTAAACTGCTTTTCTGAGCTGGAAATCACTTTAAACGGCTTAGAATGCTCCTGTAAGCATTTTAAGCAGAGTTGGGCACTTTTGCATGAAAAGTCACATTTCAGCCTGAAACGTTGATTTTTCACTCTAAACTGCTTTTCTGAGCTGGAAATCACTTTAAACGGCTTAGAATGCTCCTGTAAGCATTTTAAGCAGAGTTGTGCACTTTTGCATGAAAAGTCACATTTCAGCCTGAAACGTTGATTTTTCACTCTAAACTGCTTCTCTGAGCTGGAAATCACTTTAAACGGCTTGTTTCATCGTTAGAATGCTCCTGTAAGCATTTTAAGCAGAGTTGGGCACTTTTGCATGAAAAGTCACATTTCAGCCTGAAACGTTGATTTTTCACTCTAAACTGCTTTTCTGAGCTGGAAATCACTTTAAACGGCTTAGAATGCTCCTGTAAGCATTTTAAGCAGAGTTGGGCACTTTTGCATGAAAAGTCACATTTCAGCCTGAAACGTTGATTTTTCACTCTAAACTGCTTTTCTGAGCTGGAAATCACTTTAAACGGCTTGTTTCATCGTTAGAATGCTCCTGTAAGCATTTTAAGCAGAGTTGTGCACTTTTGCATGAAAAGTCATATTTCAGCCTGAAACGTTGATTTTTCACTTTAAACTGCTTTTCTGAGCTGGAAATCACTTTAAACGGCTTGTTTCATCGTTAGAATGATCCTGTAAGCATTTTAAGCAGAGTTGTGCACTTTTGCATGAAAAGTCACATTTCAGCCTGAAACGTTGATTTTTCACTCTAAACTGCTTTTCTGAGCTGGAAATCACTTTAAACGGCTTAGAATGCTCCTGTAAGCATTTTAAGCAGGGTTGGGCACTTTTGCATGAAAAGTCACATTTCAGCCTGAAACGTTGATTTTTCACTCTAAACTGCTTTTCTGAGCTGGAAATCACTTTAAACGGCTTGTTTCATCGTTAGAATGCTCCTGTAAGCATTTTAAGCAGAGTTGTGCACTTTTGCATGAAAAGTCACATTTCAGCCTGAAACGTTGATTTTTCACTCTAAACTGCTTTTCTGAGCTGGAAATCACTTTAAACGGCTTAGAATGCTCCTGTAAGCATTTTAAGCAGAGTTGTGCACTTTTGCATGAAAAGTCACATTTCAGCCTGAAACGTTGATTTTTCACTCTAAACTGCTTTTCTGAGCTGGAAATCACTTTAAACGGCTTAGAATGCTCCTGTAAGCATTTTAAGCAGAGTTGTGCACTTTTGCATGAAAAGTCACATTTCAGCCTGAAACGTTGATTTTTCACTCTAAATTGCTTTTCTGAGCTGGAAATCACTTTAAACGGCTTATAATGCTCCTGTAAGCATTTTAAGCAGAGTTGTGCACTTTTGCATGAAAAGTCACAATTCAGCCTGAAACGTTGATTTTTCACTCTAAACTGCTTTTCTGAGCTGGAAATCACTTTAAACGGCTTAGAATGCTCCTGTAAGCATTTTAAGCAGAGTTGGGCACTTTTGCATGAAAAGTCACATTTCAGCCTGAAACGTTGATTTTTCACTCTAAACTGCTTTTCTGAGCTGGAAATCACTTTAAACGGCTTGTTTCATCGTTAGAATGCTCCTGTAAGCATTTTAAGCAGAGTTGTGCACTTTTGCATGAAAAGTCACATTTCAGCCTGAAACGTTGATTTTTCACTCTAAACTGCTTTTCTGAGCTGGAAATCACTTTAAACGGCTTAGAATGCTCCTGTAAGCATTTTAAGCAGAGTTGTGCACTTTTGCATGAAAAGTCACATTTCAGCCTGAAACGTTGATTTTTCACTCTAAACTGCTTCTCTGAGCTAAAAATCACTTTAAACGGCTTGTTTCATCGTTAGAATGCTCCTGTAAGCATTTTAAGCAGAGTTGGGCACTTTTGCATGAAAAGTCACATTTCAGCCTGAAACGTTGATTTTTCACTCTAAACTGCTTCTCTGAGCTGAAAATCACTTTAAACGGCTTGTTTCATCGTTAGAATGCCCCTGTAAGCATTTTAAGCAGAGTTGTGCACTTTTGCATGAAAAATCACATTTCAGCCTGAAACGTTGATTTTTCACTCTAAACTGCTTTTCTGAGCTGGAAATCACTTTAAACGGCTTGTTTCATCGTTAGAATGCTCCTGTAAGCATTTTAAGCAGAGTTGGGCACTTTTGCATGAAAAGTCACATTTCAGCCTGAAACGTTGATTTTTCACTCTAAACTGCTTTTCTGAGCTGGAAATCACTGTAAACGGCTTAGAATGCTCCTGTAAGCATTTTAAGCAGAGTTGGGCACTTTTGCATGAAAAGTCACATTTCAGCCTGAAACGTTGATTTTTCACTCTAAACTGCTTTTCTGTGCTGGAAATCACTTTAAACGGCTTAGAATGCTCCTGTAAGCATTTTAAGCAGAGTCGGGCACTTTTGCATGAAAAGTCACATTTCAGCCTGAAACGTTGATTTTTCACTCTAAACTGCTTTTCTGAGCTGGAAATCACTTTAAACGGCTTGTTTCATCGTTAGAATGCTCCTGTAAGCATTTTAAGCAGAGTTGTGCACTTTTGCATGAAAAGTCACATTTCAGCCTGAAACGTTGATTTTTCACTCTAAACTGCTTTTCTGAGCTGGAAATCACTTTAAACGGCTTAGAATGCTCCTGTAAGCATTTTAAGCAGAGTTGGGCACTTTTGCATGAAAAGTCACATTTCAGCCTGAAACGTTGATTTTTCACTCTAAACTGCTTTTCTGAGCTGGAAATCACTTTAAACGGCTTAGAATGCTCCTGTAAGCATTTTAAGCAGAGTTGTGCACTTTTGCATGAAAAGTCACATTTCAGCCTGAAACGTTGATTTTTCACTCTAAACTGCTTCTCTGAGCTGGAAATCACTTTAAACGGCTTGTTTCATCGTTAGAATGCTCCTGTAAGCATTTTAAGCAGAGTTGGGCACTTTTGCATGAAAAGTCACATTTCAGCCTGAAACGTTGATTTTTCACTCTAAACTGCTTTTCTGAGCTGGAAATCACTTTAAACGGCTTAGAATGCTCCTGTAAGCATTTTAAGCAGAGTTGGGCACTTTTGCATTAAAAGTCACATTTCAGCCTGAAACGTTGATTTTTCACTCTAAACTGCTTTTCTGAGCTGGAAATCACTTTAAACGGCTTGTTTCATCGTTAGAATGCTCCTGTAAGCATTTTAAGCAGAGTTGTGCACTTTTGCATGAAAAGTCATATTTCAGCCTGAAACGTTGATTTTTCACTTTAAACTGCTTTTCTGAGCTGGAAATCACTTTAAACGGCTTGTTTCATCGTTAGAATGCTCCTGTAAGCATTTTAAGCAGAGTTGTGCACTTTTGCATGAAAAGTCACATTTCAGCCTGAAACGTTGATTTTTCACTCTAAACTGCTTTTCTGAGCTGGAAATCACTTTAAACGGCTTAGAATGCTCCTGTAAGCATTTTAAGCAGAGTTGGGCACTTTTGCATGAAAAGTCACATTTCAGCCTGAAACGTTGATTTTTCACTCTAAACTGCTTTTCTGAGCTGGAAATCACTTTAAACGGCTTATAATGCTCCTGTAAGCATTTTAAGCAGAGTTGTGCACTTTTGCATGAAAAGTCACATTTCAGCCTGAAACGTTGATTTTTCACTCTAAATTGCTTTTCTGAGCTGGAAATCACTTTAAACGGCTTAGAATGCTCCTGTAAGCATTTTAAGCAGAGTTGGGCACTTTTGCATGAAAAGTCACATTTCAGCCTGAAACGTTGATTTTTCACTCTAAACTGCTTTTCTGAGCTGGAAATCACTTTAAACGGCTTGTTTCATCGTTAGAATGCTCCTGTAAGCATTTTAAGCAGAGTTGTGCACTTTTGCATGAAAAGTCACATTTCAGCCTGAAACGTTGATTTTTCACTCTAAACTGCTTTTCTGAACTGGAAATCACTTTAAACGGCTTAGAATGCTCCTATAAGCATTTTAAGCAGAGTTGGGCACTTTTGCATGAAAAGTCACATTTCTGCCTGGAACGTTGAATTTTCACTCTAAACTGCTTTTCTGAGCTGGAAATCACTTTAAACGGCTTGTTTCATCGTTAGAATGCTCCTGTAATCATTTTAAGCAGAGTTGTGCACTTTTGCATGAAAAGTCACATTTCAGCCTGAAACGTTGATTTTTCACTCTAAACTGCTTTTCTGAGCTGGAAATCACTTTAAACGGCTTAGAATGCTCCTGTAAGCATTTTAAGCAGAGTTGTGCACTTTTGCATGAAAAGTCACATTTCAGCCTGAAACGTTGATTTTTCACTCTAAACTGCTTCTCTGAGCTGGAAATCACTTTAAACGGCTTGTTTCATCGTTAGAATGCTCCTGTAAGCATTTTAAGCAGAGTTGTGCACTTTTGCATGAAAAGTCACATTTCAGCCTGAAACGTTGATTTTTCACTCTAAACTGTTTTTCTGAGCTGGAAATCACTTTAAACGGCTTAGAATGCTCCTGTAAGCATTTTAAGCAGAGTTGGGCACTTTTGCATGAAAAGTCACATTTCAGCCTGAAACGTTGGTTTTTCACTCTAAACTGCTTTTCTGAGCTGGAAATCACTTTAAACGGCTTGTTTCATCGTTAGAATGCTCCTGTAAGCATTTTAAGCAGAGTTGTGCACTTTTGCATGAAAAGTCACATTTCAGCATGAAACGTTGATTTTTCACTTTAAACTGCTTTTCTGAGCTGGAAATCACTTTAAACGGCTTGTTTCATCGTTAGAATGCTCCTGTAAGCATTTTAAGCAGAGTTGTGCACTTTTGCATGAAAAGTCACATTTCAGCCTGAAACGTTGATTTTTCACTCTAAACTGCTTTTCTGAGCTGGAAATCACTTTAAACGGCTTAGAATGCTCCTGTAAGCATTTTAAGCAGAGTTGTGCACTTTTGCATGAAAAGTCACATTTCAGCCTGAAACGTTGATTTTTCACTCTAAACTGCTTTTCTGAGCTGGAAATCACTTTAAACGGCTTAGAATGCTCCTGTAAGCATTTTAAGCAGAGTTGGGCACTTTTGCATGAAAAGTCACATTTCAGCCTGAAACGTTGATTTTTCACTCTAAACTGCTTTTCTGAGCTGGAAATCACTTTAAACGGCTTGTTTCATCGTTAGAATGCTCCTGTAAGCATTTTAAGCAGAGTTGTGCACTTTTGCATGAAAAGTCATATTTCAGCCTGAAACGTTGATTTTTCACTTTAAACTGCTTTTCTGAGCTGGAAATCACTTTAAACGGCTTGTTTCATCGTTAGAATGCTCCTGTTAGCATTTTAAGCAGAGTTGTGCACTTTTGCATGAAAAGTCACATTTCAGCCTGAAACGTTGATTTTTCACTCTAAACTGCTTTTCTGAGCTGGAAATCACTTTAAACGGCTTAGAATGCTCCTGTAAGCATTTTAAGCAGAGTTGGGCACTTTTGCATGAAAAGTCACATTTCAGCCTGAAACGTTGATTTTTCACTCTAAACTGCTTTTCTGAGCTGGAAATCACTTTAAACGGCTTGTTTCATCGTTAGAATGCTCCTGTAAGCATTTTAAGCAGAGTTGTGCACTTTTGCATGAAAAGTCACATTTCAGCCTGAAACGTTGATTTTTCAGTATAAACTGCTTTTCTGAGCTGGAAATCACTTTAAACGGCTTAGAATGCTCCTGTAAGCATTTTAAGCAGAGTTGTGCACTTTTGCATGAAAAGTCACATTTCAGCCTGAAACGTTGATTTTTCACTCTAAACTGCTTTTCTGAGCTGGAAATCACTTTAAACAGCTTAGAATGCTCCTGTAAGCATTTTAAGCAGAGTTGTGCACTTTTGCATGAAAAGTCACATTTCAGCCTGAAACGTTGATTTTTCACTCTAAATTGCTTTTCTGAGCTGGAAATCACTTTAAACGGCTTATAATGCTCCTGTAAGCATTTTAAGCAGAGTTGTGCACTTTTGCATGAAAAGTCACATTTCAGCCTGAAACGTTGATTTTTCACTCTAAACTGCTTTTCTGAGCTGGAAATCACTTTAAACGGCTTAGAATGCTCCTGTAAGCATTTTAAGCAGAGTTGGGCACTTTTGCATGAAAAGTCACATTTCAGCCTGAAACGTTGATTTTTCACTCTAAACTGCTTTTCTGAGCTGGAAATCACTTTAAACGGCTTGTTTCATCGTTAGAATGCTCCTGTAAGCATTTTAAGCAGAGTTGTGCACTTTTGCATGAAAAGTCACATTTCAGCCTGAAACGTTGATTTTTCACTCTAAACTGCTTTTCTGAACTGGAAATCACTTTAAACGGCTTAGAATGCTCCTATAAGCATTTTAAGCAGAGTTGGGCACTTTTGCATGAAAAGTCACATTTCTGCCTGGAACGTTGAATTTTCACTCTAAACTGCTTTTCTGAGCTGGAAATCACTTTAAACGGCTTGTTTCATCGTTAGAATGCTCCTGTAATCATTTTAAGCAGAGTTGTGCACTTTTGCATGAAAAGTCACATTTCAGCCTGAAACGTTGATTTTTCACTCTAAACTGCTTTTCTGAGCTGGAAATCACTTTAAACGGCTTAGAATGCTCCTGTAAGCATTTTAAGCAGAGTTGTGCACTTTTGCATGAAAAGTCACATTTCAGCCTGAAACGTTGATTTTTCACTCTAAACTGCTTCTCTGAGCTGGAAATCACTTTAAACGGCTTGTTTCATCGTTAGAATGCTCCTGTAAGCATTTTAAGCAGAGTTGTGCACTTTTGCATGAAAAGTCACATTTCAGCCTGAAACGTTGATTTTTCACTCTAAACTGTTTTTCTGAGCTGGAAATCACTTTAAACGGCTTAGAATGCTCCTGTAAGCATTTTAAGCAGAGTTGGGCACTTTTGCATGAAAAGTCACATTTCAGCCTGAAACGTTGGTTTTTCACTCTAAACTGCTTTTCTGAGCTGGAAATCACTTTAAACGGCTTGTTTCATCGTTAGAATGCTCCTGTAAGCATTTTAAGCAGAGTTGTGCACTTTTGCATGAAAAGTCACATTTCAGCATGAAACGTTGATTTTTCACTTTAAACTGCTTTTCTGAGCTGGAAATCACTTTAAACGGCTTGTTTCATCGTTAGAATGCTCCTGTAAGCATTTTAAGCAGAGTTGTGCACTTTTGCATGAAAAGTCACATTTCAGCCTGAAACGTTGATTTTTCACTCTAAACTGCTTTTCTGAGCTGGAAATCACTTTAAACGGCTTAGAATGCTCCTGTAAGCATTTTAAGCAGAGTTGGGCACTTTTGCATGAAAAGTCACATTTCAGCCTGAAACGTTGATTTTTCACTCTAAACTGCTTTTCTGAGCTGGAAATCACTTTAAACGGCTTAGAATGCTCCTGTAAGCATTTTAAGCAGAGTTGGGCACTTTTGCATGAAAAGTCACATTTCAGCCTGAAACGTTGATTTTTCACTCTAAACTGCTTTTCTGAGCTGGAAATCACTTTAAACGGCTTAGAATGCTCCTGTAAGCATTTTAAGCAGAGTTGGGCACTTTTGCATGAAAAGTCACATTTCAGCCTGAAACGTTGATTTTTCACTCTAAACTGCTTTTCTGAGCTGGAAATCACTTTAAACGGCTTAGAATGCTCCTGTAAGCATTTTAAGCAGAGTTGGGCACTTTTGCATGAAAAGTCACATTTCAGCCTGAAACGTTGATTTTTCACTCTAAACTGCTTTTCTGAGCTGGAAATCACTTTAAACGGCTTGTTTCATCGTTAGAATGCTCCTGTAAGCATTTTAAGCAGAGTTGTGCACTTTTGCATGAAAAGTCATATTTCAGCCTGAAACGTTGATTTTTCACTTTAAACTGCTTTTCTGAGATGGAAATCACTTTAAACGGCTTGTTTTATCGTTAGAATGCTCCTGTAAGCATTTTAAGCAGAGTTGTGCACTTTTGCATGAAAAGTCACATTTCAGCCTGAAACGTTGATTTTTCACTCTAAACTGCTTTTCTGAGCTGGAAATCACTTTAAACGGCTTAGAATGCTCCTGTAAGCATTTTAAGCAGAGTTGTGCACTTTTGCATGAAAAGTCACATTTCAGCCTGAAACGTTGATTTTTCACTCTAAACTGCTTTTCTGAGCTGGAAATCACTTTAAACGGCTTAGAATGCTCCTGTAAGCATTTTAAGCAGAGTTGGGCACTTTTGCATGAAAAGTCACATTTCAGCCTGAAACGTTGATTTTTCACTCTAAACTGCTTTTCTGAGCTGGAAATCACTTTAAACGGCTTAGAATGCTCCTGTAAGCATTTTAAGCAGAGTTGGGCACTTTTGCATGAAAAGTCACATTTCAGCCTGAAACGTTGATTTTTCACTCTAAACTGCTTCTCTGAGCTGGAAATCACTTTAAACGGCTTGTTTCATCGTTAGAATGCTCCTGTAAGCATTTTAAGCAGAGTTGTGCACTTTTGCATGAAAAGTCACATTTCAGCCTGAAACGTTGATTTTTCAGTCTAAACTGCTTTTCTGAGCTGGAAATCACTTTAAACGGCTTAGAATGCTCCTGTAAGCATTTTAAGCAGAGTTGTGCACTTTTGCATGAAAAGTCACATTTCAGCCTGAAACGTTGATTTTTCACTCTAAACTGCTTTTCTGAGCTGGAAATCACTTTAAACGGCTTAGAATGCTCCTGTAAGCATTTTAAGCAGAGTTGTGCACTTTTGCATGAAAAGTCACATTTCAGCCTGAAACGTTGATTTTTCACTCTAAATTGCTTTTCTGAGCTGGAAATCACTTTAAACGGCTTATAATGCTCCTGTAAGCATTTTAAGCAGAGTTGGGCACTTTTGCATGAAAAGTCACATTTCAGCCTGAAACGTTGATTTTTCACTCTAAACTGCTTTTCTGAGCTGGAAATCACTTTAAACGGCTTAGAATGCTCCTGTAAGCATTTTAAGCAGAGCTGGGCACTTTTGCATGAAAAGTCACATTTCAGCCTGAAACGTTGATTTTTCACTCTAAACTGCTTCTCTGAGCTGAAAATCACTTTAAACGGCTTGTTTCATCGTTAGAATGCCCCTGTAAGCATTTTAAGCAGAGTTGTGCACTTTTGCATGAAAAATCACATTTCAGCCTGAAACGTTGATTTTTCACTCTAAACTGCTTTTCTGAGCTGGAAATCACTTTAAACGGCTTGTTTCATCGTTAGAATGCTCCTGTAAGCATTTTAAGCAGAGTTATGCACTTTTGCATGAAAAGTCACATTTCAGCCTGAAACGTTGATTTTTCACTCTAAACTGCTTTTCTGAGCTGGAAATCACTTTAAACGGCTTGTTTCATCGTTAGAATGCTCCTGTAAGCATTTTAAGCAGAGTTGGGCACTTTTGCATGAAAAGTCACATTTCAGCCTGAAACGTTGATTTTTCACTCTAAACTGCTTTTCTGAGCTGGAAATCACTTTAAACGGCTTAGAATGCTCCTGTAAGCATTTTAAGCAGAGTTGGGCACTTTTGCATGAAAAGTCACATTTCAGCCTGAAACGTTGATTTTTCACTCTAAACTGCTTTTCTGAGCTGGAAATCACTTTAAACGGCTTGTTTCATCGTTAGAATGCTCCTGTAAGCATTTTAAGCAGAGTTGTGCACTTTTGCATGAAAAGTCATATTTCAGCCTGAAACGTTGATTTTTCACTTTAAACTGCTTTTCTGAGATGGAAATCACTTTAAACGGCTTGTTTTATCGTTAGAATGCTCCTGTAAGCATTTTAAGCAGAGTTGTGCACTTTTGCATGAAAAGTCACATTTCAGCCTGAAACGTTGATTTTTCACTCAAAACTGCTTTTCTGAGCTGGAAATCACTTTAAACGGCTTAGAATGCTCCTGTAAGCATTTTAAGCAGAGTTGTGCACTTTTGCATGAAAAGTCACATTTCAGCCTGAAACGTTGATTTTTCACTCTAAACTGCTTTTCTGAGCTGGAAATCACTTTAAACGGCTTAGAATGCTCCTGTAAGCATTTTAAGCAGAGTTGGGCACTTTTGCATGAAAAGTCACATTTCAGCCTGAAACGTTGATTTTTCACTCTAAACTGCTTTTCTGAGCTGGAAATCACTTTAAACGGCTTAGAATGCTCCTGTAAGCATTTTAAGCAGAGTTGGGCACTTTTGCATGAAAAGTCACATTTCAGCCTGAAACGTTGATTTTTCACTCTAAACTGCTTCTCTGAGCTGGAAATCACTTTAAACGGCTTGTTTCATCGTTAGAATGCTCCTGTAAGCATTTTAAGCAGAGTTGTGCACTTTTGCATGAAAAGTCACATTTCAGCCTGAAACGTTGATTTTTCAGTCTAAACTGCTTTTCTGAGCTGGAAATCACTTTAAACGGCTTAGAATGCTCCTGTAAGCATTTTAAGCAGAGTTGTGCACTTTTGCATGAAAAGTCACATTTCAGCCTGAAACGTTGATTTTTCACTCTAAACTGCTTTTCTGAGCTGGAAATCACTTTAAACGGCTTAGAATGCTCCTGTAAGCATTTTAAGCAGAGTTGTGCACTTTTGCATGAAAAGTCACATTTCAGCCTGAAACGTTGATTTTTCACTCTAAATTGCTTTTCTGAGCTGGAAATCACTTTAAACGGTTTATAATGCTCCTGTAAGCATTTTAAGCAGAGTTGGGCACTTTTGCATGAAAAGTCACATTTCAGCCTGAAACGTTGATTTTTCACTCTAAACTGCTTTTCTGAGCTGGAAATCACTTTAAACGGCTTAGAATGCTCCTGTAAGCATTTTAAGCAGAGCTGGGCACTTTTGCATGAAAAGTCACATTTCAGCCTGAAACGTTGATTTTTCACTCTAAACTGCTTCTCTGAGCTGAAAATCACTTTAAACGGCTTGTTTCATCGTTAGAATGCCCCTGTAAGCATTTTAAGCAGAGTTGTGCACTTTTGCATGAAAAATCACATTTCAGCCTGAAACGTTGATTTTTCACTCTAAACTGCTTTTCTGAGCTGGAAATCACTTTAAACGGCTTGTTTCATCGTTAGAATGCTCCTGTAAGCATTTTAAGCAGAGTTATGCACTTTTGCATGAAAAGTCACATTTCAGCCTGAAACGTTGATTTTTCACTCTAAACTGCTTTTCTGAGCTGGAAATCACTTTAAACGGCTTGTTTCATCGTTAGAATGCTCCTGTAAGCATTTTAAGCAGAGTTGGGCACTTTTGCATGAAAAGTCACATTTCAGCCTGAAACGTTGATTTTTCACTCTAAACTGCTTTTCTGTGCTGGAAATCACTTTAAACGGCTTAGAATGCTCCTGTAAGCATTTTAAGCAGAGTCGGGCACTTTTGCATGAAAAGTCACATTTCAGCCTGAAACGTTGATTTTTCACTCTAAACTGCTTTTCTGAGCTGGAAATCACTTTAAACGGCTTGTTTCATCGTTAGAATGCTCCTGTAAGCATTTTAAGCAGAGTTGTGCACTTTTGCATGAAAAGTCACATTTCAGCCTGAAACGTTGATTTTTCACTCTAAACTGCTTTTCTGAGCTGGAAATCACTTTAAACGGCTTAGAATGCTCCTGTAAGCATTTTAAGCAGAGTTGTGCACTTTTGCATGAAAAGTCACATTTCAGCCTGAAACGTTGATTTTTCACTCTAAATTGCTTTTCTGAGCTGGAAATCACTTTGAACGGCTTAGAAAGCTCCTGTAAGCATTTTAAGCAGAGTTGTGCACTTTTGCATGAAAAGTCACATTTCAGCCTGAAACGTTGATTTTTCACTCTAAACTGCTTTTCTGAGCTGGAAATCACTTTAAACGGCTTGTTTCATCGTTAGAATGCTCCTGTAAGCATTTTAAGCAGAGTTGTGCACTTTTGCATGAAAAGTCATATTTCAGCCTGAAACGTTGATTTTTCACTCTAAACTGCTTTTCTGAGCTGGAAATCACTTTAAACGGCTTGTTTCATCGTTAGAATGCTCCTGTAAGCATTTTAAGCAGAGTTGTGCACTTTTGCATGAAAAGTGACATTTCAGCCTGAAACGTTGTTTTTTCACTCTAAACTGCTTTTCTGAGCTGGAAATCACTTTAAACGGCTTGTTTCATCATTAGAATGCTCCTGTAAGCATTTTAAGCAGAGTTGTGCACTTTTGCATGAAAAGTCACATTTCTGCCTGAAAGTTGATTTTTCACTCTAAACTGCTTTTCTGAGCTGGAAATCACTTAAAACGGCTTGTTTCATCGTTAGAATGCTCCTGTAAGCATTTTAAGCAGAGTTGTGCACTTTTGCATGAAAAGTGACATTTCAGCCTGAAGCGTTGATTTTTCACTCTAAACTGCTTTTCTGAGCTGGAAATCACTTTAAACGGCTTGTTTCATCGTTAGAATGCTCCTGTAAGCATTTTAAGCAGAGTTGTGCACTTTTGCATGAAAAGTGACATTTCAGCCTGAAACGTTGATTTTTCACTCAAAACTGCTTTTCTGAGCTAGAAATCACTTCAAACGGCTTGTTTCATCATTAGAATGCTCCTGTAAGCATTTTAAGCAGAGTTGTGCACTTTTGCATGAAAAGTGACATTTCAGCCTGAAACGTTGATTTTTCACTCAAAACTGCTTTTCTGAGCTGGTAATCACTTTAAACGGATTGTTTCATCATTAGGATGCTCCTGTAAGCATTTTAAGCAGAGTTGTGCACTTTTGCATGAAAAGTGACATTTCAGCCTGAAACGTTGTTTTTTCACTCTAAACTGCTTTTCTGAGCTGGAAATCACTTTAAACGGCTTGTTTCATCGTTAGAATGCTCCTGTAAGCATTTTAAGCAGAGTTGTGCACTTTTGCATGAAAAGTCACATTTCAGCCTGAAAGTTGATTTTTCACTCTAAACTGCTTTTCTGAGCTGGAAATCACTTTAAACGGCTTGTTTCATCGTTAGAATGCTCCTGTAAGCATTTTAAGCAGAGTTGTGCACTTTTGCATGAAAAGTGACATTTCAGCCTGAAACGTTGATTTTTAACTCTAAACTGCTTTTCTGAGCTAGAAATCACTTCAAACGGCTTGTTTCATCGTTAGAATGCTCCTGTAAGCATTTTAAGCAGAGTTGTGCACTTTTGCATGAAAAGTGACATTTCAGCCTGAAACGTTGATTTTTCACTCAAAACTGCTTTTCTGAGCTGGTAATCACTTTAAACGGATTGTTTCATCATTAGGATGCTCCTGTAAGCATTTTAAGCAGAGTTGTGCACTTTTGCATGAAAAGTCACATTTCAGCCTGAAACGTTGATTTTTCACTCTAAACTGCTTTTCTGAGCTGGAAATCACTTTAAACGGCTTGTTTCGTCGTTAGAATGCTCCTGTAAGCATTTTAAGCAGAGTTGTGCACTTTTGCATGAAAAGTCATATTTCAGCCTGAAACGTTGATTTTTCACTCTAAACTGCTTTTCTGAGCTGGAAATCACTTTAAACGGCTTGTTTCATCGTTAGAATGCTCCTGTAAGCATTTTAAGCAGAGTTGTGCACTTTTGCATGAAAAGTCACATTTCAGCCTGAAACGTTGATTTTTCACTCTAAACTGCTTTTCTGAGCTGGAAATCACTTTAAACGGCTTAGAATGCTCCTGTAAGCATTTTAAGCAGAGTTGGGCACTTTTGCATGAAAAGTCACATTTCAGCCTGAAACGTTGATTTTTCACTCTAAACTGCTTTTCTGAGCTGGAAATCACTTTAAACGGCTTAGAATGCTCCTGTAAGCATTTTAAGCAGAGTTGTGCACTTTTGAATGAAAAGTCACATTTCAGCCTGAAACGTTGATTTTTCACTCTAAACTGCTTCTCTGAGCTGGAAATCACTTTAAACGGCTTGTTTCATCGTTAGAATGCTCCTGTAAGCATTTTAAGCAGAGTTGGGCACTTTTGCATGAAAAGTCACATTTCAGCCTGAAACGTTGATTTTTCACTCTAAACTGCTTTTCTGAGCTGGAAATCACTTTAAACGGCTTAGAATGCTCCTGTAAGCATTTTAAGCAGAGTTGGGCACTTTTGCATGAAAAGTCACATTTAAGCCTGAAACGTTGATTTTTCACTCTAAACTGCTTTTCTGAGCTGGAAATCACTTTAAACGGCTTGTTTCATCGTTAGAATGCTCCTGTAAGCATTTTAAGCAGAGTTGTGCACTTTTGCATGAAAAGTCATATTTCAGCCTGAAACGTTGATTTTTCACTTTAAACTGCTTTTCTGAGCTGGAAATCACTTTAAACGGCTTGTTTCATCGTTAGAATGCTCCTGTAAGCATTTTAAGCAGAGTTGGGCACTTTTGCATGAAAAGTCACATTTCAGCCTGAAACGTTGATTTTTCACTCTAAACTGCTTTTCTGAGCTGGAAATCACTTTAAACGGCTTGTTTCATCGTTAGAATGCTCCTGTAAGCATTTTAAGCAGAGTTGGGCACTTTTGCATGAAAAGTCACATTTCAGCCTGAAACGTTGATTTTTCACTCTAAACTGCTTTTCTGAGCTGGAAATCACTTTAAACGGCTTAGAATGCTCCTGTAAGCATTTTAAGCAGAGTTGTGCACTTTTGAATGAAAAGTCACATTTCAGCCTGAAACGTTGATTTTTCACTCTAAACTGCTTCTCTGAGCTGGAAATCACTTTAAACGGCTTGTTTCATCGTTAGAATGCTCCTGTAAGCATTTTAAGCAGAGTTGGGCACTTTTGCATGAAAAGTCACATTTCAGCCTGAAACGTTGATTTTTCACTCTAAACTGCTTTTCTGAGCTGGAAATCACTTTAAACGGCTTAGAATGCTCCTGTAAGCATTTTAAGCAGAGTTGGGCACTTTTGCATGAAAAGTCACATTTCAGCCTGAAACGTTGATTTTTCACTCTAAACTGCTTTTCTGAGCTGGAAATCACTTTAAACGGCTTGTTTCATCGTTAGAATGCTCCTGTAAGCATTTTAAGCAGAGTTGTGCACTTTTGCATGAAAAGTCATATTTCAGCCTGAAACGTTGATTTTTCACTTTAAACTGCTTTTCTGAGCTGGAAATCACTTTAAACGGCTTGTTTCATCGTTAGAATGCTCCTGTAAGCATTTTAAGCAGAGTTGGGCACTTTTGCATGAAAAGTCACATTTCAGCCTGAAACGTTGATTTTTCACTCTAAACTGCTTTTCTGAGCTGGAAATCACTTTAAACGGCTTAGAATGCTCCTGTAAGCATTTTAAGCAGAGTTGGGCACTTTTGCATGAAAAGTCACATTTCAGCCTGAAACGTTGATTTTTCACTCTAAACTGCTTTTCTGAGCTGGAAATCACTTTAAACGGCTTGTTTCATCGTTAGAATGCTCCTGTAAGCATTTTAAGCAGAGTTGGGCACTTTTGCATGAAAAGTCACATTTCAGCCTGAAACGTTGATTTTTCACTCTAAACTGCTTTTCTGAGCTGGAAATCACTTTAAACGGCTTAGAATGCTCCTGTAAGCATTTTAAGCAGAGTTGGGCACTTTTGCATGAAAAGTCACATTTCAGCCTGAAACGTTGATTTTTCACTCTAAACTGCTTTTCTGAGCTGGAAATCACTTTAAACGGCTTGTTTCATCGTTAGAATGCTCCTGTAAGCATTTTAAGCAGAGTTGTGCACTTTTGCATGAAAAGTCATATTTCAGCCTGAAACGTTGATTTTTCACTTTAAACTGCTTTTCTGAGCTGGAAATCACTTTAAACGGCTTAGAATGCTCCTGTAAGCATTTTAAGCAGAGTTGTGCACTTTTGCATGAAAAGTCACATTTCAGCCTGAAACGTTGATTTTTCACTCTAAACTGCTTTTCTGAGCTGGAAATCACTTTAAACGGCTTAGAATGCTCCTGTAAGCATTTTAAGCAGAGTTGGGCACTTTTGCATGAAAAGTCACATTTCAGCCTGAAACGTTGATTTTTCACTCTAAACTGCTTTTCTGAGCTGGAAATCACTTTAAACGGCTTGTTTCATCGTTAGAATGCTCCTGTAAGCATTTTAAGCAGAGTTGTGCACTTTTGCATGAAAAGTCACATTTCAGCCTGAAACGTTGATTTTTCAGTCTAAACTGCTTTTCTGAGCTGGAAATCACTTTAAACGGCTTAGAATGCTCCTGTAAGCATTTTAAGCAGAGTTGTGCACTTTTGCATGAAAAGTCACATTTCAGCCTGAAACGTTGATTTTTCACTCTAAACTGCTTTTCTGAGCTGGAAATCACTTTAAACGGCTTAGAATGCTCCTGTAAGCATTTTAAGCAGAGTTGTGCACTTTTGCATGAAAAGTCACATTTCAGCCTGAAACGTTGATTTTTCACTCTAAATTGCTTTTCTGAGCTGGAAATCACTTTAAACGGCTTATAATGCTCCTGTAAGCATTTTAAGCAGAGTTGGGCACTTTTGCATGAAAAGTCACATTTCAGCCTGAAACGTTGATTTTTCACTCTAAACTGCTTTTCTGGGCTGGAAATCACTTTAAACGGCTTGTTTCATCGTTAGAATGCTCCTGTAATCATTTTAAGCAGAGTTGTGCACTTTTGCATGAAAAGTCACATTTCAGCCTGAAACGTTGATTTTTCACTCTAAACTGCTTTTCTGAGCTGGAAATCACTTTAAACGGCTTGTTTCATCGTTAGAATGCTCCTGTAAGCATTTTAAGCAGAGTTGTGCACTTTTGCATGAAAAGTCACATTTCAGCCTGAAACGTTGATTTTTCACTCTAAACTGCTTTTCTGAACTGGAAATCACTTTAAACGGCTTAGAATGCTCCTATAAGCATTTTAAGCAGAGTTGGGCACTTTTGCATGAAAAGTCACATTTCTGCCTGGAACGTTGAATTTTCACTCTAAACTGCTTTTCTGCGCTGGAAATCACTTTAAACGGCTTGTTTCATCGTTAGAATGCTCCTGTAATCATTTTAAGCAGAGTTGTGCACTTTTGCATGAAAAGTCACATTTCAGCCTGAAACGTTGATTTTTCACTCTAAACTGCTTTTCTGAACTGGAAATCACTTTAAACGGCTTAGAATGCTCCTGTAAGCATTTTAAGCAGAGTTGGGCACTTTTGCATGAAAAGTCACATTTCTGCCTGAAACGTTGATTTTTCACTCTAAACTGCTTTTCTGAGCTGGAAATCACTTTAAACGGCTTGTTTCATCGTTAGAATGCTCCTGTAATCATTTTAAGCAGAGTTGTGCACTTTTGCATGAAAAGTCACATTTCAGCCTGAAACGTTGATTTTTCACTCTAAACTGCTTTTCTGAGCTGGAAATCACTTTAAACGGCTTAGAATGCTCCTGTAAGCATTTTAAGCAGAGTTGTGCACTTTTGCATGAAAAGTCACATTTCAGCCTGAAACGTTGATTTTTCACTCTAAACTGCTTCTCTGAGCTGGAAATCACTTTAAACGGCTTGTTTCATCGTTAGAATGCTCCTGTAAGCATTTTAAGCAGAGTTGTGCACTTTTGCATGAAAAGTCACATTTCAGCCTGAAACGTTGATTTTTCACTCTAAACTGTTTTTCTGAGCTGGAAATCACTTTAAACGGCTTAGAATGCTCCTGTAAGCATTTTAAGCAGAGTTGGGCACTTTTGCATGAAAAGTCACATTTCAGCCTGAAACGTTGGTTTTTCACTCTAAACTGCTTTACTGAGCTGGAAATCACTTTAAACGGCTTGTTTCATCGTTAGAATGCTCCTGTAAGCATTTTAAGCAGAGTTGTGCACTTTTGCATGAAAAGTCACATTTCAGCATGAAACATTGATTTTTCACTTTAAACTGCTTTTCTGAGCTGGAAATCACTTTAAACGGCTTGTTTCATCGTTAGAATGCTCCTGTAAGCATTTTAAGCAGAGTTGTGCACTTTTGCATGAAAAGTCACATTTCAGCCTGAAAGTTGATTTTTCACTCTAAACTGCTTTTCTGAGCTGGAAATCACTTTAAACGGCTTAGAATGCTCCTGTAAGCATTTTAAGCAGAGTTGTGCACTTTTGCATGAAAAGTCACATTTCAGCCTGAAACGTTGATTTTTCACTCTAAACTGCTTTTCTGAGCTGGAAATCACTTTAAACGGCTTAGAATGCTCCTGTAAGCATTTTAAGCAGAGTTGTGCACTTTTGCATGAAAAGTCACATTTCAGCCTGAAACGTTGATTTTTCACTCTAAACTGCTTTTCTGAGCTGGAAATCACTTTAAACGGCTTGTTTCATCGTTAGAATGCTCCTGTAAGCATTTTAAGCAGAGTTGTGCACTTTTGCATGAAAAGTCATATTTCAGCCTGAAACGTTGATTTTTCACTTTAAACTGCTTTTCTGAGCTGGAAATCACTTTAAACGGCTTAGAATGCTCCTGTAAGCATTTTAAGCAGAGTTGGGCACTTTTGCATGAAAAGTCACATTTCAGCCTGAAACGTTGATTTTTCACTCTAAACTGCTTTTCTGAGCTGGAAATCACTTTAAACGGCTTGTTTCATCGTTAGAATGCTCCTGTAAGCATTTTAAGCAGAGTTGTGCACTTTTGCATGAAAAGTCACATTTCAGCCTGAAACGTTGATTTTTCACTCTAAACTGCTTTTCTGAGCTGGAAATCACTTTAAATGGCTTAGAATGCTCCTGTAAGCATTTTAAGCAGAGTTATGCACTTTTGCATGAAAAGTCACATTTCAGCCTGAAACGTTGATTTTTCACTCTAAACTGCTTTTCTGAGCTGGAAATCACTTTAAACGGCTTAGAATGCTCCTGTAAGCATTTTAAGCAGAGTTGGGCACTTTTGCATGAAAAGTCACATTTCAGCCTGAAACGTTGATTTTTCACTCTAAACTGCTTTTCTGAGCTGGAAATCACTTTAAACGGCTTAGAATGCTCCTGTAAGCATTTTAAGCAGAGTTGGGCACTTTTGCATGAAAAGTCACATTTCAGCCTGAAACGTTGATTTTTCACTCTAAACTGCTTCTCTGAGCTGGAAATCACTTTAAACGGCTTGTTTCATCGTTAGAATGCTCCTGTAAGCATTTTAAGCAGAGTTGTGCACTTTTGCATGAAAAGTCACATTTCAGCCTGAAACGTTGATTTTTCAGTCTAAACTGCTTTTCTGAGCTGGAAATCACTTTAAACGGCTTAGAATGCTCCTGTAAGCATTTTAAGCAGAGTTGTGCACTTTTGCATGAAAAGTCACATTTCAGCCTGAAACGTTGATTTTTCACTCTAAACTGCTTTTCTGAGCTGGAAATCACTTTAAACGGCTTAGAATGCTCCTGTAAGCATTTTAAGCAGAGTTGTGCACTTTTGCATGAAAAGTCACATTTCAGCCTGAAACGTTGATTTTTCACTCTAAATTGCTTTTCTGAGCTGGAAATCACTTTAAACGGCTTATAATGCTCCTGTAAGCATTTTAAGCAGAGTTGGGCACTTTTGCATGAAAAGTCACATTTCAGCCTGAAACGTTGATTTTTCACTCTAAACTGCTTTTCTGAGCTGGAAATCACTTTAAACGGCTTAGAATGCTCCTGTAAGCATTTTAAGCAGAGCTGGGCACTTTTGCATGAAAAGTCACATTTCAGCCTGAAACGTTGATTTTTCACTCTAAACTGCTTCTCTGAGCTGAAAATCACTTTAAACGGCTTGTTTCATCGTTAGAATGCCCCTGTAAGCATTTTAAGCAGAGTTGTGCACTTTTGCATGAAAAATCACATTTCAGCCTGAAACGTTGATTTTTCACTCTAAACTGCTTTTCTGAGCTGGAAATCACTTTAAACGGCTTGTTTCATCGTTAGAATGCTCCTGTAAGCATTTTAAGCAGAGTTATGCACTTTTGCATGAAAAGTCACATTTCGGCCTGAAACGTTGATTTTTCACTCTAAACTGCTTTTCTAAGCTGGAAATCACTTTAAACGGCTTGTTTCATCGTTAGAATGCTCCTGTAAGCATTTTAAGCAGAGTTGGGCACTTTTGCATGAAAAGTCACATTTCAGCCTGAAACGTTGATTTTTCACTCTAAACTGCTTTTCTGTGCTGGAAATCACTTTAAACGGCTTAGAATGCTCCTGTAAGCATTTTAAGCAGAGTCGGGCACTTTTGCATGAAAAGTCACATTTCAGCCTGAAACGTTGATTTTTCACTCTAAACTGCTTTTCTGAGCTGGAAATCACTTTAAACGGCTTGTTTCATCGTTAGAATGCTCCTGTAAGCATTTTAAGCAGAGTTGTGCACTTTTGCATGAAAAGTCACATTTCAGCCTGAAACGTTGATTTTTCACTCTAAACTGCTTTTCTGAGCTGGAAATCACTTTAAACGGCTTCTTTCATCGTTAGAATGCTCCTGTAAGCATTTTAAGCAGAGTTGTGCACTTTTGCATGAAAAGTGACATTTCAGCCTGAAACGTTGTTTTTTCACTCTAAACTGCTTTTCTGAGCTGGAAATCACTTTAAACGGCTTGTTTCATCATTAGAATGCTCCTGTAAGCATTTTAAGCAGAGTTGTGCACTTTTGCATGAAAAGTCACATTTCTGCCTGAAAGTTGATTTTTCACTCTAAACTGCTTTTCTGAGCTGGAAATCACTTAAAACGGCTTGTTTCATCGTTAGAATGCTCCTGTAAGCATTTTAAGCAGAGTTGTGCACTTTTGCATGAAAAGTGACATTTCAGCCTGAAACGTTGATTTTTCACTCAAAACTGCTTTTCTGAGCTGGTAATCACTTTAAACGGATTGTTTCATCATTAGGATGCTCCTGTAAGCATTTTAAGCAGAGTTGTGCACTTTTGCATGAAAAGTGACATTTCAGCCTGAAGCGTTGATTTTTCACTCTAAACTGCTTTTCTGAGCTGGAAATCACTTTAAACGGCTTGTTTCATCGTTAGAATGCTCCTGTAAGCATTTTAAGCAGAGTTGTGCACTTTTGCATGAAAAGTGACATTTCAGCCTGAAACGTTGATTTTTCACTCTAATCTGCTTTTCTGAGCTAGAAATCACTTCAAACGGCTTGTTTCATCGTTAGAATGCTCCTGTAAGCATTTTAAGCAGAGTTGTGCACTTTTGCATGAAAAGTGACATTTCAGCCTGAAACGTTGATTTTTCACTCAAAACTGCTTTTCTGAGCTGGTAATCACTTTAAACGGATTGTTTCATCATTAGGATGCTCCTGTAAGCATTTTAAGCAGAGTTGTGCACTTTTGCATGAAAAGTGACATTTCAGCCTGAAACGTTGATTTTTCACTCTAAATTGCTTTTCTGAGCTGGAAATCACTTTAAACGGCTTAGAAAGCTCCTGTAAGCATTTTAAGCAGAGTTGTGCACTTTTGCATGAAAAGTCACATTTCAGCCTGAAACGTTGATTTTTCACTCTAAATTGCTTTTCTGAGCTGGAAATCACTTTAAACGGCTTAGAATGCTCCTGTAAGCATTTTAAGCAGAGTTGTGCACTTTTGCATGAAAAGACACATTTCAGCCTGAAACGTTGATTTTTCACTCTAAATTGCTTTTCTGAGCTGGAAATCACTTTAAACGGCTTAGAAAGCTCCTGTAAGCATTTTAAGCAGAGTTGTGCACTTTTGCATGAAAAGTCACATTTCAGCCTGAAACGTTGATTTTTCACTCTAAACTGCTTTTCTGAGCTGGAAATCACTTTAAACGGCTTGTTTCATCGTTAGAATGCTCCTGTAAGCATTTTAAGCAGAGTTGTGCACTTTTGCATGAAAAGTCATATTTCAGCCTGAAACGTTGATTTTTCACTCTAAACTGCTTTTCTGAGCTGGAAATCACTTTAAACGGCTTGTTTCATCGTTAGAATGCTCCTGTAAGCATTTTAAGCAGAGTTGTGCACTTTTGCATGAAAAGTCACATTTCAGCCTGAAACGTTGATTTTTCACTCTAAACTGCTTTTCTGAGCTGGAAATCACTTTAAACGGCTTGTTTCATCGTTAGAATGCTCCTGTAAGCATTTTAAGCAGAGTTGTGCACTTTTGCATGAAAAGTGACATTTCAGCCTGAAACGTTGTTTTTTCACTCTAAACTGCTTTTCTGAGCTGGAAATCACTTTAAACGGCTTGTTTCATCATTAGAATGCTCCTGTAAGCATTTTAAGCAGAGTTGTGCACTTTTGCATGAAAAGTCACATTTCTGCCTGAAAGTTGATTTTTCACTCTAAACTGCTTTTCTGAGCTGGAAATCACTTAAAACGACTTGTTTCATCATTAGAATGCTCCTGTAAGCATTTTAAGCAGAGTTGTGCACTTTTGCATGAAAAGTCACATTTCTGCCTGAAAGTTGATTTTTCACTCTAAACTGCTTTTCTGAGCTGGAAATCACTTAAAACGACTTGTTTCATCGTTAGAATGCTCCTGTAAGCATTTTAAGCAGAGTTGTGCACTTTTGCATGAAAAGTCACATTTCAGCCTAAAACGTTGATTTTTCACTCTAAACTGCTTTTCTGAGCTGGAAATCACTTTAAACGGCTTGTTTCATCGTTAGAATGCTCCTGTAAGCATTTTAAGCAGAGTTGTGCACTTTTGCATGAAAAGTGACATTTCAGCCTGAAACGTTGATTTTTCACTCTAAACTGCTTTTCTGAGCTAGAAATCACTTCAAACGGCTTGTTTCATCGTTAGAATGCTCCTGTAAGCATTTTAAGCAGAGTTGTGCACTTTTGCATGAAAAGTGACATTTCAGCCTGAAACGTTGATTTTTCACTCAAAACTGCTTTTCTGAGCTGGTAATCACTTTAAACGGATTGTTTCATCATTAGGATGCTCCTGTAAGCATTTTAAGCAGAGTTGTGCACTTTTGCATGAAAAGTGACATTTCAGCCTGAAACGTTGATTTTTCACTCTAAACTGCTTTTCTGAGCTGGAAATCACTTTAAACGGCTTGTTTCATCGTTAGAATGCTCCTGTAAGCATTTTAAGCAGAGCTGTGCACTTTTGCATGAAAAGTGACATTTCAGCCTGAAACGTTGATTTTTCACTCTAAACTGCTTTTCTGAGCTGGCAATCACTTTAAACGGCTTGTTTCATCGTTAGAATGCTCCTGTAAGCATTTTAAGCAGAGTTGTGCACTTTTGCATGAAAAGTGACATTTCAGCCTGAAACGTTGTTTTTTCACTCTAAACTGCTTTTCTGAGCTGGAAATCACTTTAAACGGCTTGTTTCATCATTAGAATGCTCCTGTAAGCATTTTAAGCAGAGTTGTGCACTTTTGCATGAAAAGTGACATTTCAGCCTGAAACGTTGATTTTTCACTCTAAACTGCTTTTCTGAGCTGGAAATCACTTTAAACGGCTTGTTTCATCGTTAGAATGCTCCTGTAAGCATTTTAAGCAGAGTTGTGCACTTTTGCATGAAAAGTGACATTTCAGCCTGAAACGTTGATTTTTCACTCTAAACTGCTTTTCTGAGCTAGAAATCACTTCAAACGGCTTGTTTCATCGTTAGAATGCTCCTGTAAGCATTTTAAGCAGAGTTGTGCACTTTTGCATGAAAAGTGACATTTCAGCCTGAAACGTTGATTTTTCACTCAAAACTGCTTTTCTGAGCTGGTAATCACTTTAAACGGATTGTTTCATCATTAGGATGCTCCTGTAAGCATTTTAAGCAGAGTTGTGCACTTTTGCATGAAAAGTGACATTTCAGCCTGAAACGTTGATTTTTCACTCTAAACTGCTTTTCTGAGCTGGAAATCACTTTAAACGGCTTGTTTCATCGTTAGAATGCTCCTGTAAGCATTTTAAGCAGAGTTGTGCACTTTTGCATGAAAAGTGACATTTCAGCCTGAAACGTTGATTTTTCACTCTAAACTGCTTTTCTGAGCTGGAAATCACTTTAAACGGCTTGTTTCATCGTTAGAATGCTCCTGTAAGCATTTTAAGCAGAGTTGTGCATTTACTACTGTTCCCTTTAATTCTTATGCCATCGCGTGGCGGTGTCATGTGTGCGAGGGCCCTTCCATCACTGCTTGCAGTTTAAATTAAAGATTGTATTTTTTTTTCATTTCATTACTAAATGTTTTTAAACTACATTGCCCATAAGCCATTGTCATTATATTGATGGGACGGGACAACATGGCGCTGTAAATTGTAGTTTATTGAAGCCTGTAGTTACACTATAGGGTTAGGGCTAGGATCTCGATAAACGAGTAATTTCTTTTAACATAGCAATACCTACAATAACTGACAGTATAACTAACGTCATAACGACACCAAAACATAGTTTGCAAAACGGGTCACTTATTATTTTTGAATAAAAGTTAGTCAAATCAGTGTCCATATATGGTAATCACGTGCACGTCCTTCCTGAATGTAATGATCAGCTGTAAATCACTGGTCGATTATGATGTCCATGTATATTTATTACACACGCACAAACACACACTTAAATGAAACGGAAAAAAGGTGTTCATAATCTAAGCAAATACCTAATACCCTCCATAAGTATTGGAACAGAGGCACATTTTGTGTTGTTTTGGCTGTTTACCAAGGTGTGTTCCAGTTGCAGTCATATAGTGAATATTGGCTTAAAGTGCACACTCTCAGCTTTATTTTGGGGGTGTTCACATCCAGGTTGGCTGAGGGATTTGGGAATTGCAGCTGTTTTGTGTGTGGCTCCCCCTTTTTGAGGGGGTCGGGAGTGGTGGAACAGTTGACTTGGGGGCTGTTTTGTGGACAGGTATTGTCTATTTTTAAATCATTTCCTCATTAATGACAGATGTTAAAGGTCTAGAGTTGATTGTAAGTGTGGTATTTGCATTTGGAAGCTGTGGCTGTGAACCCAAATCATTCAGTTCAGGGACATCTCCATGCAAGTGATACAGACCATATTTAGGTTTCAAAAACAAAACAAATCCATCAGAGAGATAGCAGGGATATTAAGAGTGACCAGATCAACAATTTGGTGCATCCTGATTAAAAAACAACACACTGGTGAGCTCAGCAACATAAAAATCCTGTTTGTCTATATAGGATAACAGTGGTGGATGATTGCATTATCCTCTCCATGATAAAGAAAAACCCCTTCATATGACTGTAACTGGAAATACATTTTGGTAAACAGCTAAAATAACACAAAATGTGCCTCTGTTCCAATACTTATGGAGGGCACTGTATTTGTTTCAATGGTATAAACCAGAAGGCAACTAATATTATACACTGTAAAAAATAAAAAGTTGACTTAACTTACATTTTCAAGGCAACTTGCTGCACAGCTTTTTTGAGTTTACTCAACTTTTGGATGATGTAGTTCACCTAACTCAATTTACTGAGCAATGACAACTTACACCAAAAGTTGAACCAACTTAAACTGATTAGGCTATTAGCAAATTTCTAAGTTTACTCAACTAGTGACTTAAGTCCTCTCAACTATTACAACTGTATTCCAGCATCTATCCATAAAGTTAATACACATACAAGTTGGGTAAAGGACAGTTCTTGTGTTCCTGTGTAGCTCAGTGGTAGAACATTGTGTTTGCAGCGCAAAAGGTCATGGGTTCAAACCCAGGGAACACAAGTACTGATAAAAATGTCTAGCTTTTAATGTAGTGTAAGTCGCTTTGGATAAACGATCTGCATGTTTTGGACTGTGAGAGTGAACCCACAATATCACAGAGAGAACATGCATACTCTACAAAGAAAGGTCTCCTTAACAAAGTCTTTGTCTGACTTAGTCCTTTTTTGAAACAGAGACCTTTTTTTGCTGTGAGGCAACAATGATGCGCGTTAACTCATTGTGCTGCCCTCTACACTGAACACACACTTCTCAATCATGGTAACAATGAACAAACATAATTCTTTAAAAATTACTCTAAATATAACATATAACTAACATTAACAACATAACAACATAAATAAATCCAGCAAACATTAAAACAGTCATCTTTTTTAGTAAATATTAACCAAAGAAGTGAACATGTCGCAATGCATGCTGGGAACCATTCCGACCATTGTTTTTTTTTAAATTGCATGTTCAGATTACTCAGGTTGGCAAGTTGGGTGAACGAATTCAACAAAAAGTCCAGTCAACAAAATAATATTTGTTAGCTGAATGATTATGCTCTTTTCATTCAGTGAACACAAAATAATCAACTGACGCCCTTCATCAATGAAATCTTTGTTCAAGTTACTTAATGTTCTTTGTTGAATGAACATTTTAAAGTTGGATTTTTTACAGTGTATAGAGCCTTGTTGCAGATGTATACTGTATGTGAAATAAATAATACAATATTTCAAAATGTTTCATTTTTGCTTACAAAATAAAATAAAGTTATTGTAGCATGCAGACTATCAAAATATATCAAACATATATATTTTCTGTCCTTTAAAGAAATAGCCAAAAATAAAATGTTTGAATTACTGTTTTACATATACCAATACATTTTCATTATTTTACTCTGAATAAAAAGCATTAATAACAATTATAAATGTTAAAATAACTCTTATCTAATATTGGAATTGAACATATTTGTGGTACTTAAACTATGTGGTATGCCAGACATGAATAAGTAGACTTACCCATTTTAAAACTGTGCTCCAAAAATCTTTAAATATAATGCCTTTGGGAATTTTATTATGGCAAACAGCATTATGACCTTATAATCTTGCATGGGACACTTCTTGTCTGCTGTGTAGTTTATGACAATACAGAGTTTAAAACAATAAAAGAGACTGGGTACTGTGCAACAACTTTAATAAAGAACAGCAAGCAAAAGCAAAAATAACACTTTATTGGTGCTTGATAATGTACATGTGTAGGCTGTCATGCTGAAAGCTGGTTGGGATGTGGAGACGTGTGCTAGAATTCGCTGGCAGGCTCCCAGGTGTCATCCCAGGTTTTGCCACTGTAATATCAAAGTGGAGATAATGTCATTAGAAAACTTTGTACAACTTTGAGGTACTTGTACTTAAAGGAAAACATAATTGTTCTCCTCTACTAGACCAAATTCCAGCATCATCCTAATATGATACATTCTGACAAAACAGAGGTATTAATTATTGGTAAAAAAAAATCCCTTAAATCCCTACTTAGATTAATTAATACACACATTCACGAGGCGCTGTACAAAACTTAAAGTGCACGCATTGAAAAAAGATACACACACTTTACATCAATACTCTTTCCATCTGTGTTGGAAGTTTAGGTCAAATCTATATGATACTGATTTTATATAGTTAAAGCTAAAATTGGCTTTAATTATTTCACATTAAAACATGATAATTAAGCCACAATAATGGTTCTGTTAAAAATTAAGTTGTGTTGTTTATTATAGATCATATCTGTCCGTGTATTGTATAATTTTGTGTGGATTTTAAATAATTACTGGGCTGGAAAATAAACCAATCTGGCAACACTGTTCATCATTTTGGCTAAGTCAACATTATAACTTAGTTGCGAGCTAGTGTAATATAGGTAACACTACTGAAAATCTTGCATTTCCCTGTATCTTGCTGCATGATTAACTTATACTCGACAAAATGAGTTTAATTAGCTAATTTTGCTATTTGCCTACTGCACATGTGGTGCAACAAAGTTATTTGTTTAATGACCGTCCTATTGCTACCTTATACATTTAAATGTTCCAATCACAACGTATTGTCATGATTATGTATTTATTTATTTATTTATTGCTGTGTAAATGTAAGAATTAAATCCATCTCAATTTACCGAGTGGAATATTGCGCAATGGGCCTGCCCTTGGGGATCGTCATTCGATGACGTCAGAGTTATTATATTACACGATTTTAAATTAATAATCAGACAACCAATAAATTAATCGAACATCATCGTACTATAATAACATGTATATTTATATCTATATTTATTAAAATCAACGAAAAACCAGTTGAATGGCCAGATTAATATGATCCGGTGTGCCGCATTTGACTTGCGCTGGCATAGATCATTTATTGTTGCCTATTCCTATTTCTTCTTATTTATTGCAGTCTTCAGAAGACTAAATGCTAACCTTACGATGCAGGTTCCAGTTGAGGGAATGTTGCGATGCGCTGTCCCAAGACGTCAAATTTCAACGCTGTTGAGTTCTAATAGAAGTCTACCGGACTACCCGACACGTTGAAAAATAACGCCAAGGGTATACCCAGGGCGTTAAAAGGTGACGCCAAATCCCTTGACCATGCGTCATACATTTGACGAGTAGGGAGTGAGACTGTGTAGCCAACATGAGAAGTTACATTGCAACTAGAAATATGCAATTCTCACTGTAAAATGCTTTTCTGAGCTGGATATGCATGAGAAGTTACATTGCCTCTAGAAATATGCAATTCTCACTCTGAAACGCTGTTCTGAGCTGGATATGCTTTAAAACAGCCAGTTTCACCATATGCATGCCTCTGTGAGCATGTTATCCCTGCTGAAAAAAACAGCATACCAGCAAGACCAGCATATGTTGTGTTTTGGTGCTGGTTTGCTAGTGAACACCAGCTAAACCAGCACCAGCATTAGCACCAGCTAAACCAGCACCAAACCAGGATTAGCACCAGCTAAACCAGCATTAGCACCAGCATCCCATGCTGGTCATACCAGCATATGTTGTGTTTTTTAGTGCTGGTATGCTGTGACCACCAGCTAAACCAGCATAGACCAGCATAATTCCCATGCTGGTCCATGCTGGTTTGATGCTGTTTTTTTTAGCAGGGTATAGCATTCGAAAAAACTGTAATACTTCGTCTCCTACGTCCTCGCGTCTTTTCTCGTTTGCATCCTAGGAGGATGCATAAATAATAATAAGACTGGGTAAATAGACGCAGCCTCTGTCTCTTTATTAAAAGTAAATTTGTGAAACCACAAGATGTCACTGTGGCCTTAAACCTTTGCGTGCCAATACGCCTTACACTCTGTGCTCGATTGCTATGTCTGAAGTAATGCACGCCTCCCGATATGGATTCATAAATAAATAAACGTGGATACAAATACATGTAAAAATAAATGTTTATTCTGTAAACAAAATCCCATAAACGCCTAAACAAACACACAATTTTGTATAAACAAATAAAAAATAACAAACGTTTTATAATTCAGCGCAAAAATAAATAATGTGGAACAATACAATAATAAATATAAAGAAAATAAAGTATCAATACATTTATTCTTACATTTCTTTGTAAAGTTGTTATTTACTATTATGCCTATTTTTTTAACATTTCGTCACAGATTTCTTTATGTAGGTCCAATTTTTTGCAGGTTTCTATAAATAACATGAGTAATGTGTTTGATGTGGGAAAAAAACATCTTAAAACGTATAAAGCCGAAAAGAGAAGGATGTTTTGGAAACGCGAGAAGCGATATGTGTTCTGTCAGCATGAACAGTGTGCACTATGAGAGAATCTCGATGGCGAGCGGAAGATTTGCTTTGTCGCTTATCCTGACGCTCGTCGCTGCGTTAATATTTTCTGAATATATGATTTATTACGCTGTTATTTCGCAATGCTCGTGGCCTGATTTAGATTCGCATTCAGATGTTCGGGCGTTATTCCTCTCTGATACACATTTATTAGGGGCCATCAGAGGACACTGGCTGGACAAACTCAGAAGGTATAGATTTAGTGTACTTTTAAACTCAATATGTTTAATATGAACATTATGAATCTCATATCTTTTCTTTGTTTTCGAAGAGAGTGGCAGATGGAAAGAGCATTCCAGACTTCTTTGTGGCTTTTCAAACCAGAAGTTGTTTTTATTTTAGGAGACGTGTTTGATGAGGGCAAGTGGAGCTCGGCTGAGGTACAGCAGAACATCATAGGCTACTCACAAGATGAAAAAATTAGCAGCAGTCTGTAATTTCTTGTAGTACGATTATGAGAAATATTCCAGCTTTGATTTCACGTAGGCTATTTTTATTTCACCTGGCGTGCTTTAGGTTATGATTTCTGGCTCCCACTCTCAGATCTGAATCTAAGTGATTTCGGGAGTTTAAGATATTACATTTTGGCTCTCGCTCTCAGATCTGAAATAACTTATTTCGGAGTTTGAGATCAATTACATTTTGTCTTTCACTCTCAGATCGGAATAAAAGTGATTTCGGAGTTTAAGATAAATTACATTTTGTCTCTCACTCTTTCAGATCTGAATAGCCTATGAGTTTTTCGGAGTAATTAAGGTAAATAAAGGAAAATATATATCTACAGATTTACATTGCAATGCATTTTCAGATGCTGTTATCCGACATACGTGCATTTAAGCCATACATTTGAAATTGGCATATGTGTTTACACACACATTTGTTTCTTAAAGCGATAGTGCACCCAAATATGTTGTCATCATTTGCTCACCCTCATGTTGTTTGAAACCTGTATGAGTTTCTGTATTCTGTTTAACACAAATATATTTTGATGAATGATGGTAAGCAAACAGTTGACGTGTACATTGACTTTTATAGATTAACAGTGACACTTTATTATGGGGAACACTTATTGCTTATTAATTAACTATGACTTTTGCCTCAGTAAACTCCCAATTTACTGCTAATGAATAGCTGTAAGGTCGTTGTTGTAGCAGTTAGGTTTAGGTATTGGATTGGGTTAAGGGATGTACAATATGGTCATCCAGAACAAGGCATTAATATGTCCTTTATAAGCTCTAATAAACAGCAAATATGTAAGCTAATAAGAAACTAGTTAAAAGTGAGAATTGGTCCCTAAGTGTTACCGGATTAACTAATACTATTGAAGTCGGATATCGTTTGTAACTGTGGGTACCATCATTTATCATCAAGATATATTCTTTTGCATTCAATAGAAGAAAGAAACTCAGGTGGGGGTTTAAAACAACATGACTGTAAATGATGACAGAATTGTCAATTTTGGGTGAACAATCACTTTAAATGCACAATATGTTACAAATTTAAATAAAGAATAAAGATTTTTTTAACTGAAATATCTAAATATTTTGTTAATTTGTGTACTTACTTTACCATTACATTACCAGCAGTGTTTGAATCCACAGAAATTCATAATTTTAACCAGTGCACGTCCCTCCACCTGTCAATGAAGTCATCTCTTCACTGTCTTTGGTTCTCGCTTTTCCTGCTGTTGATATCACACACTGATCAGTGTGTAACATCATAGTATTGAAAACCTAGTTTAAATCAGTACTAAAGATTTGCGATAACATTATGTCATACGCCGACTGATCAGCACAGCATCGCATGGGTCGAACACACATCATGGCAAAACAGTGCGTCTTATTAAAAAATGCATTAGTAGTCATAGCATCTAGCACATTACTTTGTTGTTGTTTCTACACTCTGCCTCTCTGTTGGCTTATGTAATGGTTACATGCTCTATTTAATGTCATCCATTAAAATGACTCTTGTTGTATTTCCAGTGACTGTAGCTCCCATCATTTCACCTTAATAAGTATTGATTTTACTCCATGGAGTTGCTGCAGTATGGTCTTTACTTGGCTGGTTTATTTCTCATCTCAAGTATTGTAATTTTGACTGCTGTCAAAAATCCTGAAATATAGATAGGTACCTTTATAAGAGCTGTGACACTACATGTCCAGCTATTTTTGAGAAGTATATTTTAACACAGTGAAAATTTTATGACTGGACAAAATTCTACAGTTCAGTAATGCCCTAGCATTGGTGCTGTGACTCTCCATATAGGACTGGGAAGATGACGTCAAACGTTTCAAACAGATCTTCCGCCATCCCAGTGACACAGAGCTTGTTGTTCTTACCGGAAATCATGACATCGGCTTTCATTATGAGTGAGTTTAAGGATTACATATGACTTGCAAAGCTGACTTAAATAAAACAACATAAAGCAACATATTAGTTTAATATTTAAATGTGCACATTACTTTCTCCGAACTACACCTGTACAATTACGGAAATTAACTCTGATATGTGGCCTTGTGATGATAACTACGACAATACTACACAAACAGTAAGTGGGTACAGAGGGCTGGTTGTTGCATTTTTCACATTTGGTAAATTTGCGGGGACTGTTAAGTCAGTAAGAGATGTCTACAGAGCATGAACACTGTGTCAGTGATATGTTAATAATACTGTTAATCCTAAATCATAATATATAACTGTAAAAATAGTCTATAAGTTATTTACTAGTTTATCTTGCAAATGCTATGCTAGTTACTGTAACTATGTGTGTTACAAGTCATATGTTTAGTAATCAATTTAGTGTCTGTAAATGTCTGTAAAAGTCAGGGACAGAAGAATGCAACTTTCAGGAATGTGGAAATGTAACTTAAGTTTACTCCAACATTCCATCAACATTAATCTCAGTTCTTTGTGTTAAGCTTTGTATGTGCAGGTGCATGATTTGACTAAGGTGTGGCTCCTGTATTGTCTGTCTTTTACTTTGCAGAATGACACAGCAGAAGTTGGAGCGGTTTGAGCGAGTGTTTAATGTGACGTCAGCCCGTATCCTTACCATTAGAGATGTCAAGTAAGTGTCACACATATTTCTTCTTGTTAAAAACATTACTGTCTATATTTTTAATCATTTATTATAGTTTAATCATCTAGAATGTATCTTGTCAGTACATTCTAAACATTTGGTAGAAACTTTAATCCAAAGCACCATATCCATCAACACTTAAAAATAAAGGAATTGCAGAAATGGTATTTTTCTGAATTTATGACTTCAAGAAAAACGTTCAAACTGTTGCACACAAGGTTCTTTGTAGTGGACAAAGATACATACCTAAAAAGGAAAGAAAGCTATGGTTCTTTAAGAATTTTTCACTTAAAAGGTTCCTCTATAAAAGTACTTTGAAGTAGGGGTTGGCAATACAGCTTCAAAATTCATGTTATTTTAAGAATTTTTGCAGTAATGATATTTATGACAGTATAAAAAATTATGGAAAAGGAAGGGCAATTTCCATCCAATGATCTGTCATTGATGACAGACTACCTAATTCAACGTGTAAATCCATTGTCATAAGTAAAAGTAGTGAAACGATCACACAGCATGAGTCAAATGAAAACAAGTATGAACTAGAGATGAAATAGTATAAAAATTTAACATCACTATGACACTACCACAGATTTTCAGTAAATTTCACAGATCTCAATAACTTAAGTCATTAGCTAACAATTTAAAATTTTTATTTTAGTTGATTTTACATGTAAGTGCACTTTTGTTCGCATTAACATCAAATAAATAACATTAACATTAATCATGGCACATTTGAGTTTGTGAGATAAATGCTCATGTAGTTCAGATAAAATGAAGTGAACCGAATCGGGAACTCGCTTAGAGAGACCAATCTGCTTCGTATACTACTAAAACGCCAATGAACTTTTGCATAATGCTGGCGCCGCCCCGCCAGGTGCCTATATAAGCAGCAGGTGCAAATATGGAAATTAGCTTTTTCGCTTCGAAAGCCGGCATTATCTGCTACTGAGAAGCTACTTGCTCTTCTGGGAACGGTTGCTGAAGTTGATTGACAAGCAGTACTAACAAAGCGGACGCTCGCAGTATTCCACTGCTCTGCATCTTTTTTGTTTTGAGTTTAGTGTGTGAGTTGCCTCTCCCTGTGCGCATCATCAGCTGAGCACCTAAAGAGTGATTTCCTTAAAAGAGTGATACGTGAGAGCTCTGTGTCTTTTTAAAGACAACCACTCTCTCGTATATTCGGAGATCAGCGTCCTTTTCAGGATAGCTTTTCGTCCGTGCGATCTTGGATGCAAGAAGTATAAGGGCTCCAGTGACGGTCACGAGCGCTGTCTTTGTGCTTAGGCATCGAGCACTTTGAGGCTGCGTTCGTGGAGAGTTTTTTGTTCTCTCTGTGAGAGCATAACCCTCTTGGATTGCGGAGACGACTGTCGTTTCTACGGGAACGCTGTCCGCGCCTTTGCAGTGCTGACGCCGCCAAGGTGCGGCTGTCAAGCGCTCGCAGGACGCTCTTCGCATCACTACGCTGAGTAGGACGGAGGTTCCTTCCCACACCTACCGGCCTTCTCATCCTCAGCCGGTTGAGGCTCCGGTGGAGACTGCAGAGTCGTGTTCTACGATTTCTGGCGAATCCATTGAGGTCCCGTCACTTCTGCAGCATCAGAGGGGTGTCCATTTTTCCCTCCAAGGTGGAGTCGTCTCGGAGATGGCGGCCGTGCCCGCTCGAGCGGTGGATACGGTAGAGTTGGAGAGGTTAACCCCTCTCCGCCCGAACCGTCCCGCCCACATGATTGGTACTTCGGAGCTGCTCGGGCCTCTCTGTCCTCATCTCCTGTGCCTTTCTTTCCCGATGGTACGAAGAGCTGACGTGATTGGTGGCCGTCTCGGACGTTCAGCTTTCACTCCTCACCTCCCTCACCAACGGAGCCCTTCAGTGGAGCGGGGGGTTGCGACCCAACCCTTCCCTCCCGTGTTTGTAGACAGTCGTCCGGTTACGGGCGCTGCCCGTCAGGCATGCGGAGAGGCGGCTTCAGCCCTGCACACAATAACATTGCTGTAGGTTCACCAAGTGAAGGCTTTAGAGATTTACGAGGGAGGCCGCGACCTTCAGTAAGTGCGATGTCCACCACAGTGGTTCAAGATCGCCACCTTTGGCTGTGTCTGGCTGACATGACGGACGCAGATGAGAACAACTTCCTGAATGCTCCTGTCTCACAGACCGGCCTCTTCGGCAAGCCCGGGGAGTCGTACAGCTCCGCTGCGCAGACTGAGGCGATCTCCTAGGTCGTGCCCCGGCGGAAGAGAGCTGCCCTGGTCCACCAACGCCGGCTCCTCAGTCTGCCTCTCGCCGTCGGCGTCCTGTGGCGGCCACCTCCGTTCCCCTCCTCGGACCCCATCTTGGCAGCGCAGGGGAACCGGTCATCAGCAGCTCGCCCCGCCCGCTTAGCCGCTTCCCGTGAAAATCGGGAGTTTAAGTGGCCAGTGACGGGTGACCCGGATTGGCAGAGGATCACTCTCCTTCCCCCGGTAGAGGGTCGGGTGGAAAATCCTTGGTTTGCATGTGTTCCACCGGCTGTTCAGCCGGTACCCACTTAACCACACATAAGAGTGCATTCCTCTTCCATCTCCAGGTCTCCGGAGGATCATGAGAGCTGTGAGCGGGCACACACCAGCTCACCCTACCTCTCCTCTATCGCCAGTGGGTGTCCTGAGGAGTCCGAGCTCTCCGCTGAGGAGACCGGACCACCAGCACCCTCATCGGAGTCTGCGCTCTCCGCAGAGGAGACCAGACGACCGTCACCCTCAGCGGGCTCAGGTCAGTGTCACACACACATACTGTAGATGTTTATGCTGTCACAGCAGACGCACCGGCAGTCCCACCGTTTTTTCGCTCTGTGTCGTGGGCATATTATTAAGTACAACCATTCGAGCTGTCTCTCTCTCTCCGTGTCTCCATGAAAGTGCTAGTCACGGCATTAAAATCTCAGAGAGCGAGCGTTGTTATTCTGCTTATATTTACGTCGACTTATAATAGCCCGTTCTTGGCAGACGTGCGCGAACACAGAGAGTTAATGCTTCGGCATCTCGCTCAGTTAAGTTGTCAGGTCAACTGGGAAAGAGTACTTTGCCCCGTGCAGAGGATCCTTTTTCTCAGTATGGAAATAGACTCGATCGACTTATTGGCGTGTTTTTCAAGAGCGCGCAAACAGTCAATTCTGACTTGCCTCGGTTTAATTCGAGGGAAGTACGCTGTCCCTCTGAAACAATTTCAGAAGCTCCTGGACATATGGCAGCAGCTGCGGCTGTGACACCGCTCGAGCTGCTTCATATGAGACCGCTTCAGCGTTGGCTTTGCGATCGAGTCTCGAGGAGAGCGTGGCGCACCGGCATACACCGTGTAAACATTACACCTGCGTGTCATTTCAAATTTACCCCGTGGTAGACCCAGCATTTCTGATAGCAAGATATGCCCCTGAGGGGTCTCCTGTAGGGATGTGCATCGATGCATTGCGCTCCCATTAAAAAGACCTGTCTAAAATCGATTCTGAATCGTAAGGCTCCGATTCAGAGTTTTATGCACAGCTTGTGCATGTACTACGGCTCCGTGATCAGAAGGAAGTCCTTATCAATCTAAAATCACTACAAGTTTGACTCGTTTATAACGTGCATTTAAAAAAGCAACACTCGTCAAACACAGTCATTTAAAATATTCTTTATTATCATGAAAATATAAGAAGTTTGGTCGTGCGTAGATAGATCTGTTTGCATCGCCAGACGATACCCACTGTCGCCTATTTTATTCACTAACCGAGGGCAGCCTCGGCGTGGATGCATTGGCAAACAGCTGCCCGCGGGGGATGCGCAAATACGCATTCCCTCCAGTGAGCTTAATCGCACAGACACTGTGCGAAGTCAGGCAGGACGAGGAGAGCCTTTTAGTAATCGCCCGTACTGGACGACCAGGAATTGGTTTTCATAGTTAATGCTCCTCACAACAGCCCTCCCTGGCGGATTCCCCTGAGGAAGGACTTTCTTTCTCAAGGAAGGGGCACACACTCGCGCCCCAACCTGTGGGATCTCCATGTATGATCGTTGAGCGCGCACAAGGTTTAGGTGATTTATCGCAAGCGGTATCTAACACCATCGACGCGGTTCGAGCACCGTCCACAAGACGGGCTTACGCGCTTAATGAAACCTTTTTCGTCACCTGGTGCTCTTCGCAATGCGAGGACCCCAGAGAATGCCCCATTAACATTGTGCTTATATCTTCAACATAGGTTAGATGGTAGGCTGTCCCTCCGCCATTAAAGTTGATATCGCCGCTATTTCTGCTCATCACTCACTTATCAACGGCAGATCAGTTGGCCAGCATGATTTGGTTATTACATTTTAAGAGGCGCTCGCAGGCTAAACCCCTCGCGCCCTCCCTCTATTCCTCCTGAGACCTGTCCATGGTGCTGAAGCCCTACAGGTCCCCCATTTGAGCCTTTGCAGTCTGCGAGTCTGAAGTTTTTGTCAATGAAAACTCTGACCCTGCTAGCATTGGTCTCCGTGAAGAGAGAAGAGGATTTACATGCATTCTCTGTTGATGATTCGTGCCTTTAGTTTGGTCCTGCTGTCTCACTGAGACCCAGACCAGGCTACGTGTGCCCAAAGTTCCCACAACTCCCTTCAGAGATCAGGTGGTGAGCTTGCAAGCGCTGCCCCCGGAGGAGGCAGACCCAACCATGGCTTTGTTGTGCCCCCGTACGTGCACTGCGACTCTACGTGGTTGGCACGCAAAGCCTCAGGACCTCAGATCAGCTCTTTGTTTGTTACGGTGGTCAGCAGAGAGGGAAAGCTGTCACTAAGCAGAGGATGTCTCTTTGGATAGTTGTTACTATCGCCCTGGCTTATAATCGGCAGGGTATCTCTTGCCTCGTTAATTGAGAGCGCACTCCACACGGAGTGTTGCCTCATTTTGGGCTATCGCTCGTGGTTCCTCGCTAACAGACATCTGCAGAGCAACATCTAATACGTTCATTAGATTTTACAGTGTTCGTATCGAGCCTGTATCCTCTCGTGTTTTTTCCTCACCAGGGAGAGCACGGAGAGCAGACTCGCAAGTCGGCTTGCAGACTCGCAAGTCGGCTTGCTGCCTCCGACTGGTGCTCCAAATTGAGTTTCAGTATGGAAGGCCATCAGAGCAAAAATGTGTAATGGTTTGAATTGCTCTTCCTCCGCTGCCTTGGCAGCCTTTGTTGCGGAGCATTGTCTGTCAGCCTTTCACTAGCTGTATCCTCGCGAACCTACGTGTCTGGCTCGGGCTCCACATTGCGTCCCACCGGGTTCCTTTGTGGGTATTTTCCGTGGGGTTAATCCTACTAGCCCACGTTTCCCTCAGCAGAGCTTTGCTTTGCTTATACAACCACGGCTGTCTTTTATTCCTCAACTACGGTTGACTTTCGCCCACCAATAGCCCTTAACGGGGCAGTGGCTTCCGCAGCGTTCCTATACCGCTCTGATAGGGCGCTTCCCAGTCGCTGGCACTACTGTGGGGTTAAAGGAACATCTAGTGCCCGGCCTTCTGCCTTAAAACCTAATTCTCCTTCTCCTTAAGTGGAACCGGAGGGCTTTCGCAGACACTGGAAGAGGTCAGCCCTCAGTGGTGTTTTGGTAGGGATTCCCAAATCGTCGGTCACGACGTGACGTCGTAGTGACCAACTGAAAGGGCTGCTCCCTGCTGTTTATCGGCCGGTCACATTCTCCCAGCTTTCTCAGCAAAAAGAAGCTAATTTCCATATTGGCACCTGCTGCTTATATAGGCACCTGGTGGGGCGGCGCCAGCATTATACAAATATCTCAATGCCAAGTTCATTGGCGTTTTAGTAGTATACGAAGCAGATTGGTCTCTCTAAGCAAGTTCCCGAGTCGTCGGTCACGACGTGACGTCTCCGTTCCCTCCATCAGGGAATGAGGGTTACATCCGTAACCGAGACGTTTTCATATAAACACAGAAGAAATAATCAGCAAAGCATCTGTCTGTTGTGAGAAATGGGGTGTACTTTAGTGCCTCGCAGCACTCGCCGAAGAAACAAACAGGGTAAAACGGAGCTTTAAACTCATCAGATCACATAATTGAATGGAAAATGAATAGAAAAGATAAATCGGTCTAATTAAATGTTAAGTAAACGTGCGTCAGTGAACATTTTTTGGATTTAAATTCAGTCAGTAAAGTAAGTTACTGTCATCACAGTGGTACGAGTTGGTAGTGTTTTCCCTATATAACGCGACTCCTTAACACTTTAGTTTAACAGTGACTAAAGTAATTTGCACAGCGATGCTTGGTTGAGTCATTAGTTTACTTTTAGGCCGCACATCACCTGCTGCTAGTATTTCCCCCTCGTGTACAGCTAGGTTGTACTTGCGTTGCTGACATGCTGCACTTGCTCTTAACTGTTGTTGCTGTGCGCATTAGGGAACGTAAATGCACCATACGTCATCACGTCGCTATATCATTGATATCATGATATGACTTTTTTTGTCATGTAAAAAATTATACCGGTATTATCGTGAACGGTATGATATGGCACACCCCTACTGTGAAGAACATTTATTCACGCATCCAGAAACTGTTGAGTTTTAATCAGTTTCTGTGTTCTACCAGAAAAACTATTGAGACAGATGAACAGTTAATTTGAATTTATTTAACAGTGATACGTTAGGCTTGATAGCTGAGAGGCCGCGTAGGCCAAAAATAAAGCCACGTTAGGCTTGAGAGCTGAGAGGCCGCAAAGGCCGGAAAATAAAGCCAGGTTAGGCTTGAGAGCTGAGAGGCCATGTACACCGGAAAATAAAGCCAAGTTAGGCTTGATAGGTGAGAGGCCACTTGGCCGGAAAATAAAGCCACTGTAGGCTTGATAGCTGAGAGGCCGCTTGGCTGGAAAATACAGCCACATTAGGCTAGAGAGCTAAGAGGCAGCATAGGCCGGAAAATAAAGCCACATTAGGCTTGAGAGCTGAGAGGCCGCTTGGCTGAAAAAAAAAACAAAGTTAGACTTGAGAGCTGAGAAGCTGCGTAGGCCGGAAAATAAAGCCACGTTAGGCTTGAGAGCAGAGAGGCCGCTTGGCCGGTGTGGGCGACAATCCAAAATCCAAATATTTGTCAACCGAGAGGCTGAGCAGGGGAAACTATTCCCAGTTGCGCTTCCTCAATGATAATGAATCCAAAGAAACAAACAAAGGTTATGTATCCATTTGGTGAACAAAAATAAAACTTCCCCAGTCACCCCCTCTCTCCAATCGTGAACACACAGGTGAACGCATTATATACTTTACCTATTCCTCCACCACCAGGTGCTTTAATTACTGTAAGTGACCAAAAAGGTGTTCAGAATAATAAACCCATTCCTGGGGCTTACAGCCGGAAAATAAATCCATGTTAGGCTTGAGAGTAGAGAGGCCGCTAGGCCGGAAAATAAAGCCACGTTAGGCTTGAGAACTGAGAGGCAGCGTAGGCCGAAAAATAAAGCCACGTTAAGCTTGAGAGCTGAGAGGCCACGTAGGCCGACGAAGGCAATGTTATGCCGGAGTGAGAAAGGGCCATAAATGGTGTAAATGCCATGCTATAGCATGGTTGAATACGCCACCACCACCAGTAGTTTGCTTAAACATACCTTGATTATTCCTTGCCATTATTGAATTGAATGCCTTTATTGTCATTGTATTTTCCTGCATACGGTGAAATTAGGAGCATTGCTCCTGACTAATGTTAGAAAAACAAACATTACCAAAGCACTATATACTAATATTTTGCACTAAAAGTATAAATACATCAAAGCTAGTATAAGGAGAGGAATTGCTATGGCTTAAATTGGAAGCATAGCAGTAACAGGAAAAATGCACAAGAAAAACAAGAATCATGAGACTTACTGAAGAGAGACAATTGATGTATGCATGCTTTTATATTCTTATTATAAAGTAGGAAGAAGATTAGATGGGAACAAATAAATCTGACTGATGAACAATAAAGGGTGGCACGGTGTCACGTTCATGTCTTGTGTTTTCCCAGTCTTGCACTCTTATTTTGAAGTTCTATATTGTCGTCCATGCCTGTAGTTCTTAGTAGTTCATTGGTCCTTGTTCTTGATTGTTTCCCAGGTGTGTCTTGATGTCTCATTTACCCACATGTATACACATATATATATATATATATATATTTATATATATATATATATATATATATATATATATATATATATATATATATATATATATATATATATATATAGAGACATATATACATATACACGTATATACATATACACATATATAAGGTGTTTTGTTGCAAAACGAGATAAATCCGTTTTTTTTAATTGTTCAGAAATCTCGTTTTTTGGTTGTGCATTCCAATTAATATAAATTCAACTACAGTTGGTTTGTTTTGGTTTAAACCTTCATAATTTAAAAAATACAGCTAAGTAGCACCATAAAACAAAATATTAACATGATAACATAATAATAAACATGTTTTGACAAAAATGTTAAAAAATGGATTTTTCGAAACTCTTTGAAACTCTTTATATATAAAAAACTGAGGAGCGGTATCAGTAGGGTTGTGCAGATGATAGACGGATGTACTTCCAAGAGTGATAGCCTTCTAGACGATAGTTTTTGGTTTAAACGTTGACTAACCATAATAGCATGATTTAAACGTGAAGTTTTACGTTATGTAAATCATGCTATCATGGTTAGTCAACATAACATGCACTTACGATGTACAGAATTTTTTGTTTTAAATGAAGATCCTCCTCTACGCTGGCATTCCAGAAACGATCAAAGTCCGCACCATACACAACCGCAGACATGAAACATGACAACCAATATGCCTTCGGCAAGTGTGCACAGCACAACACTAACGAAAGCTTACTTCTTGTGCATGTAGCTATTAGCCGTTTGTATTGCAATTTGAATTCCTGGAAGTCGATAAAGAGCCCTGGTAATCAGTGGTGTAGTCTACGTGATACGCAGGTATACGCCGTATACCCACTAGAAATGGTCAAGGATTTCCGTATACCCACTAAAAATAGCTTGAGGATGCGTAACAGCATGATTTCTGACATTTCAAACTTTTAGTCATAATTCAGATGTAAAGCACTGACCAGTAGCATGCTACACTTGCTATTTCAGCGGGTTGAACTGCATATATATATTAGGCTATATATTTGGTGTGTTTGAATTCCTGCCGAACTGCGTGATCCGATTCGCGTACGAAATCAAATTACCATAGCGGCAGGAAAGTGACTGGGGAGCAGACTGGTGTGGCACCAGAAGAACCCACAGGCGAGTGACAGCAAAGTACCGCGAGTGCGATTACATTTATCACATGGAGAAATCTGCTTTGAATCGCTCTCGCGGTACTTTGACATCACCAAAGGGTCTGCTTAGCGCCAAATGAAGTCGAAGCTGCAGTGTAGCTGCTCACGCGACACTGTAAACAAACAATCCATGTGAAGTGAACGAGCTGCTGGAATATACAATCCGGAGAGTTAACAACGCACATGTGAGTATACAACATTTAAAACATCAGTCCAGTTTATTACTTTATCTGGAGGTAAGGCTCCAAATGCAATAAAATAAGCCCGTAATTATATCCTGATGGTTTTAGCTTTCAGCATGTTTGCTTGTGCTTAGTGTTAAACTTTCCTTCTCTGTGTTAATTTATATATCCACGTTCAAGATGTATATGATCTTAAACTTTTGTGAGGAAAATCATGTCTGCGTTGATGTTCAGTTCAGACTTGCAAATTAAAGATCATTTTCTTCACTTTGGTTTGGGTGTCTAATATTAGGCTACATGATGGTCTTAATAATAATTAAGTAAAAGCCTATTTTCATTTTTAGACACTGCTTGTATTATATGCATTAAATAAGCTATTATTTCAATGAGTATGCAAATTAGAGTTAATTCATGGTCATCTTAAATGTGTATTAATTAAAAACATTTACACCAATTACACATGGTAATGTTATCACTAGGTGTCATATAATAGCTATTGAAAGAGTGGATATTTTTTCTCCTTCAATGCATGTGTTAGCCACGGATTGAAGATTGTAAACAGTTTATTTAATTTTAATTAACAGTTGAGTAACTTTTGGCCCTGAGTTAGATGTTGATTAACACTAAACCAGTCTAAAAATCCATCCAGTTTTCCCAGCTGTAAACCTATTGACTGTTAAAGTCTTTTTTTTCTTATAATAAACTGACATGTTGATAACACATTCAGTTAATGTGTTTATGAGTACACTTTCAGAATGCTCTCGATTACGTGAAGATCCATACTGTATGCATCTGTAAGTGTGGTGGTGCTTATGGGGTGTCACGCTGGGACGAGTGAGCATAAGGGTGAGAGGGAAAAATCACAGTATACTCACTACAAAAATCTAGACTACACCACTGCTGGTAATGCAGGCATCTGGAAACCGAGCACTTATTGAACTGCATTTCCATTAGAGTCCATGTTAAAAACATGTTGGTATAGCGTTTTAAAATAGCTTGCCTCATGTATGGAGCCACACTGCTATAGCGGTTTTAATCCTTGCAGGCGTTGTATAATCATATGGTAGTTAATGCATGTTTTGCAATTTTCTTGAGCTGCAGATCAAGTGGGTTGTAAGCATCTTATTCCAGACAATGTTCCTTTTAAAGTTATCATTTAAATTCATAACCTTAAACAAAACATAGAATCGATTTAGAAACAATTTACAGTGGCAAGAAAAAGTATGTGAACCCCTAGGAACAAACTGGTTTTCTACTGTGATTTGCCATAAAATGTGATCTGATCCTCATCTAGGTCACAACAATAACAATACAATACGCATAAGGTGACAACACACAAATAATTCTAGTTTCTTGTGTCTTTTTTGAGAACCCCCATTAAACATTCATAGTGCTGGAGGAAAATGTAAGTGAACCCTTGGATTTAACGGCTTGTTGAGCCTCATTTGGCAGCAAATACTTCAAGCAAGCACTTTCAGTAGTTCTGAATCAGACCTGCGCATCGCTCAGAAGCAATTTTTGCTCATTCCCCTTTACAAAACCGCTTTAACTCAGACACATTTGTAGGATGTCTGGTATGGACCGCTCTCTTGAGGTCATTCCACAGGTTAAGGTCTGGGCATCAACTAACTTCTACTGAGCTTCAACTGGTGGGCAGCCACCCTGACATTATCCTGTAGGATTTTTTTTAACTTAATAATTCATTTTACCCTCAATGATGGCAAGTGCTCCAGGCCATGAGGCAGCAAAGCAAGCCCAAATCCTGATGTTCTCTCCACCATACTTCACTGTTGGGATGATGTTTTGATGTTGGTAAGCTGTGCCCATTTTGCGCCATAACATTTTTCCCCAAAAAATTAAACTTTTGTTTCATCAATCCATAAAATATTTTCCCAGTAGCACTGGGGTTTGCCAAGGTGCTCTTTTGCAAAATCAGGCTCACAGCAATGTTTTTCGGGAGAGCAGCGGCTTCCTCCGTGGTGTACTGTCATAGACACCGTGCCTGTCCAAAGACTTTCGTATGGTAGACTCAGGAACAGAGCTGTGTGCCCGTTCCAATGATGCTTCAAGCCTTTAGCTGGTACTCGTGGGTTCTTCTTTACTGCATTGAGTAATCTCATGGTGTCTTAGGAGTCATCTTGACTGTGCGCCCACTTTTAGGAAGGGTAGCTGCAGTATTTAACTATCTCCATTTATAGACAATTTGTCTAATTGTAGACTGATGTAGGTCTAAACATTTTGAGATTGTTTTGTATCCCTTTTCAGCCTTATGGAGTGCAACAGATATCTTTGTAAGAGCATGGTTCAGAAGAGCTGATGCTTCTTAAGGACAGCAATCTTAAAATGTGTGTCTTATTATCAATCAAAGTTGCACTAAACCACACATTTAAACTCATTTTATTAATTGGACTCCAGTTTGCCAGCTTCTGACAAAAAAAGCTTTCAATAAAGTAATTAGTCCATGGGCTCACTTACATTTTCCTCCAGCACTTTGAATGTTTAATGGGTGTTTCCAAAAAAGACACAAGAAACTGGAATTGTTTGTGTCTTGTGAGCTTATGCACATCGTGTTTGTTTGTTGTTGTGACCTGGATGAGGATCGGATAGCATTTTGTGGCAGGTCGCTGTGGAGGAACAGTTCGTTCCTGGGGGTTCACATACTTTTTCTTGCCCTGTATATGAAAGGAAATTTGTTTTAAAGTAAACAAAACTTATGAAGTGTTCCAATGTTATGTCAGACCCATTTCTCCCGTCATTAAAACAGCCTATGACGATTAAAATTAAATAGTTGAAACACCAACTGAACAACATTACATACAAATGCTACAACACTCGAACAAATATAAAACAGGCATTATTTCTATTGGGTTCCATGTTAAAACAAGAAGGAATTGTGTTTATAATCTGTGGTAATAGCTGGTGGCACCATGTTTACCATTACGGGCGAAACCTCCGTTGCGAACATTCAACAGCACTTTTTCTTGAAATTATGTGCTGTGATTTCAAAGCCAGCTGTCGGTTTACGTCTTCTAACCAGTGTCTTGACATCCGCTGTCCCTTACGAAAAAGAAGTATACTTCAAGTTAATTTTATTAAGTATACTTAAATAATGTTGGAGTTTAGTTTTAAGTATACTTCATGTAGTAAGTGTACTATCATATATGTTCTAGTAGTATACTTGTAAGTGTACTACTTGAATACCGCTTGGGACTAAATTGCCCCACTTTTTAGTATATAAAAGTATACTTCTAAGTGTACTATAAGTGTAAGAGTAGTTAACTTTAAGTGCACAAGTGCGTTCTTAATTTGTACTGCAAGTGAACTCATGAGTATACTAGTAGTTTGCTAGACTTATACTTCAAGTGTACATGCAAATGTTCTGTTAGTGTACTTTTAGGAAACTAGTATGTTATTAATTTATACAGTATATATAGTACGATGTACAGTTCCCTTTCAATATGGTTCACTTCGCATTGCGTCAGTTGCTGACGCTATGGGGGGAACTCCTGTTTACTCCATGATTGAAGCCTATTGGTTAACATCTGTAAAAATTACAGACCTATGGCGTTCGAGCCCGCGAAAGAGGCGGGACTATGCCCTATAATAGTCCGAAAAAGAGCGGCATAACTCATTCGCAGTCTCCTTCAGCGCGAACCTCTCGCTGCTCCGAAGAAGAAGAAGCCTTACTCGCCGTCGACACAAGCCCTGCAGCGGAATCCAGGTCTAGCGTCTTCCCCTGCCACTTTCTGGCTGAGAACCAAAGATAGCCTTCGCTTGCCGTGGTACGAGCCCTGTGCAGCGGACACATGCCAGATGAGGTCTCCCATGTGGCTGCCCGGTAAGATCAATATTTTTAATATAAAGCTATAAGCTTAAAGAGCAGGCGCTGTTGAAAAAGCGTCCAGCACAGCGGCTCGAGTGAGCCTCTCTGCTATGAATTTCCTCAGAGCGCGTTGCCCGTCTGGGACCTCCCACAACGAGACCGCTCTCATATGGTTGTTCTATCTATGTTGCATGCTCCCCCTGCTGTTCCTCTCTCGCTGAGACGAGCAAGCGGCGAGCCGTGAGACTAAGATGGATGCATAGACAAGCACACATGGGCTACCCCCCTCCGTGTTCTGTCACAAAGCAACTGTTCATGCTTTACACTCACAGAGTCCCTCGCTCCCCCCACAGTCAGCGGCGAGATCTCTGGCACGCTCCTATGAATTCCCTCCGAGTGCATCGCCGGGTTAAGACCGCTAATACGATGCATGGCTGTTCTATCTGTGTTACATGCTCCCCTCTGTTGTCCCTCTCTCATTGAGATGAACAAGCAGCGGAGCCGTAGAACTAAGATAGATGCATAGAACAAGCAAACACAAGCGGGTCCGGCCCCTGTTCTCTGTCATAACACAGCCACTCGTGCTCTACACTCGCAGAGTCCCTCGCTCCTCCTTCTCAGTGGCGAGGTCTCGTTCAGTGACTTCTTAAAGGTCACCACGCGGTCTTACGGCTCCTTGCCTCTAGTGCAGCTGTCTGGTGTTCAGCGATTACAGAGCTTCACGCCCCTCCCTTCCTGGAGCGCCGTGATCTCATTCGTCTGCTCGATAGGAGCTATTGGAGCACTAAGAACACTTATTATAAGAGCCTAACCGGCCTGAGTCTGTCTCACTCTGGTGGAGCTCACTGTGTTTGTCTGCCCTGTCATTTCTCTCTGGCTTAGACGGAATCAGAGGCAGAATGAATTTGTTTGATAATATGCTGAGGCCCGAACACCTCCCTTTATTCAGTCCCGTCCTATATCGGTGCGCTGAATATTGGTACATTTCTTATATACCCTAGTTTTTCTGCCCTTTTAACTCTTTCACCGCCAGCATTTTTTAAAAAGTTGCCAGCCAGCGCCAGTTTTTCATGATTTTCACAAAAGTTTAATGCCTTCCAGAAAATGTTCTTCTTCAAATATATAAACATACAGTATACCAAATGAAAGAACAGACCCTCTGCTTTCAAACAAAAAAAACGTTTCATCCTACCTTTAGTAGTTCTTTTGTAATCAGCTTTTGAATATGGGTAGGTTTCTGCAAAAACACCACATTTTGAGCAAAAAGCAGAAATAATTCAATTTTTCTGACGGACTTTTCATAGAGATCCCATTCAGAGCGATCTTTAAAACAGACACGGACATGCAGCAGCTTGTCATAGGGCAATTCTTCCGGTTTTAAAAAGTTGCGGAAGTGCGCCACCTGGTGGATAATAGCGGTATTGCGGAAAGACGGAAAATCTCGTCATTGGCGGGAAAGCGTTTTCTCGGGGAAAGAGTTAATAAACGGCAAAACCACGGGCCTCACGGCAGACTTCCTCTCTGCTTGATGGGTTCAGTCTGACACCATACCACCTAGACATACTGCTCTGTGAGCCGCTCTGGTCACCGTCACTACAGAGGCTCGTGCACCTGAACAGCCAAGCTCTGGTCTTACTCACAGCATAGCTGCGTCGACAGAGAACAGACTGTCTGGGAGAGGAAGGGTTAAGTCGCGCCTCAGCTGGACTGCCCTGAAATGTTTTTTGTGTGCTCTGTTTATCCAGCTCCGCTCCAATACTTGGAGAAATTAAGGGTAATATCAACCTCAAGTGAGCTTGCTACCCGCCACAATGAGTTTCGTTTGTGACGCTCGGAAAGCGAGCTTAACACCAGAGCACGCTCACAGTCAGCGTGCGGCATCTCGTTTAAGGTGGGCTCACGTACCCCCCTAACGTGTCCTAGAAAGCTGAATATCGTGGCATTCTGTTCATAAGACCACTTCAGTTTGACTAAGCAAAGGTCCCACCCTGAACTGACGGCCGGGACGCTTATGCTTTGAGTTACACACGGCTGCATGAAGTGCTATCGTTACGAGCTCACCCAGCATCTGCTGTGGCCTGGACACGCCTTGGACATGCCCGTTTTCACCTCGCACTGTACATACAGTCCATTTAAGGGGGTGATTTTAGCACTGCAGCACTCTCGACCATGTTATTTGTGATAATGCGGTCGAGCAAACTACGGTGGTTTCATTATTCACCGAGCCAGGCTGAGATCTCGCCCCCTGTACAAGCTCACGAGTCATCTCCTTTATAAGCTCATTGCATCGCTTTTATAAGCTATGTTCAATCAGAGTGATACGCATCTCGTGCTTGAACCACCAAGGTGCAGACATATTCCCCCATTACAACGGGCGTGTGGATCCGTGAGACACGACCTACATGCCTTTTGACACGTTGACACGAGCATCTAGGACCCCTTTCGCGAGGCGTCCTTATGCAAAGTCTAATCTATCCCTGTCTGGTGACGACGAAAAGTCCAAACCCCGCGAATTGCGGAACACTTTTCTCCTCACTACAGAGGCTGGTGCACGGCGGCTCTCTCCCCCTACGCTAATATCTATGTGGCGGTGATAACAGCGAACCACGCTTTTACGGCCGACCATTATATTTAATTCACAAGCCTGTCGTTTCTCAGATGCGGACGGTGGCGATAACAGCGAACCACGCTTTTACGCCCGGTCATTCTATTTAATTCACAAGTCTGTCATTTCTCAGATGCGGACGGTGCCCGAGGCGCAGCGCTCTGGAACTGTCCAAGGTCCTGAATGACAGATACGTCTGACATACATCAGACGATCAGCTGTTCGTCTGCTTCACAGATCACTCACTAGCACACCTGTCAACACAGGTTATTTATGGATCGTTGAAGTTATCACCTCCCTTAACAAATGATACTCACTCGTGGTTAAACCTACTCCATGTGTGGATTAGCTTTACTTCGGGCATAGTCTTAGAGGTTTTTCATTTTGACATTTGTGACACAGCCGGCTGGTCCTCGCCGTCTACGTTGTCAATTTTACAGCTTCGACATCCCTGCCTTGCGTGCTACTGGGGTTTGTTGCATTAAAAGGTGCGCCCGTAAGCTCACCTGCATGCACGATATGTTTTAATTATATGCGTCCACCGTGCGTTTAGAGAAGCTCACCTATGCACGCTATAAGATTTCGGTATACACTAAAGATGCGCTTGGAGAAGCTCACACTCGGCTGTGTTATCCATTTGTGACACATACACACTGTTGTACACATTCACGGCGCGTTCTGTGCAATGATTTATCTATACGCATTCACGGTGCACTGAAGTGTTCACCTGTGCCTGTGCAATTTATTGTGCAATTTATTTACGGGAAGCTCACCGACCTGTGCACTATAATATTACCTACTGTATATGCATCCCCGATGCGCTCACCTGGGGGCTCACCTGGGTTCACACTATTGTGGTATCTGTATAATCCCACGCTATAAACCGTTCTGCCGCATATTATAGTCAGATCGGCCGCTCGTGAGCTTCGCAGATCACTCACTAAGTATGCCGTTGCTAACAGTGGCTATTTAGATGGATCGTTGAAGCCATCGCACTGGCTCACGCCTTCCTCAATGAGCTATGATGTTAGAGCCCACTCTGAGCGAAGTTGGCTTCATCATAGGCTTGGTTTACAGGAGTATCTATTCTTGATATCTGCAACGCGGCCGGCTTGTCTTCGCCGTCTATGTTTGTCAGATTTTAAAGCTTAGACGTCCCTGCCCTACGTGCGCAGTTTCTCTCTTGGCCTAACCCAACCCATCCTCACTCCATGTCGTTAATATTTGACGACACTTGACCATTCGTCAATATGTGACGGGGAGGGTATACCTTTCGCGTCATTTTTTGACGAACTGGGGACTTCAATACTATTACGTCCGTTGCATTCTCTTTCCTATTTTCTTACCATTTTCGCGTCGGTTTAGGGTTAGATTTACATAATGACATCCCTACCCAAACCTAACTCTAACCCCAACGCCAGGTGACAACTGTCGTACCTAACTCTAACCCCAACGCCAGGTGACAACTGTTTAATTTCGCGTACACTGTTTAATTTTGCGTAATCTAACCCTAAACCGACGCGAAAATGGTACGAAAATAGGAAAGAGAATGAACCGGACGTAATAGTATTGAAGTCCCCAGTTCGTCAAAAAATGACGCGAAAGGTATACCCTCCCCGTCACATATTGACGAATGGTCAAGTGTCGTCAAATATTGACGACATGGGGTGAGGATGTGTTGCTTAACCATGCACGCTCATGTGTTTTATGTGTACATCGGGGTGCGCTCAGCGAGCTCACCAATGTGACTCTGGACTTAATTAATTCTCGCACACCCGCGGTGCGCTCTGTGATCTTGCCGTCTTGTGCTATGTTATGTGCTTCCCGGTGCGTTTAAAACCCCACCGTATGCGCGTTAACATTTTATATGGTGCTTACACTTTTGCTTTAAAGCTGTGAATATGCTGGATATAGGGCCACATACAGTGTCTCTCCGGTAAGGCACTTCAGTCAGTTGTGTATGCACGGTGTGATGGGATTACGCTCCCCCATAGCGTCAGCAACTGACGCAATGCGAAGTGAACCGTATTGAAAGGGAACGCTTAGGTTACTCACGTAACCCCGGTTCCCTGAAATAACGGGAACGAGCATTGCGTAGTTGGCCGTGCTACAAACACCTACGCAGCGAGCTTCATTCGGCTACGCGCTTCAGTCGAATGCAAGTGAGTTATGGCGCTCTTTTTCGGACTATTATAGGGCATAGTGCCGCCCCTTTCACGGGCTCGAACGCCATTGGTCTGTAATTTTTACAGACGTTAACCAATAGGCTTCAATCGCGGAGTAAACAGGAGTTTCCCCCCCATAGCATCAGCAACTGACGCAATGCTCGTTCCCTTTATTTCAGGGAACCGGGGTTACGTGAGTAACCTAAGCGTTCGCTTAAAGTAAAGTTGAGTTGTAAACTACTAGTTAACTAAAAGTATACTAAAGGAATACTGGCAAGTATACCTGCAGCACACAATTAGTAACTTACTAGTTTGCTAAGAGTACACTAACAGAACACTTGCATGTACACTTTTGAATACATGCAAGTATACCTGCAGCACATAATTAGTAACCTACTAGTTTACTAAGAGTACACTAACAGAACACTTGCGTGTACACTTTTGGCATAACAAGTAAACTACTAGTTAACTAAAGCAGTGTTGGGCAAGTTACTGAAAATTAGTAATTAGTTACAGTTACTAGTTACTTCTTTTAAAAGTAATTGAATTACTCTACCAGTTACTGTATATCAAAAGTAATTAGTTACTAGGGAAAGTAACTTTTAAGTTACTTTTATGACTGCTTTTTAAATGTAAATACGAATAGTACTGAACAGTCAAACAATGAAATTATATGGATGGGCTATTTTACATACTGTAGGAGCTCCTCGCAATGGTGCTGTTGAAACAAAACGTGTACCGTGACTTCTAAAGGACAAGTAGTAGATGAGAAAGAGCAGCTAGATGTCACTGGATAGAAAGATCCCAGGAAAACATTTCAAATGCCCGATAGAATCACTTAACATTAGAATCAGCGTGTTACGGGGAACAAACGCTTTAGTGACACATATGGACTGAACATCGAGCGAGTGAATGCTGGCGTCAGTATCTGTAAACCCAGAGACAGGTGAGCAAAGGACTTAAATACTCCCAGTATCAGAGGTGATTGGCCAGGTCTTGTGGAATGAATGACGTGGCATTAGAGTTTCCCTGGTAGAACTTGCGCTTAAACTTAAATTTTTATCAGAATCGAACAACCCTTATGCTACAGGAACACATTCAGTTGGCATGGCATTTAAAAGGAAAAGAAAACAGTTTATTGTTAGTTAATCTGAATGTATTCCTAACAAAAACATCAACAGGTTTGTGTGATTTCTTGTGTATTTTCACAGTTTCTTGCTGGTGAACAGTGTTGCTTTGCATGGTGATCACTGCCTCATCTGTCAGCGTGTGGAGAATGAATTGTACAAACTCTCGCATGCTCTTAATTGCTCCATTCAGGTAATTAATATATAGACATATTGGTTTCAATGGTTTTTGCATTTAAACTATAATAGGCTGTTTCATAGCAGCTAAGAATAGCAAACTAGCTTTGTAAATATAAAAGATCAATAGATCCCACTTTTCTCTCTCTAAAGTTATTCCAAAACACATGAAAGTGCACAGCCAGAGCAGAGTCTGTATAGTGTTACAAGATGCAACTCTTTCAAATGACCTACTGTCCCATTCACTGGTGTAATTGAGATAATAGCTATAGTTTAAAGCATATGTCTTCAATGGTTCTTCTGTGGCCCACAAAATCACTGCGACCTGTGTTCTTATATAATTTCTGAACTGGGATGGCTTTTTAAAGCTTTTCAGATTTGTTAATGCTAATTTGACAGTCAAATAACACCTCCTGGCCTCCTGTAAACTGTGACAACAAAACTATTGCTCGCATTTCAAATCAATGAAGTGCGCCCCATAATTCTGATACTGCAAAATTTATTGACGGAAAATAAAATACGCACTAATAGCGCTAGTCAAACATGTTGCTCTAAAGATGCTGCCGACTCATTGCATGTTGTTCTCCTGCAGAAATGAACTAGCGACCATGTGAAAGGCAAAGGACTGCAAAAGTATAAAGTAGCATGTGTGTGTACTGCACGTCTGCACTGAAGTCTTTTGTACAACCTCTGTCTCCACCAGAATAGTCAGTATATGTGCCATTCATGATCAGACATCCTTATTAAACTGAAAGCTCAGGTTCAGGTAAATGTGTAAATGTCCATCTCACAGTAAAATGAAAATGTATTACACTGCAAATACCTTAAAATAATAATTAAACCAAATCTACTTTAACAATAAAAATCATACACAGAAAATGATGCATGTATAACAGCTTGAATAATAGTGTTAATGTCTTAACACATGGCTGTGTAATATATGGTTTGATTCTATTTATAAAACAGTTAGTCTTTGATTCTGATTGGGCAAAAGTTGTACTTTACTCTGCTTTGCGCTGTGCCTAATATGAAGAAGTAGCCTCTCATACCTTACTGCTTACTTAAATATCACTGTTTTATACATTTAGGACCGGGGGTCCCTGTTCCATGCATCTCTCATCTAAGGGATCCTTGCCCCGAAAAATGCTGAAGACCCTTTTTAAAGCATGTAACATTACAATTGTAACAAACGTAAATGCAGCCTCATGTGTTATCTGTGCAAGCAGGCTGTGTAGTTATATAAATACCTGTACATAGGGAGGTAGGACATCCTATCATTGATTGAAGAAACAGAGTCTGGAGTTAATAATCTCTCTCTCTCTCTCTCTGTCTCTCTCTCTCAGACAGAGAGTTTTAATCACTTTATTTATGACCAAGGGAAAAAAAAAGATTCTTTCCCTTATTTTTTTTCCTTATTTTACATATCACATAAAACTTTTACACCACACAAAAACATAAGAATAAATTAACAACAACAGACAATATTACAATAAATAATATCCAGTAGTCACATTAAGCACTAATTAAAAATGTAAAATTAAGTTATCCTCATGATCTAAAACACACAACACTTCACTTAAACACCACAATTCCTTAAACCAATCCAGATTATTAGTCAATTTAAAATAAACAAATTCTGCTTTGATCCTAGAAGTCACAAAGCCACACAACATTCTCTCTGGATCCACTAAAGCTTCTTCATTTATCTTTTTTTTCCTCGTTACCCATATGGCCATTTTGGTTTCTGCTATTAAAAAATTAATTAGACCAATTCTTCTCTTTTCTGAAGCCTTATAATTTGGTCCATAAATGTATATATCCTCAGTGAACTCTTCACCTAGTTGTTCAAGCCAATTTTTTAATATCTGAAAAACACCTCTTAATCTAAAACAAAATAAAAAAAGATGATCAATTGATTCATCTGAATTACAAAATGGACATTTCTTTTCAACAGTGGGATCCATGTGTGCAACATGTCTATTTGTCGCTATCGCCCAATGTATTATTCTCCACTGTAAGTCAGCAGTTCGTTTTTCAATAGGGGTTTTATATAAAGACCTCCAGCACCTTCTAGGAGAAGAGTTTTGCCCCAACACGTCTGACCATTTTGTTTCTTTACAGTTCTTCAAAACAAATTGGTAAGTGACTTTGACACACGTCACATACAACGCTTTCTTTGAAATTTCTTTAAAGCTGTGCAGTTCTGGAGTTTTAAAAGTGAGAATAGAATTCTCTTGTGGTTCTTCATCCACCAAAGGTGAAACATCAAGTTCTGGAAAAATGTCCTCTTCTATGCCCATCTCGGCTTCATTCAGGTGCTCTTCTCTTGATTTTTGACAATAAGCAGACGGAAGAAAAGTCAAAATCTCATCCATCACATGTTTCATAAATCTGACGGACTTAATCCCAATCAGATTACTCATTTCTTCTGGGCTTTTCCATTCATCATGATTTTTTAAGTCCATTATTCTTGTACATCCAGCTCTTGCCATTGCATTCTGGAGACTTTTGGAGTTCAGCACCTTTGCTTGAATTAAAAGATTATTAAAAAGAGGCTCTTGATTGATCCAGGACTCAGACTGGGACAACTCTCTGTTCACTTGAAAAATTGAAGTCCATGTTCTCAACATTGTTCTATAAAAAGTAAATGTATCTCTCAAGTCCATTTCTGTCAATTTGATTAAAAACAACTGTAAATCATATTTAAAAATATCCACTTTGTGTAACAGGGTTTTTGCAGTGTCAGTCCAGCAATTATTTGAGTACTTTTGTGCTGCCTGCATCCTGAAAGTCTTAATTGTATTTTTGATGTCCATTAATCCTTGTCCACCTTCATTAACAGGTAAAAAAAGGATAGCAGCTTTGGTCCAGTGTTGTCCAGTCCAAAAAAAATCAACTAAACTTTTTTGTAATTTTTTAACAACCTCATCAGGCGGATCCAGGACATTCATTTTATGCCACAGTGCCGATGCTGCTAAATTATTTGTGACTAAAACTCTTCCCCTATAAGATAGCTGTGGTAGCACCCATGACCACTTTGACAACCGGCTACACATCTTTTCAGCCATTCCTTCCCAATTTTTTATCTTAAAACTTTCAGTCCCTAGGTAAACCCCTAAACATTTCCACCCTTCTTTACTCCACTTAACACCACCTAGGAGCATGGGGAAATTTTTATCTATGCTTTGACCACAGTAAAACCCCTCACACTTTTCCCAATTTACTCTTGCAGTAGATGCATTTTCATATATCTTTAGAGATTCTTTTAAAACAGACACATCTCTCTCATTCTTAATAAAAATTGTTACATCATCAGCATATGCAACAAACTTAATAGGTCTTTCAACAAGGAAACCCTGTAATGTTTTCTTTAAATTACAAAGTAAGGGTTCAATGGCCAAAGTATACAACATCCCTGATAAAGGGCATCCCTGTCTAATTCCTCTCAACATTGGAATAGGCCGACTAAGACCACCCCCCACTTTCAGCATTGCAGAAGCATCCTTGTACAACATTTGTATCCATGAAATAAAATTTTGACCAAACCCAAAAGCTTCAAGCGTTTTAAATAGATAAAGATGGCCAATCAAACGCTTTTTCCTGGTCAATTGCAAAAATGCCAACATTTTCACCATTCAAATTTGCAATGTCAATTATATCTCTTATGAGGAACAGATTGTCCATTATTGTTCTGTTAGGGATACAATATGTTTGATATTCATTGACAATACTTTCTAATACTGGTTTTAGTCTATTAGAAAGACACTTTGCCATAATTTTATAGTCTGTGCATAAAACCGCTACGGGCCTCCAATTTTTCAACATACCCAGATCACCTTTTTTTGGTAATAAGGATAAAACGGCTCTTTTACAACTAGTTGGTAATTTCTTCTTTTGATAACAATACTTAAACACTTCATAAAAATCATCTTTCAATAATGTCCAGAATTGTTTATAAAATTCAGACGGGAGTCCATCTAGACCAGTTGCTTTTCCCATTGAAAGACTTTTAACAGCTTCAGACAGTTCATTTGGTTGGAGACCAGAGTCGAGCTGTTTACTCTGTTCATTAGACAGTCTCACTAAGTCTTTATGTATCTCCTCCATACATTCAGTCAAACCCAGTCTCACCCCATGGCGTCAATATTTGACGACACTTGACCATGCGTCAATATGTTGACGCGGAGGGTATACCTTTCGCGTCATTTTTTGACGAACTGGGGACTTCAATACTATTAAGTCCGTTGCATTCTCTTTCCTATTTTCTTACCATTTTCTACCATTTTCGCGTCGGTTTAGGGTTAGATTTACATAATGACATCCCTACCCAAACCTTACCCTAAACCCAATGCCAGGCGACAACTGTTTAATTTCGCGTACCTAATAGTATTGAAGTCCCCAGTTCGTCAAAAAATGACGCGAAAGGTATACCCTCCGCGTCAACATATTGACGCATGGTCAAGTGTTGTCAAATATGGACGCCATGGGTGTGAGACCGTGTTAATTCAGCATCACAATGTCCTTCTCCAAATAAGTCCGTATAAAAGTCCAAAGCAATTTTTCTCATTTCATTGGGATTTGAAATCACATTTCCATTTACATTCTTCAAATGCAGCATCATCTTTTTTTCCTTTTGTTTCTGCTCTAGATTAAAGAAGAATGAGCTTGGTGCATCCATATCAACCAAAAAGTATAGCGAGCTCTAATTAAAGCTCCTTTTGCTTTCTCATGAAACGAGGCTAAAGCTTTTTTCTTTTCTACCAGCTTCCCAACTGTCACATCATCTCCAACCCTTACCTCTCGTTCAATTAGTTTTATCTCTTTCTCCAATTCAAACACAGTTTTTTTATCTTACTATTTGTATTATATTTATAATTTTGACAGAAAATTCTAATTTGTGCTTTTCCTATATCCCACCACTGAACAATATCCTCATAATTATTTTTTTGTTTTTTCCACTCAATCCAAAATAATTTAAATTTTTCACAAAAAAGCACATCCTGTAACAAATTCACATTAAAATGCCAATAATAACTGTGACTTTGTGACTTCTTTACATTCATTTCAATTATACATAAATGATGATCAGAGAACCCATTTGGACAAATTGTAGATTTTAAAATTCTATTACTTTTGTTCTTATTAATATAAAATCTGTCTAACCTTGCAGAACTAATATGATCATGAGAACACTTTACCCATGTGTACTGTTTAACTGTAGGGTGTTGTAGTCTCCATACATCAACTAAATTAGAAGTATTAATAACATTATTTAAAAACCTTGCAGATGAGGGATGGGGTTCCTCTCCATTTCTATCTTAAATGAAATTATCTGTACAATTCCAATCCCCCCCTACAACCAACCAAACATCTCCATCACAATTTTGTTTTAAAAATTTGTATCCTTTCTGGTCCAGTATTTGGTGCATACATATTAATAAAAAGAAACACAAAACCGATTATAGTTGCTTTTAGAGCTAAAGTCCTTCCTTTTTCTATTTCATTAACAGACACATCAGTTATATTATTTGACTTTGAAAATAAAATGGCAACTCCTCCACTAACATTTGTACCATGACTCATAAATAAATCACTTCTCCACCCCATTCTCCATTCTATTTCATTTTTCATATCACTATGTGTTTCTTGTACAAATGTTACATCAATTTTTTTATTTTGTATGTATTCATTTAGACTTGCTCTTTTCCTGCCATCTCTTCCCCCATTAATGTTAATGGATCCTATTATAAAGCTCTCCATGAAGAAACAGGACAGAAAGGAAAGAGAAAGGAAAGATAAGACAAAAAGAGACAGATAGTTCACCCCTCGTGGTTCCTTCATTAATCTATAGGTTTCTCACACATTATCTTCTTTCCTCAGATTTGTAACCATTTTTTTCAATCGAAATCTTTTTCTTCTACTTAACTCCTCATAACTAACAGTCCTTTGTATCTTAATCACAGAAGCCAAAAACTTTTTAACATCAGGAAAAAATTCCTTAACTTCAACTTTTCTTCCAAAGGTTACATCAAGGAAATCATTAATCTCTTTTACCGTATATAGCTGTTCCTCATCATAATTAGAGGGAATGTCTGACATTTCAGAAAGTCAATCATCATCAGCTTCAGTCATATCTGTACTTACAGAAATTTGAGAGAGAGATATATTATCGACTTGGTTTTCATCAATATCTACATCAGCATCAGCTTCATCAGAACCCGCAAAATGACATTTCTTCACTTCGCTAGTTCCTGCCTCTTCACTATTCCTCCTTTTATTCTCTCCATCACAATTTTTTTTCCTTTCCACTTCACTCAATCCCTTCTGTTTTAAATCTTCAGTAGGATCACTTTGTTCCTGATTATTCGATTTATTGTTTGCACCATGCTCCACGTCACTTTCATTGACTGAATCTGTCTCTTTACTTTTATCTACATTGTCCACTTCACTTTCGGCAACCACCTGTTCAACGTCATTTGCGGCTCTTTTTGTTTTTAGCCGGCATTGCAGTTTTTTTTGGCCAATATTTCCACATTCAAAACATTTCAAATGATTGGTGCTCACATAAATCATGTATGATTTGTCTTCATGTTTTATCCGGAACGAAATATCGAGCGTCGGCGATTCTAAAACCATAAACACTTGTCGCCTACAAGACAACACGTTTCAATGCCTCAATTTTACTACCGAGTGGAATTAAGGTGATTCCACTAACAATTTTTCCGAACCTCTGCAGTTCATTTTCAATGTATGTATTGGGTATATAAGGTGGACAATTTGAAATGTTCACTCTTATCGACTGCGATACTAAAGGTGAAACAATAACAAAAGCTCCACTTACCCAAACGCCGCTCACAACAAGTTTACTCACGAAAGTTTGATCCATTAGAAAAACCACCACGGCTTTGTTCATTCTTGATGCGGACACAATATTTCCAAATCCTATCTGTTCTCCAATCACTAATAGCACGTCTTCGACCGTCGCTCCGGTATCAGGTACGCACCTGACTCCATGGCGGAGCGACAGAGAGGAAACTTCCATCTCAGCCCTCCGCCACGAGATCAGAAAAAAATCACCTAGCGATTGTACTTCCCAAAACTCTAAAAGAATTTGATTAAACCTATATACATTAACTCAAAAAATAAATAAATAAATAAACGGAAAGTAGAGAAACTACCCCCAGAAAACACGCTCCTCTCACCCGTGAGACGCTCACCTTCCCCAAACTCCCAGCATGCACCGAGAGAGAGAGAGAGAGAGAGAGAGAGAGAGGATTCCGGCTATCAATGGCAAAACTTTATGCAACTCCTGTAACGCTCGCTCCAACTAGGCTACGAGAAGAATCAACAAAGGTCACGCACTGTCGCAGTGGTAGTGACGTGATGGGTCAAATGTCAAATAAGCCTGAGCGTCGAGAGTTGAAAGAGAATAGACTTTGGGTGAAAGCTCTGCTCGTCAATGTTAGTTCTCACATGGGCATCCAATCACAGTGGAGGGGTGGGACAAGTATCACAACAACCAACCGGCTCACAGCTCAAGTATCACAACTAAAAAGCGCTCGGCTGAAAAAACAGCTGACATTCGGTGTCCTCCAGGCGTTTTCAATCGCATTTAAAAGTTTTGGTGTGCACAACCCGCATACAAATTTTGCACATATTTTCATTCGCGCTACTACCTGCCTGCACGGAGTTAATAATAATTAATAATAATAATAATAAACTAAGGCCAGTCAGCTCACTGCAGAGACGGTCATTTAAAAGGTAAAATAATAGAATCAACTATAAATATTGATGTCGACTAATTATCAGCGTCTGTAACATTTGTGGCTTTGAAGAAAGCGATGAAGAAAGTGAATCCATTTGCAAAAGGTGTTTATTTGAAAAATCCCAAAAAGGGCCAGCAAACATATCCAATAAGGGAGATCCAAAAACGTAATCCAAAACAGGCACAATGTCAGGGGCAGGCAGAGTTCAATCACAATCCAAAGAAACAGGCACAGGTCAGAAACAGGAACAGATACAGATAACAGATAAACAAAACAGGCTAACAGGTTGCAACAGGCTAAACAGGTTGGGCTAAGCATTAATCAGCCGGGAACAGGTGAACAGGAAGTGACTTATATACAAACACAAACAGGAAGTGTGAAGCGTGACATGGCATGATGATTTCAAAATAAAAGTCCGAACAGAGCAGAGTAACAAAATACAAGTTCAAATAACAAAAATACACAGAATACAAGCAAACACAGAACAAAACCTTACAGCGTCAACGCAGTCGAATGTGTCCACCAATTGCGACAGCTCTAAAGTAGACACATTTAGAGTTGTGTAAACTATCTATTTAATCATAGCCCAAAGCAGAATTTTTATTATCATTTTTTGTGAGATCTCTATGCTTTTGAACTGTTAGCTTACATTGTTAATTGTACATTGGTTACATAGATTGCGTTATGTAACAAATCTAAATTATTTGAAGTTTGAACATAATCCTAATAGATTTATATTTGTTATTTTAATATTGAACCAATGATAATATTGAAATGCATATTTGTTTAATAGCACTATTATTATAATTTTCTGATTAAAATCCTACAGATACTTCGTTTTAAAGTTAGTATCACAAGTAGTGCTTTATATAGTGTTAAAAAAATGAAATTAATCTAACATAACTATTTTGTTGAAGTCTTTTTTGTGTAGTAAACCCATTTTTACCTTATTAGGGTTCACATCATGATGACCACTGCAAGAACACAGAGACTTTTGCCCCAACAGCACCAATTTTGCTACAGGTGAGACTGCATGTATTAAACACCAATGAGCCATTCCATTATGACCACCCCCATCCTAGAACAATGAGCAGACCTGGCAACCCAACGAAGGCACTGGTACAGTTCATAGAGCAGTATACTGTAAATACCACCAAGGACCAGCTTTCAGCCAGTAAAGTGTTTGGTGTCTGTCAGAATATAGGAAGCTGACAATTTATCGGATTTAAATAGAGGACAAATTATGATGGCAAAGCACCTTGGAACTTCAATCTCAGTAATGACGTGCCTTGTGGGTTGTTACTGTGCTACTGACATGTAGTGAGTACATATCAAAAGTGCACGAACGGACAAATGACATCAAAAGCTTATTGATTGCAGAGAGGTGTAGAGACTGTCACCCATTATTCACAGGGCCACAGTGTGACAAATCACCAGCAGCTACACCTGTAGTGACCAGGACACAGTTTATTGTAAGCTTCTCTGTAAGGGCCTGCATAGCCAATGACCCAGCCAGGGACCAAATTTATAAAATGCTGTGTAAAATCATCCTACATATGATCTTATGATCACTTATCAAAAATGCGTATGTGTAATTCATAAACCGAACGTATGCGCAGAAAACGCGCATACCCCTTTCAAATTTGTAAATCGCAAATGAACTTGAAATTGTGCGCAGCCGAGCAGTTTCAGATCTTCGCCTTTAAACCATGCCTAATTAATGTCATAAACATTGACAAGCGCTCTTGTATATGTCTAAGTCCTTTACAAGCAGGAATAATGTTTTTTATATCCCAAAACCTGCAGCAATTAGATAAGCAAAAGTGTGTACAACTGCTCAGACCCTGACGTGGCGCTAAGCACTTTTCCACGCCAAAAACAGTTTCTATAAATATGGACGTGCGTACGCATGCTATATAAATGAGGCCCCAGGTCTCCATTACTGCACGCCATCCAGGCCTGGATTATCACAATAGACTAACTTTGTTTATAGGAGCACTGTAGCCCTAGCCTGGTAATACCATCCTCTGCTATTTTGCTTCGCTTCATAGACAGAGTCTGGCTGGGCATAATTGACAATCGTTTTCCTTCTCGTGGGAGGGGCTTGTCTGAAGTTTAAAATCATTGGTCTAAACATAAGCCAATCACATAACATTTGGATATGATGTGCGTTATGCGCCGGCTCAGCCGCATTGAATCTCTGCTGTAAAATACACGTATAATGTGAAAACAAACCCATCGAGCGAAATACCAGAGTTAACATGGCTATGAACGACTTTTGCAGATTATGTAAAGTAAATCGGGCCAGAGCTAGTTGAACATTATCCTTACGGTGTGTTTCCACTCACGTCTAATGGGAGAAACGCCCCTCTCTCCTCTCAAACTCTTCCACCAGACAACCATAACCATATGTAAATTAAATCTTCCTACCTTATTTTCTGGTTAATCAGGAATGTCACCAAAGAATGCTTGCCCACACATCCTCCACCATTAACTGTGAACAATATAATTCCCTTCCATGATTTCTCGATCGTTGTGCACGTCAAGCTGTGCTGCACACAGTTTCTTGCTGACAATCGATAAAGTTGATAAATTCAACTTTTCCAAAAACTTGTCGGGAGTAAGGCAACAACATAATCTCCATTCAAAATGTTTACCAAACACTTTTTTTTTGAGTTTAAGTTGGCAAGTGCCGGTTCTCCACAACAGAGCAAATAGCTTTCTGTGTGTCCATGTCCACTACAAACTACAACCGTGATTCGGCGCTTAGCGTCTACGTCACGGCTCTCAGCCCGCCCTCTGTTCGTTGATTTGTCGGCCATCTCGATGTCGGAGGAAAACGGTTTGAATGGGAGGTATCTCAGACTGAGTACAGAAGCGTAATGAAATTTAGTGGAAGTACGAAGTCTGACGTAGTCAGGCTACTGTAGCCCCTGAATAAAAATTTTAGGAGCGCAAGCAAGAAATTGAGGGCACATCTTAAATCAGCCTCTAATTTATTTTTTTCCCAAAATAACTGCATTTATGAAAAATACTAAATAGACTTTGTCAAGGTTTAACCAAGAAACGAAACCAAATGCAGACGTAGAAGAAAAATAAGGAATTTTACAAAACAGGAAAAACAAAACCCACGAGGGGGCAAAACACGACAAGGTAAACACAACACTAAACTGACACTAAACTTAAAGCAACACTATGTAGTGTTTTAAATAATGTCTTTTAACTGGACAAATTGTACTGTTGCTGCAACCTGAGCAGCCTCCTAGCTGCTACAAGCACACTCTGAAAGTGGCGGTGGAAGGTAGAGTACACAGCCCCGCCCCTCCCCTGCCTGCAGAAGAGTGTCTGATAACAGGCACTGTTGTGCTTTTCAACCACATGGGGGAGCTGTAAGTCATTTTTACATGGAAACTACATAGTGTTGCTTTAACATAAAACCAACAATAAACTTTTCAAAACATTAAACAGACTATACTAAGATAATACTTAATGCTCACAGGCAAGGACACTGGATATACGACAAGACGAATGTGCACAGAACAGCAAACAAAAGGACAATAAATAGGGAGAACTAATGAGGGGCACAGCTGAAAATAATGACGAGTAAGGGAGCGGCAAAAAGTGACAAGACAAGGGAAACACGTGGCCTGATTCTAAATAATCCATGGCCATGTGCTCCCACACAAAACATGGTACTGTCAGAACCCTGCCACAAGGGAATATAACTTAATACAAAACAAGGATCTGGCTGGATCCTGACAGTAACCCCCCCCCCCCCCCCCCTTAAGAAGTGGCTACCAGATGCCCTCAAGGGGAAACACTAGACACGATACAAGACAGATTGACAAACCGACAAGACCCAAGAAAACACTACAGTTAACAACAATTGCAAACAAGCAAGAGTGACAAATGGGTTGGGGTGGGACAGTAAAAACAATAAACAAGGGAGGGGGTGTGTGGGAACAATAAAGTTCATGGGGGGTGGTCCAGGTTGGGGGGAACTGGGTGGGGTTTGAGTCCTTGATTTTCTGTGTGTAGCTGAAGGAGTCCGGGTGAATTTAGTGGGAACTTTGGGAGTGACATGACCAAAAGAGGCAAACTGAGAAGAAACAAAGTCTGGGAATTGACAAGGGAACTGCGCTAACGGCTGCTCTGGCGGCTCTAAGTGCGCTGGCGGCTGCTCTGGCGGCTGCGCTGGCATCTGCTCTGTTGGCTGCGCTGGCGGCTGCTCTGGCGGCTCTGGGCGTGCTGGCGGCTGCTCTTCTTCTTTTTCTTTTGGAGTGCTGAGAGTGGAAGAGGTACTGTGACCAACTCAGAGGAGGACCCCCCCGGATAAAGACTCCCAAGAGATCCTCCTCTCTCGCTTTCCATGAAGAGAGACAGGTGGGAATGAGCTTTCCGGGGCCAGAGGGGAAAGTCCTGAGTCACCGAGTAACGACACTCCCGCGACAAGATGGGATGGGCTCAGTGGTTCTGGTCGGGTTCCTTCTGGAATTGGCCCCAAGTCCATAAACGAGTGGATCGTACCAGGTAGGACCCGGTTCACACTCCAGGATGAAACCACGACCTCTCCTCGCTAATTGACGGTACATGTCCGCTGGGTTCAGTTCTAGCATGTTCGTTCTGTCAAGGTTTTAGCAAGAAACTGACCCAAATGCAGACGTAGACGAAAATGGGCACGCTGGTGGCTGCTCTGCTGGCTCTGAGCACGTTGGCGGCTGCTCTGGCGGCTCTGGGCATGCTGGCGGCTGCTCTTCCGCTTTTTCTTTCGGAGTCGAGGTGCAGAGAATGGAAGACGTACTGTGACCAACTCAGAGGAGGACCCCCCGGATAAAGACTCCCAAGAGATCGTCCTCTCTCGGTTTTCTCGAAGAGAGACAGGTGGGAATGAGCTTTCCGGGGCCGGAGGGGAAAGTCCTGAGTCACCGAGTGACGACACTCCCGCAACAAGATTGGATGGGCTCAGTGATTCTGGTCAGGTTCCTCCTGGAATTAGCCCCGGGTCCATAAACGAGTGTATCATACCAGGTAGGACCCGGTTCGCACTCCAGGATGAAACCACAACCTCTCCTCGCTAATCGACGGTACATGTAGGCTGGGTTTAGTTCTGGCACGTTCGTTCTGTCAAGGTTTTAGTAAGAAACGGACCCAAATGCAGACGTAGACGAAAAATAAGAAATTTATTAAACAAAACAGGAAAAACAATACCCACAAGGGGGCAAAACAGGACAAGGTAAACACAACACTAAACTATCAGTAAACATAACATAAAACCAACAATAAACTTTTCAAAACATTAAACAGACTAGACTAAGATAATACTAAATACTCACAGGCTGGATATACGACAAGACAAACGTGCACAGAACAGCAAACACAAAAGGACAATAAATAGGGAGAACTAGGGGCACAGCTGAAAATAATGACGAGTAAGGGATCGGGGAAAAAGTGACAAGACAAGGGAAACACGTTGATTTTAAATAATCCATGGCCACGTGTTCCCACACAAAACATGGTACTGTCAGAACCCTGCCACAAGGGACTAGAACTTAATACAAAACAAGGATCTGGCAGAATCCTGACAGACTTAAGTCTATGCAGTTGCTGCACATGTCATTGATTGTTTCTTTATCTTTAATTGTAAATCGCTTTGGATAAAAGCGTCTGTTAAATGTAAATGTCATTATGCACAATTGATGAAACTTTCAGAATAGGAAGTTATGAAACAAAGAATCATACAACCCCTTGACTAATTCTAGCAATAAGATACATACATATACAATACGTTATTTCCAGAAAGCATATTGCAATGAGATGAGTGGCATGGGAATATACATACTTGTATTCTTTATACGTTTCTTGTCTTCTATCAAGTTTTCCTTAACTGGGCATCTGATGTCTAAGACCTTTATTCTCATCTATATTTTTTTGGTGTTAATGTAGGCTAGAAGTTCTCCCACTCTTTGCAGTCAATGTTTAATTAAATCCGTGCGGACGCATCTTTTTGTGAATGTGACTTTTCACTTTTATCGTTATTATTTCCCAAAATGGCACAAATATATTAAATTTGTGTGTACAAAATATACATTTATTTTTTATTATTTATATTTTTATAATATTGTACACAATTTTGTCATCAACTACAAGCAAAACATTTTCTCTTCAAGTCTACTCACATTATTTTCTTATAGCACAACATTCATCACTGATAGATGAACCATTAGGGGGATGGGAAATTATTTTTACATCTTTTTGTAGCAAATCCTCAACTCTAAACGATCCACTACTCAAAAGTCTTGTGAATGTTTTTTTATGTGTTGCTTGGCCTTATTTAAGCAACTTCTAAAATAAATATATTTTTACTCACCATGTATAAACATTTTACAATAAAATATTTCATAAACAATTTATATAAAAATACAACATGCTTCTCACATATTATTGTAGCACAGTTTGTGCTGAATACAGTGTTATGTGATTGTAGTCGTTAATATGTTTTAAACAACTGAAAAAGCCATATGTAAGAACATGTCAAAAACTCCTCAAGGGACCCAAAACACCCTTAGACCCCAGAGGCCATGGGCGTAGATTTAGGGTGGGACGCTAGGGACATGTCCCTACCAATATTCAGGGAAGGCTAAATTGTCCCTAGCAATAATTTTGACCAAACAATTAATCTGTATTTATGTATAACCACTGATGTCAATTCACTTCTTGTGTTTTCTATGTTTTACTTATTATATTTTATTCAGGAATCATTTAAATGAGATTAGATATCTTTTGCAATCCCGTTCTGTAAAAATAATGCTCTATGTGGTACGCAAATGGTTAACAGCTCTCTGCAATGAGTCCCGCCTCCATAACTCACATCGCTAATATGACTGGATTAGCATTTCTTGAAGCCAGCCTCTCTAACTCAAATCACTTTATGATTGGATTTTCATTTCTTGAGTGCCGCCTCTCTAACTCACATCACTTTATGATTGAATTTTCATTTCTTGAGTCCCGCCTTTCTAACTCACATCGCTTTATGATTGGCTTGTCTTAACTTGCGAGCGTGTAATGTAAGGTGCATTGACTTTGTTCAACGCGCAAAAGCTCACTCAACAAGACGTGCTTGATTATTCGGGCTACGGGTAAGTGAGGAAGAAAGCATTATTATACCCACTGTACTGTAACTGTTTCATGCACAAAATACGGAACAAGTTGCGTCACATTGGGTTTTTCCCAATACACGACAATCCCATGTTAACCTGAGGAGTTGCAAACTTGTGTCAGTACATACATGCTAAACCTTTTATAAATGGGGTGGCAAGGCTATTTAGGGAGTCCCTAATCCATTAAAGAAAATTTCTGGTAACACTTTACTATAAGGTTCATTAGTTAACTACATTAGTTATAACGTTATAAACTAATAATGAACTGCATTACATACAGCATACATACTGCATAGCATTTATTAATCAGCATTTATTAATCTTGTTAACGTTAGTTAATGCACTGTGAACTAACATGAACGAACAATTAAAAGCTTTGTTTCTATTAACTAACATGAACAAACCATGAACAATACACTTTTACAGCATTTATAAATTTTTGTTAATGTTAGTTAATACATTTACTAATGTTAACTAATGAACCTTATTATAAAGTGTTTCTTCATATATTCTTCAATGTTATAAAGTAAATATGGATTCATATTTGCTACATAGTGATTTACTTTTCTTCTTTTTGACAAAGACTTAAACAGGTATTGTTTATTAGGCTCTAGGACATAACCAATTGTTTCCAATTGTAACCAATTGGGATGGCACCGGGGTTGACAAGTCAGATGTCACTGTGTAAAGTGCATACTAAGTTGTCTGTTGTTTAAGTCAAGTAAATGGCGATAAACAGTTTTTGCAATGCCACAATTTTATTTATGTCCCCACCAATGCCAGAATCAAACTTACGCCCTTACCAGAGGGTTAAATGTTAAAGCAATCCCTTAAGTTTTGTTATGCGTTGCTGCAAAGTCCTTAGTACCCACTTCCCCTCTGTTGATTTGTTTAAATTGTGAGATGTTGTACTATATAGCCACCGATTCTCCATTGCTGTGTTTTGACTATCGTAAAATACTTAGTATAAACATTTGGTGGAAGAAGAATCCCTCTTTCACATGTAAGCGCTTTGAGTGTTGCAGAGAAGCGCTATATAAATGTAACAAATTATTAGTATTATATATATATATATATATATATATATATATATATATATATATTTAAGCAATATCGCTCGAGTAGGAGTGTGATATAGCTCTATATCATCACGGCTGTGATTAGGCCAGAGGCAATCACAGCCGTGATGATATAGAGCTATATCACACGACTCCGAGAGCGATATTGCTTTTATACAACAGTTCGACGGCACACGTTTGAAAAACAAAAACTAGAAAACAACAACGGAGTTATTTTAAAAGCCTCTTTGTTTGAGAACTACTTCTTCCACCACGGATTTGAGGGCTGCCAGAATGACAGGTAACACTTTCGGCTGCTTTGAATATCATAACAACTCAATGGACGGAAAAGCCGTTTCTTTATATTACCGTTTCTTGGTCACAAAGTGTAGTTTTAAGATTAGTTCAGTCGAGAATGTATATGTATTATATTTAAATCTACAGTCGATTAGTAAAGATAGCGCCTGTTTGAACGTTTGCTTAGTGAGATTCGGTACGTATGAGAACCAAAGCATGAGCGGACGTCAGTGTTCACTCGCCCCGCTGACCACCGCCCTCTCTGGGCTACATCTCTGACAGGGATTCCCTGGCTCTCATGTCGGCCTTGTTTGTTTTTTGGCGCGAGGTAAAAGTTAATAAAACTATACTTATATAATGTTACTATTGGTTTCCCATTTACTCTTAGCGCGATACGAGCACTCGATTATTATTAAACTTTGTTTGCATGCTGCTTATAAATATACCAGTGGCGATATTCTCATAACATGTTTTAATAGTCACGTCACGATTAAATAAATGATCAATGTCCACATTTAAAAGCTGCGGTGCTTACCTGCAGTTCCACGGTGTTTTCGCGTTCTGATAAGAGATATAGCTCCAGAAGAAAAACCGAGTGTTTACATTCCTCTTTCCAAGTGTCCACACAATGTTACAAGACATTAATCCCATAAAGTTTAACGTAACATCCAAAAGCCCTGATCTTTAACGGAATAATAACTTCCGATTGGGGATTCACAGACTGATTTATGAGCTAGTGAACTAATGAGACACACGGAGAGTGATTCAAAACAGCGTGGTTGTGTGTGCCTGCAGTTTTCCATTCAGAGATGAGCCTGTTTAGGACCTCCATTCACTAGGTGGCGGAATGATATGAAAGGTGAAGCGGTAACAGTGCCGTTATCAGTACAATATTGCATAGCTCTTAGCCAATCAGATTCGAGAACCAGAAAGAACTGTTGTATAAATATATATGAAGAGTTTGGTTCCAAAACGCGATAAACGCCATTTTTGAAAAAAATGAGTTACTGCCAAAATCAGTATTATATCAGGTCAGTAGTTAAAAGTAAATAATTAATTTTACGCAAAATCCAATACCCGCCGTGATATTCTGTCATCTTTTCTCCCTTTTTTCCCAAAATGCGACAAACGCCACTGCCCCTTTTTTACAAAACGCAATAAATCCGTTTCTGATATTACAGCGAGCGGACCATTCACGCAATGTAAACAAACATGGCGGCGCGCTGAGTACACGGAGTCCTATTTTTCCTCATCTACTTTGTACTTCGTGGTCAACAAACAAAACAAAATAATACTTTAATAGCATTGCCAAACCTGTGATGGTTTTCTGTGACGGGAAAGAAACGTAAGCCATCAACAGCTAATAATTTCCGCGAGAGGCACTCGGTTGCTTCTCCAGACAGCATCAAGCTTCTCATGCTAAAACATTGTGTTCTTAATATAACAAAGTAAGTGTTTTGGTTAATGCCATTAATGTTTATTTTTTAATCATTGTATACCACTAGTCAACTAAATATATATAAAATGGTAAAGATGAATGCACATTTATACATTGATTTAATAGATTTATAGCATTTTGAAATAAAAAACTGTCATGGATTTATTGCATTTTGTGGAAAAAAGAATTAGTTTTTATAATAAATCTTTGAAAATCAAGTTATGGATTTGAAGTTTTTATGTTTTTATAACCTAAAGATGCTATGTGAAAGTTTGTAACAGAAAATAGTGGTTTTCATCTTGTCACTTTCTTGGTATAGAAAACACGTTTTTACCGAAATTTGTCAAAATGGATTTATTGCGTTTTGGAACCAAACTCTTCATATATATATATATATATATACAATATATTTATATATTATACCTAAATAGCCAATGAAAACTTGTGAAATCATGTCATCTGATTTTCACGTACCCGTTTGGTGTCAAAGCTGTCAATCACGCCGCATATCTTCCGCCTGTGAAGCATCTCGCCGGTCTCATAAAGTTTCATCGAACCTCAGCACTGGATATAGCCGAATAAACATGACAATGACTTTACTTCGAGGTAAACGTTTCCCCCGGACACTAGACTTAGACTTAGACATACTTTATTGTCATCCAGCTACACATTTTGCAATGTACAGTTGAACGAAATTTCGTTGCAAGGCTCTGAGCATAAAAAAATAAAATAAATACACATGTAATACAATATACAAATTAATTAAAAACCTAACTAAAACTAATATACATAAAATGGCCACAGGCTCTAATTCAGCAAAAAATACATGGTTCACATAAGTATAAGTGACCAGTATCACATGCATAAAAGGATTCATTTCACTAGGAGTTCAACAGTCTTATTGCATGAGGAATGAAACTATTATAGAATCTTGTTGTTCTGCATTTAAAACTGCTGAACCTCTTCCCAGAGGGCAACAGAGAGAACAGAGCATGATTGGGATGGAAAGGGTCCTTTATAATTGACTGAGCCCTGGTCAGGCAGCGGCTACCAGCAGTATTGTCAATGAGGGGGAGTGCTGTCCCTATGATTTTTTCCGCAGTCCTCACCACTCTCTGCACACATTTCCAGTCTGAGGCGTTACAGGACCCAAACCAGACAGAGATGCAGCTGGTCAATATGCTCTCTATTGTGCCTCTGTAAAAAGTGGTGAGGATGTGAGGGGGGATATTTGCTCTTCTCATACGACGCAAAAAGTGCAGACGCTGCTGTGCTCTCTTTACAAGAGCAGAGATGTTAGGAGACCAGGTCAACGTATCTGTGATCTGCACCCCCAGAAATTTGATGCTGCTCACCTGCTCCACTATGGCGTTTTTGATGAGAAGGGGGCTATGGCTTGGCTGTTTTTTCCTGAAGTCGACGATAATCTCTCTTGTTTTGTCGACATTCAGGATTAAATTGTTGGTATCACACCATCTCACCAGATGTTTTACCTCCTCTCTGTAGGCCAGTTCATTATTGTCACTGATGAGACCCACCACTGTCGTGTCATCCGCATACTTAATGACAGTGGCGAACCGTGAGTACTTCAGCTGGGCCTTCAAAATATGCAATGAAGTGCAAATGCCTCTCCATGCGCAATTACGCATGGCACAATAAATGAAAGTCGCAAATTTAATGGATAGGTTCTACTTACTACACCGCCTTAATTCTTAAAAACAGGAAAATGGAGACAAGTGAGCATGGGGGAAAAAACACCAAAATAAATTGAGAGTAGTTTGTTTTTCATAAATTTTAAAATTCAGAATATAATACTAGGCTATTCGTATTTCGTTAAATCATACAGTGAACGTGTAAAAATTCTGAGCACGCAAAGTTAAATTACAGAATAGGCATCGTTTGCCTTTAAATGCAGTTTTAAAGTTTAAAATTACTTTAATCTAACTGATAAACACAAATACAGACTCTGCTGCTCTGTAAATTTGCATTTAATTTTTGTTTTTTGTAAATATATATTTAGCTGTAGGATAGCTTGTTAGTCTTTTTTCATAAGGGGAAATATAGCACCCTGCGTTCTCAGTGCACCTCCTTGTGGCTTATAACTGTTATATTTTGCGGGCTCGCAAAATCCCTAGCCCGAGCCCCGGTGAATGTTTTTGCATTCTCTGAGATTTAGTTAGGTAATTATATTGTATGTAATTCGGCGTCGCCTGCAGTCATTACTATCCTCAAGTAAAACTGTCAGGAAGTGAAAGTATAATTAAACCCATTATTTTTCTCGTGTTCACTTCTGATATGCGCAGCGCAGCTGCACGCGCATCTCTCGGCTGTGCTCTTCACGAGTACCCGCTTAAGTAATTTCGTTTTTACCTCAGCCCTATCAAACTAGCCACAACGTCAATCACGTTTTCTGCCATTTACCTCAACCACTCTCACCGCAGAGATTCGGGCCATTAGACGTCTATGATTAGGACTTCTTCTTCTTTGGTGTTTTACGGCAGCTCGCATCCAGCTTGTTGCATGATTAGGACTTCATGAAGGCTTACAATGCTTTGTTTTTTACCCGCCCACTTGAAATCAAAGCGTGATTGGTCGATTTGCCCGTCACTCTCCACACCAAAACACATAGCTTGGCCTTCCTTGGGATTCTTGAAGTCCTAACCAATGAATGAGCCAGTTTACCGGGCCTTAATAGAGACAGACGATTCTGATTGGATATGAACCTGACAGTAAGCTTAACGTTAGAACATAGATGAGAGAAAATATATTACATGTATTAAATTAAATTAAATATAAATTTAAACATGTAAAAACATATTTTTATTGAATACTTTATTATTTATTAGTATTATTATAAAAAATATTTTTATTAATTTTTTTAGGCCTTCTCTGAAGGCGTAGAAGGCCCTGAAGGTTCCCCACTGCTTAATGATATGGTTTGTACTGTACCTGGCACAACAGTCATGGGTCATCATGGTAAAGAGCAGTGGACTCAGTACACAGCCCTGGGGGGAGCCGGTACTAAGAGAGATGAAACACTAGACTAACATCTAGGAGTTACTTAATAACGGTAGGAATGTGCAAACAAAGTATCTGTCTAGCATTGGTGATATTTACGCTGGGAATTTCCCCACCACTTTTTGAAAGCATTTGGTTAAAATGTTCTGAAAAATCAAGCGATCCTTAAGACTGGTTTTGTGGTCCAGGGTCACATATGTTGCGTTGTATGCTTATGGTGTGTTTTCTTGTACATATGTAATGAAATTCATTGTAATCATTTAAACGCGCTGCTGTTTTCTACGGTATGGTGCTTTGGCATTGTTCGGTTGAGCTGGTGTTGCAGGGACTGTTACATGTGTGATGTGTGCATTCGACATTGTTGACAGGGCCGGATTAACATAAGGGCTAGGTGGGGCTGAAGCCCCAGGGCCCGCGGGATTAGGGGGCCCGTGATTGGCTGGAGGAAATGAGATTGTCAAGTCATAGGTTGTTGATTTGTGTATAATAAAATAACAAGAAGTTATTGGAAAATGTGCCTGATTGATATAATTCACCGCCCAATCAAATTAACTCTACAATTTGCGCCATGACGTTGGGAAACGCCCCTTTTTGTTATGCTTTTATAGAAAATGCGTAGGCCGATAAATCGCTGCCTGGAGTTGCAAAAATGTTTAAGAAAAGTGATAGTGGTGCACAAAAAAGGAAAAAAAAACTTGAAAGGCAGAAAAGGGATTCAAAAATTCCGAAACTAACGAACTATTTTGGATCACTTTCATCCGTGCCCGTGGAAGACCCCGAGTGCAGCGGAAGCAGCTCAACCCCCTGTGTCGTCCCTGATCCGCGTGTTGAAGGTAAGCAAGCAGCTGAAGAAGTTAATGAGTTAAGCATTATTTGGATGGTAATTGTTTTTCGTGGAGTCATGTATTTTCAATATTTATAGCATAGGGCCAGGGGCTATATAGTCGGTGATTTTATTGAAGTCTGAATCCACAATTTCAGGGCTCCCCCACCACCCGCGTAAAAATCCCCGGCCAAATTACAGTTTTTTGACGAACATAAACGTCCAATATCCAAGGTACATGCGCATTTTTGCCCCGATGAGTTTGTCTTATTGTAATATTACATAATATTAAATAGATATATCACACAGGTAAAAGCGCAGTTTTCCCCAAATATCAGCACAATTGCTAATGTGATATTATGTTATGTAAAAATGAATGAGTTGGTTTACCGTCATTTCGCCGATGAAAATTTCAAAATGAAACCACAGCAGAAATAGTCTCTGAAATTGATAGTGGTGATGGTGATTTACTGAATAATCCGCGATTTTAACGAATGTGTTCATTTGAATGACTCGCTTATTAAAACCAGATCATGGGCGATCCCAGCGAATGTAGCTGATCGTTAATGTTTACTTATTTTGTTTAATGTAAAAGATTTAACTTAACAAACAATACATCATCAGAAAGATCTAAGGTTCCAGCATTGGTATTTGATCTTTATTTTATTTAGAAAATCTTATAGTGACAGTAATGCTTTGATTTGTGCCACGAGTTATAAAAAGGAAAATCGGAGTTCAAACCTGTAAAATGAAATATGACCCTCAGTCGCAATAATTGAGAAAAATCTAATGCCTGGTCGTCATGATGAAAGCACTTCACAAAACAATATCCTTCATGGCTTTTGGTTCAAAGGCGTGCATTTTTGGAGAAATATTGATTGATTTTATATGTTAACTTCAAATTTCTTAAGACAGGAGTAATATTTATTCAATTTTTAGTCCAAACACGGTGATATTAGCCACTGATTTTACTGACATTTCCAATAGTCCATTCATACGTGAAGCCTGAGGGCGCCCTCGTGCAGATACAGTCCAGATTTGACACACGAACGAGAGGTAATAACTACAGTATATTTATTGTAATGCAACACTTATAAACATTGCCTTAGCACTGGACAATACAATAAAACGTTATATTATAGTTTCATTTTACAATCCAAAGCCACATCAGCTTTATGTTTTGCAATTTTAGTTTAAGTATGACTTTGGGGGTTTTCAAAAAAGGGGGTTGACTTTTAACTGGTTAAGACTTGCCGCCACCTACTGTTAGTTTTAGTTTTATAATTAAAGTACCCTTTAATTAAAAATTAGAAATAATTTTATTTTTAAATATTAAATAAAATAACAATCCTAGCATTTATGTAACTGTAATTGCAGTGTAAATGTAGGCTATTAATACTTTTTACAGATATCCACATGAGAAAAAAATGTTCCATCTGAATAGGGTTTTAGAAAGCAAATGTTTTATTAATGCTTACTTTGTCCCTTTAGATAAAAACGAGAGAAATAGCCTGGTGCACGATGAAATATTGGAGCCATCATCATCACCACCACCACCACCACCAGACATCATATCAGATCATAATGCAGGGGAAAATGACATCTACAGTACTGATCCGGGATGTTGGCCTGCTGACATTAACATACAAGGCCAAAATTATTGGATCGGAAAAGGACCAGTGCCATGTCAGAATCGCAGCTGTGATTTTTCTGCTTCTGAAAAACAATACAAACACCAAAAACGGGCGTTTTCAAAGACCCTTGTAACCCGAAAACTTGTGAATGGTGAGTCTGTTCCACGTGACTGGCTTCTGTACTCTCCAATCAAAGGATCTGTGTTTTGTTTTGTTTGCAAATTGTTTGGAGGCATTTCACCATTTTCTGGAACATCTGGATACAGTGACTGGAAACACGCACACAGTCGCATTCCTGATCATGAGAACTCTGAACATCACAGAGAGTGCATGGTAACTTGGGTGACAAGGACATCTGAAAAGGGGCAGATTGATGCAGGCCTTAGGGATCAGTTCAAATTGGAGTGTCAGTACTGGGAGGATGTGCTGAAAAGGGTTGTAGCTACAGTAAAATTTTTGTCTGAGCGTGGTCTATCGTTCAGGGGTGATACTGAGACTTTCAATTCCACCAATAACGGTAATTATATGGGTATACTTGAACTCATTGCTCAATTTGATCCATTTCTGCGGGAACACATCGCTCGTTTTGGAAATGCTGGGAGAGGAAAGCCGTCCTATCTGTCTAGTACAATATGTGAAGAAATTGTGAAATTGATGGGAAAAAAAGTTTTATCAGAGATCGTCAACAAAATAAAATTAGCCAAGTACTTTTCCATAAGCGTGGATTCCACACCAGACATTGCCCATATTGATCAACTCACTTTCATAGCGCGATACGTTTCTCCTGAGGGGAATATAGAGGAGCGCTTTCTTGAATTTCTTCCTATTACAAGCCACACAGGGGAATCACTTTTTAACTCTGTGATGACTGTACTGAATGAGCTGGGAATCGACATAAACAATTGTCGAGGACAGTGTTACGACAATGCAAGCAATATGTCGGGGGCTTATAAGGGTGTACAGTCACGCATTCGGGAGGTAAATCCACTGGCAGAATGGGTGCCTTGTGCAGCACACACACTTAATTTAGTGGGAATAAACACAGTGAATTGCTGCTTTGAAACAAATGAGTTTTTTACATTTGTGCAGACACTGTTTAATTTCTGCTCCCGATCATCCTCGCGATGGCAGGTGATTACCAGTGGTCTTGAAGCAAATGAGAACAAGCGAATTGAGAGTTTAAAGTCCTTGTCAGACACCCGCTGGTCTGCGCATGCATCAGCTACTAAAGTACTGTGCTACAACTATTCAAATATTCAGCAATCTCTCATTGACTTGTCTGAGGATAACAATCAGAATTTATCCACGCGTAACGAAGCTAGAGTGCTCTCAAAGCAAATGGTCAAACTGGAAACTGCTCTTCTTTGCAAATACTGGAACTGCGTACTTCAACGTTTTGATGCAACTAGTACAGTCCTACAAAACATTGACCTTGATCTCTCCAAAGCTGTGGATTTAGTTGCATCTTTACGGGACTTTGTTGCAGAATTGAGAGGGCAGTTTGATCGTTTTGAAACCGCTGCGAAAGAAATGTCACCTACTATTTCACAGGCCTACAAAAGTGACTCCCAAAGGAAGCGAACACGTAAAAAACATGCAGATGAACCAGACAAACCTCATCAGGACTTGCAGATGTCTGGTAGACAGAAGTTTATTGCAGATGTTTTTTATGTGATAAATGACCGTCTTACAGCCGAGCTTGACAGAAGAAGTGAATCATACAAAGAGATCACTAACTTTTTCACTTTCCTGAATAATATTCATACTCTCTCTGACCAAGAACTTCGTTCTTCTTGTGTTAAATTACAACAGAAGTACAATACAGACTTACAAGAAGATTTTGCTGATGAGTTTGTACATTTTAAAGCATTTTGCAAAAAAGAAAAGACAGTTTCAGCCAGGGAATTGCTGCAAGAAATAAGAGCAAGGGATCTTCAAAATGTTTTCCCAAATGTGGACATAGCCTTGAGAATATATCTCACCTTACCAGTCACAAATGCGTCAGGAGAGCGCTCCTTCTCAAAATTATCTTTCATTAAATCTCGATTGCGGTCAACAATGGCACAAGAAAAACTAAGCCATCTAACACGGATGTCCCTGGAGTATGACATTGTTAGAACCATGGATTTTAATGATATCATTAAGGATTTCTGCTCTGCTAAAGCTAGAAAAAAGACTATTTAACAAAAAATATATTTTATAAGTGCTAGTAACCAGACAGTTTACGGTAGTCATTGACTTAATATATATTTTTCCTACTATGTAAGTCAATAGGTGCCGTCAACTGTCTGGTTACTAACACTATATAAAATATATTTTCTGTGTTCAGCAGAAGAAATAAATTCTTTCAGTTTGAACAACATGAGGGTGAAGTTATTGAAGTATCCTTTTAAAGTAGTCATTGTTAAGCACTTATTAAGGAGGTATGACTGAAGTAATTAATGAAGTAAGTAATGTTTTTGCTGATTTTGGTAACCTTTATGTTTTTGAGTTACTCATATCTGGAGGAAATGCACTAAATATTTTATCAATAAAATGTTCCCAAAATGAACAAAGAAATTATGTGGAGTAATTTATATCATGATGTTCCATCAATCTCTGTGCAGTAGAGAGGTACTGTGTTAAATAGCCTGGACTATTTAGTGTGCAAAAATAATAATAATAATAAATAAAAAAATTAATTAAATACATTGATTAATAACAATGAAAAATATGTATTGCGGTAGAAGAGTGGCGCGGCAATCAGATGAAAGGGGGCCCTTGGTGTTGCTATAGCCCCAGGGCCCAAAGTCCTCTTAATCCGGGCCTGATTGTTGAGGGTTTAATTTATGCTGAGTATTTTCTTGTTGTTGACTGGCCTACGCTATGCCCATTTTTGATGCGCGTTATTCAATATTTTTTCTGTCCTGCAGTAATGTTTTTATCTGATCTTTTGTCCCCACCACTTTTCAACACAAACTGACGCCCCTGTTGTGTAGCATTACCATGTCAGTGTATTGATTCATTGTCCCTTAACGGTTTGCGAGAGACATTTAATACACTTATAATTAATATTAAATAAAGTAAGCGTATTTAACCAAGACGTAGGCTATTTAATAAACTGAGCGTATTCATCTGTCAATACGAAACGCGACTTGGCCATTCTAATTAATGATCGGAAGAACGCGTATCAATCAAAGTTACTGTAAAATATGCACGCATGTCCATTTAAACTCAATTTTGGTCAAATGTGGATTATATCATGACACTGGCAAGAATATGGTTACATGTAAATATGCCGTACCAAGTGTTTTTTTCACTTTCTGAAAAGTTACCGTTTTGGACATACGTGAGTTTCATCAGGCAGCGACGATATATATATATATATATTAGGGCTGTCAAAATTAACGCGTTAATAACGCGTTAACGCAAATTCATTTTAACGCCACTAATTTTTTTAACGGAGATTAACGCAACGCGCAATTTCTGTTTGACCCTTGGTCCAGCCCATAGTTGAATGAACAGAGACGCAGACAAATGTGACTCTCTCTAAATGAGTAAAAGGTTTTCATAGAAATAATAACATTAAGCAAATCGTCTACCAAATCCAATGCTCTAAATGCTCGTTGGACATCTGATATGATCTTTATTTATACGTCTGAGAGGTGTAACGTTACCGTCCTCCTAATGCTTAATCTAATACAAAAATGCGTCTCAATTCATTTTGGTTTCGCTTTTATGCATGACTTAGAAAATAGACTGCAGGACTTGCTTGATGTTAAAAGAGTCATTAAGAGAGATAAAGTTCGGTACCTGATTAATGTTAAAGAGTTATTAAGAGCGACAAGACTCAAAAGCGATCCCCTCACGCTGACTGACTGATATCTGAAGCGCGTGCACACAGACGCGCGAGTGCGCGACCCGGATATATAGACATCTACACAAAATTACAGTTTTACAAATATCTGTTTTGATAAGAATTCACGCAGGTAGGCTTTATAATCTGTTATGTTTTAAGTAAATGTTTCGTTAACTGTTGGGTAAAACTATCTGATGTGTAACATTATATTAGATCACTTAGATTTTAAGCAGTCTGTCTCAATGTCAATCAAACAAAAGGAAAAAAAGTTGAACATACATTGATGATGTTTTTGCTTTGTGTGTGCTAAATCTATTAGTTTTACCAGTGATTTTAAGGTATTGATGTGGTAATATAATGTATGGATGTGGAAATGTTTGTGGTAATTTGACTCTTTCAACTTCAAACACGTGTAGTTCTGTCATATTTTGTTATATTTCAACAAATCAGGCATTGTTCTATATTTTAATAGAGAATGTCAAAATATGAACAACTATTTTTTTAAAAATTTGCTAATTCCGACTCAACTTGCCTGCACAGGTCACAAATGATGCAGCAGCAAACAAAAATGGAGAAAGAAAAATCTTCTGAAAGGAAAATTCATATACAAAACAATGGCTGGTGATTCTGTTAAAATGTAAACAGGCTGTTGTTAACATACATTTGCATAAAGCATATATATATGTATATATGATTAGAATATTAAAAACCTGAAAAGTGTTAAATTAGGGTAAATTTAGAATGGATAAAAATGTGCGATTAATTTGCGATTAATCGCAGTTAACTCATGAAATCATGCGATTAATCTAGATTAATTTTTTTAATCTATTGACAGCCCTAATATATATATATATATATATATATATATATATATATATATATATATATGATTTCTAAGTGGGAGAACTGGCAAAATAGCAGGGTGTTCAAATACTTATTTTTCTCACTGTATGTATATATATGTATATATATATATACATACAGTGAGAAAAATATATATACACATACACACACACACACACACACACACACACACACACACACACACACACACACACACACACACACACACACACACACACACACACACACACACACACACACACACACACACACACACACACACACATATATATATATATATCTATATATATATATATATATATATATATATATATATATATATATACATACAGTGAGAAAAATAAGTATTTTAACACCCTGCTATTTTGCCAGTTCTCCCACTTAGAAATCATGGAGGTGTCTGAACTTGTCATCGTAGGTGCATGTCCACTATGACAGACATAATCTAAAAATATATATATATATAGATATTGCAATATGAATTTTTTTAACTATTTATTTGTATGATACAGCTGCAATGATGTTATGATAAGTGCAATGGTATTATTACCACAGTTCAGTAAACATATGTATTACTGTAACAATGTATTCATGTTTTTCAGCATTACCCTCTATATAGAGTGAGTGATGCCATGTGTACAGGTGTAGATGCAGCCCCTCTGAATGAACGATACCAGCTGTTTCAGGAACAGTATGATGTCATTTCACAGGTTGCCTCCAAAAAGGTGAGTCAAAATTGTTGAATTAAACTAAAAAGTTTAATTTACAGATTAGTCTTCCCAGAAATGAAAATTCTGTCACTACTTACCCAGCCTTGTTTTGTTGGTTGGGACCATTTTTATTTTTATTCTTACAGTAGAAGTGGGTTTGGGCTATCTTTTAAAGCTGGAAATGATTTTTTTTCATTTCCCTCAAACGGTCCTTGGGGTCTATTTGACCCCAAACGACATTTCATTAGTTAAAAAAAGGTTCCCTTCATCTCAGAGATATAAAACTTTGTGACTTTTCCTAAACAATCTATCTTTACATACACAAAAAACAAGGCTTGATTCAGTTGTTGTAAAGGTATGTAAAAATATTTTATTAATCTGTCCCTTGGGGTCAATATGACCCCAATTAGAAGTGAATGGGAAATGCAAAAAATTTAATTTTCCACTTTAAATTTTTTTTCCCAAAAAATAAATTTAAAAAAATCCAGCATAAATCTGAAAATTCTGACACAGACATGAAGGCCTGGTTCTTGTGCACAAATGCAATGCAAAAAACACATGCTAACACAAACACACACACTTAAACTCAAAGTCAAATTTCTGTGGCATTTTGTAACATTTCAAAATGCATCAAAAACTATAAAAAGTTACTATTTGAAATAATATTTATTTTTAATGTCCTTTCTACTGTTTATAAACATAAATTCACAAAATCTATCACTAAAGTAGTGATTTGAGCAGATGTCCATATCCAGTAAAATGAATGAGTCTCTATGGGCATCTGCTGGTCGAAATGATTTAATTCCTAAAATGTAATTCTTTTATATTTTTTTCTAAAAACCGATGGTTGAATACAAAACCTAACACCTATATAAATAACTAAAAACAATTTAAATTACATTTAGATCATAATTTATGTGAATTTTTATAAAAATTTGATATTTAGATACAACAAATATACAAATTAAAACACTTAAAAACAATTGCAAATCAATGAGTCTTCTTTGAGTGACCGAATAATAGATTTAAAATGATCCACAGGCACCAGAGTTTGTAATTTCAATTGTGTTGAGGAAAAATTCCATTCAAATGGTGCTGTGTACATAAATGCCCTTTTCCCCATTTCAGTTCTTGCAGATGGAACAGAGGGAGTAAAACAATTTTCAGAATATCTCTCGACACTTTTTTTGAATAAGACAACCTTAATACAAAGGCAGCAACCCCAGAATAGTTTTATAATTAATTAAGTAAAAATGAATTTTCCTTCTGATAGACAAAGATGGCCAGGCTACTCTATTATACAATATACAATGATGAGTTAAAGGCTTAACAATCTGATATAAATTTTAAAGCGCTGTGATAAACAGCATCCAAAGAATCAAGTACAGGCAAAAAAGTAGTAGAAAGTAACCTCATTCTTACATTAAACGAAAACAAAACTGATTGGCGCAATTGGTCTGAACAGTTTTTTTTAAATGATGACAAACCGGGATGAAAACAAGCCAAAGTGAAATAGGAGTAACAAGGCGTGATAATTGCGTGAAAATGTAAGTAGTAGAAGTAAAAAGTCGGCTGAAAAATAATCACTATAGTAAAGTATACCCAAAATGTCTACTTAAGTAATGTAACAAAGTATATGTACTTTGTTACTTGTTGACACCTCTGCAAGCAGGGAAAGGGAGAGCAGTCGAACTCTGGTTTGTACCAGGCAATCGAAAGTGTCTAAGCCCCATTATATGCTTTGAACAAGTGACTTGGTTGGTTCCTCCAGATGGGGACGTTTTTCTGGCAATGATTTACCGCAATAGTATCTCTACCTGGGGAAGCTTTACATATCATTTAGCCACCTGATGTAGACTTAAAATGTAGTCAAAATTTATGAGTCTGCAAAAGTGCTTTTAAAGACTTTGAGTGTTAATTTACTCACGCTCAGGTTATCCAAGATGACATTTTATAGTTGACATTCTATTTTTCAGTAGAACTGTAAAAAATTAAGCTGAAACCATCATCCTTAGTAGGTTTTGCCTGCAATGTTCAAATTCTCATAATGAGGACATGGCCCTTCCACACAAGTTGCTTTGACATGCTGGTGACCCAAACACTCAAGGAAGTTCTTATGGCCATACAAATGGGTATATATAATGTACGCATCCAGAGGCGAAAGGACATCTTTAAAAAGATGCCAACAGTCATTGACAGGATATATGGTCTTTAACACCTGTGTACTTGGCTGCAGAAGCACCCAGGGAAAGCTTCAACACATGACCATGCACGGCAGTGGGATTGCTAATATGAATTTAAAATCCAGCATCTTTAAGAGCTGAAAGGTAGCTTTTTTATGTCTAGGGTGGAGAGCAGCATGGTAAGTGCGAACCAATTTGTGTCACTCCATAGAACTGTACACAAGTTAATTTCTTAAGTGTTTCTTAAGAAATTGTGGTGTTGACATGATGGACTCTGTATAAAATACATATTGCCAAATAGGTTGCTTATTTCACTGAACTTTAGTCAAGTCTGTAAGGCTAGAAATGTAATGAGATTAAATGATCTCTCTCCATTACAGCTTCTATGGTGGTTCAGACCCCGCCTCATTCTGAGTGGCCACACCCACAGTGGCTGTGAGGTTCTGCATGAGAACCGCTACCCTGAGATCAGCGTACCATCATTTAACTGGAGGAACCGCAACAACCCCAGCTTCATCCTGGTAACCTTAATGACAATACCTTTCATCATATTAAACCTTAGAAAGTTTTCTCAGATTAATTACATTGTTTTAACATTCTTTGGCCTTAAATAAAATCTTGGTTTAACACAAGCCCAACATATTTTCATGTTTTATTCTATAAAATTTAAACACAACAATGATTCCCACACTCAAGATTTTTAAAGCTGTAACGTGTCTTTAAAAGGGTGGTTGCTAACAATTTGCTACATGGGGCTATAGACCAGTGGCAGCTGGTGCAAACAAACATAAAATGAAACTTTTACTGTAGTAATGCAGGACTGTAAATAGCCATTTATCAGGTGATGAATATAATTACTGCTTAGCTAAAATGCGGAAAAGTCACAGTTGAAGTCAACTGTTAAAGCACAAAATAAAAGTACTATGAATCTGTAATGAACTAATCAAGGTAATCATTCACACACACACACACACACACACACACACTATATCATTATATCCATGCAAAACCAGCTCAAACGCGCCACAAAATTTTATAGAGTCCTGTCATTTTATAGTCCTTTATATGTTTCCTGTCATATGATCACTCACATGACAGGTAGAACATATCAAAATAAAAGATATACACACAAATAAAAGTAAGAGATAAAATGGCTAAGACTACGTAAAACCTATTTAAAACTCAAATATACATAAAATCATAAAATATATATTTTAAGCCGTTAAAACATGAGTCTTGTGTGGCAGTGTCACAACCAGGGGCATAGGCAGAAATTGTATTTTGGACGGGCCGGGGCAAAAGTGAGTGGGCCAATAGTTTATTCTAGAATAAAATGACTTAAATAATAATTAAACCTTAGAGTAGAAAAAAGAATAGACAATCTGCAAAAACAGTGACATCTTTCCTTTGCAATTTTCGGCGAAGGCAATAATAAACTACTGTCTAAACATGTTCAACCAACACATAGCTCAATAAAGGCTGGACAAACCAGGCCAGGCAGTCTTAGGGGCCAGTCACACCAAAAGCGCTTTAAACGCTTGCAAACGCAAGGCGCGACGCACTGCCTTTTTTAAAAAGAGCAGTGCGACGCGGCTTTTCATATTGCTATGCAACCACAGAGTCAGCTGTCTTGTCAATCAAATATTGAAGCGTGAGAGCTCTTTTGCTGTTAACTGTCATATTAGCAGAAACTTTAAAAAGAGGGCGTTTGCTCTGACCTTGTTTGAGGGTGAGAGGTGCACAAACACGCAGGAGAGAGTGAGCGAGTGGAGTCCGGTTCTTCAAAGCAACTGTAAACTTCCCTCACCACAACGTAAGGCCCGCCTCTCCCCTCATTCGATTGGACAATGCAAAGACGCGAATGACGTCGGGCGCTTCTCCGCTCTCAGCGCTCCTTCAAAAACGCGTGCGCGGCAGGCGGCAACTTGTTGTGTATGATTTGAGAAGACCAGCAATGATGGAAGTAAATAAACAGCGACTTTTGATGCAGTGTGAATTAAATCACTCCTCACCGTGGCTCATCTTTGTTTTCACCGTCTGAAACGGAAATACCTATGACGCAGTTTTTTTTACCTGACGGGAGGGGTTCTGGTGGACCAATCACAGCGCTTGCGGTCTGCGTAGATCTGACGCGCTGTTAGAAATTTTGTGAGGTGCGCGTCAGGCTACGCAGAGCTACGCACAGGCTACGGATAGGACCTACGCACGACTATAAATCGCCCTTAAACAGCGCGCAAACGCGCCCTGCTCATAGAATATCATTCAAAAAAGGCGCCTGCAACTGCCATAAACGCTTTTTTAAATTCAACTCGTTTAAATTAAACAATGTAACTTAACTTATAAGGGCATAAATCTATACACAACACACCACTTAGTTAAATCACTTCACGAGCAAAAATTAAGGAAATTAGTTAAACAACAGGCCTACCTTTGTTGTTTTCATTCTACAAAACAAGATGCAAACGCCTGAGTTTAATGTTGAAAACAGAAATGATCTCATTATAGTCCAAAGAGTCACAGAGTTATTTTTCAAAAAACAAAAGGCACAGGTTTTTGAGGCGAGTAGTACTCGTGGATTCAAATTGGGTCATACGTGGTTCATCAATTGCCGTTAGATCGGCGGGTCAACCGGCGGGTCAACTGGGCTGGTAGGACTCGGCAGATGGAGGCAGTGGCGTATCGTCTTCCTCAACTCTTGCTTTTTTAAATAACACATTGAAGAAACTTTAGCCATTATTGTGGCAATTTTAATATTAGCTAAAAAAGCAGTTAGCAAAGTTGGCTGGCTGGCTGCCAGAGCCCGCCGCTCCCCACATAGTCTATAGATGTTGTCAGGGTTCCCTTTCAGTACGGTTCACTTTGCACTGCGTCAGTTGCTGACGCTATGGGGGAAACTCCTGTTTACTCCGCGATTGAAGCCTATTGGTTAACGTCTGTAAAAATTACAGACCTATGGCTTTCGAGCCCGCGAAAGGGGCGGGATTATGCCCTATAATAGTCCGGAAAAGAGCGCCATAACTCATTCGCATTCTCCTTCAGCGCGAACCTCTCGCTGCTCCGAAGAAGAGCCTTACTCGCCGTCGACACAAGTCCTGCAGCGGAATCCAGGCCGGTCCACGCCGGTCTGGGACCTCCCACGCCGAGACCGCTCTCATATGCACGGTTGTTCTATCTATGTTAAGTGCTCCCCCTGCTGTTCCTCTCTCGCTGAGACGAGCAAGATGCATAGACAAGCACACACGGGCTATCCCCCCTGTGTTCTGTCACAACGCAACCGTTCATGCTTTACACTCACAGAATCCCTCGCTCCTCCCACAGTCAACGGCGAAATCTCTTTCAGTGCTCAGTGAGCTGGCACGCTCCTATTAATTCCCTCCGAGTGCATCGCCGGGTGAAGACCGCTCATACGATACATGGATGTTCTATCTGTGTTACATGCTCCACTCAGCTGTCCCTCTCTTGTTGAGATGAACAAGCGGCGGAGCCGTAAAACTAAGATAGATGCATAGGACAAGCAAACACAGACGGGTCCGGCCCGTTCTCTGTCATAACACAGCCACTCGTGCTCTACGCTTGCGGAGTCCCTCACTCCTCCCTCCACAGTGGCGAGGTTTCTTTCAGCGGCTTCTTAGAGTCAGCACGTGGTCTTACGGCTCCTTGCCTCTAGTGGAGCTGTCTAGTGTTCAGCGATTACAGAGCTTCACGCCCCCCCTCCCCTCCTGAAGTGGGCCGATCTCATTCGTCTGCTCGATAGGGCGAACACGCCGCTATTGGAGCACTAAGAACACTTATTATGAGAGCCTAACTGGCCTGGGTCTGTCTCACTACCGGTAGAGCTCACTGTGTTTGTCTGCCCTGCCATTTCTCTCTGGCTTAGACGGAATTCTGAGGCAGAACGAATTTGTTTGATGATATGATGAGGCCCGAACACCTCCCTTTATTCAGTCCCGTCCTATTTCAGTGCGCTGAATATTGGTACGTTTCTTATATACCCCGTTTTTCTGCCCTTTTAATAAACGGCAATACCGCGGGCCTCACGGCAGACTTCCTTTCTCCATGATGGGTTCAGTCTGACACCAAACCAACTAGACATACTGCTCTGCTCTGTGAGCCGCTCTGGTCACCGTCACTACAGAGGCTCGTGCACCTGAACGGCCAAGCTCTGGTCTTCCTCAGAGAACAGACTGTCTGGGAGAGCAAGGGTTAAGTCGCCCTTCGGCTGGACTGCCCTGGAATGTTTTTTGTGTGCTCTGTTTATCCAGAAGCATACACATGTAATACTGTTCGTTATGTGACCTCACTGTAGTGGCGAACGGTATTGCATTCCTCTCTAAGAGCAATTTCCGTGCGTACTATACTGTGTATTGACACCCCACGGCCAGAGCCGCATTAAATAAATGGACTACACTAGGCAGGGTGCATTTTTTGGGCCCCCTCCCATCGAGGTTATTTATGAATTGAAATCTGAAACTTACCAAAGTTACTAATAAAATAAAAAAATGGTTGTTTGTATGCCAAATTAAGTCATGTGTTGTATATTAACCAGTCTATCAGCCTATTTTTTGCTAAATTTATTATTTATACGTCATCACACGGCTGTATTAAATGCTATTAAATTATACTCATCTTATCCATTGGGAGTGTCATTGTTAAGGCAGTAGTACCAGTAAATAACCAATAGGTGTCAGTAAACTATGTAAACAGAGCAAATATTTTTCTAATAAGATTTTCTGCAAAATGCAATAGCTTACCTCATTTATAAATGTTGTAATTAGGAATAAGAAGGCAAACATGACCCCTTCACATTCATCAAGACCATTTAGAAACTGTCTAACAATAAATAATAATAAATATAAGGATGGAGGATTTAAACTATGGAAAACTAAAAGTATTTAGACTATTAAAGACTTATATATGGATGGGATACTTCTTACATTTCAAAACTTGTGTGACAGTGGCGAAGCCAGAAATGTTCAAGTGGGTGGGCCTTTATAAAACAGGGTGGGCAAAGCACAGAATATACATAAACTGGGGGCGTGCACAACAGTGGCCGGCGTATGCTTTTTTTCCCAATGGAAGCACAGCTTTTTTTCAAAACAGCCAGCAGCTGTCCGTTTGTTCCGCGCTGTGGTCGAAAAATATTCAACTTTGGGTGAAACGCTCAGCTTGTCAATGTAAGTTCTCACACGGCCATCCAATCACAGTGGACGAAGGGCGGGACAAATATCACAACAACCAACCGGCTCACAGCTCAAGTATCACACTAACTTTAGCTCTTGGCTAAAAAAACAGCTGGCATTCGGCGTCCTCCAGGCGTTTTCAGGCCGCGTTTAAAAGCTTTGGTGTACACGCTATCTAAGTCAAGTTACCTTGATGCCATGCAGGCAGCACAATGTTTCAAGGGGAAAATTATAAAACAACTTATAAATAACCAACAGTAGCCTATCTACAGTATATGGGCAGGTGTGGCTGTGCCTGTTTTATACAGTCTATGGACAGTGCCCCACCAAATTATTAATCCACTTGAAAACACAGAACTCAATAGACATCGCTAAGACACGTGACAATTTGGGCGGCAACATCATCAGAACGCAAAGAATTATGGGTATGTTTGGCCAGTTTACATGGACTGGCATAGCAGGCTAGTGTTCTGGCATGAAAATAACGAAAAATTAGCGTGAATAACAGAATATAATCCTACAAAATGCAGCAGGCTAAAGAAAACATTGTTCACACCATACCGCCTAAAACTAAATCCTAATACAAAGACGAGATATGTGAGTGAGAGAGAGGGTAGCAAGAAGATTCTTGGTTCAAGCCCCGGCTAGGGCAGGTGGCCTTTCTGTGTGGAGTTTCTACATGTTCTTCCTGTGTCAGCGTGGGTTTACTCCGGTTTCCTTCCACAGGCCAAAAACATGCAAGTTAGGCAAATAGGAGATACCAAATTGTCCCTCCCCCAACTTTTGTATGAATTAACTTGTCTGAATAAAACTTGTGTATGGATTACCTGGTTCTCGCCATGAATATAGCCGCACATTCAAACTGCAAAGTGTTTACACATATTTGTACACTCAACACAACATTGTGCTTTTGTCAAACTGTAACTTAACCAAAAACTCTCTCTCTCAAATGTGTTTTAATTGGTAATATTATTTCATACAGAAATATATTTTATAATTAAGATGAGAATAAAGTTAGTGTTAATTAAAATGTTAAGGGAAACAAATATATTGATATGAAATATACCAAATTAATTTCAATTTCGTTCAGATACAATTACCAAACATATCTCAGTCTTTTTATTAATTTAATTATTAAATAAGTATACACAATTGTCGTCAGTGCACTACAAATAATCTGGTTTAATGCCTTTATTAATACAAATTATTTAATCGTGGGCCTCCTTGCTGCTGCTATCCATGCCATTCGTCGCCTTTTCGTCACCTCTGAAACATGGCTTGTACTAATATTTTTCCACGTTTGAAAACGATAAAAGGATTTTCCGTTCTAAAGCTTTATGGCACTTATCATGAGAATGACTATTCCAGTTTATAACACAGCAAGTAGACGACATTTTGAACACTGCGTCCTTTCCTCCATGCAAAGAAGGCTGGCGCCTGTACGTTGAATTAGTAACGGAATTAGTTTTTACGTTATATACGTTGTGTGAACGTAGATCCGCAAAATGCATGACGTGAAAGCGTCATAGATTCAACAGTAGTGATTTTACTAAAGAACTCGTTTCAGAGATTGTTATTTAAGTAGAAAATGGCCATCAAACAACCCGGCGCAATACAAAATTGCATGTGTTGTCATTTAAGTGTAAATATTCCAACAACAGTAAATCATACAGCCTATGAAACGACACAAAGTCTGCCCCCCTAAATTGACTGGAGTAATACTCCTGACTATAAACTGTAAATAATAATGACACCATTATAAACATTAAAGAGTAACTAAACCCTAATCCAACTTTTTTTTAGTTACTGATCTGTAAGAATTACTTGTGTGCTGTTCATTGATTTTAGTAAGTTTTTTGACATTTGGATATAAAGTGTTTCAATACTACAATAAATTGTGTAAAAACGTCTGAGTGCTGCCCTCTTCAGGTTAAACGGTGGCTACTGCAGTTGAATTTTCCTTTTGGATGTTGGGTCCAAAAAATGACTCGTGACGTAAGCAGGTTCAAGCTTACCACGCCCTTGTTACGATCTCACCACACACTTGGTACGAGCTCAGTTCGTCCCCTCTATCTCTGTTGGGATCTGCCTACTTTTCTTGCATTTTTCAAATATTGCCAGTGGGTGGAGTCAGGCTCTGACCAGGGGTTTAGTTACACTTTAAGAAAATGTCTAAACTCACCGTTACATGTCCTACTGTATTAGTCTGAGACGGCCGCTTCTGGTTAAAGATGGAGAAAGTCTCGATCATAATAACAAAGTCCAATATCTTTGATCATAATATGTCCCTTCGCGCAAAGAAAAGCAGAAATACATTTCTCAGACGAGCATTTATCATCGATGAGCGTAACATTATATGTTCTTAAATATGTGGTGAAGAACAGTCTTTCAACACAGGATGAAGACATTATCAAAGTAATAAGTGCTCGTTTCACTTTGTTGACGTTTGAAAAGATGTCCTCAGTAATCCAACATTTCCATGAGTGATGTAATAGTCTCTGTCTTCAAAAGTAAACAGACGACAGCAGATGTCATTGTGGAAAGGCTGTTAAACTCGATGATTTGTGACTCGCTATTTTCAAATTCAGTTCAATCGCGCGTAGGCGGCACTAACAATGACTGACGAATCATATTCAACGTTTCATGTTGACAAGCGTGTGCACCTATAGGGTAAAAGAAAACTGCGAAACTGCCTGAACATGCAAACTTGCACTTAAATTTTATATTTTAATTATATTTATAATTTTATTACATAGTATGAAATTATAGTGTAATAAGACGTCTATTCGTAGTACTATTATTTATTTTTGTTAAATTATTTATACATTTGTCTGGAAAATGGCCTTCTGATTGGGTGGGCCACAACTCAAAGTGGGCGGGGCCCACTCGTAGCTTCGCCACTGTTGTGTGATAAACACCAGGGCCCGGTTGCATAAAGCACCTTAAGTTTTTCCCTTAAATATGACACTTAAGGGGTAAATTCCCCTTAACTACTGTAAGATAATAATTAAAGAGTTTTGCATATAATCTCTTAAACAGTTCTCTTAGGTAAGGGTAATCATGAAGTGTTTCATACGGACTACCGGCACATCCAGGAACTTGACTGTAAATTTCGTCACCGCCCCTTTTTGGGGGATAGACAAGCAGCCCTTCCATTGGCTTTCATTCAAAATAGCGGAACAAAGCAACGTTTTTACACAGCCGGCAGGCGTAAATAACTTATGAAATCACTCAGATTAAACATGTCGAGTATTTATCTGTCCACCTTGCCTGCCATAGAGCCCGAAAGATACATTGCTAAGCCAGTTAGTTGTATGACTCGACGGAAAAGTGCACTCATTACTCTAAATATAAAGACATAATAAATAAATACGAAGTAACTTTCAAATACGAAGTAAAATCATTCACTTGCTTCCCTGTTGACTCGAAGAGGTATGAGTAAATGTCCGGGTAAGACACCTCTGGCCAATAGGGAGCGTTGTTACACAAATTTGATGCTGGGAGAATGAAAGAGACATGTTTTTATATTGACCAAATAAAATATGTTAATGTATCTTTCGCGCTCTATGGCAGGCAGGGTGGACAGATGGTTACTCGACATGTTTGATCTGAGTGATTTCGTGGGTTGTTTGCGCCTGCCGGCTGTGTACGAAGGTTGCTTTGTTCGGCTGTTTTGAATGGAAGCCAATGGAGGGTCTAGTTTGATTTCCCCCAAAAGTGGGCGTGAACCTGTTCAGAGACATTCTATGACGTTGCGCCGGTTGTGCGTATGACAGCGACCCCGGTTTGTTGTTATAAAATACTATTGTTGCCATGGAGACGCAACAGAAAAAACTTAAGGGTTTTTCTGCAACACCCTTAAGTTTAAAGGAAACAACTTAGCCTCTTAAACCCTGAGGACCCTGTCCCGGGGCCAAAATTTCGTATTTTGACTCAATATAAAATATTATTTTAATCTTTAATGGTCCGTCATGGACCCCAGTAACACATATGAGATACTGTTTGAAACCTTAGAGTCTCTACTTTCTGCAGATATGCACCACTTTGACATATCTTTTACTCTAAGAAAGTTATTTACACTTAATTTACACTATCACCCCCCCCCCATATTTTTTATATCATTTAATATTCACATATTTCATATTTTTCAAATATGACAATCATGGGCAAGTCTTATATCAAATGAAAGCTCTCATTCTCAGGAATAAGAACAGCGTTATTTTTGTTCTATTATCAACACACATCCACCATCGTTGAATGAATAATAAGGTAAAAAATTGTCTTTTGTAAATTTATGTGAAACTTGAGTGTGAGCTGCCTCAGATAGCACAGATAGCCACAAATGATCTTTTATCTTTAGTTCTACTCTAAAAAATGAGTCCATTCACAGTATTTTCTTTCATTGTGTGCATGAATAATCCCTTGCTATTTATTATATGTGCAAAACAAAAAATTTACAACATAAAAAAGAAAATTTGGTGTTTTATCCTATGAAAAACAACATAAAATATAGCTGCAAGCAGCAATTGCCGGGTTTCGAGCATTAAAGCACGTCAAAAACGTCAGACGTCGATTACCAGGCTGAGGAGTTGCACCCGAATACAGACACAATGAATGATAGACCACCTCGCTCCAGAAAAACGAAAGAGATGGTCAAAAACGGATCATACAGACTATTTATGCTTACACACATGTGCACCTATAAGACAAACATGTAATGTCCTTAATGTGAAGTTATAAGGATAATTTGTTAACGAGAATAAGTTATTCAGATTTATACGGAAACATACAATTCAGAAATGGCTGTGTTTAGTTTAACTAAAAGGCCATTGAGTCGTGGTATGGTCATCAATGGTTCAAACAGACTGCGGACGTGCATATACGACACAAACAGCAGCGCAGCAGACCGCAAAGACTTACAGTGGACAGCACATCAAAGATGTCAGACGTCGTCGACCAGGCTGATCCAGCATCCACAAAAACGAAAGAGATGGTCAGAAACAGTTCATACAGACTATGTATGCTTAAACACACGTGCGCTATAGGACAAACATGTCACGTGCTTAATGTGAAGTCATTTGCTTGGGTTCAAGCGATTTGGGATCTTATGACCTTTAAGGGCATGCCTGAGTAGATTTGCTGCATTGTACAAAATAAATGATGAAAAGTAAGCTACCAGACACACTTGTTCATAGTTGTCGTCATAGCCGAACCCCATGTCTCTAAGATGTTCTGATACTGAGATACAGCTCTTGCTAAATGGTTGCTAGGGTATTCTCATTGGTTGCTAGGGAGTGAACTGCAATGCACCAATGAAAGGCACAATCTATGATGACTCATGATTTTAGATGTAAGGTTGCAGTATTTTTAAGTGAAAATAACAAATAACCACTAGGTGGCGCTATGTCAAACTCGTGCATGTAACCTCGGGTCATGACTGTGTTACATGTAGCTAGTATCACGGCTATTCACTTTAGTTTAGTAAAGAAACAATTGTATGACCATTAGGCTTACTCAATGTCAAAGGTTTTGTTCAATTATGAGGCCAACTACTGGTGTAGGCAAACAATTTTCTTTGTATTGCCTCAGACTCTGCTCAGACATCAGCATATCAAATCTGGTAGAAAAATGTCATTTCATAGCGGAGTTATAACCATTTATGTGAAGAAAACACAAAAAATGAATGTAATTTTTCGTTTTTTGCAATTTTCGGCCATTTCTGATGGAAATTTTAACATAACGTCAATAGAGTTTTTTGTTCAGAAGGTAAAGTTAATTTCTTCCTATGGTGTTTTCGAGTCGATCGGAATAACCCTCGCGGAGTTATTCACGCATGTTTTGTAAGCACAGTTTTTGCAGTGCAGAACTAACCGTAAGGCAAAACCTGGTATGTTTGGTATCGTAGGACTTGGAAACAATTCAGGATGATAAAAAAAACAACTCCCATGAAAATCTCTTGACCACAGATAAAATTATAGGCGTGAAAGTTGTAACCATTGCATAATCACAGTATTTAGTGCCATTTTCCCCGTTATAGCGCCATCTAGTGTCCGATCGGCGAGCTTTTTATATCACGGCCTTAGACCGATGGCCTACAAATATGATTCAAGCCCTGTGATGATATCTCAAACGACTCTCGAGTTATGGCCGTTTTAATGTTTTAAGCTCCGCCCAGTTTGGTTTTTGGCCACTCCTTGCGTGATTGAATGTAAATTTCAATTTTTTTTTTGATAATTATTTATAGTCACACTCCACAGAATCAATCAGCCTTGGTTAGGTTCAGATCGGGCGAAAAACCAAGGACTAGTTCGCAAAAGTAGGTTTGAACGTTATCGCCAATAACTCACAAACCGTTTGATTGACAGCAACGCTTCCAGAGGCAAAGTTTTTCGTCATGAGCCGATCTATCATATGATGTCATGTTTGTTTGTGTACGTCAAACGTCACGTGATACAGGCACCGAAATACGGTATTACGCGCCCTAGTGGCCAAATGACACCAAAATTCTTACAGGCCTTCAGGAGCAGTACACGAAGAAGCACAGTGCGTTTCGTTCCGATCGACCTTTGTTAACCCTGTCAAATCAGTCCTCAACCTTCAGTGGCCGACGACGGCCATGTTTTTGAAGATACGCCAATGTCCTTCTAGACGCTCATGGTACATTGCACAAAGACATACAATACAAAATATTAAGTGTATCGGGCTAACGGTTGTGTAGTAATAGTCATTCCCGATCTCAAGCCTGTTAGAGCGCAACCTAGTGGCCAAAATCCGCATCTTTTTTACTGTCATCCCGGAGTGAGCTGGTACATATGTGTACCAAACCTCGTTAAGATATCTCAAACCGTTCACGAGTTATAGCCATTTCAGTGACGATAGGCTACTTCCTGTATGGAGTTTTGGTGCCCCCTAGTGACCCTGAAGCGGAATTTCAAATTCTGTTCGATAATTATTTACCTACTCACTCCACAGATTTCTCCTGCATTGGAACGATTCCGATCGGGCGAAAAACCTAGGACTAGTTCATTTTGGCTTGAAATGCATATTATGCAAATTAGCGAAAAAATTTGCATACCGGAAATGAAATCGGAGATATACATTTTTTAAGTTTGGAGCCAGGGATTACAATGATACCAAACACTTGAGTGTATGATGTCCGGTTTAGGAGTTATGAGCCCAAACGCGTCGGGCATTGCTATAGCGCCACCTATGGGCCGATTTGGCTGATTCACTGTATCTGAGTAGCCTGCTAATATACAACCAGTTGACCAAGTGGCAAGTTTCTACGACTTACGGTTTGGGCTGGGCGATGCGTTTTAAGGCGGAAAAATAATAATAATAAAACAGACAAATACAATAGGTTTTCAGCACTTCGTGCTCGAAACCCTAATAACAATATTTGTCACAAACAGCAGCTTTTTATGTAACTTCAAAGGGTTTACTTTAAAATTATATAAAGAAATTACATTTATTCCACTGTATGTGGTTATGGGAGCACTTCAAATGTTTTTAGGCAGAAATCGTATACAAAAAGGGTATTAGTCCTCCCTTCAGTTGGAGTAAAATAACTTTTGGACAGATTATGATAGAGAAAAAATTCCTTTTTCCTCTGTAAGCTGACAATTGCTGGAATCAAACAATACTGTCTGCAGGTAGCTGAGGCACCCAGGGCCAGAGTTATACACTTTCAAATAAAAACTTTAGAAAAAAACCATCAAAAAGCGCCTATTTATTTTTGTGTTTATTAGAGGACTGACACCACATACAACCATGTTTAGCACTTTCAACAGTGTTTTATGTAATTTCAAGGGGTTTCCTGTAAAATGATACCAAACTTTTGTATGTAAACCTCTGCATGTGGGTATGGGAAGCTTTTGAAAATCCAGGCGAAAATCCCCAAAATAGCTTTAGGGTGTAAGAAGGGGGAAATTACACTTAAGGTGCTTTATGCAACTGGGCCCTGATTCCCTTAAAACATTTTTTTTAATATTCACAGCTTAAAAGTTTTATGTCTTCCAGGTCAACAGATATTATGTACATTCCCAAACTGTCATTCATTGAGGAAATAATTGGAAAAAGAGGTGAAAAGGGCCAATTGTCAAAATATTATAATTTAAAGAGGCTGCTGTAGACAAATTAAACGCATGGAGGAAAGACATTCAAGAAAAAAATAGAGGAATTTGAATGAACTGAAGCATGTTTAAAGGCGCAAAAACAAATTATTGGATTGTTACAGAAGAGCCATTGCTTTGAACTGGAAGAGCTCTATTTTTAAGGTTTACTATCTATAGTGATGCAATACAAAACACGATGAGCGGACTATGCTGTCTAATAAGTGGAAATTAATCTGCTCGCAAACTTACCTTCGTGGCTCATGGGCTTCCTTCTGCACAGAAGCATTACAGCTATCGAGTTTTAATAAATGTACTCAAACCTAACTATTTTCACTTGTTAGTGCCTAAAAAGCAGAATTATTATATTAATTAAACATCCCTTTTATAAATAAATAAAACATTTACTAGTGTTTAAAGAAACACTATGTATTTTCCATGTAAAAATGGCTTACAGCTCCCCTATGTGGTTGAAAAGCACAACAGTGCCTGGTATCAGACACTCTTCTGCAGGCAGGGGCGGGGCTGTGTTTCCTACCCTCCACCGCCACTTTCAGAGTGTGCTTGTAGCAGCTAGGAGGCTGCTCAAGTTGCAGCAACAGTACAATTTGTCCAGTTAAAAGTTGAAATAATTTTAGAGACATTATTTAAAGGAAAAAAACTACTTAGGGCCCTATTTTAACGATCTGAAACGCAAGTCCAAAGCGCAAAGCACAAGTGACTTTGTGGGCGGATCTTGGGCGCTGATGCTATTTTCCCGGCGGGAGAAATAAGTCTTGCGCCGGGCGCAAATCAATAAGGGGTTGGTCTGAAGTAGGTTCATTATTCATAGGTGTGGTTTGGGCGTAATTTCAAATAAACCAATCAGAACGCTATCCAACATTCCCTTTAAACGCAAGGGCGCAAGTTCAATGGCGGGTTGCTATTATTATGACGGATTTGACAGGCGCACGCCAGGAGCGGTTCACAGCCGAGGAGACCTCTGTCTTTGACTGCTCTTACAAGAACGTCGAAGTTGTTTTGTATGGGGATGGGAGAAACCCGCCCAAATCAGCGTCGGTTAAATAGGCGTGAGAGGAAATAGCCACAATTGTCTCATCAGTTGCGCCAAGCACTACAATGATGTCAGGAGAAAGGGGGATCCCAAGCTTGCCAGCATAAATCGGGCACGCCGGGCACACAGGAGGACATCGCTGCGTCCACCCTCACTGCTGAAAGGGTTTTGGGGGCTTTGAAATCGGACACAAGAAACGCAAGCAAGGTCCAACCCCAAAGTACACTTACAAATCAAGTTCACATACATGAAGGTTTCTTATGAAAACATTTTAATTATTATTTAGATAAAATAAACGTAATACAGCCACACAACAAACTTATGAAAATATTTTAATCGTTATTTGCATGATAATTATTTAACGCTGCATGCCACACAAAATAAATAAAAACTATCACCACAATGCTCACCACAATGATTTCCCTTATCTCATGTATTAATATTTTTTATTGTAACAATTTATGATTTATTGATTTCCCTTATCTTCTATTTTTTATTGTAACAATTTATGATTTGCAAAAATAACTGTTGCATCTGTGTAGATTAGATAAGCAATGCGCGTTGTGCACGCTATACATTATGGTCAAGCATGCGCCCTTAAAATAGCATAATGAACCACGCGCAACGCGCCACTGACTTTAGACTAGTTTTTTTTGGTTAGTAGAGCAATTGTTTTTTGAAACTGCAAAATAGCATAAGAGATGGTTTGCGCCGGAGCACGCCTCCTTTTTTGCGCTGAACCGCCCAGGGAGCGCAAGTTCATTCCCTAGTTTGCCGACGTGCTTCTGTGGAGGGAAAAACCCGCTGTGCGCCGGTGCAAAATACGAAATGATATATGCGTCACTGACAAAGTAAATTGCGCTGGGTGCAAGATAGGGCCCATAGTGTTGCTTTAACATGCACAAAATAATTTAATGGTTGTATGCAAAACATTAAATTTAATTCAAAATTGAATAAATAAAAACCTTGGTACTTGTGTTTTATATGCACCAAATAATGTAATGATGGTATCCAAAAACATTCAATTTAATTGTAATATAAAACTATTTTATTAGATACATTTCATTTAAAACTTCAGTGCATGTATGATAAGCCTAGTAATACGTAAATATTACATCAATAACTGATATCATAGGTTAACACAGACTTTATTAAGCCCATTACTGAGTGTATTTGTGTTTGTGAGTTTGTGACTGTTGTTGTCTGAGGTGGTGACTCGGATGGGGACGCCAGTCATCAGAATGGCTGATTTTCAAGTTCATCGTTCCACTCTGTTCCTGACAGAGTTCCTTTAAGGACACAGACATGGTTTCTGCAAAAAATAAATGAATAAAGGACAAACGATAATTTCCCTACGTTATATAAGGCATGTTTACGTATAATAAGGAGGCAAAAAAAAAAAACAGTTAGCTTGCACAATAATTCATGACTGCAATGGCAGAACTAGCGGGGTCAAGATTTTTTTCTTTAAGCCCCACGAAAATCACGTTAGATATCTCACCAAACATGATAACAAAACCAATGCATAGTGTCTAAGTCAACTGCAAGCAATCTGTGATCTTTAAATTCACTTCACAAACGTGAATAGCGTAAAGAAAAATCTAGCAGCCTCAGAAATTATACATTAGACTTTAGCACTACCATTACTTCGAGATAAAACTGTTATACATAATATAAAAACTGTTATTAATTCATATAACTGAAACATAAATAACCAGTGTTTTGAGCACATTTACCTCAGTGGACGTGTTGCTCGACGAGGATTTTGTTGCGATTCTCAATCTTGAAGAGAAATATGCAGCGAAGCTCTCCCGCGGAGTGAAGAAGAGGTGGAGTTTCGAGGTTTCCCAGATGGTTGAAATGTCCAATGGAGTTAAGAGGTTTGCGCTCAAGCTTTTTCAGGACTTTAGATTGGTTAATAAATTGTAAAAGTAACAGACCCACGTGGGGACTGACTAATAGCATAGATTTGTGAACAAAATATGGAATTGACAAATTTTGGACATACGAGGTTTCCGCCCGACAGCACCGTTGTAGATGGGACATTTGTAAAACATTTTCCCTTCTGTCTGGGCCCCATCCCGCCAATCGGGCCCTAGGCATGTGCCTAGTTTGCCTTTGCGTTAATCCGGCTCTGCCCAGGGCTGTACGGTGTTTGAATTACCGACAAGCAGTCAATATACGCACACACGGCCCGCCATCAATAATTGTATCGACGCTCGCCATCAAAATCCGGTTTGGCGATCCATTCCCGGGACACCGGGCTGGATTCTAAACAATAATTCAGACACTCTCTCGCTGAAATTTGCTCGCAGCCCACCTCAGTTTTTCCGCTACGATACTGACAGTGCAAGCGAGCATGGTCTAACGCATACATGGGCATCGAGGGCCACAGTCCTGCAGAGTTTAGCTTCAACCTTAATCGAACACACCTGAATGTCATTTCCAAACAGTCCTGAAGACTTCAATTAGATTTTTCATCTGTGTTTGATTAGAGTTGGAGCTAAACTCTGCAGGGACACTGGCCCTCAGGACCAGGAGTTGCCCACCCCTGGTCTAACGGCTGTTATTTTATCTTCCTTGAGAGACGGCAGCCTCAGACCTTTTCATGGCTCTAAGCGCTTGAATTGCGCCCTCTCCGGACGGCCACTCAAAGGCTTACAGCCAAGCGGTTTATGACGTTTTTCGGCCAGATGGCTGGTTTATATCAGTGGATCCGAAGACGCTCACACCTCTGCTCCAATACTCTGAGAAATTAAGGGTAAAATCAACCTCAAGTGAGCTTGCTACCTGCCACAATGAGTTTTGTTTATGACGCTCGGAAAGCGAGCTTAACACCAGAGCGCGCTCACAGTCAGACGCGCGGCATCTCGTTTAAGGCGGGCTCACGTACCCCCCTAACGAGTCCCAGAAAGCTGAATATCGTGGCATTCTGTTCATAAAACCACTTCAGTTTGACTAAGCAAAGGTCCTGCCCCGAGCTGAAATCCGGGACGCTTATGCTTTGAGTTACACACGGCTGCATGAAGTGCTATCGTTACGAGCTCACCCAGCATCTGCTGTGGGTTGGACCTTGCGGCGCGAGGAACGCCCGTTTGTCTCATATCAATCAGCTCGTACTATACATGCAGTCCATTTAGGGGGGTGTTTGTAGCACTGCAGCACTCTCAACCGTGTTATTTGTGATAATGCAGTCGAGCAAACTACGGTGGTTTCATTATTCACAGAGCCAGGCTGAGATCTTGTCCCCTGTACAAGCTAACGAGTCATCTCCTTTATAAGCTCATTGCATCGCTTTATAAGCTATGTTCAATCAGAGTGCATCTCGTGCTTAGACCACCAAGGTGCAGACATATTCCCCCGTTACGACGGGGGTGTGGAGACTGCATCCGTGAGACACGACCTACATGCCTTATGACGCGTTGACACAAGCAGCTAGAACCCCTTTCGCGAGGCGTCCTTATGCAAAGTCTGATCTATCCCTGTCTGGTGACGGCGAAAAGTCTAAACCCCTGCGAATTGTGGTGTGGAACACTTTTCTACTCACTACAGAGGCTTGTGCACGGCGGCTCTCTCCCCCTACGCTAATATCTATGTGGCTGCGATAACAGCGAACCACGCTTTTACGGCTGACCATTCTATTTAATTTGAAAGCCTGTCATTTCCCAGATGCGGACGGCGGCGATAACGGTGAACCACGCTTTTACGGCCGGCCATTCTATTTAATTCACAAGCCTGTCATTTCTCAGATGCGGACGGTGCGCGAGGCGCAGCACTCTGGAACTGTCCAAGGTCCTGAATGACAGATACGTCTGACATACATCAGACGATCAGCTGTTCGTCTGCTTCACAGATCACTCACTAGCGCACCTGTCAACACAGGTTATTTATGGATCGTTGAAGTTATCACCTCCCCTAACAAATGATGCTCACTCGTAGTTAAACCTACTCCATGTGTGGATTAGCTTTACCTCGGGCATATTCTTAAGAGGTTTTTCATTTTGACATTTGTGACACAGCCGGCTGGTCCTCGCCGTCCATGTTGTCAATTTTACAGCTTCGACATCTCTGCCTTGCGTGCTACTGGGGTTTGTTGCATTAAAAGGTGCACCCGTAAGCTCACCCGTATGCACAATATGTTTTAATTATATGCGTCCACCGTGCGCTTAGAGAAGCTCACCTATGCACGCTATAAGATTTCGGTATGCACTAAAGATGTGCTTGGAGAAGCTCACCTGTATACACGGCTGTGTTATTCATTTGTGACACATACACACTGTTGTTGTTCATCTGTGTACGTTCACCGTGCGTTGGGTATTCACCTGTTCATCAATCATATCTGTACAAATTCACGGGACGTTCTGTGCACTGATTTATCTTTACACATTCATGGTCCACTGCTGTGTGCGCACAATTTATTAATATAGCTTCAAGCAGCGATGGCGGGCCCTCGCACGTTTGTTTACCGCTACACAGTGCCTCCGAGAAAACGATGCACGGTGAGCAAGTGCATCAAGTGGGTAAATATCATCCTGCTACTGACCCATTTAGGTACTGTAGGTAAAAGAAACCCCACATTTTAGACAAACGGGGGCACTAGTGAGCCACTAAATAGACACGCCTTTATCTGACGTTTTTGTCAACACTTAACAGCCGACAAATCTGATGTGTGTGCCAAATTTAAAGTCAATCTAAGCACACCAAGAGCCTTAAATATGCCTGAAATAAAAGTAAAGTTTGACGCGTTGCCATGGGAACAGCGTTCGAGATGTCAAAAATTCCTTCGCAATTTAGCGTCTACAATGTCTCAGCATCATGTTGACAACTTCTGGTGTGAATCGCATTATTTTCCTAGAAGAAGTATTTAAAAGTTCACTGCATGCAACAGAAAGGCTTAAATATGCCTTTAAAATGAAAGTAAAAAGTTTGACGCGTTGCCATGGGAACAGCGTTTGAGATATCAAAAATCCCTTCGCCAATTATCATCTACAATGTCTCAGCATCATGTTGACAACTTCTGGTGTGAATCACATTATTTCCCTAGAAGGAGTATTTAAAAGAACATTGCATGCAACTGTAATGCTTAAATATGCCTTTAGAATGAAAGTAAAGTTTGACGCGTTGCCATGGGAACAGCGTTCAAGATATCAAAAATCCCTTCACAATTCATAATCTACTTTGCCTCAGCATCATGTTGACCACTTCTGGAGTCAATCGCTTGAATATGCTAGAAGGAGTATTTAAAAGAACATTGGCGTCAACTGAAAGGCTTAAATATGCCTTTAAAATGAAAGTAAAGTTTGGCGCGTTGCCATGGGAACAGCGTTTGATATCAAAAATCCCTTCACAATTTATCATCTACAATGTCTCGACATCATGTTGACCACTTCTGGAGTCAATCACATGAATATTCTAGAAAGAGTATTTAAAAGTTCACTGCATGGAACTGAAAGGCTTAAATATAGCCTACCTTTAAAATGAAAGTAAAGTTTGACCCGTTGCCATGGGAACAGCGTTCGAGATATCAAAATTCCCTTCGCAATTTATCATCTACTATGCCTCGGCATCCGGTTGACCACTTTTGGTGTCAATAGCATGATTATTATAGAAGGAGTATTTAAAAGAACAGTGCATGCAGCTGTAAGGCTTAAATATGCCTTTAAAGTGAAAGTAAAGTTTGACACGTTGCCATGGGAACAACGTTCGAGAAATCAAAAATCCCTTCGCAATTTATCATCTACAATGTCTCAGCATCATGTTGACCACTTTTGGTGTCAATCGCATGAATATTCTAGAAGGAGTATTTAAAAGAACATCGCATGGAACTGTCAAAAAAAAATTGTCAGAGAAAACGACGCAAAGTGGGCACGTGCATCAAGCGGGTAAATATCAGTGGACTATTTCATGTTGCTACTGACCAATTTGGGTACTGTAGGTAAAAGAAACCCCACATTTTAGACAAACGGGGGCGCTAGTGAGATAGATATCTGCAACGCGGCCGGCTGGTCTTCGCCGTCTACGTTTGTCAGATTTTACAGCTTAGACGTCCCTGCCCTTTGAGCACAGGTTCTCTCGGCTTAACCATGCACGCTCATGCGTTTTATGTCTACATCGGGGTGCGCTCAGCGAGCTCACCAACGTGACTTTGGACTTATTTAATTCTCGCACACCCGCGGCGTTCTCTGTGATCTCGCCTTCTTGTGCTATGTTATGTGCTTCCCGGTGCATTTAAAACCCCACCGTATGCGCGTTAACATTTTATATGGTGCTTACACTTTTGCTTTAAAGCTGTGAATATGCTGGATATAGGGCCACATACAGTGTCTCTCCGGTAAGGCACTTCAGTCCGTTGTGTATGCACGGCATGATGGGATTACGTTCCCTTATAGCGTCAGCAACTGACGCAATGCGAAGTGAACCATATTGAAAGGGAACACTTAAGTTACTCACGTAACCTCGGGTTCCCTGAAATAACGGGAACGAGCATTGCGTAGTTGGCCGTGCTACAAATGCCTACGCAGCGAGCTTCATTCGGCTACGCGCTTCAGTCTAATGCAAGTGAGTTATGCCGCTCTTTTCCGGACTATAATAGGGCATAGTCCCACCCCTTTCGCGGGCTTGAACGCCATAGGTCTGTAATTTTTACAGATGTTAACCAATAGGCTTCAATCGCGGAGTAAACAGGAGTTCCCCCCATAGCGTCAGCAACTGACGCAATGTTTTTTCCCGTTATTTCAGGGAACCGGGGTAACGTGAGTAACCTAAGCGTTTTTAAACGTCAACACTCATGAAAATTTTAAAAGCAAATGCAACATGGGCATAATTCCCAACAAAAATTCATCCTCAAAGTAGGCCTATTTCCTTATCAGATTTTTTTAACTCTTTCCCCGCCATTGACAAGTTATCTCGTCAATCTGCAATACCGCTATTATCCACCAGGTCTTCCGCAACTTATAAAAACCGAAAGTATTGCCCTAAGGCAAACAGCTGTAGTGTATGTTTTAAAGATCGCTCTGCATCTGATCTCTATCAAAAGTCCTTCACAAAAATTGAATAATCTCAGCTTTTTGCTCAAAATTTTGGGTTTTTGATGAAACCTACACATATTTGAGAGGTGATAAAACCAGAACACATGAAGGTACAGTAGGATGAAACTTATTTTTTTGTTTGAAAGCAGAGGGTCTGTTCTTTTATTTCATAATGGGGCGGTTTCCCGGACAGGGATTAGACTAGTCCTAGACTAAAATAAATGTAAGAGCTGTCCAAACTCAAAACAACTTGCACTGATATATCTTAAAATACATCAGTGCTATTTGTTTTTCCTCAAAATGCACGCCAATAATGTTTTTAAGGCATGTTTGTTAAAGCTAGTTATATTTCATAATTAAACTAAGGCCTAGTCCTGGCTTAATCTAATCCCTGTCCGGGAAACCACCCCATATTGTTTATATATTTAAAAAGGAGCATTTTCTGGAAGGCATTAAACTTTTGTGAAAATCATGAAAAATGCTGGCGGCGAAAGAGTTAAATGTGTATATTTAAGTTTAAAAGAGCTGTCCAAAGCTTGGTGGTGATGACGTTGAGAGACTCTGGTCTGTAGTTCGCTCTGGTCTAAAAACGTATTAAATGTCCTGGATTAATCTAAACCCTTTCAGGGAAACCGCCCCTTAGTCATGCATTTCAGTCTGGGACTAGGAGAAGGGGGCTGTCCAGACACCGCCCCTTAATGTCCTAATATAACTCAGGTCTAGTCTTGGATTAATCTAAACCCTGTCAGAGTACTTATATATTTCTATATCTTTCCATTATTAGGAATTCCTAATTTACTCATGCCTGCATTGTTTTTGTTTTCTTTGTCGTCTGCTGTAGGGCTCATTCTCCAGGTCTGACTTTCACTTGTCGAAGTGTTTTCTTCCAGAGGAAAGAAGTATTCTGACAATTTACTGTGGCAGTGGTCTGACCATTGCTCTGATAACACTCAGCCATCTTAAGCCATTTAGAAGAGCGCTACACTCAACAAACAGCTTTTTTAGAAAGCACAAAACTTTGTGATATGCACCAAAGACAAATATGATCACGGAGTCATGAGCCAGGCCGGTTCTAAACATTTGGAGGCCCTAGGCAAAATTTATGTTAAAGGCCCCTCGCACCCCTCAACTTTTCAAAATAATAAAAGTGTTCAGTGTTTTTCTTACACTATAAGAAATCATTTAAACACAAAAATTTACTTTGTAAAAACATATTTTTGGTCAAATTTAGTTAAAAACATACCTTACAAAAAGCATTACTGCTGTGCACAAAAAAGTGGCATTATATATTTTAAGATATTTCAGTGCAAGCTGTTTTCAGTTCTGAAATTTAAACATGCATTTCAATCAGGGAAAGACTTAAAGGCGGAGTGCACAATTTTTGAAAAACGCTTTGGAAAAGGGAGTCGGGCCGACTACCAAAACACACTTGTAGCCAATCAGCAGTAAGGTGCGTGTCTACAAACCGACATTGTTGCCTGGGTTGTGTATGTGTGGGGTGGGTCTATCAAAAGAAGGTCCATATTCTATGGACCCTGCCTTTAACCCTTGTGTCCCTGTTCGGGAAACCACCCATTTATTACTTAAATAAATAAACATCAATGTAATTTTTTTCTAGCTTGGTAGCCTACTTTTATTTTGAACTTCAGTTTGTTTGTTCTTTGACTTGGAATACAAACTTTTTGAACACAAACTTTTTGAACTTGTCTATTCTGATAGTCAGGTTCCAATACAATGGCATCATGTATGCTCTATTAAAGTGTCTGACAGTCAGCTTGTTTACATGCACACCAATAATGCGATTATTTCCAATAATGCGAGTAAGGACTTAATCGCAGTAAGATGTTTACATGACTGAAGCTAACCTCTTCCCTCCGGTTTACATCCAGTTTTTATTTTCGGATTATTCACACATAGCCCAATGCAGAGCACAAATGATGAACTCACATATATGGTCCACTGTTTTAATTTACTTACATTAAATGACAAACACGTTGTTATGGATGTATTTCATTATCCGGTGCCGTGATGAAGATATAAATATGACAGTGCCTGTAAAGGGCGTTCACATTAAAACGATATAAAAATATAGTTTTAAAAATTGTTTTATATTAAAGATAATAGCAGAGTTCACACAACTACTATAACGATAGCGATTTTGGCACATGATGAACGATGAACCATTGACAGCCAATCAAATCTATTTTAACTTGAAGTGCATGCGCACTTAAATGCAGTAAAGCTCATTCATTGCTGAGGTCTATAACATAAAATTACCTCAGGTATCCAGTGCTGATGCAGTTGCTGTGAAATTCACTACTTAATGCTTTTTCTACCACACTGACTACTCCAAAAGGTAAGATATTATTACACACTACTACATTCATTGTTTAGTTACGCAAAACGCAGCGAGTTGAGGACATCTGCTGGTTTCCCGCTGTGTAAATGCAACAAGAACAGCATATTCAGTGACATGTAAACAATTGCAAAAAAGTTTTTATTACAAGAAATATCCAATATTAGGTTATGCCGCGCTGGTTGATCGAATTAGCATGAAGTTATCATTATGATGTGGTCACTAATATATTTATTGTTGTAATTATTGTTATAATGTCCCTTAATGGTTTAATACACTGATGTTGTGTTATTTGAGCTATTTCTGAAGACAGACTGCTGACAGCGAGTCGTGTTGGCAGAGTTCACGTAAAACTTCCTAATGTCAAGTTTAAAACAAATTTGTGCGTAAGGTGCGTGACTAAAACATAAATGCAATTAAAGCGTTTACATGGACGCATACTGCGATTATAAACGGCGTACGCCACCTCTTTTAATGCGATTATACTTACTGCGATTATGAGCTTAATCGCATTATTTGTATCTAATTATTGCGTTCACATGAGGTAAAGTATAATCGCAGTATTGACAAAATCCCATTATAATCGCATTATTGGTGTGCATGTAAACAAGCTAATTTGTCAACAATTGATGCAAATATACAGAACAAAGCCCAATTTTTTTACAATGCATTACAGTCACTTCAAAATTCGTGCATCACATGCTGCATGTATGTCTCTTTGTTTGCCTGTTGAGCATTTTGCTTAGTAGGAAACAAAGGATGTGTTTGTTTCAGCGCCATCCTCTCTCTTACATTCAGAGAGTGGGACATGTTTTGTGACATTGATTGGTTTCACTACAGGTGAGTGACATTTGATCAAGTCATAGAAAGAGGACAAAGAGCTTATCATATTGCTGTCACAAGGATTATGGAGGCCCTGCCTGCCAGTCTAAGGCCCTAGGCAATTGCCTGCTCTGCCTATAGGTAGTTCCGGCCCTGCATGAGCTCATGTACACACAAACACATTTTAAGCTTTAAGGTCACTCCCCATTGCCAGCAATGCCAAAAACTGGAATGAACAGCAAAAAAAAAAAAATCTGTCCCTTCATACCAAAGATAAAACAATTGTTCATCTTCAGGTGTTTCACACCTGTGTGACTGGTAGCGCTAATGGAAAATGAGCGTCACACTTAAAACTCAGTGCCCTCTTCAACCCATCTCGATCCATGTTTATATGTATAATGATAATACATAATTTTTTATATTAATTGTAAATCCCTGTTTCTAGCACTAGAACTTTCAGTATCACCATTGTCTTTTAACAATACAATAACCAACTCAAGCTTGTTTCATCTTTGGTATGAAGGGATTTTAAGCAATTTGTTTCGCTTTTCCGCATCACTGACAATGGGGAAGACCCTTTACTGTTGGATTAATATGCACATTCATCTTTGCCCTATTTAAAATGCTATATTTTGTTTTGATGCGCTAATAAATGTGAAATTGTAACTACACATTAACACACATTTTTATTGTTTTGACATGATTACCATAAATTAAAAATACAAACCCACATATGTATTTTAAAGGGAATTTATTTGTAAAATTACATTTTCCCCACATTGTCATTCTAAGCAAAGACAAGTCTTTGAATGTGCCTCTTCATTAAAATAAACAGTAAGAAATGAACAACAAAAATTCTTAAATGAATTTTATCTTCATTGTCACTCACTAAATTGTATTTTTAGTTTAAACATGTAATAGCTGCAGAATAAAGAAAATAAAGCCAGTGTTACAGTCACTCACAGATTCAAGTCACACACTGTCTCTTCACATCCAATATAGGGACTCTGTGGTTATATAAGAACAGTTAACCTCTTTCAAAGGATCCAAATAAGCATAGCCAGTATGCTGAGGGTATAACCAACATTTGTGTAATCCTGCACAGAAGTTTAATGGGTTAATGATGATAAAACATTATTTGGTCATTTTCACATAGTTCTCACATAGTATGTTGATATTTTACCAGTGGAACACAAAAGAAGGAAATTAAGAAGAATCTTCATGTAGCCCTTGTATGCAACAACAGTTCAACAAAGTATCTGCCAAACCCTCCCAAAAAAAAAGAAATCAAGATTAGCATTTAAGGCTGTTTATGAGAGTAAATTAAACTGCCCACACCGCCTTGTGATGGACTGGCCATTTCTTCGGGGTGTTTCCTGCTTAAGGCCTGAGATGCTAGAATAAATAGATTGATAGTCACTGACGTGAAGTTGAATTGGAATTCAGTCTAATTCCAATACATTAGAAAATTCTGGATAAAGAGGTCTTTTCAGCCTAGAACAAAATTTTAAAAGAATTAATAAATGTATATACATTTTTATAAAAATACATCTCAAATAAAATTCAGGACTTAAGCAATTTCAATTCGGCATGGTGCACAGACCTGATGGAACACAGCACCAATCGACTACTTTTAAAACATATATGATATACTGTAATTGTCCTTTTTGTAGCTTGTAACAGAAATTCACTCACTAAACTGTCCTTGCATGATTTTTTCATACAAGAATAATTTTTTACAATGAAGATTCTTCAAAAATGAATTTAGTTTTTTTTTTATAGAAAAGACAGGCTTGGAAGAATGTAATAGCAAGTTAATGACAACAAATTTCATTATTAAATTAATTTTTTTGATGCTGCTAACTGCCCCTGGGTGAAACAGACAGTGTGTGCATACTACAGCTCAAGAGTATAACCCATCAGGTCTCACATTCAGAATCCCTGTGGCCTGTAAAGAATCACTAGTCGGAGTTCCTCAATCCTTCTTAATTACGCCTTTATATATGCATAGCTATGCATACAATTATAAACATAAATATGTATACATGTAGGCAGTAGGCACACATATTGGTATGGATAATTGTACATATATATTTATAGAATATATTTTTAATCTTTTATAAATGTATATGTACATTTAAAAACGTGGTCATATCTATGCGCTTGTACTAGCACAATCCCACATACAGCCTGCATATACATTTGCGTCTAAAAATGCATTCTACTCAAAACAACAGCATGTCGCAATTTTGGATATTAATTAAAATATTTCCAACATTTTCTAAAGCTGATTCCATTGGACTGGAAATTCAAAGAATTAAATTAAACATGTACTGGATTTGCAGTTTCTAAACAAAGTGGTTAATTTTGCATATTGTATACAATATTTTTTGCCTAATTTTTTCTTTGTTTTGTAGTAAAAGATTGTTTTTGTAGCTTTATAAACTAGGAAAAACCTGTCTATGGAGAGATTTTTTTCAGCACACTGTGCTGCTTGTAAGATTTGACATCAAGCTGTACAGCACTCTCCACATCAGACATGTTATCCTCATTTACAGGTACAGCCATAATCAAAGGCACATTGAGATTCTACAAGTCAGTTTTGTCTTTCCTGTTGAAGTTATACAAAATAACATTTCACAGTCTTCTACAAGAATCAGTGACCTTGCACATTCTTCAGATTAACAAAACAAAACTTAAAAAAGATTGTGTTTATCTTTGAATCTATATTTAGGGCTTTTAGGCAAACCGTTGTCGCCCATGCTAAAGGAGGCATCAATTGGCCAGTCAAAGGTTCTCCCAAGATGGATGTCACTGATGTCACTCAAAAAAGCAGAGTATAACAAAACCCACGAGCCCCTGCACCTAAACAATCCTCTATGTGCCCCTGAAGTCTTTTCTGTGCGCTTTGCAGAAAACAAAACAAGCAAAAAGGGCAACTGATAAAATTTAACTAAAAGTGGCATTTAATAAATACAGAGGTGCTACATTGTGAATTTTGCCTCCTGGTCTTCTTAAAAAAAAAAAGTATGCAAAGTGCTTCATTTAACCGGTGGCTCTTCATGTACCCCTTTTCTGTCAAGTACTTTCAAAAAACCTTAAAGGATTAGTCCATTTTCTTAAAAGAAAAATCCAGACAATTTACTCACCACCATGTCATCCAAAATGCCGATGTCCCTCCCCGCTCAGTCGAGGAGAAACCACGTCCCTTGAGGAAAACATTGCAGGATTTCCCTCACCCCAATGGACCCCAATAGACACCAACAATCAATACCCAACTCAACACCCAACAGCCCCCCTCAACGGAGTTTCAAAGGACCACAAACGATCCCAAACGAGGCACAAGGGTCCCATCCAGCAAAACGACCGTCATTCTTGACAACAAAAACAACAAATATACACCTTTAAAGCACAACTTCTCGTCTAAATCCGGACGTGATGTGCTAGCGTGACCCCACGCAATACGTCATCACGTCAAGAGGTCACCGAGGACGAATGCGAAACTCCGCCCCAGTGTTTACAAGTATTGAGAAAGAGGACTGTTCCTACGTTGTTGTATGTCAACTGATACTAAATAATGTCTTTGTGTCAGTTTATTGTTTACAATGGTCCGCAAATGTGTGTTTTATATATGTAACACGTGACCTCTCTACGTCACTACGCATTTACGTTAGGTCGCGCTGGACCGGACCTAGACGAAACGTTGTGGTCCAAAAGAGCATATTTTCCACTTTTCCTGTCAAAAAATGACAATCGTTCTGCTAGACAAGACCCTTATGCCTCGTTTGGGATTGTTTATAGTCCCTTGAAACTCCGCTGAAAAAAACCGTCAAGGGTTGAGTCAAGTACCAACTGTTGGTGTCCACCAAAGTCCATCAAAATGAGAAAAATCCTGCAATGTTTTCCCCAAAAAACACAACCTCCTCTCGACTGAACAAAGAAAGACACCAACACCCTGGATGACATGGTGGTGAGCAACCATCTGGATTTTTCTTCCAAGAAAACTGAATATTCCTTTAAGACAGACTACCCTGACACAGGTTACACGTTTCTATAGCTGATCCGAAACTTACCTCGACTAAAATCCAATCAATGCTGCAAACCTACCAAATAAAATGGAGGAATGACCAGGAAGTGATACAAATGTAAAAGAGCTATTGTACAGTATATCTCATCCCACCATTCAGAAATATGTATATACAGTGCTCTCCACAAGTATTGGGACAGTAAAGACCAAATTGCCCTGTTTGCTGTGGGGACAAAAATATGTAAGATGAATATGAGGCAAAAGTACAGAACATTAACACTTTATTCAAATTTGATTATATTTCAACACACATGCTTTTCCAACAACATTTCAATATGACTTATGTGTGTTGTCCCCAAATGCAAGACTCAATGGATCAAACTGATACTACACATTCTCTGTTTTTCATGTGTAAACAATTAATACATTTGAACACAGACCATCACTTAACACTTGTCAGACAATTTATCAGCTTAGAATTATAAGGTTTTACACCACGGGCCTATTCAATGCTTTGTTCTGATTGGTTTAGAAAATGTTCCATGGGTGTTAATTATTTTTCAGTAAAACGCACACCTAACCTGTCAAATGTCTTTAAACAACAACAAAAGCAATGTTTGTGGTAACCGTAGTATAAGCGGAATAATTGACTCAGGTCTTTTGAATTATTTAAAAATAATGCACACCCACAGTGTAACGGTAGCCTGGCTAACGCCAGACCAGTCTCATAGAGAATGAGATGTGGTATGGGAACCACATGCTCATTTTCTCGTATTTGAGGCGTGGTTATGAATGCCCAGAGCCGTTTATTGGGTGCTACGAATGTCTATCAAATGCTTATGTACGTAGCTCATAGCCAATTGTTTAAATGATACCAGATGACATATGTAGAGTGACATAAATTCAAACGTAAACGACTTTTATCGGTACATGTGCTGAAAGCTATGCAACTAAACCGGTAGCTGTATATTGATAATGAAAAGCAACACAATTTAGTGCCACTGTGACAACCACAGTACAGGCATAATGACAATATGATATTAATAAATACCACGTACCATTTATAAGTTAATTGTACTTCGTTGACGACGATGCCTAGCAGGTTGGTCCTATAAAACTTGTGGCTATCATGTCTTGCCATATCCAAACATCTTTCTTGGATATGATATTGTTTAACGCCAAACGTTGCTCTTTTTTAAAATAAACTTGCATTCAAAACTACTTAGAAAACTATCTAAGGCTGCATTGAGAAGTAACTTTGCATCTGCTACCGTGTTAAATAAACAACTGCTTCGGTGTGTCGCATAAATGTGTTCGTCATCGTCTTCCTGCCCCTCCCCATTCTGTGATTGGTTCCCTATTTCAAGGGCAAAATTGGTCCATAGTTTTCATGCTAGACTTGCAGCGTGAATACATTTGCACGCAAGGCAGCATGGGGAAACCCAGGCTAGTGTAACGGCATGATGCGACCACCTTGAGTGGGGATTACTTTCAAATAAATCAACGGCCCGTTGTTAATTATTCCTTACCTATCTGACATTTTTGTCAAAATTGAGTTATTCACTTATTTACATAATGTGATGTTTTTTCAAGTTGTGTACATTTTAGGACTTTGAAAAATTCTATCAACAAAGTAGAATGCAAGCCAAAAACGTTAAAGTGCAACATCTCAAAACTACTCAGAATGCAGATAGAACCTTATAATTCTAAGGCGGCAAATTGTCTCAATATGATAACATTAGATAGGAGAATTTATTTACAAACGTGTTGCTGCATCGAGTTAGTAAACTGCATATGTTAAAACAGGTAAAAAAAATAAAATGTACATTCTGTACTTTTGCCTTATTCACTTTTAATCTTTAGACTCCACAGCAAAAAGAGAAATTCTGTCTATGGTCTGACTACTTTTGGAGGGCACTGTGTCTGTATATATAAATATAAATAAGAGCATAAAGGTGAAAAGCAGAAAACAGAAAAACATGACAGCATTGTCACTCATCAGTAGTTCTCAGAGAGCCCATGTGGTGTGGAACTGAAAAGCGTAGGAGCGACTGCTCCAGACAGCCAATCACAAGAGTTCATACTGACGAAGGTGCATCCTCTGAATAATGTCACGACAGTCATTGAACACACGGCGAATGTTTTCCGTGTCGACAGCACATGTGAAGTGGGGATAGCAGTAGTGTTTGTCAGTGCCACTCGCTGTGCTGATTTTCTGTTGGTTCGTTAATACACATACAAAAACACAGTAAAAATATATGTTAAACTGAGATGTCCTGCTGTGCAATATGCAATTCCAAAATATGAAACAACAAAGCATATTAAGCAACAACAACAACAACAAACAAAAACAGTACAAAGAATTTTTGTAAAATGTTTTTGGAAAACTTTTAAGGTTCACAGACAGAAAGGGTGCACAGGGCACAAACTAACGCGGGGTTAGTTGTAACACGGACCGTTTACATTGTTGCACAGGTCATGTCAAAGATTAAAATCACAATGAAATTAATGGCTAAAATCAGACCTTGATTTTCATTATCATACTTATTTTTGTTATAATTGTGCTGCGTTTTCTCACATATTTAGACATTTGTATCCATTTATAATTAAACTATAGTTAGATGAGGGATGAATAGTGTAGATACCCATCTATTATAGACAGATATATAAACAATATCCACTTTAAGTCTATCGTCAAAATAGTATTGAAATAGTATTTCTGCTAATTTAATTTTTAACCCCCTGCCTGTTACAATTAACCCCATCTATGGGGTAAGTTGTAATGTTTGCACTTCTGTGATGTTTGGTGTAATTGTCTAAGAATGGTAAGTGATATAAACATATTTTAAATATTCATTTGTAGCAGAGATGTGTGTGTAAAAATATAATTTATCAATATCAAATATTTTTGAATGATTGAGCCAAAACCAAAAAGCATTAGGTTGTGCCCTGCTCTCCCCTATACTCTTAAAAAGCTGGATTATTTTTAAATGAACCCAGAAAGTGTTTATATTTGACCCAACAATAGGATAAACAACCCAGCATTTTGGGTTAAAACAACCCTGCATCGGTTAAATTACAACCCAGCGGGCTGGGCTAGTCCCTTTTTGACCCAATGCTGGGTTTGGCCAATAATTAAAATTCCACATTATTTACCCACCCTAAAGCCACATATGTCCATCATTTTTCAGATGAACACATTTTCAGTTAATTTAAAAAATGTCCTAGCTCTTCCAAGCTTTAGAACAGTTAAAAATGGGTTTACATCCTTCAAGTCTATAGAATGTGCATCCATCCTTCACAAAAGTAATCCAAACCACTCCAGGGGGATAAATGTAAGCCTGCGGTTTTGTAAAAAAATATCCATATATAAAACTTTACAAACAAAAATAACTAGCTTGTCTGAAAAATTATCTCGGTTGGCTTCAGGATGAGTAACTTATGTGGACATTTTTTTTTTTTTTGGCTGAATTATTGTTTTAATCCCATAGATGTGAGAATAAGAAAAATACTAAAAGTAAAAAAACTTTTTTCATACCAAGAATTCATCTCTGATGAAAAACTTTGCCCTGGACACTTTCGGGTCTTCTCCTGGGTCAGGCGTTGCTGTGCATAAAGACGACAGGTATTATTATTTTTGGATGTATAATTATTTATGTAGGTTCATATATATTCTTAGAAAAAGGGGAGAATAAAAGCAGAGCATATTAAACAAAACTAAAAATGTTTTTGCTTAGAGGTTCTGCTTTCCATGCCAACAGGATTTGAAGTTGTTCTCTGTAAGTATCAACTGTATCTAGATATTTCTTCTAAAATTGCTTAGGATAACTAGATACAAATGGGACAATTGTAGAAATATACAAGGGGTCAGGACATTTGGAATCAAATTTGCTTTGATCTTTTGATGTATAACAGGTCTTAGTATCATTAATACATCCTGCAAGCATCATAGGTTAAAATGCCCTCCTTTTCAATAACAAAATCATTTAAGTAATCATTCTCAAAAAAAAAAAGGATAAAAAATGGCTGGATTAGTGACGTGAATAGATTAAGTTTCATATAACCTGCCCCCCTAGAGAAACACACAGCACATCATATCATTGGCTCCGCCTGTGGGGCCCACCCCCCTGCTTGAATAAAACAGCAAATGGTAATGTGATCTAATCTTTAGTTATCCACTAGAGCAGTGGTGGACATTCCTGGTCGTGGAGGGCCAATGTCCTGCAAAGTTTAGCTCCAACCCTGTAATGCCCAGGAATGCCCACCCCTGCACTATAGGGAGGCATCTGTCACTCTTGGGTAACTACGTCACACTCGACCAGTCTGCGCAGCATTGAGCAAACTTAGTTATGTCTGCTAGGGTTACTGCAAAGTAGAGGTGTGTAATTGAGTAATTAAAATCAAAATTAAATGTTGGCTTTAAAAAAAATGATGAGAACACTAAGAGGAGCCTAAACGTCTTCACCTTACTGATGATAGCGAACCCATTATCGGGGCTTTCCACGCAGAAAGGACTAATCACAAAAACCATGGGCCCTGGTGCTTCAAAATGACAGAAGTATGATGAACATTACATAAAATATGAATTCACATGCATCACACTAAATAACAAACCATGTCCACAATGTGTTGTATGTTCTGAGGTCCTTGCAAATGTCCAAGTAGTGATATTGAACAAATTCCTCCGAAAATACAATGAGCCGCCATATTACTGACATGGCAACCGATGACCAGTGTGATTGATTTAACATGACAGTAAAGCACAAACAGCAATTACAAAAATCTTTAATAGAAAATATTAGTCTATCCTTTAAAGAAAGATTAAAAATACGGGAGAAATACAAGAAATTATTTAACAGGATTATAGCAGGATAGGATGGTAAAATACAGGAAAATCCAGGGAAAACACAGGAGGGTGGACAGGTATATTCAAATGTCAACTACTTTTAACAATGGCTGATAAAATGATGGGGTTTGTGAGGAAACTGGAGCGATGGAGAGGGCAAGTTGATAGGGGAAATGTAGAAATGTTTGCAAACTTGGATGCATTTCTTATGGATAACGAGCTTAACTGGGATGTGTCAACATCTGCAAGTGCTGTCTGCACCCTTCAATAAATTCTTTTCCTCAGCAGGATAGTTGGAACCAGTACAACCGGGTTTGTAATCCTTTCGTAGGAAGCACAGATGGTAGTATGTCATCAAGCAAGCAGGACCTTTCAAGTGACCGCACTTTGAAAGCGCTGTTTGAATCACCCACAGTGTCAGAAATTTGGTTGTCTGTGGATTCAGAGTATAAAGAACTTTCAAGGCTGGCAATTTACTTTTGCCTTTTGCCTTAACATGGCTTTGGAAAACCACATTTTCAGCCTGCACTAACATCAAAAACAAGCACCGCTCGCGATTACGAAGTATGGAAGATGATGTGTATGGAAGAGGATGTGATGTGATCTTTGTCAGGCATAGAACCACGGATTGGCATGCTGTGCTCTCAGAAACAAGCTCAGCCATCACACTGAATATAGCTTAATATATTTATTTAAATGTATGTTTCAGAATAATGAAGGCTAGAGATACTGGGTGCGCGAGGCAAAAACTAACGCGGGGTTAGTTGTAACCAGTGTTGGGCAAGTTACTGAAGATTAGTAATTAGTTACAGTTACTAGTTACTTCTTTTAAAAGTAATTGAATTACAGTACTCTACCAGTTACTGTATATCAAAAGTAATTAGTTACTAGGGAAAGTAACTTTTAAGTTACTTTTATGTCTGCTTTTTAGATGTAAATATGAACAGTACTGAGAGTCAAATGATTAAATGATAGGCTGTGGGCCACAGTGGGCGTCACTCTTTTGTTAGTTTGGTTATGTACTGCATTATTTTAGTAAAGTTTCTTATATGGATGGGCTATTTTACACGTAAGACTCTAATATATCACATATTGTATTTTGCTTTAGATTCAGCCTTTGAATTTTTTGTTAGAAATTATCTTAATATGTAAGTGTACTTTATTTATGTATATCATTTAGACCATTTAGAAAAATATTCTGTATGTTTACATTGAAAATATATAATGTGTTAAAATTGTGTACTGTCTTTTTAAGAATTTGGGGACTGTGAAGCTTGCGGGTAGTGCACTCTTTGTAATATAGTGGAGTCGCACAGTTTTCTTTATTGCAACCATGATGTTTAAGATCTAAGATCATATATTGTTTGATTTAAATGATAAACAAGATTAAAGGAAGACATTTAATCTGAAAATGGAGTACGTGGATTGTTCTCTTCCATGAAAGCTGATAGAATATATTATCATTTCTCAGATTTATTACTTTTGTGTACAAATGCAAGTAGATGTCATACTGGAATTGCTTGGCAAAGATAATTTACAAACAGACCGATTGACTTGAGACACACAATTATTAAACAAAGGTATATTATCCCGTTTTGATTTTTCATGTTCATTCTATACGCACTTTCGGCCATGATGAAGTTTAATGATTCATTGCGCCGGCCACCACGGTCCTGCGACGTTAGATTAGAAATGTCTTGTCTGCAAGTGTTAATTTTTCACAAAATAAAGTAACACAAGTAATGAACTAATTTAAATTTCAGTAATTGTAACTGCGTCACTTGATTTAAAAAAATACTTTGTTACATGCTCGTTACCGCTAAAAGTAGTGGAATTACAGTAACGCATTACTTTGTCACTGGTTGTTACACAGACCATTTACATTGTTGGACAGGATTGAGCAATTTGTTTTTCTCGTAATGTTTTCACGCTGAGAAAAGATGTTCTCCCGCAAAGTTATGGAAATGTATAATGTTTTTCCATAGTTATTGATGAAAGAGTGTTTTGGCGGCATGTAAGTAAATTCTTTCATCACATTTTTTTTTTTGGTTTCTGAGTTGGGTGTGTAAGAAACCAAAACCATCGTTATGTCATACATATTAATCAGTGTCTTGTTGACTAAAACATAGCATCATTTTGAAGTATGTCTGCAGCTCTTAGCAACCTTTTTGGCTTGAAAATACTTTCACCGAGCAGGGTTAGTTGTAATGCTGTGTTAATAATGATATGAAAACCGCTAACGTCAGCGTAATTCTTGCCATTGTTTTAAATAGGCTACACAGTAATGATTGCTGGCTGCCAACAAGATAAATATGCCTGTCTTATCAAAAATGGTTTGTCAAAATTTTATTGATAGAATAAGGTCATGTCAAAGATTAAAATCATAATGAAATTAATTGCTTAAATCAGACTTTGATTTTCATTATCTCTGAATTTGATTTGGCGACTTTAGTATGGTTTTTCCAGACTGGGTCACATATAATATATTTAATCAGAGGTTGAAAAACAGGGTGGAAAATGGCCATAAATGACTTAAATTCGCCAAATAAACTTAAGTAATATCATAAGTACACATCAGGGAACATAATAAAAAACACCCCTGTAAGTGTATGAAGCTAAACATTTTTTAGATTTTTATCCAATATTTTAATTAAATAAGACATTTTGGAACTTCTTGAAGTCTCTTTAATAAAATTTAACTTTTTCCACATATTTCAGAATATTGTGGATATCTCTTCTCACAATCTAGTAGAATCGAGAGATTTCCTGCTCTCAATTAATCGCATTGTTCTCCGGGAAGAACCAGGTCAGTTGGGGTGGTAAGCATGTGCTAAAAGCTCAGTGCTGGCTTACAGCAAATGCACATTTTTTTATGTTTATGCCCGGTTTACAATAGTGCAATTTTGTTTTAAATGGTGTTGTAAAAAAATATTGTCGTCTATACAGCTAATTTAGAAAAGATCTCCGTCCACACTTAACATAATGGTAAATGCCTGAAACACAACCATTCACACACACAAGGCATGCGCATACAAGTGTAAAACACACTAGGTAGGTACATTTTCTTAAAAAAATGTGAAGTGGTGCTTGCCGTTGCAAAATTCTGGGGGTAAGAACCAAGAATGATTAAACTTCACACCACAGGTAAAATGATCCAACCCATGTGACTCCACAATGTTCTGATGCAGAGATATAAAGCTTTGTTTATTTTGTTGCTAGGGTACTGTATTTGGTTGCTAGGGAGAAAATTTGCATCCATTAGTGATTATACTCCAAGCAAGAAGTAAAACATATGGGTGTCATGAGATCTCGCGAGATTAAATATGTATCGCGAAATTAATTATGTCACGAGATTTCTTGTGGAGGTGAAATGCCGGCCGTTTCTCAAACAAAAGGCTGCATCCTTTTGAGGGCGCATTTGTAGACATCATATAGATAGTCTTATACAGAATATTAACAATCAAAGTTTACTTTTATATTTAGGTAATCGTAAATTGTTGTAATATGCTTATGACTTGCAAATGCAATGCTCAGGTAACTGAAATAAAGCAGGCTTGATGACGTATGCAGCCTGCCTATACAACCTCTTGAGGCTTCAGCTTTCGGTTTGAGAAACGGCCACTGTCCTGATATAAGCATAAAGTTAAAGGAATAGTCTACCCCTTTGCCATATTAAACTATGTTATTACCTCAACTTAGACGAATTAATACATATCTATCTTTTTTCAATGCATGCACTGTACAGCGGGTCGTGAATGTGTTAGCATTTAGCCCAGCCCCATTCATTCATATGGTACCAAACAGGGAAGACACCAAACACTTCCATGTTTTCTATTTAAAAACTGTTACATGAGGAGTTATACCAGTAAGTATGGAGTATGGTGCCACAAAATAAAACTTTTTTTGGTACCATAGGAATGAATGGGGCTAGGCTAAATGCTTACACATTCACAACGCAAAATAATAGTTAGGGACAGTCCCAGATAAGTTAAAACATTTCAAAATAATGTGATTTCAGTTTCCTATTCATTTATTTTATCATTGAAGATTTCTTAAAGCTCATGTAACACACGCTGTTTCTGCATTTCTGATGTTAATCTGGAGTACATATAGAGTAGTATGACATCCTTTATATCTCTGAAGAGTCTTTAGTTTAATCAGATTTATAAAAGAAAGATTAGCTTTACCGAATCTTTCCGATAACGTACGAAAAAATGAAGAAGGAGGAGTTATACCGCGGGAGGAGCGAGTGCGAGTCATGCAACACTATACAACACTGTTTTAACTTATGATTCGCTACATGTTCGTGTCATTTATATAATATGCACGCGACTATTTCCAACATAAGACAGAAGTCTTACTTACCGCATGCAACTCGTCATGACCCGGTTGGGAAAATCCACGGCATCAAACACACACGCAAAACTCTGCTGCTACCCCGGATAATAAATTATATCCATTGTTTCCATAAGGCTGGATGTCTTCTCCTTACATCCAAAAACACAATTCTTCTTTCGTGCCATTGTTGACTTTTGAAATGAAACAAAGCTGAGTGGCGTGATAAGCTGTTAGCAGCTCTAGCGTCTCCCGCTGATTGACGGGTGGGCGGGGTTTGCCGGGGGAAGTTTTCCGGTGGAAGCCCATATAAAGAAGTGATACGTATCGAAAACCCCTGAAACGTCAGTTAGAACTGTAATCGAAAAAAACTTGCCGAAACTTGTACGAACCCTGGCGAAGTGCATTCGGCACAGAAATACTCTGTAACACGTCCAACTGCTGTTTTGACACTTTGCCTACGTTTAGCATGAGGAAACAACTCTATAACTGTGTTAATAAGTCAGAATGCTTGAAATACCATTAAACCCCCCCTTTAAAAAATGTTAAAATCTTGTCTCGTTCTCGTGAATTAGGTGTCTCATCACACCCCTAGTAAAACAGTCCAACCACTGTGTCTCTACAATGTTCTGATGCAGACTTATGAGGCTTTGATTATTCCTTTGCTAGGGTACTGTATTTGGTTACTAGGAAGTGGCTTGGTGATGGCCAATGATGATACCCCATTGGCTATTTGCCAGCATGAATATTATAAACTAACCCACATGTTGCCATGGCATTCAGATTTGAAGATATAACTGTTTAAATTTTGCGTTGCTAGGGTACTCATATTTGGTTGTTGTGGACGTGGCTTAATAACTCTGTAAGGATCCTGAGAGACGGATTGGATGCCTGAGTAAAATGAGCCCACTCCCATGTCATTGTGCAGCAAAGATATCCATCTGGGCATTTTATAATGGCAGTCTTTTGGTTGCAAGGGTACTGTCTTTGGTTGCTAGGGCGTAGCTTGGGAGTGGTCAATGATGATGCTCCATCAGTACATGTAGGCTGCCAAAATGTTATAAATGTTTTAACATTTTCAGACATTTATATTGAGCCCCTGGCGTTTATACTACACCTGACAGAAGTTGAGTTGGTATAGAATTTATAATCTATGCCAACAGTGGGTGGCACTACATGCACAATTTAAGGTGCAAACCTCTGTTAAACAGAATAAAATCACTTTTACTTTAAAAATAACTTGCTGTCATGTTCTCCTAAGTGGCAAAAATGTTTATCATAATACGCAGACGCTTGTTTTAGGTGTTTGTGTCATTAATGAACAAAATGGGTTTTGAATAGATGAAACTCTGCAAAGCCTGAAGTTACGTCTCAATGTTATAGTTTACATGGTCGTTGCGGCTGGTAATTGTAATCTTTTGATGGCTTAATGTTAATGATTATATGGTAGGGGCTTGACAAACCAGGGAAAAATACGCAACGATTCAGAACACCCAATCATACTATGAGAGCCATTAAAAAACATGAGGAGCAACTGCTGGCGAATCGCTCTAGTGGTAGTTTGATGTCTTGTGTGGATGAGTATGCGTAGCACTGCAGTAAGTCAAACACACAGGCGATCCACAAGTGGAATATAGGATACGGTTGTTCTAAAATTACTTTTTTTTACTTGTTGGATCTACATAATTTATGTACACCAGCTGTTGATTGAATTAAGTTTTTTTTTAAACAATCATGTTATTTAATGTTAATTTCATAAAAAAAGTAATTAAATAGTGCAACCGGTGTCCACAAGTTTTTTTTTAAGTGTGTTTTAGGAACATTTTTTGTGTGAATCCCATGTTAAACACATGTGAAACCCATGTGATCACATGTGAAATTCATGTGTATTTTCTGAAAAGAAAAAATACCATTTTACAATTATTGGGAAAATGTAATGATGCACACTGTAAAAAATACTTTGCTGCCTTAAACATTTTTGTTGAAAAGTATTTTTTACAGTGCATCTTTTTTAATTTAAGTAACAAGTCTTGCAAAACCATAAAATAAATTCCATTACATGGAGGACCACTCATAGCATTATACTGTCCATATGCAGGACATGTACCTTCTGGAGGAAGCGTATATCGTGCATACTCTGGGAAATAATCTTCAAGTTTAGATTTCCCTGCTAAGATCTTCTCTGCTAGCATGTCCTGTTTGTTGAGGAACAGGATTACTGAGATCGTCCTTAAAAACCTGTTGGGAGAAAAAGTGAGAGTGAGACTGCTGAAGCCCAGGCTTAGCTTTTAGCTTCTCAGGGTTTTCATGTACAGTTATGTACAATATATTCAGTGGCGTTTAGAACTGCATCCAGAGCCGATCCTAGACTTCTAGGGGCCCTAAGCAATTTTGTGAGGGGGCCCTGTTAGCGTGTTAATAAAAACCCATTCACTGTCTCTGCATAAATGTAGCTATAAACAAAATGTTAACTAAACACAGTATGTTTTATCTTATAGCTGTACATTTTTGCCATATGGACAATACTGTGACACTTATCAGAGTACTTCCCAATTCTAACATTAACACATTAAGTGCTTCTCAGAAAACACGTGTCACATTAGTACTTAGAAACCAAGGTCTACTGCCAAATATATTCTTTAAAGGAATAGCCTACTCATTTTCAATATTAAAATATGTTATTACCTTAACTAAGAATTGTTGATACATCCCTCTATCATCTGTGTGCGTGCACGTAAGTGCTGGAGCGCGCTGCGACGCTTCGATAGCATTTAGCTTAGCCCCATTCATTCAATGGTACCATTTAGAGATAAAGTTAGAAGTGACCAAACACATCAGCACAAAAGAGGAACTATATTGTATGGAGTAATAGCACTTATGGGAGTACTTCGACTCGGCGCAGTAACACCCTCCCTCTCCCATTATGAGAGGGAGAAGGGGAGCGGACTTTTCAGGCGAGTCGAAGTACTCCCAAAAGTGCTATTACGCCATAAAATATAGTTCCTTATAGTTTTTTAAGTCCGCTTAGAAAAGCGCTACGTTTTATTTTGTACCACCAAACTTGCTCGTATAACTACTCGTCTTAAATAGGAAAAACGTTGATGTGTTTGGTCACTTCTAACTTTATCTCTAAATGGTACCATTGAATGAATGGGGCTAAGCTAAATGCTATCGAAGCGTCGCAGCGTGCTCCAGCGCTTACGTGCACGCACACAGATGATAGAGGGATGTATCAACAATTCTTAGTTAAGGTAATAACATGTTTTAATATTGAAAATGAGTAGACTATTCCTTTAATAGATGTAGAACATCAGGGAAACAAAAAGAAAATTATGAATAAAAAATAGCTGTTAGAAAAACTATAACAAACATCTCAACAGATTTTCCAATTTGATTAAAACTAGGGCATGATCAGACTCCAAAGCTTAATAAACCAAAATACAACAATAACTATTTAAATATGCAAACTTTAGACATAATGTGTATTGTTTTAAAATGCTAACAGGGGTCAAACAACAACTTGAATGCAACAATGTGTTTATTTGCTTATAACACGCATGAAAGATTTTGATTATTAATGCGTTTTAACAAAACACTTGACTAATACTAAATCTAAGAATTTGGACTGAGTGTAATAAATCCATTGCATGGTTACTCGAGACTAATTTAAAACATGAATGTGTTCTTAATCTTTTTACTTCACCTTCATGGTGCTTTTTGTCTTTTCTGCTCGAGGCAGATAGATTTAAACCTTATCCATATCAAGACGCACGTCGATAGGTGGGTTAACTGCATGCAGAGCTGCACAAACCGACTGTCATGACTTAATGGCGGAGTGCACAATGTTTGAAAGCCAATGTTGATATTTGAAATCACCTAAACAAACACGCCCCTACCCCAATAGAATCTGGACCTTCTTTTAAAAGACCTGCCCCATACATACGCAACCCGGCAAGGATGTCGGTTAGTAGACACGCTCCTTACTGCTGATTGGCTATAAGTGTGTTTTGGTAGTCGGCCCGTCTCCTTTTCCAAAGCGTTTTTCAAACATTGTGCACTCCGCCTATAAGCAAGCCCATACATTGGTAAGTCTGCGAACTGAAGTGTAAAAGGTCATATTCAGAACAGCTCAATATTCAGAGATGCACCGCGTGGTGTGGGCTAACCCAGTTTTATGATTAGTTTGACACGTGAGTCGAGGTTTGAAAACCTCACTGCATGTTAGAGCATCTAATCCCATACCAGACATGTCAGATACGATGTACAATGCAACCAAAATAAGGTTAACACAATATTTATGTATTACACAACGGTTAATTAACTCTTTCAAGGGATTATTAGAGCATAGGGGTGATCACGACAGAATAAAATGCACTGTTATTTATCTTACAATAGAGCGGGTGTGCAGCAGAATCTTTAAATCTGTGTTTCTGTATAGTTCAATGGTAAAACATTGTGTTAGCAGCACAAAAGAACATGGGTTCAAACACAGGAAACACACATACTGTAAAAATATGTATACCTTGTAATGCCCTGTAAGTCCCTTTGGATAAAAGTGTCTGCCATATGCATTAATGTAAACGTTAAAAAGAATAACTGAGCAGCTTTGTAAATTTGCTTATATTTTACGCTCAAACAGCAATGTTACACACCAACTAGGGTTGCCACATGTCTCTTAAAATATGAAATCATCCCAGATTTGAGAATTAAATAGCATGTCCCAGTTGTAATCAATACGGGGCAGCGTTTGCCCTGTCTTTTTTATCCCATATTCATTCTGTGAAGACTCATGCTATTCTTCCTCTGATTAGGTAATACTCGCTGCCATCATCAGTTTGATTTGATGTTTAATACAATCATGTTCAGGCCCAGGCCAATCAGGGTCAAAGGGAGGGCCCATCTTGATTCTAAACCATGACTGAGGCAGCTCCAGATCCACTTTCACCTCCAAAGGTTTCCGAAAATATGTGAGAGAGCATGCATCGGGAGAGCAACATTCCCAAAATGCTAGAGCTCACAGAGATCAGAGCACAAACTTACAATTCTTCATAGTGATAGTGTAATAAGAGTTTTCTTAATCACCTCAATCATTTTTGTTTCTTTACATTACATTTAAAAAGCTTCATATTTGTTAAAGTCCCCCCTGTTGGGAAAATCTCTATGTTGTGTTTTTAATATGTTTTAAGACAAGCCATGTTCAAATTCATCATTCAACACCATTGCAGAGTATTTTCTTTATAAAATTGGAAACAATCTCATCCCCGCAGTTTAAAATCGCCTTGGTTTCCAACATCACAAACATGTACCCAAACACATCAACACAGCTGAACGCATGTATTAGTAGTTGGAGTCATAGATATTATGTATGGATGGCACATAGACACGACTCTGAAATGATTGCAGCACAGCTGCTTCTGTGATGCTCACATGTGCTGATCACACCTGTTAACATCAGTGCTAAAAGATTAACGCTGCAAACGCACCGTTCACGTATGCAATGTGTGAAACCAAACTCAGCAGTTAATATGTTTCTGAAACTGCCGATTGTAGCATCTATTTACATATATATCTATGGTTTCGAGGGGGTGCGAAAGAGTGGAAGCGGGGACTAATTCACATATTTATATCTATGGTCAGAGCTGTGCAATTAAATAGAGGCGAGGACTATAGGGTATAGAGTTACAATCAAGCTGTTTTAAAGAATAAAGGAATTACTGTGACAGGCTAAACTGTTTATAGACGGTTTTACCAGTAACAACAAACAAACGGCTTTCACGGAACAAACGTAACTTCCGGTAGATTTCCACATAGAATCAATAACAAGTCCTTTTAGAGTCGTTTATTTCTGATAACAAGCAAAATAAACAACAAGTAGATTACCTTAGTATAAATCATAGCTAAAGCATATCAAAAAGTGCACCGAGTTAACATTACTGTGTAAAATGTGTACTATATAATGGAGTGGCGATCCGTGCACTTTACATCTTGTTGATTATTGTAAACCAAATCCATCCTCCTTTTTTGCTTGCATGGCTGACACCGCCGTCGGTGTATGAATGTGTGAGTGAATGGGTGAATGTGAGGCTAATTGTAAAGCGCTTTGGATGGCCATAGGTCTGTTAAAAGCGCTATATAAATGCAGTCCATTTACCACATACATATATATATATATACATATATATATATATACATATATATATATATACATATATATATATATATATATATATACATATATATATATATATATATATATATATATATATATATATATATATATATATATATATATATATATATATATATATATACACGTATATACATATACACACACACACACACATATATATATATATATTTATACAACAGTTCTTTCTGGTTCTCGAATCTGATTGGCTAAGACCTGTGCGATATTGTGCTGATATCGGCACTGTAACCGCTTCACCTTTCGTATTATTCCGCCACCTAGTGAATGGAGGTCCTAAGCAGGCTCATCTCTGAATGGAAAAACACAGACGCCCTGTTTTGAATCACTCTCCGTTTGTCTCATTAGTTTACTAGCTCATAAATCGGAAGTTATTTCGTCAAAGATCAGCGCTCTTGGATGTTACGTTACAGTTAATGGGAGAAATGTCTTGTCACATCGTGTGGATTATTAACACTTGGAAAGAGGAATATAAACACTCATTTTTTTCCTGGAGCTATATTTCTTATCAGAACGCGAAAACACCATGAAACTGCAGGTAAGCACCGCAGCTTTTAAATGTGGACATTGATCATTTACTTTATCGTGACCTGACTATTAAAACATGTTATGAGATATGGCCACTGGTATATTGATAAGCAGCATGCAAAAACATCTCTCTGACACTTATAAAACACCGTTTTATATAGTACTGACCAGAACAAAGTTTAATAATAATAATCGAGTGCTCGTATCACGTTAAGAATAAATGAGAAAGCAATAGTAACGTTATACAAGTAGTTTTATTAACTTTTACCTCGCGCCAAAACAATAACAACACAAAAGACACTAAATATGAATTAAAAAACAAGTAATAGTTTGATCATGACACCAAATACTGCTGATTTGATATCATTTTGACGATCATAAACAAACAAGGCCAACATGAGAGCCAGGGTATCTCTTTCAGAGATGTAGCACAGAGAGGGCGGTGGTCAGCAGGGCAAGTGAACACTGATGTCCGCTCATGCTTTGGTTCTCATTCGTACCGAATCTCACTCAGCAAACGTTCAAACAGGCGCTATCTTTACTAATCGACTGCAGATTTAAATATAATACATATACATTCTCGACTGAACTAATCTTAAAACTACACTTTGTGACCAAGAAACGGTAATATAAAGTAACGGCTTTTCCGTCCATTGAGTTGTTATGAGCTTCAAAGCAGCCGAAAGTTTTACCTGTCATTCTGGCAGCCCTCAAATCTGTGGCGGAAGAAGTAGTTCTCAAACAAAGAGGCTTTTAAAATAACTCCGTTGTTGTTTTCTAGTTTTCGTTTTTCAAACGTGTGCCGTCGAACTGTTGTATAAAAGCAATATCGCTCTCGGAGTCGTGCGACACAGCTCTATATCATCACGGCTGTGATTGCCTCCGGCACTCGGCCTGCGGCCTCGTACCTCTGGCCTAATCACAGCCGTGATGATATAGAGCTATATCACACTCCTACTCGAGCGATATGGCTTAAATATATATATACACACACACACACACACACATATATATATATATATATATATATATATGTATATATGTATATATGTATGTGTATGTATGTGTATGTATGTATGTATGTATGTATGTATGTATATATATATATATATATATATATATATATATATATATATATATATACACACACACACACACACACACACACACACACACACACACACACACACACACACACACACACACACACACACACACACACACACACATATATATACATATATACATACAGTCGTGGCCAAAAATATTAGCACCCTTGGTAAATATGATCAAACAAGGCTGTAAAAAATTAATCTGCACTGCTAATCCTTTTGATTTTTCATTAAAAAAATTCACAAAAATGTATATTATCCTTTCATTGGATAATAGCAATTTAAAATGGAGGGGAAATATCATTCTGAAATTAATGTTTTTCTCAAATACTCGTTGGGCACAATTATTAGCACCCCTAGAAATTCTTATTGGTAAAATATCTCTGAAGTACATTCCCATTCATTTTCACAATTTTCAGAACTCCAGCATGATTGTAAACACAAAATCATTCAGCTCTGGCTTCCTGTTTCAGAGAAATATAAAGAGGAGGGGAAACAAAGCCTAAATTCCCTTAATCATCTATCACAATGAGAAAAACCAAAGAATATATTTCTGATGTGCAGCAAAATATAATTGATCTTCACAAATTGGTGAAGTGGCTTTAAGAAAAGAGCTAGAGCAGTGAAAATGACCATTTCCATCATCAGGGCAATAATTAAGAATTTCCAACCATCAGAAAATGTTACAAAACTGCCTGGAAGAGGACGTATGCCTATATGGTCCTAATGTGCGGTGAGAAGGAGAGTTTGAGTAGCTAAAGACTCTCTTAGGGTCACAGCTGCAGAAAATTGTTGAGCCTCTGGTTCAGAAAACCTTTTAAAAAATTGTCAAACAGAACCTACATCAACGCATGTTGTTTGGGAGGGTTACAAGAAAAATTCTCCTAGCTCATTCAAAAACAAACTAAAGCATATTCAGTTATCACTCATGACTGGAACTTTAAATGGGAATGGCTTCTATGGTCAGATGAAACTAAAAAATGAGCTTTTTAGCAGCAAACACTCAAAATGGGTTTGGTAAACACAGAGAAAAAAAGTACCCCATGTGTACAATGAAATATACTGCTGTGTTTTTGATGTTGTGGGCCTATATTTCTGCTGGAGGTTCTGGACATCTTGTTAAAATACATGACATCATGGATTCTATCAAATACCAACAGATAAAAAATCCGTAAGTGACTGACTCTGTTAGAATTCTTATAATGGGCCATGTTTGGATCCTCTAACTGTACAATAACCAAAACACAAACCTCAAAAACAACACAAATATGGGTCACTGAGCTCAAAACCAAGCTTCTGCTAAAGCCATTCCACTCTTCTGACCTGAACCCCACAGAAAATGAGGGGAGTGAACTGAAGAGGAGAAGCACCAACATGTTGCTGGGAATCTAAAAGGTCTGGAGTGATTCTGGATGAAGGAATGGTCTCTGATCTCTTGTAAGGTGATTTCTTACCTCATCAGGCATTATAGGAGAAAATTTAGACCTGTTAAACTGGCAAATGGAGGTTTTAAAAAGTATTGAATAAAAGGGTGCTAATAATTTTGGACAATGTGTATTAGAGAAAAAGATTTATTTCATAATCATATTTCCCCCCATTTTAAATTCTTATTATCCAATAAAAGAACACATTTTTGTGAATTTTTTAATGAAAAATCAAAAGGATTAACAATGCAGATTAATTTTCACAGCCTTATTTGATCATATTTACCAAGGGTGCTAATATTTTTGGCCACGACTGTATATATATATACATACAGTATTGTTCAAAATAATAGCAGTACAATGTGACTAACCAGAATAATCAAGGTTTTTAGTATATTTTTTTATTGCTACGTGGCAAACAAGTTACCAGTAGGTTCAGTAGATTCTCAGAAAACAAATGAGACCCAGCATTCATGATATGCACGCTCTTAAGGCTGTGCAATTGGGCAATTAGTTGAATTAGTTGAAAGGGGTGTGTTCAAAAAAATAGCAGTGTGGCATTCAATCACTGAGGTCATCAATTTTGTGAAGAAACAGGTGTGAATCAGGTGGCCCCTATTTAAGGGTGAAGCCAACACTTGTTGAACATGCATTTGAAAGCTGAGGAAAATGGGTCGTTCAAGACATTGTTCAAAAGAACAGCGTACTTTGATTAAAAAGTTGATTGGCGAGGGGAAAACCTATAAAGAGGTGCAAAAAATGATAGGCTGTTCAGCTAAAATGATCTCCAATGCCTTAAAATGGAGAGCAAAACCAGAGAGACGTGGAAGAAAACGGAAGACAACCATCAAAATGGATAGAAGAATAACCAGAATGGCAAAGGCTCTGCCAATGATCACCTCCAGGATGATCAAAGACAGTCTGGAGTTACCTGTAAGTACTGTGACAGTTAGAAGACGTCTGTGTGAAGCTAATCTATTTTACAAGAATCCCCCGCAAAGTCCCTCTGTTAAAAAAAAGGCATGTGCAGAAGAGGTTACAATTTGCCACAGAACACATCAACTGGCCTAAAGAGAAATGGAGGAACATTTTGTGGACTGATGAGAGTAAAATTGTTCTTTTTGGGTCCAAGGGCCACAGGCAGTTTGTGAGACGACCCCCAAACTCTGAATTCAAGCCACAGTACACAGTGAAGACAGTGAAGCATGGAGGTGCAAGCATCATGATATGCGCATGTTTCTCCTACTATGGTGTTGGGCCTATTTATCGCATACCAGGGATCATGGATCAGTTTGCATATGTTAAAATACTTGAAGAGGTCATGTTGCCCTATGCTGAAGAGGACATGCCCTTGAAATGGTTGTTTCAACAAGACAATGACCCAAAACACACTAGTAAACGGGCAAAGTCTTGGTTCCAAACCAACAAAATTAATGTTATGTAGTGGCCAGCCCAATCTCCAGACCTTAATCCAATTGAGAACTTGTGGGGTGATATCAAAAATGCTGTTTCTGAAGCAAAACCAAGAAATGTGAATGAATTGTGGAAGGTTGTTAAAAAATCATGGAGTGGAATAACAGCTGAGAGGTGCCACAAGTTGGTTGACTCCATGCCACACAGATGTCAAGCAGTTTTAAAAAACTGTGGTCATACAACTAAATATTAGTTTAGTGATTCACAGGATTGCTAAATCCCAGGAGAAAAAATGTTTGTACAAAATAGTTTTGAGTTTGTACAGTCAAAGGTAGACACTGCTATTTTTTTTTGAACACACCCTTTTCAACTAATTGCCCAATTGCACAGCCTTAAGAGCGTGCATATCATGAATGCTGGGTCTTGTTTGTTTTCGGAGAATCTACTGAACCTACTGGTAACTTGTTTGCCACGTAGCAATAAAAAATATACAAAAAACCTTGATTATTCTGGTTAGTCACATTGTACTGCTATTATTTTGAACAATACTGTATATATACATATATATACATATATATATGTGTGGGTGACACGGTTCACAAAACGCTTAGGTTACTCAGGTAACCCCGGTTCCCTGAAATAACGGGAACGAAGCATTGCGTCAGTTGCTGACGCTATGGGGGAAACTCTATTGGAGTGGAAGCCTATTGGTTAACGTCTGTAGAAAATACAGACCAATGACGTTTGAGCCCGCACGGGGCGTGGCACACGTCCCTATATAAGAAATACGTCAAGAGCTCATTATTATTCGACTGAAGCGCGCAGCCGAATAACACTCGCTGCGTAGACGCTTGTAGCACGGCCAGCGATGCAATGCTTCGTTCCCGTTATTTCAAGGAACCGGGGTTACGTGAGAAACCTAAGCGTTCCTTTTCAATACGGTTCACTTCGCATTGCGTCAGTTGCTGACGCTATGTATGGGGGAGCGTAATCCCATCCCACCATGCATACACAACGGGCTGAGGTGCCCTTACCGAAGAGACACTGCATGTGGCCCTATACCCAGCGTGTACATAGCTCTAGCGAGCGTAAGTGAAAGCACCATATATGAGAGAGTTAATACGCATACAGTGAAGTTGCTAAACGCACCATGATGCATACATAACAGAGCACGAGACGGTGGGTTCCCTGAGCGCACCGCGAGCTTGTGCATGATTTATTAATAGGTAGCCATGACGGTGAGCTCGCAGCGCACCGTGAAGGCATACAGAAACGCAGTCGCGTGAACATTAAGCCGATAAGACCTCTGCTTGTAAGGCAGGGACATCCAAGCTATAAAATCTGACAAACGTAGACAGCGAGGACCAGCCGGCCGCATTACAAATGTCAAAAATAGAAATTCCCGTAGACCAAGCCCACGATGAAGCCATACCACGCGTGGAGTGAGCTCTTAAACCGACTGGACAATGTTCATTCAGGGAGGCGTAAGCTAAAGCAATGGCTTCGACGATCCATTTAGATAGCCTCTGTTTAGTGAGCGGCATACCTAAAGAGTGTTGCGCGAAGCTTACGAACAGCTGATCTGACTTGCGGTATGAGGCAGAACGGTCCGTGTATATTCTTAGCGCTCTGACGGGGCAGAGCGTGTTTGGGGTTTGTTCGCCGTCCGCCGGTGGGAGGGCGAGAAGTAAAACCACTTGAACTCTATATGGCGTGGTCAAAACTTTAGGAATGTATCCCCTGCTCTCGGTCTAAGACTTTAGCAGTCGTTAACTTTGCTATCGTTAGGACCGAATTCCAGACACGTTAGGACCAAATTCCAGACACGTCAGGTCAATTGAAAATGCGTGTAAATCACCCACTCGTTTAACCAATGCCAATGCCAGGAGGAGAGCGGTTTCAAATGAGAGAGCGCGCAGGTCAGCCTGCTCGAGGGGTTCGAAAGGGGGACCGCGCAGCGCTTTCAGAACCGTGGACAGATCCCAAGACGGGATTGTTTTAGGTCGCAGTGGGTTTAGTTTGCGAGCGCCTCTGAGAAATTTAATGACAACGTCATGTTTTCCCACGGTGTGACCGGCGATAAGGGCGTGATTCGCCGTTATTGACGCCACATATACTTTAACCCCCAGGGGTCCAAAAACGTGGGGACGCGTTTTGACGGTTTTTCTCCTTATCATAGCAGAATCAACTTAAAATACTCCATCATTAATAATCAAACACTTACGTGTTTGACATCATTTGAAACTCTGAAGGGTCCTCTTTAATTAGTGTACATTCACAATAACAAGGGATCTTTGTGTTTTTGTCAAATAAAGAAAATAAACAGGGTGCGCATTCAGACATTTCTGTCTCCGCCATCTGTCTCTCAAATCACGTTACAAAAATCAGTTGAAACTCAGCGAATACTCGTCACACAAACATGATACACATATCCAAAGAAAGCCTGAAATGTCTACTTATAAACAAGCTAATTATAATCAAAAACAAATATTTCCTGTTTATATAATCTGCATTGAAGTAAAGAGAGTACCGTTTTTCCTGGCTGAGCTCATTATCTCTAATGCGGTCACGCCCTCAGGCTGTTGACATGGTAATGAAGAGATGAGCAGTTCCAACAATAATAAACAAAGCGTAAAGTTTTATCAGATTTAAAGACTTTACCGCATGTTTGGATTATAAACTTTATACACACACGTGAGGAATATCTTCATTTATGTCTGGACATTGAGGAAGAGAAGCGTTTCCTAAGAACTTTCCTAAGTTTAACGTTACCTAAGAAGAAGAACAATGGAAGACGCAATGGAGAAGGATATATTCCTGAAGAAACTGTAAGTCATTTGTCTTCATTTATATTTGCTATCATGTAATATGTTATGGCTTGTGCAGATCAGCCTACATAAGCAACCTCAGCAGACGGCACGCTTCGGATATAAAACTTTCGCATTGTTTACAAACGAGGGCGCGTGATTTCACGTAATGGCGGATTTCATTGATACATGCTGTACAGACAATGTTAGACAGTTATTCACTTTCGTATCCTTCATGGCAACTTTGAGTAATGCTGCACTGTTGTATCTTTTAAGTGTGTGCTGTAATATGATTCCTTGTTTACATGCTTATTTACAAACCAGTAAGCGTGATCACGTAATGGCGGATTTCATTGTTACATGCTGTACACTGTTAGACGCAGTTATTCACTTTCGTATCCTTCATGGCCACTTTGAGTAATGCTGCACTGGGGGATCTGCTGTAATATGATATTGTTTACATGCAACGCATTCCATACATTGCGCTTTACACGCGACACCGTTTTATTATGAGCTCCGCGTTGTTTACACGGAGACGCGAGCTCGCGCACATCCATTTGCGATGTGTTTTTAAAGTTCAAACTCGCTTACAGAAACGCATTTAAAACAGAAGCTAGACGATATGGGGATGGGCATCTGAAAACAGTCATCTGAAAACAGCTTTTTATATAACTAATCATTGCAGATGTTTATCTGAGATACTAATTTAGTTTATGATAGTTTATCTGAATGTAGTGCTATCATTTACCCATCAGTTATGTATGTAAGGGTATTTCTGTGGACAATTTATGCTGACAGCTGTTCATAACTCTCTTACAGGTCTGCATCCCTCTCATCAGTACAAAACTATAAAGTGGAAAAACATATTCACACTCTTTGGAAAAAGTTATATGGTAACATGAGCCACATGAAGTTTACAGCTCTGTTGTTTATCAGTTTCTTATACAAGTTAAGTTTTTTGAATAGGGTTTGTTTCCAAATAAACTGATAATGTCCTACTGACCTTCATTTCTATTTTGATTATATTGTTAACTTCTTAATAAACCTCAAACAAACATGTACATTTGTCCTC